>NC_090817.1:44556730-45181730 GCF_000390325.3 Nicotiana tomentosiformis
CACACACACATACATATATATATATATATATATATATATATATATCACCTTGTCACGCCGCATGTGAAAATATATCAATGATAACAATAGCACATATAACTCATATGCGAATACCTTGACAATCCTCTCAACAATATCACGTGTGCAAAAAATAATATATATATATATATATATATATATCACCTTGTCACGCCGCATGTGAAAATATATCAATGATAACAATAGCACATATAACTCATATGCGAATACCTTGACAATCCTCTCAACAATATCACGTGTGCAAAAAATAATATAACACATTATAATGACTTTCACCACGTGTGCCCATATGCCTCAACATTTCCTCAAACAATTCCAATACCACAACCATACATAGCCCTCGGCTTAACAACCCTGAGTACAACAATTACAATAGCAATAACACGAGAATACGACAAGTAAATCAATACAAGAATTACAAAACACAAAGAAACGGAAGAATAAGTTCACAATGAAAGACATAGCAAGTAATAGTGGTTTCAAACAAGAATAGCTCAACAATGGGAGAGATAATGTGTAACAACGAAATTCAATAAGGGTAACTCAACAATTGAAGGGATAACATGTAACAATGTTTTCAACTAAGTACAACTCAACGATAAGAAATATAACATGTAATAATGATTCCAAATAAGGGTAAGTCAACAATGGAAGGGATAACAATAACTTCAATTAAGGTTAAACAATTACAGAAGAGATAACACGACAATTAAAGGGGCAACAATTTCAATTAAGGCATATAAGAGTTTATTTGGAAACAACTATAAAACATGAATCAATCAACTTCAAATAAGATACGTAAGGGTGAATTTATAAATTGGAGGATTTAACATGATAAGACAACTTCATTTTTAATGAACATAAGAACCTAAGAGTCTAAGCTGGTCAAATTTCCACACATAAGCCGTGTACACACTCGTCACCTCGTGTATATGTCTTTTACATAGTTCAAATAGGGCAAACAAACCAATTCCTATGGGGTAGTTCCCTCACACATTGTTAGGCAAGATACTTACCTCAAAAGCCCTTAATTAATTTTAAAAAATAGCTTTTCCTTTACAATTCACCTCCGCTCGGCACAAATCTAACCAAAATTGACTTAATAACATCAAATATTGCAAAGGAAATCAATTCCAATAATTAAAGCTATGATCTTTACATAATTCCTCAAAAGTCAACAAAAGTCAACCTAGGACCCGCCCAGTCAAAACTCCGGTCCAATGGTAGATTTGTCACGCCCTGACTTCGGGAGTGTGACCGGCAATCAACCGAGATATCCCGGTTAAGCAAGCATGTTAGATGCCTTATACCAAACCTTGCCCATTAACAATATAAGAACCAGTACAGGTGATAGACATGAGAAGAGTCAAGTGTTCCATAATATTTTCCATTACTAAAGGATATTCATTTATGATTTCCAAAATATAACAAGTTTACTGATATGATGAAAACATGTTCGCCCAAATACCAATACTTACTAGTTTAATTCCCAACATCATATATAGGCTGATGACCCTGCTGTACTGCCTTGCCCCGAAGCCTGGGGCATAATCTCCTCACATGACCAAGACCCTCGGCATCTGCTCTCGGCCCCGCTAATGAACACCCTCAATCCTCTGAGCTATCTCCACAACCAGCTCGTAAGAAGTCCCCATCTCAACCTCTCGCACCATAGTGGCCTGGATACTAGAGTGAAAACCCGCAATAAACCTCTGCACTCTCTCTGTATAAGTGGGAAGTATCATAAGTGCATGGCGAGACAACTCAGAGAATTTTGCCTCACAGTAGGTCACCGACATCTGACTCTGCTGGAGCTGCTCGAACTGAAATCGCAACTTTTCCCTCTGAGAGGGTGGAATATATCTATCCAGAAAGAGGCATGCGAACTGGTCCTAAGTCAGGGGAGGAGAACCTGCTGGCCTGCAGAGAAGGTAGAACTGCCACCATCTACGGGCCTGCCCTCCAGCTGAAAGGTAATAAAGTCCACCCCATGGGACTCCAATATCCTCATGTTGTGTAGTATGTCCCTGCAGGGATAAATAAAGTCCTGGGTGTCCTCATGTTTCTCACCTCCAAAGACAAGAGGATGTAGCCTAGTCCATATATCCAATAGCTTCTGCGGCTCACCGGCCGCAGTTAGTCTGGGCTCAGGTATAGCCGCTGTAACTGGCTGAGCTCCACCGATAGGTAGTGCGCTCGGGGTATGATATACGGCAGCTGCATGCCTTGGAGCCTGAGCGGTAGGGGTCTATGCTCCCCCTTGCGCCTGAGATATGGCTGGGTCTGCTATAAATAAACCAGCATGCGTCATAGAATCCGTGAACCGTAGCATACAGCCCATGACCTCCTGGAATCCTGGTGCAGACAAAAAATCCACTGGGGCTAGCTCCGTTGCAGGCACCTCGCCCTGCTCCTCAAAAATAGGATCCTCCAATGGATCCACTAGTGGCACAACTGGAGCAACTCTTGTACACCCTCATCCTCTACCACAAGCTGGAGCCCTCCCTCGTCCTCTGCCTCTGCCTCTAGCAATAGGGGGAGCAGCTCCTCCACAGTCAGGTACATATGCTACCCGTGTTCTCACCATCAGTGAGAGATTAAGAGAAATATACTTAGCACAACATCAACTGCACGATAGGAGATGAAGAAAGAGTAGTTTCCTAACACCTTATAGCCTCTCGAAGATAAGTATGGACGTCTCCACACTGATCCGCAAGACTCTATGAGGCCTGCTCATGACTTGTGAGACCTACGTGAACCTATGTCTCTGGTACCATGTTGTCACAGCCCAATTTCCCCTGTAGGCCATGATAGTGCCCAACGTCGTTGCTAGGCAAGCCAACGGGGAACTAGCCATGTATTTATTCTTTTTAATAATTTCAAAGTGGTTGATTTTTATTTAGTAAGTTAATGAGAAGTGGAAAGTAATAGTAAAGTAAAGCATGAACCAATGAAAGAACATGATACGGTAAAATAAATACCCAAAATCATAAAGTGTCAATTAGCATGTTCCTAAGATCCGGTATCACAAGTGTATGCGAAACTAGTAGAATATACAAAACACCTACGCTACTGTCTAAAATAAGATAGACAGAAAGTAAATACAAAAGAGAGATTGCGGGCGCTGCAGAACGGACTCAGAAAGTAGCTCACCACTATGCCACGAGGTAACGGGGGTGCGCGCCTGAATGACAGCCAGATGCACCTGCCTCATATCCTACACGATTAGTGCAGAAGTGTAGCGTGAGTACATAAAAAACATGTACTCAATAAGTATCTAGTCTAACCTCGAAGAGGTAGTGACGAGGGGTCGACATCAACACTTACTATGGGCCAACAAATAAAATACAGAAATTCTAGATAGGCATGGAATATGTGAATAGTAATAAAAATACAATAGCAAGCAGTGAATGAATGATTCTCTAACTGACAATCAATTTAAAGATCTCCAACTAACATATACTAACTCCAACAATTTCGGACCAATAAATAAATTATAACCTCACAAGTCATAAATATAATATCAAGTGTAATTGGGCTCCAAGCATTTTCACACACGATTTATGCCGAGGTCGTACGGCCCGATCCAGAATATTGTATACACTACCGAGGGTCAAGCGGCACAAACCATAGATGCATCTATTATACTGCCGAGGCGTTTGGCCCACTCCACAAGAAGAGAGATTACTCTATGAACGTCCGATTTAAAAGCTATCACAATATTAAGACACAAGGAAGCACAATTTCTTTTAACGGCCAAGTAACCCGCCAAAACTCAAAGCAAGTGAAATTCGGTCTTTACGAATCCTTTATCAAGTTGCAATATAATTTAGGCACTTAAATTAACAAATAGTGGAGTGCAAAAAATACAAGTATTTCATGATTTGGGTCCTAAAACTACCCGGACTTAAGAATGATTAGTAGCTATGCACGGACTCTCATCACCTCGTGCGTACGTAATTAAGCCCCCCACAATTAGTAGCAAATATTAATTTAAAATACGTATGGGGTAAATTCCCTCTTACAAGGTTAGGCAAGAGACTTACCTCATCTTAAAGATCACTTTCCGACCAACAAATTCACTCTAAAGCCTCAAGACGGTGCCGAACAATCCGAAACTAGCCAAATATTATATAAATTAATCAATATAAGCTCAAAAGTTCATAATTTAGTCCCTAGAGTAATTACCCAACCCAAATTGGAAATTTCAAAGATAAATGTTACCCATTATCTCACGAACTCAAATATGTAATTTCTACCCAATTCCATAATCATTTTTGTTGGTTAATCCCATTTTTATAAAAACCTAGGTTTTTGAACAATCTCCTAAAATTTCAAAATTTTACATGTTAAAATCTACCATAATCGATGTATTAAACATACATTAGGTAGGAATTACTTACCTTCAATAGCTAGGTGAAAATCCCTCTCCAAGAAGCTCCAAAATCGGCCAAGGAAATGAAAAATAAGAGAAAATGGCCTAAGTCCCACTTTTAAAACAAGTCTCTACCAAGGCATTCCTTTTTAGCGATGCACAAATTATACGGCCCACAATTTAACCCTATGCGAATGCGGAAAACATCATGCGAACGCGATGCACTAACCTTCATACCTACGCGATCGTGAACTATATCACGCGTTCCCGATAAAGAAAGTGCGCGTGAACCCCCAGCCATGCCTTTCCTCTATGCGAACGCGACCTGAGCCACACATTCGTGATGAATTAAGTGCTCCAGCTACGCGATCATAGAACTCTCCTCGTGATCGCATAGAACAAATTTTCATCAATGATCATCAACCCTTCGCGATCGCGGACCTATCCACGTGATCACATAGAAGGAAACTAGAACACTCACACCAGCAGGCTTCAACAGCCATTCCAAGTCCCATTTCACTCCGTTAACAATCAGAAATCCACCTGAAGCCCTTGGGACCCCAACCAAGCATACCAACAAGTTTGTAAGCATAATACGGACTCGCTCGAACCCTCGGAGCACATAAAATAACATCAAAACTATGGATTATACCACAAACCAAATCAAATCAACTTATGAATTTCAAGTTCTTCCAACTTACTCCGAACGCGCCGAATCATACTTAAACTACCAGAAGTGACACCAAATTTTGCGGAAACTATTACCATTCTCGGAATCCCAAATGAACCTCGATAACACCAAAACCTACTCCAAATCAAATTTAAAGAACTTAGAAACCTTCAATGCGTCAACTTTCAATATTAAGCGCTGAAATGCTCCCGGGTCATTCGAAACCCGATTAGAATACACGCCCAAGTATAAAATTATCATACGAACCTATTGGGACCATCAAATTCTGGTTCCGAGATAGTTTATTCAAAATGTTGACTCAAGGCAAACTTAATCATTTTAAGCCACTATTAGGGAACTAAGTATTCCGATTTCAACCCGAACCCTTCCAAATAGAGCTGTTCAAAACCAAACCAAAACCGTTAACCGAACCAAATCAATAACTTATTGGCTTATTGGTATCAGATTATCGGGGTAATGGATGGTAAACGGATTGAGATTCTATAATTAATGGTTTAACGGTTTTGGAATGGATTACTCAATTTTCTTATCGGGTAAACCGTTAACACGTTAAGAACTTTTATATTTACACTTTTACCCCTATGTATATAAAGTTCTATTGAAATCCTAAATGGCTAAATCCCTAATTTCTATTTTCTAATTCTCAATTGTCTACAACCACCAGAGGCAGCGAAGTCATCAATCTCGTCTCTCTCTGGAACTGAAAACTGAGAAGTCGAAAAATCGAAATCTCAATGATTAATACATGTATGTCTGTATGAGTAGTCTTGATGGTATTAAAAATTTGATTAATACGTATATGACAATATGAATAGTCTTGAAGACTCTTCAATTTAAAAATACCGTTTGGTTAGATCTTAGATGGTATTAAAAAATTGGTATTAATTTGAAACTGTTTGATATTAATTGAATGGTTGATCAAAAAAATTCTATTTGGTTTAGCCAATAACCGCCCGATAATTGTTAATCTGATACCAATCCGCCCGTTCTCTTATTGGATGGCTAACGGATTACTACATTTATAATCCGATAACCATTAAGTCGAACCGTTAAGCGTAATTATCCGTCTGATCTGCCCGATAAGCACCCCTACTTCCATACCCAAACTAACCATCCCCGCAGGTCATAAAATACTAAAAGCACATACAAGGAGTCTAATTTAGGGGAACGGGGATCTAGAAAGTAAATCGACCATTCGGGTCGTTACAGTTACCATGGGGGAAATCAAAGCAATTTGCGTTAGCATGTAAAAATTCAATCAACTTACCTTTAAGGTTGGTGTCGAGTCTCGACCAACGTAAACCTTCCTATGTGTGAAGTCAATGATAGTTTTTAGTTATTCAACATTTGACCTTGTGGCTTCTGATTCTTTCTGTTCAATGATTATTTTCGAAAATATTTATCTAATTATCCATCTACGTTCAAGCTTCCTTAAATTGAGAGCCTTGTAGAAATTTGTAATTTAGCAAGGTGATTACTTACCTGTTCGAGAAGGTTCAGATCTTTTTCAGCCTGTAAAGGAAATCCCATATCTCTTTGCTCTGACCTATTTTTTAGATTTTTCCATTTAGATTCGGATCTTCCCGGAACCACCTCTATTTGGTCTTCGAACCTATTTTTCACTTTCGATTGAACCTCCGTGCCTTCCTCTATTCGGAGCTTCATATTATACTGGATGTAAATTTTATTCCTTATTTTAGGGAAGGTCCGACGTTATTCTTCTATCTCCTTCAATCAGATCTGGAATCAACTCCGTTTGGTTTCCGAACCTATTTTTGAACCTCCTATCAGTGAGGATTTGATATATCGTGTCTTCTTCTATTTGAAGCTCATTGCTATAACAGTTATGCATATCATTCTTGTAAGATAGTTGGGAATTCTCGGAGGTGTTCTATCCGCTCGTTTTGTTCCTTGATTTGTTTCTATAAGGTTAGAACTAAATTTTGTAAATTAAAATTGCCATGCCCTAACCTCGGGAAGCACGACCAGCGCTCAACCGAGATACCCTGGACGAGCAAGCTTGTACAATACCTTCTACCCAAATCGCCCATGAATAAAGAGAAGATACATTTATATCATTAATTAAATATCAAGAGGTCATGTGAATAACACTAGTTCACTTTCATTAGTTACGTCTTTAACAAATGTCCAAAACAGTACACTGTACATTCATAATTAAAGTGGAATAGATGATACGTTTACAACATTTTAAGTATAACCTTCCCAAAAAAAAAAATATAACCCACACTATCGCTACAGTGCCTCTAGCAGAAACAAAAGAGTGCTACGACAGTGCCGGCAACAAGGCCTCGGCTATACCTCAAAACACTATGTACATGGAATAAGAGATACAGGACCCCAGAATGAAATGAGGCTCACCAAGTCAGCTGAGGAAAGAGGGTGCTGCTATCATTGATCAATACCGCCTACTATGGAACCACCTGCATCGATTAAAGATGCAGTGCCCCTAGCAAAAGGGACGTTAGTACATGCCGAATAGTACTAGTATGAAAACCAAAAACCTATGCGAGGACTTGGAAATACAACATGAATATGATGAATCATGGTAACAATAAAAGGCTTAGTTAGCCATAGAAATTTATTAAGAGCTTTCAATAACATTTATAAATTCATAAGTCGGGGATCCTCTACAACTACCTTTATATAAAGCGGCCATGTCGCCTCACCCCAACGTATGCGGGTGGAGGTTCAATCACAAAACCAAAAACTCTACACAGAGTGGCCCTGCCGCCTCACCCCAATATATGCGGGTGGAGGTGCATTCACCATACCACAAACTCTACACAAAGCGGCCCTATCGCCTCACCCCGATGTATGCGGGTGGAGGTGTATTCACAATACCACAACTCTGCAAAAAGTGGCTCTGCCGCCTTACCCCAATGTATGCAGGTGGAGGTGTATTCACAATGCCACATTTCGGATACCCAAAACGATAATAGTTTGTACAAGAGAGTTCCCTTTTAAATCAATCATTTGGCACCTTGGGCCTTAGCAAGTGTAAGTTCACAAGGTCTCATCATATGTGAAATGAGTGTTTAATCACATTGAGTACATACAAGATCTTCTTTCCAAAAAGGGGTATAACATAATTAAGTCAAAAATAGAGAATCATTAACACACGAGGGTTCTAACACGTTATGCCAATCAGGAATCAATTTCACTAGTTTGAATACCCCATATCAATAGTGTTTCCAGTTCGACTACACATGATAGAATTTTAGAAGGATTCGGGAATTCCGACACTAGAAGAAGATTTTAGCCTTCATATCTCGCTTTGAGATTTCCTTAGGAATATATTCATGGTTTCAGCTCATTTGAGCATTTTATCAAATACTAGATGTGCAAATTTGATTACAAGGTTCTACCACAAGATTTACTTTACTCCAAAACCCACTTTTTACCCATTTGAGCTCAACAATCTTCCCACAAACCTTATCGGTACATGCATGTATAAATAATATTCTCACACCCAATAATCACACTCCCCCTTTACCTATTTTCTACCCAAATTTGAAATTAGAGAATTAGGGGAAGAAATACTTACCTTTTAGAAACCCTAGCAAGTTCCTCTTGATGAAATTCTAAGGCTTGATTCAAGTTGAGTAGTGAAATTCTTGAATCCTCCCCCTTCTCTCTCTAGGATGACTCTCTCCTCTCTCTAAAATAACAGATAACCCCTAAAAAATGACCCCAATGGCTAGATAAAACGAAATGAGGACGGTTTATTAAATTAGTAAAATGAAGCCCCGACATAGATCTGCGATCTCATATGCAACCGCATAACGCTTATGCGATCCGAAAAATGGGTCACATAATGGCACTCCAAAATTAGACACCCCTGCCTCACTCTACGACCGGTATGCGGTCCGCAAACCTATTCTACGGTCGCATAATGCATCGCAGAACTACCCTCCAAAATTTTTTATGCGGGTATGCGATGGGTTATGCAGCCTGCTAAATAATTATGTGACCCCATAATGAACCGCATAATGGTCCAAAGGAATTGCCCAAATTTCTGCCTCAGTCTGCGGTAAATCTGCGATCCGCAGATCAGTTCTGCGATCGCAGAATGGGCCTCAGAAAAAGCCCTGCACTTCCAAAATTTTTCTTCAACTCCCTAACGCACTGCTCAACCCAAAACATCTGAGCCGTGGTGAGCAAGCTCGCTGTAAAGAATTCCTACAGTCATCAATACATAAGTCTACTTCGGCACCACAAAACCCCAGGTTTTAGGTAATATTTTACGGGGCCTTACAAAAATTACTTAGTGTATGCGAACCTCTTGTTCCAGAACTGTTTGGTGCAGATCTGTTATAATCCATTTATGCACTAATAGTTATGGTACAAATATGTATAGTAGCGATGTTGATTCTCCATTTTTCTATGTTTGTTGCTTACCTATCATTATCATGGCTATTCTTGCATTTCCATTTAGCTTGGTAAAGTCATCTCTAACTCGTTTGTCCTCAACTGTGTTGATTGGAAAATGTTGGCCATGATGAAGGATTAAATTGAAAACAAGCAAAGATTAACAAAAAATATCAAATATCTTTAAATGATAGCAAATTTTCTTGAGTTCCGGGTAACAAAACCAAATTGTTTAACCCAAAAAATAATTTTCAAGGTCAAAGTACTTAATTTTATATGACAGGTTACAAACAATAAATTCGATCTGAAAGATATAAATTTTTGTTAATACAACGTGATAGATAAGTGAAAAAAATATTTAATGACAGATAATATAATAAAAATATAGCAAAGAAGAAATAATTCTTATCTGATGATCCTTGATAAGATGATGAGCCAAACAAAGCTTGAGGAGCCGAACTATGACAAACTTGGGAGCACGTTGCTGTGCATTACAATGTATAGAATTGTAGAAAAGGAAATTAAATAATTTTAATGGTGGTAAAGTGTGTCTATTTATAGACCTAGATCTAGGTAACCATTATCCTTGAATTATGGGTTCATTATGGGCATTTACTCAATCCATCTGTTACTTTTGGAAGACTTATAGCAGCTGAGTAAATGCTTGAATTCCGTAACTGATGAGTTAATTCTGTAATGGATGAGTCAATCCCGTACCCGTTGAGTCAATCCCGTACTTGTTGAGTCAATCCCGTGCATGTTCAGTCAATCTCGTTTATGTTGAGTCAATTTCATAATTGATTGCCTTGTTCTGCCTGTTACAACTATTTATTGCATTTATTGTACGTTACATAATTGATTTGTAACTGATGGCTTAATGATGGTAAATCCCATGTAATCCAAAATTAAATGATTCTTTACTCATTTGTAATTATGAGTTATTCTCCCGTACCTGATATGGGGATATTCTATAATGATCAGTTTCGAGATTAGCAGGCACGGTACAAGTATGTTCAACCTTAAGTCTATTTTGCACTAATACACCCACATGGCGAGTCTATTTTTCACTAATACACGTGTGTTTCCAGTACTATAACTTAACTTCACCATTTTTCCACAGTAGCCAAATTATACCATTTACATCATGTGCATAATTATGAGCATACTTTCATCCTTTTGCAACCTTAGCTAAACTTTTAGTAAAGTTAGCTTCCTTTACTCTTGTTTCTAATATTACTGCCAATTTTATTTTTTGCTTCTTCAAGTAAATCACTGTCTCCCTCTACTCAAAGGGCTTATTCATGCCTTTCACATTCCATATGAGCCATGTCATTTTAAAACTTGTTTATGCCTCATATCAGGAGCTTACCTACTACACATGTATCCAAAGCCCCTTCAGCTAAAGGAGAAAATACATTTGTAGTGCTTACAGAAGTTTCTATTTGTAATATATTCAGAGTAGTCCTATGTTGAACAAGAGCCGCATATGACATACTGCCCAGATTTTGTATAATGTCCCTATGTAAGAAGGACCAATGTTAGTCACCTTTCCTTCTAGTACTATCGAAGGGATCACAAACATCAGTAGCTATATCCACACGTGTAACGGCCTAACCGGTTATTTTGCTTTATAGGTCCACATTCCTCTAATTAAGACTGCATGTATATGCCTTTACTATTTTATGACTTGCGAGGATGATTGACTTGAGTTTGGAAGGGTTCTAGTTAAAATTGGAACATTTGGTTCCTTAATAGGGGCTTGAGATGACCAAGTTCGACTTGAGTCAACATTTTGAGTAAACGACCTCAGAACCGAGATTTGATGGTTCCCATAGATTCGTATGGTGATTTTGTACTTGGGCGTGTGTCCGTATCGGAGGGAGCGTTTCGGCGCGTAATGTTGAAAGTTGGCGCATTGAAGATTTTTAAGTTTTTTAAATTTGGTTTGGAGTAGACTTTGGTGTTATCGAGGTCCGTTTGGGATTCCGATCCTAGGCATATTTCCGTACGGTGATTTATTACTTGTACGCAAAATTTAGTGTCATTCCGAGTAGTCTAAGTATGATGCGGCACGTTCGGAGTAAACTTGAAGTTCATAATTTGATTCAATTTGGTTTAGGGTTGTGATTTTTAGTTTTGATGTTGTTTAACGTATTTCGAGCATTGGAGCAGGTCCGTAATATGGTTATAGACTTTTTGGTGCATTTGGACAGGGTCCTGGGGGGCTCGGGTGCGTTTCAGACCACTCTGAGCTAAGTCAAAAATCTGCTGATGTGTTGTTCTGGTTTCCTTCTTCACGAATGCATAGGGACCCTCGCGATCACGAAGAAGGAATTGGGGACCGGGTGGTATTGTTCATCGCATTCGCGAAGTCTTGGACGCGTTTGTGAAGGCCTGGGACCAATGGCATTCGCGTTCGCGGGTGACTTGTCGCGTTCGCGTAGAGTACGTGGGCCTAGGCCTGGGCAACCCAGTTGCCTTACGCGTTCGCGAGTGGGGGCACGCGTTCGCGATGAGGGTGCAACTCAGTGCATCGTGTTCACGAGTGTCCTCTAGCGATCACAAAGTGGATAGTTTGTGGGTTCGTGACTTTTGCCTTCGCGATCGCGAGGGCTTGTCCGCGATCACGATGAAGGCAGGCGTGGGCGGGGACTTTCTTATAGTCAGGATTTTGGCTATTTTATTTATTTCTCTCACTTGTTGGATGATTTTAGAGATTCTTGGACAGGAGTTTTCACCTAGATATGGAAGGTAAGTAATTTCTACCCAATGTGAGTTTAAAACATGGATTATGGGTAGATTTTAACATGTAAATTGTTGAAATATTGAGATTTGGTTGAAAACCCAAGATTTTTATAAAAATGATATTAGACCACGAAAATGATTATGAAATTGGGTAAAAGGTATATATTTGTGTTCGTGAGGTTATGGGTAACAATTATTTACAAATATTTTCGAAATCCGGGCACGTGAGCCCAAGGTTGAATTGTTGGAATCTTCTAATTTGGGTTGGGTAATTACTCTAATAGCAAAATTATGAACTTATGAGTATATATTGATTAATTTATACAATATTTGGCTAGTTTCGGATTGTTCGGCACCGACTTGAGGTTTTAGAGTGAATTGTGGACCGGAAAGTGAACTTGTGAACGAGACAAGTCTTTTGCCTAATCTTGTAAGAGAAAATTTATCTCATAGGTGTTTAAATTGCTATTTGCTACTAATTGTGGGTGCTACGTACGTACGAAGTGACGAGAGTCCGTTCGTAGCTAGAACTCATGTTATGTCCGGGTATACATAGGCCTTTATTATAATATTACTTGCACTATTTAGACTCAACTTGTTAGTTTAATTGCTTGTATTAGTAAGTAAAACTTGGTTAAAGATTAGTTTAAATCGAGCTTCATTACTTAGAGAGTTGGCGAAAATATTTAATTATTGATGGAGATTATATCCTTTCACGGGCTTACCTCGGAGCTGTGAATATGAATTTTGAAATCCGAAAGGTTTCCCTATTCCTGTGGATCGGGTCGAACGCCTCAGAAATATTTATATATATATATATATATATGTATATATATATCTTATAGGAGGCATCCATGGATCAGACCATACGACCTCGGTAGTGTATGTACACGAATATTATGGATCGGGTCGTGCAACCTCGGCATAACTCGTGGGTGTTGTCACTCGGAGTCCGATTATGCTTGATATGTCTTCCATGACTTAAGGATTTATAAATGCATGTTGAGCCTTTACTTAATGATATTATTATCTGATATATGGGGATTTTTAATTGTGACTTTGATAAATGGTCATTTAATTATTGCCTCTTATTCCATCCTTGCTATTGTATTTCATGCTTATTAAATAATCTTGTTCATTATGTATATTTCCCACTAGTAAGTGTCGAAGTCGACCCTTCATCACTACGCACACTACACTTCTGCACATATTGTGCAGGTTCTGAGGCAGGTGCATCTGGAGTTCGTCCAGGAGCGTACCCGCATTATCCGAAGGCATTGTGGTGAGTTGCTTTCTAATGCTCTGTTTTGCATCACCTGGAGCCTTCTCTTGTTATGATTTATCTTTTCTGTCTATTTTGTTTCAGTGTTTTGTATAATCTACTAGATGCTTGTGCACTTGTGACACCGGGTTTTGGGAATACTATTAGACATTCATGGGTTTTTGATTATTTAATTCACTACCTTACTTCCCCATTTAGTTTATGCTTTACATTACCAAGCTCATTTTCTATTTGTTTATGCATTAAATAAAAATCAAACTCTTTAAAATTATTAAAATGAGAAATCAAATGTGTAGTTCACTGTTGGCTTGCCTAGCGGCGACGTTGGGTGCCACGGCCTATAGTGAAAATTAGGTCGTGACTGCTTGATATCAAAGCTCTAGGTTCACATAGGTTTCACAAGTCATGAGCGGTCCTAATAGAGTCTTGCGGATCGGTGCGGAGACGTCCGTACTTATTTTCAAGAGGCTATAGGGTGTTAGGAAACTTCTCTTTCTTTATCTCCTATAATGTAGTTGATGTTGTGCTAAGTATATTTCTCTTATTTTCTCGCAGATAGTGAGAACGCGCGTGGCAGATGTACCTGGTTGTGGAGGAGCTGCTCCCCCTGTTGCTAGAGGCCGAGGTAGAGGCCGGGGGAGAGCTCCAGCTCCTGCTAGAAGACGGGGGCGTCCAAGAGTTGCTCCCGACGTACCACCAGTGGATCCAGTGAAGAATTCTGTCATTGAGGAGCAGGGTGAGGTGCCTGCAGCTGAGCCGACCCCGACAGATTTCACGTCTGCGCGTGGATTTCAGGAGGTCATGGGCCGTATGCTCCGGTTCATGGATTCTATGACGCATGCTGGTTTATTTCCAGCAGACCCATCCACATCTCAGGTGGGAGGGGAAGTACAGACACCTACCGCTCTGGCTCGAGGGCATGCTGACGAGCTCGAAACACACACTTAAATTATGCTCGATATTCAAAGATAGTATAGTATAATATCGTTTCCATATGGATTGAAGTTAAACAGTATTTTCTTCGTTTCTAGCTTGATTGCTATCCAGGAGAATCAACAATTGAGATTTCTATGATTTCTAACTAAATTTAACTAATAATGTAAAGCTATTGACTAATGACAATTGAACCAAGGAATAAGCAAAGAAAGTTATCAGTGGGAGAATATAGGGGTTGATAGGATAGGTGCAAGATAATTGTTTGGGATCTAACTCTAAATAATTCACTTCTAATGTTTAAGTGAGTCTCTCGAATTCACTCATTTAGATCAAACATTCAGTAAAACTCCTCTCTCGATTAAGTTTTAACCTCACGAGATGAACCAATTTAAGCACGTGAAGAAATGCAAGAATGCGTAGTGGATTATTCTTTAGTAGAAACTCTCTCGATTATCTTCCTAACTAGTTTTAATCAATGATTTAACTAGCCTCTTTCGATTTCTAAGAAGAATTAATGAACTCAACCAACAATATAATGCAAACATATCATAAGTTATGCCTCTCTCGATTACATGAACAATTGAATATAGATGCAACAGTTAAATAATCCAAAACGCTTCAATGCATAAAACTAGAGTTATAATCCACAAATAAATATCAATACACCAAATCCATCAAACTCTAAAGGGAACTTGTCATGCCCTAACCTCGGGGAGCGTGATCAGCGCTCAACCAAGATAACCCGACCGAGCAAGCCTGTTAGATGCCTTCTACCTAACCTTGCCCATTAGAAATATAAGAACCAGTACAAGTGATAGACATGAGAAGAGTCAAGTGTTCAACAATTTTTTCCATTACTAAAGGATATTCATTTATAATTTCCAAAATATTACAAGTTTATAGATATGATGAAAAATATGTTTGCCCAAATACCAACACTTACTAGTTTGATTCCCAACATCAAACATCACCCATAAACTGTCTACGGAGCCTCTAAGTACAACATAAGAGTAATATGGAAGTACCGGCGATAAGGCCCCAGCTATACCTCAAAACATAAAGTACAACGTCAAATGAATAGAGAGTATCTGCTAAAGAGGATCAAAATCGCCTGCTGACGAACAACCTGCATCCACTGAAAATGCAGCGCCCCCGACAAAAGGGACGTTAGTACTGTCATGGGCAGCTTTCCAACCATGCCCCATGACCCCTTGGACGCGCCCCGTGGCATCCTCGCCAGCCTCCCAAAGCCCGTTGCCACGGTCAGCCCCGTGGTCTCGGCAGCTCCAAGTGACAAGCGCGTATGTGCCTCTGTCGCCCCACCGATAGCCATCACCAGCGCCCAGCCACAGGCAGATGCCAACAGCGCCACGCGCATAGACAATGCCGCACGCGCAGACCCTGATGCTAAAGACAAAGTTGCTGCCAATGGACTTGTTGCTGCTTTGTAGAAGACTAAGTACTTTTCATTGTAAATATAGAATAGTTTTGCTGCATTTTCTTTAAGTGTGATTTTCCAGCTTTCATAGATCTAGTCATGTAACTTTGGTTTATTTTTTTTAAGCATTATTAAGAGGGACCAAGCAATCAAAACTTTCAAGCAAGCAAACAATTCTCTGTACTGGTGTCTCTCCCCCGACACCGTCTTGTTTTCTGTAATAGCTTTCATTCAATGCAATCAAGCTTTCTTTCATTCTCAATTCTCTTTTCTGCTCTCTTTCAATTGCTCACGACATTGGTTTTCCCGTACGGCACTGACAATCTAGTCTAGCGTACGGAGGGAACCTCAGTTGGCGGACAGCAACCGTACTGACATCGGTTGCTTAGCCTTACGTCGCCCTTCCAAGGAACTTCAGGTAGGCGCCGCATAACAGTTGGCATCAGAGCCTAGGCTCGACATCGGACGAGGGATTACATTGCAATTACCACCATTTCTGACCATGGTGAATTATGGGGATCGCATCGCGTCCCTTGAGGGAACAATTGACGCATTACAGCCCATCGTGGAAATGGTGCCCGATCTAAAGACCAGCCTAGTGCAAAGGTTGGATGACCTGGACCGCAGACTCATCCAGACCGAAGTTGACATAGAAAACATCAGTCGCGACTCTGAAGGAGATCGGCAAACAGTAGCCACAGAGGCAGCTGAAATTTTTGGTAAATTTGAGGTCCTCCAGCAGGAGCGTGCTGAGGATTTAGCCAACAGGGAACAAGAGGCAGACATGGTGACTGCCATGCAACAAACTATAGACAACTTGACAGGCCAGCTCAATGTTGTCAATGCTGCTTTACAAGGCCTACTTCAAGGTGGCGGAAACCAATTTGGGGGTGGTGTGAACCTCGCCCCTATGGCCCAAAAGCTAAAAATTCTTGAGCCAAAGCCATACAGTGGAGTTCGGAATGCCAAAGAAGTGGAAAATTTCATTTTTGACATCGAGCAATACTTCGATGCCGTGGGAGGCCTAGAAGAAGCTAAGAAGGTAGCAACTGCTGCCATGTATCTTCAGGGTGATGCCAAACTCTGGTGGCGGGTGAAGTACGAAGCCATCAAGGCTGGTGAAGATGCCCTCGAGACATGGGCGGAACTGAAGGCAGCCATACGCCTACAGTTCTTCCCCGAAAATGTTGAGTACAATGCCAGGAGAAAGTTGCGGGAGCTCCGCCAGACCAAATCAGTGCGAGATTACGTGCGGGAATTCTCCACGCTCATGCTGAACATCCGTGACATAGGGGACAAAGACAAACTCTTCACCTTCTTGGAAGGGTTGAAACCTTATGCCCGGATGGAGTTGCAGAGACAAAGGGTAGACACGTTGCCTAAGGCAATCCAAGCAGCAGAGTGCCTTGGGGATTACCAAGTGGAAGCCCGGAAGGATAGGCCTCAACAGCCTGTCCGAGGAGGATACAAAGGGGGCCAACCAAACACTGGTGGCCCTAGCAGAAGTGGAGGAGACCGGAGTGCACCCAAATCCAAGGCTCCCTCTTTCGGCAGTACTAGTGCTGCATCTAACAACAATGATCGGGGGAGGAAGCCCCCCTCAGGATGTCGTCATTGCAGTGGACCATATTGGAATAATGAATGCCCACATGCACAGATGAACGCCCATCAAGCTTTTGAGGATGGGACGGATGACGACGCCGATGATGCGGACCAGACCGAGCCAGTAGGTGCATTCAATGCAATTGTTGGCTCCATTTCTGAGCCCTTATCAGGAACCAGTGCCGGTATACGCAAGAAGAAGGACCCCTGTCCAATTGTTAGGAAAGGAAATAAGAAGGCGAATTTGAGGACTCCTCCTCATCAAGAGAGGACCTTAATGTTTGTTGACATGAAGGTAAATGGCAGGCCCATTCGGGCAATGATAGACACGGGTGCCACCCACAAGTACTTAGCCTCGACTCAGGTGGAGCGTCTTGGACTAGTTGTAGGAAAGGGCAAAGGTCGTGTGAAGGCTATCAACTCACCACCTCAACCAGTGGTTGGAATAGCCAAAGAAGTACTAGTGAAGCTTGGCCCTTATGAAGGAAAGTTCAACCTGCGCGTAGTGATCATAGATGACTTTGAGTTAATAGTGGGGTTGGAATTCCTGAGACAGACCAATACCATGCCCGCACCATATGCAGACATGCTACTGATGATGGGGGCAAATGGGGCTAAGCCTTGCATTATTCCGTGCATTCCCATAAAGATGGCAGCCGAGAACATCTCGGCCTTGCAGTTGAAGAAAGGGGTAAAAAGACATGAACCCACGTTCCTGGCTACCCTCTGCATGGAAGATATAGAACGCTCCTCGGGTCCCATTCCTGCACCCGTGAAGGAGTTGCTTCTGGAATTTGAAGACATCATGCCACAAGACATGCCAAAGCGCCTTCCGCCTAGGCGAACTGTGGACCATGAGATTGAGTTGGTGCCGGGTGCGAAGCCACCTGCCCGGGCGCCGTACAGAATGTCACAACCCGAACTCTCCGAGCTTCGGAGACAATTGACAGAAATGCTAGACACATGGATCATTGTGCCCTCCAAGTCCCCATACGGGTCCCCTGTGCTATTCCAAAAGAAACATGATGGTAGTTTACGACTCTGTGTGGATTACCGGGCTCTAAACAAAATCACCGTGAAAAACAAGTATCCTATTCCGCTAATGGCAGACTTGTTTGATAGACTGGGTGGTGCGACGGTATTCACCAAAATAGACCTGAGGACAGGTTATTGGCAAGTTCGGATTGCAGATGGTGATGAGCACAAGATGACCTGTGTGACAAGATATGGGTCGTACGACTTCCTGGTTATGCCCTTTGGCTTGACTAACACGCCAGCCACATTTTTCACCCTGATGAACCAAGTCTTCCGAGAATACATTGATGAATTCGTCGTGGTTTATTTGGATGACATTGTGGTATATAGCCAGACACTGGAAGAACACCTGGAGCATTTGCGGAAGGTCCTAGCCCGATTGCGGGAGCACGAAATTATATGCGAAGCTTTCCAAGTGCTCCTTTGCTCAGAAACAAATTGACTTCCTCGGACATGTCATCGAGGAAGGGAGGATCAAGATGGACCAGCAGAAGATTCAGGCCATTACAGAATGGCCGCCTCCTAAGGATATACATGCCTTGAGGTCGTTCCTTGGTCTATGCAACTTCTATCGGCGTTTTGTGAAAAGTTACTCCCTCATTGCAGTGCCGCTGACAGAACTTCTCAAGAAGGCCACCCCGTGGGATTGGGGCCCCAAGCAGGCAGAGGCCTTCGACGCATTGAAGATGGCTATGTCTAGTAGCCCCGTCTTGGTCCTCCTTGACTTGGCCAAGCCATTCGAAGTGCAAACGGATGCCTCCGACTATGCACTTGGTGGAGTATTGCTACAAGAAGGGCATCCCGTAGCGTACGAGAGTCGAAAACTGAAGGATGCAGAGTGGCGCTATGCCGCTCATGAGAAAGAATTATTAGCTGTCGTTCATTGCTTATGCCTTTAGAGGCATTATCTACTGGGAGCCCCATTCGTGGTCAAGACAGACAACACAGTCGTTAGCCATTTCATGACCCAGCCAAAGCTGAATGGTCGACAGTCTAGGTGGCAGGAACTCCTAGCGGAATTTCACTTCAACCTGGAGTACCGAAGTGGAAAGACCAATCATGTTGCTGATGCACTCAGTCGAAGGGCTGATCTAGCATCGATGTGTGTACTCGCCGCCCTAAAGGGAAGCGAAGTAACCACCACCATAAAAGACCAGATACAGGATCTACTCATCAAGGATCTTGCTGCACAATATTTGGTTGATTTGGTAGGACAGGGCAAGACTCGCCAGTTCTACACCGAAGATGGTTTCCTAAAGGTGAAAGGGAACCGACTTTATGTTCCTAAAGGAGGAGATCTGCGACGGGCTCTTCTTGCAGAATGCCATGATACTTTGTGGGCCGGTCATCCCGGCGAGGAACGCACCATGGCATTACTTCGCCGTGCATATTATTGGCCTCAAATGGTCGATGACGTCGCTCAGTATGTGAAGACTTGTCTAGTATGCCAGAAAGACAAGTCAGACCGCTTGACGCAGGCAGGGCTCTTGGAACCACTAGCTGTCCCAAAAAGACCTTGGGAAAGCGTTTCCCTGGACTTCATCACCGGATTGCCCAAGGTCGGAGATCTCACAACTATCTTGGTTGTGATGGATCGGTTTTCCAAGTATGCTACCTTTATAGCAGCCCCACAATATATATCAGCAGAAGATACAGCTCGACTATTCTTCTCTCATGTCGTCAAATATTGGGGCTTACCTAAAGACATTGTTAGTGATCGCGACTCACGCTTCACTAGCAATTTTTGGACCCAACTCTTTAAGTGCCTCGGGTCAAAATTGAGTCATAGCTCAAGTTTTCATCCGCAATCTGATGGCCAGACGGAGCGATTCAATGGCATGCTAGAGGAATATCTCCGGCACTTTGTGACCGGATCGCAGAAGAATTGGGTGAAGCTTCTGGATGCTGCTCAACTGTGTTTCAATTCACAAAAGAGCTCAAGTACCAACAAAAGCGCTTTTGAAATTGTTACCGGACAGCAACCGCTACTCCCACACACAGTGAACGCACCAAACATGTCAAAATCTCCTCGGGCTGCCAGCTTCTCAAAAGAATGGAAGCAAAATTTGGAGATAGTGCGGAGCTATCTTGTCAAAGCCCAAAAGCGGATGAAGAGGCATGCTGATCAGAATCGCCGCTTTGTGGAATACCAGGTGGGAGACAAAGTGATGGTCAAAATCCCAAAGCGGTACTTGTTTGCAGGGGTCCATGACCCTCGCCTATTGCAAAAATATATTGGACCCTTGTCCATTGAAAGGCGCATTGGGAAAGTTGCATACCGGGTGGATACCCCAGCTTGGTGGAAAATCCATCCTGTTTTCCATGTCAGTCTCCTGAAACCTTTTCGGGAAGATATGGAGGATCCTTCACGAAGCCAACTCACAATACCAAGTATTCAAGGCCCCAATTCAACCGGGAAAAGGCGTGCTGAAGCTATTCTTGATGATCGAGTGATTCACGCCTCAAGAAAAGATCACCAGGAGTTCTTGGTGAAATGGCAGGGATGTGATGCAGAGGAGAATACTTGGGAGAGGGAACAAACCTCAAAGCCTACAAGAGCCTGATTGATGATTACCTTGCAAGGAAGGCGCCGAGGACGTCGCCAACTCAGGTGGGGGAGAATGTCATGGGCGGCTTTCCAACCATGCCCCATGACCCCTTGGACGCGCCCCGTGGCGTCCTGGCCAGCCTCCCAATGCCCGTCGCCACGGTCGGCCCCGTGGTCTCGGCAGCTCCAAGTGACAAGCACGCATGTGCCTCTGTCGCCCCACCAATAGCCATCACCAGTGCCCAGCCACAGGCAGATGCCAACAATGCCGCGCGCATAGACAATGCCGCGCGCGCAGACCCTGATGCTAAAGACAAAGTTGCTGCCAACGGACTTGTTGCTGCTTTGTAGAAGACTAAGTCCTTTTCATTGTAAATATAGAGTAGTTTTGCTGCATTTTCTTTAAGTGTGATTTTCCAGCTTTCATAGATCTAGGTCATGTAACTTTGGTTTATTTTTTTTAAGCATTATTAAGGGGGACCAAGCAATCAAAACTTTCAAGCAAGCAAACAATTCTCTGTACTGGTGTCTCTCCCCCCCGACACCGTCTTATTTTCTATAATAGCTTTCATTCAATGCAATCAAGCTTTCTTTCATTCTCAATTCTCTTTTCTGCTCTCTTTCAATTGCTCACGACATTGGTTTTCCCGTACGGCACTGACAATCTAGTCTAGCGTACGGAGGGAACCTCGGTTGGCGGACAGCAACCGTACTGACATCGGTTGCTTAGCCTTACGTCGCCCTTCCAAGGAACTTCAGAAATGCGCCGCGTAACAGTACATATGTAATAGTACTATATGAAAACCAAAACACATATTCAAGGACTTGGAAATAAAACATGGAATATGATGAATCATGGTAGCAAATAAAGGGCTTAGATAGCCGTTAAAATCAAAACAAATTTATCAAGAGCTTCCAACAACATTTATAAATATTAAGTCAGGGATCCTCTATAACCACCTTTACACAAAGCGGCCCTGGCGCCTTACCCCAATGTATGCGGGTGGAGGTGCAACCACAATACCATAAACTCTACACAAAGCTCCCCTGCCGCCTCACCCTAATGCATGCAGGTGGAGGTGTAATCCCAATATCACAACTCTACAAAAAGCGGCTCTGCTGCTTTACCCTAATGTATACGGGTGGAGGTGTAATCACAATACCACAACTCTACACAAAGCGGCCGTGCCGCCTCACTCCAATGTATGCGAGTGGAGGTGCAATCACAATACCACAAGTCTACACAAAGCGGCCCTGTCGCCTCACCCCAATGTATGCGGGTGGAGGTGTAATCATAATACCACAACTCTAGATTCCCAAAACGATAATAGTTTGTATAAGGGGTTCTCTTCCAATCAACCGTTTGGCACATTTGGCCATAGCAAGAGTAGGTTCATAAGGTTTCATCATATGAGAAATAAGTGTTTGATTACATTGATTTCATACAAGGTTTTATTCCCAAGAAGGGGGTATAACATAATTATGTCACAATAGAAAATCTTTAACACATCATTCATTCTTGAAATACTTTTTCCCAAAAAGGGCAAGACACAATTTCAAGTCATGAACATATAGGAGCTCAAAACACTTTGGAAATACTTACAAAGCATAGCATTAATTAAGACAACCATATTTGGGCATGAATTGGGCACATAATCCTTTAGGCACATCTATTTTTGAAGTCAATTTGGGACAGTTGGATCAAGGCATATTTCATAACCTTTCTCACATCAATTCATTTCCTCGGCACCATTGGCCACAAGTATAACTTTCATTCGTGGCACGTTGGCCACACTTTATATCTCCAACCCACTTCTTTCACTTTCAAGCATCCTTATAGATTATCAACAATAAGACATTTCTACTCAAGACTTTAAATACACATTTGAGCAACTAACCAAATTAGGGGTTCTCAAAACGATACTAGTTTGTATAAGGGGTTCTCTTGCAATCAACCGTTTGGCACTAGCAAGAGTAGGTCCTTAAGGTTTTATCATATGAGAAATAAGTGTTTGATTACATTGATTTCATACAAGGTTT
This sequence comes from Nicotiana tomentosiformis, assembly GCF_000390325.3. Taxonomy (NCBI): domain Eukaryota; kingdom Viridiplantae; phylum Streptophyta; class Magnoliopsida; order Solanales; family Solanaceae; genus Nicotiana; species Nicotiana tomentosiformis. Next base: position 44,579,851 of record NC_090817.1, read on the forward strand.
TCTTCCCAAGAAGGGGGTATAACATAATTAAGTCACAATAGAAAATCTTTAACACATCATTCGTTCTTGAAATACTTTTTTCCAAAAAGTGCAATACACAATTTCAACTCATGAACATATAGGAGCTCAAAACACTTTGAAAATACTTACAAAGCATAGCATTAACTAAGACAACCACAGTTGGGCATGTCTTGGGCACATAATCTTTTAGGCACATCTATTTTCAAAGTCAATTTGGGACAGTTGAATCAAGGCCTATTTCATAACCTTTCTCACATCAATTCATTTCCTCGGCACCATTGGCCACAAGTATAACTTTCATTCTTGGCACGTTGGCCACACTTTATATCTCCAACCCACTTCTTTCACTTTCAAGCATCCTTATAGATTATCAACAACAAGACATTTCTACTCAAAACTTTAAATACACATTTGAGCAACTAACCAAATTAAGGGTCTTAGGCACATGTGATTTCGTACACAATTCATTAGAAACACGTTTTCAAATCCTAACATATTAACACACAGCCCATACTTAATCACCTTCTCAAATAGTAACTCAACATACTAGAACGTTTGGAATACAAATTGAACACATATATCTCTTGACACACGGGACTTACAATGCCATTGTGGGGTTCAATTCTAAAGGGAGTTCAATTCTTAGGAATTTTGCCAAATACCTAGTATGCAAAATAGACTATAAAGCTCTACAATGGTAATCCCTTCCTCCCTCAACCAATTTCAACAAGAACTACCCAAAATGGTTCATTAACCCCACATATTATAATCTATTGTCACATGCATGGCCTATTTCCAACCCCATAATACACTAGAACACATAACCTCTTGCATGAAAACTTAGGAGTAGGACTTACCCGGAGAGATGATAATCTAGTGATTGACTTCCCTGATTCTTGAAGGTTAGTGCAAGATTGGATGATTAGAATGCTAGGTTTCCTCCTTCTCTCTCTAGAATGCTTTTACCTCTCTCTAAAATTATCAGATATTTGCTTCAAAATGAGCCCCTAAGGGTATTTATCAAAATGGGGTCGGGTTATAAAAATAGAAAAATGGACCCTCCGAAATCAGGTCTGCGGTCACAGAATTGATCGCATAACAGATATGCAGTCCGCAAAAAGGATCACGAAAGGGATGCCCAAAAATGGAATGGTCTGGACAGGTCTGTGGTCCGCTGACCACAATTGCGGCCGTAGAATGGACCGCAGAATCATCCAACAAAATTCTTCAAGCCAAATATGAGATGAAAAATGCGGACCGCAAAATGGATGTGCGATCGCAGATTAGACTGCAAAACGACTTTCAAAATTCAACCATTTTTCTGCTCAACTCTACAACGGGTATGTGGCCCGCAGAATGGATCTACGGTCGCGAATCTAACCGCATAATTGGCCCTTCAGCAAACATTTTCCACCAACACCTCGATGCATTCTTCAACCCAAAGTGTCTGTACCACCGCGAGCAAGCTCGCCGCGAAGAATTTATACAACCCTCAAACACGTAAGCTTACCTCGGCACCACGAAACCTTAAATTCCTTGGCAAAACTTTATGGGGCCTTATATCCTCCCCACTTAGGATCATTCATCCTCGAACGAGGAGTAGAGTTCGCCCAGAATACTCAACATAATTCGTTTCTCCTTTCACACATCATAAGAACCCCCCCCCCCCAATTTGACTAACTCCCAAATATTTCAGAAATTTCGGCAGAGTCTTCCCTGTATTTGGGCCTATCCACCTGCCATAGAACCACCAAAACAACTCCTAACAACATGTCCACAACCTAACAAAGCATCACAATATATATTAATAATATTTACCTCAATATTAAGGGCCTTACATTAACAGAAGTGGTATCTTGATATGAACTGTACACATTTAAATCATAACACATAAAAAGTTTCCTTTGAACCACAACCATTTGGCTCTACAAACGAGTGAGAATATTTTCTTTCTACAACACACTCGGCCATCGAGGCGACCTCCTCGACTCACAGACTTAGCCACAGCACTTGACAGAGGCAATCTTAACATCCAGACTTATAAAACAAGGATGACAATTAGGCAGCTCTCATAAGCTAGTTACCCATTAACTTTACCATCCATAGCTTCCACCGGAACGATAGACAAACGATTCCCAACTACCCTCTTTGACATAGACACGTGAAATACCGGGTGCATGGAGAACAATGATGGGGGACATCATACGCATAGCTTGGCCTATTTATTTCAAGATTTCATAAGGACCAAATGTAAACTACACCTATCTTACCTTTATTAACAATTCACATAGTATCTTTATGGAGAAAATCTTGAGAATAACCTGTTCACTTTCTTTAACTCTAATTCCCTATGTAGGACGCCCAAACTAAACCCTTGGCGACCTTCAACCATTATTCTATGATGTGCTAGAATGAATATGACTATAGAGTTCCTACCCAATAAGTTCGATCATGGAACGATGCTTCTTCTTTGACATGTTTGAACCTACAACTCTCGATAGATTTACTACAAATAGGAATAACGAAGTTCGAGATTGGGCTGGAATTGTTCAAGAATCCATCAATGTAATGAGAAGGGCATTTTAGGAGGTTATATCCTAAGAGATATGAAGGTTACTACCAATAGTGCTGAGATAGTTAATCATCATGATGTCATCATTGCTTAGAAAGGTTCTAATGGGTGATATGATGCTCCGGGGAGAAAGACAAATAACTCATATCCACCTAAGGATGTGGAACATTAAGGATAGTAAACTTTTCGCACATAGTGAATGATTCTAGAAGATGAGTGTTTACAGATAACGGAACCCAGGGAGACACCACAAAATAATCATGGAAGGTTTGCAGATGTTCATAATGAGTTCGCCATGGATTTTGTTTTTTGACTTGAAAAGTAACCAAATGCTAATGAAAGATAGGAAAACATGAGAAGCAGACGTGATGCTATGATAACCCCAAAGGTGCATTTGGTCTTGACGAAGAGCCTATTAAGGACCCTTATGAAAAAGGAAGTGTTGCAGCAACATATGAAAGGATGTGACCTCTCATGGTTATCCAACAAATGTCAGAAAACTAGCACAATGAATTCACTAACTAAGGAACATAGTTAATATAAGTTGTAGAGGTGTAAAGAAAAAAATGAACATTTGTTATAAGCTGGACATGTTTATACTATGATAACTCCCAAACTGCAAATAGGCCACATCCTGGGAAATTACAATACTAGGAACAAAGTGATCCACTTACTGCGGAACGTCCTAAGTGGACATGAAAGTTATACTAAGATGGGCAAACACAAGATCTTCCTATGACGGAAGTGTGAGGTTCTCAGATTTTAGAGGGACTTTATGCAGACAAGTGACCATTTCGATTGACATGTACACATATGATAGGTGCTGAGATATGCTCTTATGTTACTAAATAGTGAAGGGGGTTTATGATAATGTTCACAAAGGGAGTAAAGTGATTCCTCAAATCCTATGAGTCACATACATAGGAGAGGAGAGAGAGGCTCAAGAAACATCTCAACACTAGGTTGTCTTACATTAGATTTGATACCACGTAGGTAAACATTGTGATGGTGCATGCTTATATAAGCACAAGTGAGCATATGTTATCCATTTGAATTAAAAGGTTCTATAAGAAACTCATCAAGTATAGTACTTTGTTGAGAATTTATGGAAGCAAGTGGGAAGTATTAACCTAGGGTTGTGACTAAATTCAAAGAAATCATTATAGAGCTCAATTCCTCAAGAGGTTGTAAGTAAGATAATGGTGATAAAAAGGCTTCACGAATAATTGAATAATGCGTCTTGTTCAAAGAGTGGATACATGCAATATTTTGTGATTCAGATTTTTTTTAAGCCCGTGTTCATGCAGGCTCTCAATATAGACGTACATATATAACAAGGAAAAGTATGTGGTGTTCATAATGATGTACTAATGAGCGACTTACTTGGTAACTTTAGATTGACGGGGTAGTTCCTTAATTGATGCCCCCTGACTCCACATCTGTAACATACATTGGTACCATAGTGACATACTGATGACGTCCAAATCCACTACTAAAGAGTAAATGAACACGGTCATATGCAATATAATTTACCCAACTATGAGTCGGGGTCGAATCCCACAAAGAACAATATGTAGGCGATTAGGCGTGTAATAGAATTATCACTTATTATGCTAAGCCAAACACTTAGAAATGTTTTGAGAAAATATTTAAACCTAATTGCAAAAATGTAAACTAACCTAGAAAGCAAATAAAATAATCAATGGCTACAAGCATGGATGCATAGGTAATTACACTCAAGTAACGATCCAATATATTTCACGATTTTATAAATATGAGCGAGTTTATGTTAATTAGCCTCGGGTAATAATTCTATATTATCTTCTTCCAAAGACTAACAAGACTTCCTAATTGAATTATCCCTAAAACAATTAAGAGATTAAGCACACCCGGATATGGCTACAAGTAGTTCAATCCTATCCCTAGGTAGAATCAATAAAGTGAGGGTTAAACCCTCAAGTTCTTGTTAATTAATCTTTCCCAACCCCAAATTATCTTTCCCAAAATTAATTCGAAGTTAAAGGGTGAGTCCTAGGGTTAGCTAATCCCTTTGGAAACATTAAAGAACAAGAATAATTAAAGAAATAATAACTCACTTCATAATAAATAAAAATCGTTCAATACATAAGTACAACAAGATATTTAATCCACACTTTAAATATGAATATTCCCATAAACAAGATTCAAGTGTTGGAAAAAATACTACACACTTAAATATACAATACAAATCAATAAAATGAAGAAATGAGCATAAATGGGTAAGAAATTCTCAACCAAAAGCTTCAAATCTTCAAGACCCAAGTGTGTGTGCAAGAACCCTAGCTCCAAAACTTGTCTTCTCTAGTCTAAGGACTAAAAAATAAGCCAAAAGATATGCCAAAGATGTGTTTCCAATAATCTAGGTCGTGTATTTATGGGTTTGGAGTTGATAAAATGTGAATTTTCAATCCTGTCCAGGTCTGAAGCCCATTGACCGCACCTGCGGAAGTATCCTCGTAGGTGCGGCTTCGCAGATGCGGATAGCCTATCACAGAAGCAAACTTTGAAGGGAACATTGATTCCGCAGAGGCAGACTTGCACGCGCAGATGCGCAATGGAAGATGCGAACTTTGAGCATAGATGCGCTACCGCAGATGCGGCGAATCGATCGTACAAGCAGTTTCTGCCTTCCAGGCCTTCTTCCACAAATGCGGTCATTTCCTCGCGGATACGAGGTCGCAAGCGCGACCAGTGTTCCGCAGATGCGGAATCACTGAAGAATTTTGCATTGTTTCAACTCTCTTTTGCTCAATTCCACTTCAGTTGAATTAAACTCTCTTCATGGCATCATTTACCTAAAAATCTAGCAATATACACCATAAACATCCTCATATTATAATTAAAGGACGCAAAATCTAAAGAAAAGAGACTAAAATAAGTGGTAAAATCACTACTCATCAAGACCCCCAACTTAAAGCTTTGTCTTGTCCTCAAGCAAATCAAAACTAACAATTCAATGAGGTTCTACCATTTAAAGCACAAGTAGTATTGCTATCATTTACAAAGCACATTCTCCAATTAAGCACCATACTTATGGATTTGGTTGGCACTAATAATTAGGCTCAAGCATGTGAATCTTAACCAAATAACTCCCTCATGTAGAAACAACTTCAAGAAATGCAAAGGAGTTTCAAAATAATCAAGTGACAAAAAAAAAGCCTCAAGAAGTGACTCAAAAGTACTTTTCTACTACATATGCTCAATTTACACAACCCAGAATCTATCAATGTCACCAATTCATCCTAATCCATGTTCCCTCACAAGAAAGAAAATCTCAAAATCATCATATTTATAATAACAACACAAGGGACAAATGCACAAAGACACTCACTCTCAACAAAGAATTTCAAGTGATACAAAATATCATGCCATAAGCTTGCCTTTATTTTAATTCACCGCCTATTAAAGAACATTCAGTTGAAGATCCCATAAGGACTTTTTAAGCTTGTAATGTAGGTTTAGGGAAGGGTCGGATAAGCATTTGGGATACAAGTGACTACACCCTCCTTGAACACTACTCACATTTGTCTTTCTTTTGCACTTTGCTTCTTTTTTAAACCAAATAGCCCTTATTGACATCTAGTTACCAACATAGAACCACCTTAAAGTACCTCTCTAATTTTCTCAAGACTCTATATTTCTTTATATATATATATATATATATATATATATATATATATATATATATATATATATATATATATATATATATAACTATTTTCTTTTGGAGCTTGAGCATCTTCATATAAACAACTTTGAGGTATATGTTTCTACACTCAATGTACAACTTTATCAATTTCCAACACCTCCAACTTAGGCTTTTAGCTTCATTCTCAATATTCAAGGAGGGACGAGTTCAAAAGAGGGAATTATTTCACAAAAGGGTAAAGGTTTGTAATGAGGTGGCCAAAGAAAAGGTTAAAGGCTCAAATGGGGTAAATTAGTGATAATATTTATGCAATGGTAGGCTTGAAAGACTAAAGAGGCTTTTTCAAAGATCACAAAGAATGCCTAAGGTCATCCCTCTAACCAAACATAATTAACATTAGCATTGAACGACCAACCGGGTAAGTTCTAGTCGATAGAAGTAAACAAAAGAATTATTTTTAACAAGAACAAACACACATGGCACATGAACTAATCAAGACACCTCAATTTCACTTCTTAATAAGAGCATTTAGAGTAATATTATGCCAACTAGTGGGTAAAGAGTCACCAAATGAGCCAAACAGTTATCACAAAAATTATTCTTCCCTATGCAACTTACTTTTTCAATTTAAAACCAAAATTCGGAGGGGTATTCTTAATTCACACTTCACATGCAAGAGACTAATTTTATTAGTACTAAATAATCCAAAAGTCTCCACATAACAAAACAAGACTAATTCCCTTAAGAAAGTCGTCACGCCATCCATCATAGGGAAAAGTCACTCGGTTCAACACAAGAAACGTTCCTCGGGAAAGAACCGTAGCATAAAGAAAACCCAAGGAAATACTACTAAAGAAATAAAAATAATATAAACTAAAACTACTAAAGAAGATAAAATAGACACTAAAGACTTAAAAATAAAATAACAAAAACTACTAAAGAAAATAAAATACCAAAAGCAACTAATACTAAAGGAACAAAAATAACATAAACTAAAAACTACTAAGGAAAATAAATAAATAAAGAAAAATAAAATAGAATAACAAAAGTGACTAATCTGCAAATGTATAACCAATCACAACTACGCTCGGGAAGAGCACATGATAAACAATAATAAAACACGCCTGTCAAGGGCACACAATATCCATACCACAACATAAACCCGGCAAGGGCACAAATTAAGCATCAATGTATGAATAAAGTATACTCCTTAAAGCCACCCCCAACTAAAAACATTACAGTGTCCTCACTGCACAATATCAAAATGAAATAAGAGTAGTTTGAGGGTCTCCCTGAGGTCTACATCAGACTAGAAGACTGCGGGAGAAAGGCTAATCACTGCCGTGAAGAAATCTCGACCTCATCATCATCTGTATCATCAGTATCATCAGCATCAATACCTGCAATACTCGAAATGAAGGAGTACTCTTTGCTATCATCGTCGTCCTGAACAGGTATCTTCCTATTCGGCTGCGCCCATTTGAAGATGGCCTTGATGCCTCTCCACATCTTGATCATAAACCTGCCCTTCTTCTTGTTTTTTGCTTTCCCCTTTTGGAAATACAACTAAAGGTCTACATGTGCCTTGGCCAAGTCGCCATAGGCTGCCTCGAGTCTGCCAACAGATGCTGGCAGCTGCTCATGAGACTCTGCCTGCTTTTTTTGTGAATTTAGGTAGGTCTTCATGTCTTCCCTGGTAAAGTACCCGGGCCTAGGATGGGGGTGTGAGGGTCCACTAGGGAGTTGCGATACTAAATCACGGATATCGTGAAGCTGCGAGTTCAGCATCCCAAATGGTCCCTCTAGCAATGTTGCCTGTGAGGATGACTCTGGTCCGACAACAGTGGTGACTTTCCTCTTTTTGCTCTTTACTGTACTACCCTCGCCCGTTACTCTTAACGGATGAAAGGGTTTGTCAGCTGGCAACCAATGATTAGTGTTGAGCACCTCAACCTCTGCCCGCCTGCACAACTCTGTAATCAGTGAAGGAAACATCAACCCTGGGTTGCCGTCTAGCAAATACTCTCTCAGCTCCCGCAGGATATAGTGATCAACATTCAAAGGAATGCCATCTAGAATGCATGCAATGATTAACGCTCTGGTGTATGAGACATCTGAAACATTTCCACAGGGTGATACCCTGTTGCAGAGGATGTAGAGCCACATTTTGGCTTCAGCTGTGAAGTCGATCGACTTCAAACCCCTTCTCTTGTTGGCCCATTTTGCTCTCATGCTTGTGGGATAGAGTTTAGAAACAAGCCATTCTCCATTGTTGCAATGATCCTTTTCTCGCACTGGCTAAAGTGGATGGTCAGGAATCCCGAGAATGCCATTAATCTGCTTAGTCCCAAACCTCATTATTTTGCCCCTTATGGTGAGTTATGGGTCGGCGAAGTTTGTATGCTTACGATTAGCGTAAAATTCATGAACCCACTCCTTATTGGCTTTGCACGGAGTAGGCATGAAGCACGACCAGCCGGAGGCTTGTAGACTGCCATAGAATTCTGGAAGTAGCTCGGCCAATTTCTCCTCGGCGATCCCCTTTTCAAGCACAATCTTTTTTGTGAGAAGGTTGTCATAATACCGTCGATGACAGTCAGCTGACATGAAGCATGAGTTATCAAATTGTTCCTCCACAACCTCCTCCTCAATTTCATGATCAAGCGGAGCATTTTCGTTCATGTTCGGGTCCATTTTAGCTAAAAGTACCTTCGAAAAATCAAAACAATGTTAGTCGGGCAGTAGAATCATGTTAAGAAATTCAAAAGAATGCAATTAGGCCAAAGAATCAAGTCAAATGGGCCCCGGAAGCTCCAGTTGCGCAAAATCTGTCCAGTTTCTGCACCTGCGGAAAAGCCATCGCAGGTGCGGTCCCGCATCTGCGGGTTTCCTATCGCTTCTGCGGTTTTGCCCATCTGACCAAAAATCGCGCCTGCGGAACTTTCAACGCAGGTGCGAGGCTGCATCTGCAGAATTTTTATCGCTTCTGTGATTTTCGCAAATGCGGCCATTTCCTCGCGGATGCGAGGTCGCAAAAGAGACCAGTGTTCCGCAGATGCGGAATCACTGAAGAATTTTGCATTGTTTCAACTCTTTTTTGCTCAGTTCTACTTCAATTGAATTCAACTCTCTTCCTGGCATCATTTACCTAAAAATATAGAAATACACACCATAAACAACCTCATATTATAATTAAAGGATGCAAAATCTAAAGAAAAGAGACTAAAATAAGTGGCAAAATCACCACTCATCACATACCCCCGAATGGCATCTCCTACATTTCACGCAACGAGGATGAGATCCACTAAACTAACTCAATCCACTGACCTGATATTTACCCCATTTTGCATACATCATAAGCATCCCACTTATCCTTCCTATAGGCCTTCATGGCCAGAGTAACAATCTCTGTAGCGGCTTGCTGCATGTGCCTTTGGAATTTCCAAAATCTACCACCCCTAACACGCTGGGATCACACTCACAACACCACGCCAAATGTTCCCGCCCGCATATATGGTAAAAGGGGATAGGTGCACTCAACCTAGGGCATTTGTTCTTCATGTCCCCTCTCTTTCCACAACCATAGCATATTTCAAGAGTCATCCAACATCTCCCCAAGTGACATTGCTTGCAAATCAAACAATCCGGTTCATTAGCACCAACAACCCTTTTTCATTTTTTGGTGCTCTCACTACATGATCCGGTGGTACGTGACATTGATAGGAACAAGGACACTTCCCTTAGAAACAAGTTCTTCCAATCCCTCCACAGCTCGACACATTCTCCCAACAAACGCTCGTGCAATCTCCCCCAAATTCAATGGCGAGGTCATTCCCTCATTGCTGCTTCGAACTCGTGGGTTACTCGTTTGGAAAATGAGACATGGCGAGGAAATTAGCTTCCTATCTTGAGCTCTATCGCACGATCTGGAGTATCAAAGAAGGGTGAAATTCCTAAATGTCCAAGTAGCCTCCTCATTATAGATGCGGTTGATAACACACCGATAAGAAGGACTTTACGAGACACGGCTCCGAGACATTCTAGGACACTATAAACCTTAGGCTCTGATACCAAGTTTGTCACGCTTCGACCTCGGAGAGCGTGACTGGCACTCAACCGAGATAACCGGCTAAGCAAGCCTGTTAGATGTATTCTACCCAACCTTGCGCATTAACAATATAAGAACCAGTACAAGTGATAGACATGAGAAGAGTCAAGTGTTCCACAATCATTTCCATTACTAAAGGATATTCATTTATGATTTCCAAAATATTAAAAGTTTATAGATATGATGAAAAACATGTTTGCCTAAATACCAACACTTACTAGTTTAATTCTCAACATCAAATACCACCCACAACCTGTCTACGGAGCCTCTAAGTACAACAGAAGAGTAGTATAAAAGAATTTTTACAACCCTCAAACACGTAAGCCTACCTCGGCACTACGAAACTTTAAATTTCTTGGAGAAATTTTATAGGGCCTTACAGAACTACTCCATAGATATGGAGCAATTTGTCACAAATATGTTTAAAGTAAAGGAAAACATAAAACGATCCAAACTCGGGTCTTGAGTGAGGAAGGAATGATGAAATCCTTGTGCTTATGCTTCTACAACTCCTCATTAGCCTCCTTAGGTATCCAATATGTACAAAAGTCTAGAAAATAATTTTTTCCATGTATTTATACCAAGTAGGGTTGGGCCCAGACGAAATCACCTTTTCCGAGCAGAAATAGAAAAATTACTCTGTAAAAATTGCACTGGTGCTCCACATGGGGTGACGCACCATGTGGGGTATTAGTGGGGAAATCCAGAGAGTTTATTTCTAACAAACACCAGGAAAATGGGCAGCCGCGGTGCCCTATGCACCACGGCAGTGGGGATTTCTCAGAGTATGAATTTTTCTTGCGTTTTGACGTCCAGACTTGGTCCTCAACCCCCGAACAAAATCCTGGCTTAATCCCTTGGGCTTTTACTCAGACTTTAAAGCTCCAAATCACTAGAATTCATTCTATAATATCTACATAGTTTGGAATCACTCCTACATGGCATAAAACACATAATAAGAGCAAAACCTTATCAATTAAAGCTCAAAAGGAATAAAGAGCAGTAAATTGGAGTGCAATAAGCGACTAAAACACGAGATTATAGCCTACCATCACACGCTGCTACCGTATATCAAAGCTCAGGTGCATTACATGTGGGTAGAACCCATCCAATTACAACGGCTGTACCAGAGCCCAGACCAGATGCAGTCGTCGAGCCACATAAGTTGTTTGATAAATGGATCAGATTGCATCCTCATGCCTTTGGCGGTGAGTGACATGAGAACCCCCAGGATTTTATTGACTGTTGCAGAAACAAGCTGGAAAACATGAGAGTATTAGAGTCCAATGGGGTGGACATCACCATATTTCACTTGGAGGGAAGGGCCCGTAGATGGTGGCAGTCATATCTTCTTGGATGGCCAGCGGGCTCACCTCTCTTGACTTGGGATCAGCTCACATGTCTCTTTCTAGAGAGATATATTCCACCCTCTCAGAGGTAAGAGCTATGGGGTTAGTTCGAGCGGCTCCGTCAGAGGGAAGAGAGAAGAGCTACGGGGTTAGATGTCTGTGAACGATTATGAGGCGAGATTCTCTGAGTTGTCCCGCCATGCACTTATGATACTCCCCACCGATGCAGTGCCCATGGTGCGGGAGTTCCACCATGCACTTATGATATTGGCTTATCTAGCTTATGTTCAGGATACTGCTGCAGAGACTACTATGATTGATTCAGTGCCCGTGGTGCAGGAGTTCTCTGATGTATTTCCTTCTAATTTACCAGGCATGCCACCTGATCCATTTAATATTAATTTCAGTATTGATTCGGCACCAGGTACCCAGCCTATCTCTATTCCACCGTACCGCATAACTCCGAAAGAGTTTAAAGAGTTAAAGGAGCAGCTTGAGGAGTTGCTATCAAAGGGGTTCGTCGAGCCGAGTATGTCTTCTTGGGGTACACCAGTGTTATTTGTAAAAAAGAAGGATTGGAGCATGCAGATGTGCATTGATTACCTCCAGTTGAACAAAGTTACCATTAAGAACAAGCACTTGTTGCCGCGTATTGATGATTTGTTTGACCAGATGCAGGGTGCCAGGGTGTTCTCTAATATTTCCTTGAGATCTGGGTATCATCAGCTGAATATTAGGAATCTTCCAATTTGGGTTAGGTAATTACTCTAATAGCTAAATTATGAACTTATGAGTAGATATTGATTAAATTATATAATATTTGGCTAGTTTCAGATTGTTTGGCACCGACTTGAGGCTTTTAGAGTGATTTGTGGACAGGGAAAGTGAACTTGGGAACGAGGTAAGTCTCTTGCCTAATCTTGTAAGAGGAAATTTATCTCATAGGTGTTTAAATTGCTATTTGCTACTAATTGTGGGTGCTACGTACGCACGAAATGACGAGAGTCCGTGCGTAGCTAGAACTCATGTTATGTCCGGGTATACATAGGCCTTTATTATAATATTACTTGCACTATTTAGACTCAACTTGTTAGTTTAATTTCTTGTGTTAGTAAGTAAAACTTGGTTAAGATTAGGTTAAATCGAGCATCATTACTTAGAGAGTTAGCAGAAATATTTAATTATTGATGGAGATTATATCCTTTCACGGGCTTACCTTGGAGCTGTGAATATGAAATTTGAAATTCGAAAGGTTTCCCTATTCCTGTGGATCGGGCTGAACGCCTCGACAATATATATATATATGGGATGCATCCATGGATCGGACCGTACGACCTCGATAGTGTATGTACACGAATATTATGGATTGGGTCGTACAATCTCGGCTTAACTAATGCATGTTGTCACTCGGAGTCTGATTATGCTTGATATGTCTTCCATGACTTGATGATTTACAAATACATGTTGAGCCCTTACTTGTTGAGATTATTATGTGATATTTGGGGATTTTTAATTGTGATTTTGATAAATGGTCATTTAATTATTGCCTCTTATTCCATCCTTGCTATCGTATTTCATGCCTATTAAATAATCTTGTTCATTATGTATATTTCCCACTAGTAAGTGTCGAAGTCGACCCCTCGTCACTACTTGTTCGAGGTTAGCTAGATAATTACTGGGTAAATGTTGCTTATGTACTCACACTACACTTCTGCACTATTGTGCAAGTTCTGATGCAAGTGAATCTGGAGTTCGTTCGGGGGCGTACCCGCATTATCTGGAGGCTACGTGGTGAGCTGCTTTCTCATGCTCCATTCTGCAGCACCCGGAGCCTTCTCTTGTTATGATTTATTATTTTTGTCTATTTGTTTCAGACAATAGTTCTTACAGAGTTTTCTATAATCTACTAGATGCTCGCGAACTTGTGACACCGGGTTTTGAAAATTCTAGTAGACATTCATAGGTTTTTGATTATTTAATTCACTACCTTACTTCTCCATTTAGTTTATGCTTTACATTACCACACTCATTTGCTATTTGTTTTCGCATTAAATAAAAATCAAACATTTTGAAAATATTAAAATGAGAAATCAAATGGGTAGTTTACTGTTGGTTGCCTAGCGGCGACGTTGGGCGCCATCACGACCTATAGTGGAAATTAGGTCGTGACAACATGTGTATGTTATATCTCATTGTGCATTTTTTGTTGTGTTTGATTGTCATTCCTCTATTGTTGTGCTGGGTAGCATTAGTATCCTTAGCCTTTGAAGGCTTACTAACCCATTGCGAATTCATCTCCTTCTTGGTATCCATTAGTCCCTTTCATAGATTGCCTTTCTCTTTTGTTGATTCACTCTTCTATTTTCTACTTTACACTCATGTCCATACATGACACAAGTATTACAGAAAACCGACTTTTCAGTTATAGTGTAACGACCCGATAGGTCATTTTGAGTTTAAATTTTTGTTTCATGATTTGAGACTTTGAATAGCTTCATTTGATGATTTATGACTTGTATACATGGTTCATTTCGATTTTCGGAAAGTTTAAATGTGTTTTTACAAAGAAAACATGATTTTTGAACTTTAAAGTTGTTATAGTTGGCCACGGTCAATATTCTTGGCAAATGACCTTGGATCGGTCTTTTGATGATTTTGGTAGGTTTATATGATGATTTTGTACTTGTAAGCATATTTGGCTGGAGTCTCGGGTGACCTAAAGTTATTTCAACGCTTATTGCAGAAAGTTGAAGAAAATGAGTTTATGCACATTGAAATCTTTGATTCTTGATGTTATTTTTATGTTTTGAGCTTATGAGCGAGTTCATATGAGGTTATACTTGTGTAGATATTTGGAATGGGGACCCAGAGGATCGGGTAAGTTTCGGGATAGTTTCTGGCTATGTTTGCACAAAATGCAGGAGCTGATATGTTGCTGGTGTGATGTCCATCACAAATGCGGAGCTTGTTCGCGTTCACAAAGGGTTGTTTGGTGCTAGTGAGGATTTACTCTTTGCGAACGCAAAGGTCAGCTCGCGCACGCGATGGCCTGGGGTGAGACAACCTTCATGAACGTGAAGCAGCCTATATGAACGCGATGGTACGTAGATCGTTGGCCTTCACGAATGTGACACGTGCTTCACAAACACGAAGAACTCCTGACCTATGTCTATAAAGGGATGAAAATCAGTATTTAGCACTTTTTCCACTATTTTTGAGACCTAGATCATAGATTGAGGAGATTGTTGAGAGGATTTTCATCCCAACTTCTAAGGTTAGTAATCTTTGCTTAGTTTTGATTTATTACCATGATTTTTCATATATTTTCATCCTTAAATCTAGTGTTTTAAAGTGTAGAAATTGGGGTTTTGGAAAAAAAAACATATGAGAGCTAATTTTTGGGGATTTGGATCTCGATTTAAGGATCAGTTTGGATAGAAATCACATATTTGGACTTGGGGATGAATGGGTAACCCGAGTTTGGTTTTGATTTTGGATTTTGACCAAGTGGTCCCGAGTTGACAATTTGTTGACTTTTCCAAATATGTTAAAGATCAACCTTTTAGATACCGGGGTAGTTTCTAAAGCTTGTTTGTTTCTTATTTGAGTAATATTGTACTAGATTCGAGTTGTTTGGAGGCTTGTTCTAAAGGCAGAGCTGTGTTGGATTGTTGATTTAGTTCCGAAAAGAGGTAAGTGTCTTGGCTAACCTTGATTTGAGAAAATTAGGATATGATTGGTCTATTTGCTACGTTTTCTATGTATTGGGATGACATGCAGGGTGACGAGTGTATATGCGTTGTCATGGGTTAAAGCATGCCGGTAAAACTAGTTGATTTTATACCTTTACTTCTTTCATGGTTTGCTCAGACCAAGGCAGAATACTTAGAGTGCAAGTCCAGTGGTGCGACTCAGGTAGTGGATGAAGATGTGAGGCTC
Source organism: Nicotiana tomentosiformis (assembly GCF_000390325.3). Lineage (NCBI taxonomy): Eukaryota > Viridiplantae > Streptophyta > Magnoliopsida > Solanales > Solanaceae > Nicotiana > Nicotiana tomentosiformis. The sequence continues at coordinate 44,595,528 of NC_090817.1, forward strand.
GATTCTCAAGTGATCCCTAGGAGGAAGAGTTTTAAATCACTCGGGTCTGTTATACAATGGAATGAAAAGATCGGCGAGGATGTTACACATCGGATTGGGGCAGGGTAAATGAAATGGAGACTCACTTCCGGTATTTTGTGTGATAAGAATGTGTCATAAAAACTTAAAGGTTAGTTATATAGACCGGTAGTCAGACTGACTATGTTATATGGGGCGGAGTATTGGCCAGTCAAGATCTTCCATGCCCAAAAGATGAAGGTGGTTGAAATGAGGATGTAGTGATAGATGTGCGGGCATACCGGGTTAGATAGAATTAGAAATAAAGTTATTCGGAACAAGGCGGGCATAGCCCCTGTGAAGGACAAGATGCGGGAGGCGAGACTTAGATGATTCGGGCCTGTGAAGAGGAGAGGGTCAGATGCTCCGGTGATGAGGTGTGAGAGATTGGCCTTGGAGGGCCTAAGGAGGGGTAAAGGCAAACCGAAAAAGTATTGGGGAGAGGTGATTAGACATGATATGATGGTGCTCCAGCTTACTGAGGACATGACGATGGATATGAAGGTATGTAGGTTGAGAATAAAGGTAAAGGGTTAGGATAGGTAGTCGAGCATTGTCATGTATATAACAGTAGCTCTAGTACATGACTTAGTGTCCTTTGTGTATACTCGTAGTCCTTGACTGCTGTTATTACTTGTTGTTGCTTTCGTTTCGGCTTTCTGATTATAATTCCTACTGTTAGCTTTGTATTTCTGCTTTGATTTTCTGATTGGTGTGTTTGGTATTGCCCTTCCTTTTTCTTTACTAAGCCGAGGGTCTACATACATTTACTTGATATATGCCTTTACCACTACGTGCCTATACTTATTTTATACCATACTTGTTTTATACCTTATTTATCTATATTATGTTGGATTGTATGACCACTTTATGTTTGCATGTTAATAATCTTGTTTGGGTTCTTACTGATTTATTTGAGTGAGATTAGCTCTTGGACTGTGTTGACGACGAATTCTATTTTTAAAAACATGACAAGTATGCTTTGCTGATGGAACACTAGGAAGTTTCTTTTTTGATTTATTTCGTGTTTGTAATTCATTTGTATTAATTACATTACTTTTTTTTGTTCCATTTTATGTGATGGCATTTTGATTGATACGAAAATTAAGAAAGACTAAAAGACTTTTAAAAATTATGATATAAATTATTCCATTAAAAGTAGAATTGGATGTTTTTTTCTTTTTTTTTTTGGGTCAAAATCAAAAAGAATATTCAACCGAAAATAACCGTATATACCACCTGCTCATTGGATTTTAAAAATAGGATCACTCAAAAAAACTAAAACTAAAACTTCTAAGTGGGCGTTTGGACATAATAACTGTGAAATTCCAAATAAAAATTATTTTTTTTTCAAGTTAAAAACGGTATTTGGAAATTGAAGTTATGTTTGGACATGAATACAAAATGGAGTTGTTTTTAAATTTTTGTGAGTGATTTGGAGTGAAAATTGTGAAAACAGCTTTTTGGAGTTTTTCGAATTCCAAAAAGTTCCGGAATTCAACTTCAAGTTTGATTTGGAATTTTCATGGCCAAACACCGGTTCCGAAAAAAGTAAAGGAAAAATAAAAAATAAGTGATTTTTTAAAGAAAATTTACTTCCTATAACAAAGGTATAGACCCTATTTATTATAAACTAAAATTATTTTAAAATATTATTTTCTATAGCTACCTTTTATATTTTATAACAAAATAAGTATTTTATGGTATATACTACCATTGAGGCATGAAATAAGGCATGACGCTATTTATGTTTTCCCCCACTCTTAGATAGCTGGACATACCTATTTTTAAGGGATTGTCGTTACTGTATTCATGAATACATGTCGCGAATACATGTGAATACATGCGCAAACAGTTGTATTCATGAATACAACAGCGCGAATGCATGTGAATACATGCGCGTACAACTGGGCTGCCCTGATTTTAGGTGCTTTTTGCTGCTGTATTTATGAATACATGGCGCGAATACATGTGAATACATGCACGTACAGCTGGACTGCCCTGATTTCAGGCGCTTTTTACTATTGTATTCATGAAAATAGCAGCGCGAATACATGTGAATACATGCACGTACAGCTGGACTGCCCTGATTTTAGGCGTTTTTTACTGTTGTATTCATGAATACATGCGCGTACAGTTGGACTGCCTTGATTTTAGGCGCTTTTTGCTGCTGTATTCATGAATACAACATCGCGAATATATGTGAATACACTACCGTAATAATTTAATAGTAGCTATAGGAAGCTAATAGCCACTAAACAATAGTGGTTTCTGAAAATTCCTCATTTATTTATGATCAAACGGGCCCTAAGTCATCCTATTCTACATTGTGTACAACTCAATTTTTCACCTTCAAAAAAATTAAAAGTTTAAAATTAAATATTTTATAAATATAATAATGTATAATTCTTTTTAGACGACTAAAGTACATCATATAAATTAATACAGATATGAAGTATTTTTTTATTTTGGTTAAAGTCCGAATAACTCAAAAGCATGTTCTTCAGCAATACACATGGGATCGTGACTGAAGCAACCAAGATGTCTCATGTCCGTTACTATTAAACTAAACTCCCAGGTTTAAAATCCTAAAAGAAACGTGCCCATTGATATATACCAAAGAAAAAAGGAAAAGAATGTTATTTTAATTAAAATAATGTCATTTTAATCAACGACTTAACCAATTTGTGTAGAATCAAAGTTCACTGCACAAAATCATGCACCCAATGGATTGTTGAATTGTATTTTTCGATCTTGTTCTTTCGAAATGACAAATTTTATTGAACTGAGTAATTTGCTTGGCAATTTGACCTTAATGATACTGTTATAACTCAAATACATAGTGTAATTAGGGAGAGAATAGATATGCTAAAGGAGACTAAGCGAGCACGTGGATGTGACACATTTATAAAAAAAAATTGTAATTAGCTTCTTCGAGGTCTGTTGTTCTGGACTCCCTCTCTTATCATCAAACCGTTTATCCGAAAAATCGGATAACGTTAAATTTACGTATGGTTCTAAGGATACGTAAATTTCTTTGATACAAAGATAACAATACAAGTATTTTGACTATGAGAATGAGAATAATGAACAAAAAAAATGAATAAGATGAAGTAAGACAAGCACAAGGAGATATCTTTGTATATAAAAAAAGATTTTTTGTTCCAATCTATTCCATGTCCATAGCTTACAAGGATCCCTCCTTTTATAATAGAGGGTTATTACATTATTTATAACAAAATAATAAAATAAAGCATATAGTGGAGGACCCATGATGATCTGTCTCTTCCTCGATTCCCGCCAAGATTCTCTCTCTTGGTGCAGTTGTAACAGCTCTTGTCCGTGAGCTCGATACTGGCTCGAACTCGATACTGGCTCGAACTCGTTACAGGGTCGGACCTTTGGTCTTGGCTTGAGTTCAACCTTTGGGATGGGCGTGGCGCATTTCCGACCTCGAAGCAATGCCTTGCAGATCGATCTGGTCACAGGCTCAATAAGATTATCGAGCCGACTCCTCGAGCAGCCTTCGGACTCGAGACTCGTTTGTACGGAGCTTACTCCCAAAATCCTACTCCGGTTTCTTGCCACTCGATCTCGATCGAACGTAGGAAAGCCGAAATCTATTTTGACCGTTTACGATGGGCAATTAGAGCTCTTTAGGTGTTTTTCTTGATGTTTGTATGGTAATATTTCATATTTATTTCAAAGAAAAAAAATGACTTTAATGGATTCAATTGCTGACTCTCAACCTACTAAAGAAATCACGCTCTTTATTCCCAACGAAAATAAAATCTTAAACTATTTTGCGCAGTAAAGCTGTGAAACAACATATGAAAAGGATTCAAATGAAGAAGACATAAATTACAATACCTGTCACGACCCAAAATCCCAACCAACCGGGTCATGATAGCGCGTAACACTCTTTGATAGGCAAGCCAACACTTACAATAAATAAGCAAACTAGATTTGGTGTCACCGAGTATATGAGCTATTATGAATACTACATATAAAGTCTGAAATGAAATGTAATACTGTCTGATACAAGAAAATAAAATTAATAAGAGCGAAGGTGACTCCGGAGTCTGCGGACATAAAGTAACACTACCTCACGATGGTGACTCCGGAGTCTGCGGACGTAAAGCAACACTACTTGGAGTCTCCTTAGTCACCAAGTTATGCCCTTCGATGGATCTTCCAGGACCCGCACCAGAATCTGCACAAAAAATGCATAACTGTACTATGAGTACAATCGATCCCATGTACTCAGTAAGTATCGAGTCTAACTTCGACTAGATAGTGAAAAGGTTAAGATAAGATACTTATCATATAATTCTGTACAGTTAATTGGCAACAAAATAACAAAAGTGATAACCATATTTCTCGAATAGCACAACCAACACCCTGCTAGGCAGCTCAAATCAACGGGAAAGAAATACTACTCATAATTAACAAAACCAAAAGCCACAAGGAAGGCTAGATCACAAACAACACCAACTTGATGATTTGTGATTCGTTGTTGGGTCGTTCTATGCTTGGTTGTGGAGAGGTATAGACGAGAGAAAATGTGACGACCACCATTGAAGCTCTAAGCAATAGTGCTTTAGGACAGGCAGCGGAAGGCGTGGCGATACATTATTGGGTGTAGGCCCGTATCCATAGGGTAAGAATGGGCCAGGCATAGAAATATGGGTAACGCTTGCTGTCCGAGGGACAATCTCAAGGAATCCTGGGATAAAGCTAGGAGGCTCTCTTCTATTAGACCAAGCCTCCCACATTTTCATCATCCTTATTTTAAGAATTCTATTTTCATAGGCAGTAATAGATTCTAGAGGAATGGCTGGTGCTGGGCTCTCTTCGGGGTTAATAATGGGGAGGTTGCTTTCAGTGGTCAGTGGAACACCTCCTTTTGAGCGAGTGAAATAGAGATGTGATTCCAGGGTACCACTGTCACGACCCCAATTTTCCTTCGTAGGATGTCCTGATGGCAACTAGTCTTTAAGACTAGGTAAGCCTAACAGTTACTGAATTAATGGCAAAATATAACCAACAACTATTAAATATGAAATGGAAAATTCTATACAAAGCCAACAATCCTAAAATCGGTAGTACAAGTTATAAGCTCTACAGGGTTCACTAGAAAAACTCTAATTACAACTAATCCGGAATATAAATAAACTGTACAGAAATAACTTTCGAAAGTAACTCCGAGGCCTGCGAATGCGATGACAGATTTACCTTAAAGTTTCCACAACAATATCTGATCCTCTATCTAACAATTAACAGACTGCGAAGTACCTAGATCTGCACAAAAATGTGCCGAAGTGTAGTATGAGTACACCACGGTCGGTACCCAGTAAGTATCAAGACTAACCTCGGTATAGTAGTGATGAGGTACAAGTCAAGACACTCACTAGATAAAATAACATGAGCAGTATAGAAGAATAAAACTAACAATGGAAAGCGAAAATCAGTAAATGGCAAAAAGAACCAACAAGTTATATAAACAGTAAAGCAATAAGAACACTGTAAAGTATAGCAATAAGAACACTGTGAAGTATCATTAAAACCAAATAAGGAACACAAAGGACAATCAATTAATCAAGTCGTTCTAACACAAGTTTCACAACGAAATCACTCTAAGATACTCCATCTCATAGTCATAGGTCACGGGTCTCAACCCATCATCATATACTCATGCCACCTCGTTCCCACATCTCGCATCACAACCGCACGGACAACTCACGTGCCAAAATATCAATCCACCCGGCATGATCTAAGGCTCACATTCACAATCCAACTGGCGTGGTCATAGGCTCACAATCACAATCCACCCGGCATGATGTCAGGCTCACATTCACAATCCGCTTGGCATGATCTCAGGCTCCCAATCACAATCTGTCTGGCATGGTCACACGCTCGATATCAACATGGAAACAGATAATACAAGAACACATGGACATGATCAATAAATCTCAAGTTTCATACTCCTGATCTAGTATAAGTGGCATGCTACGGTTTATGCTTGAGCAAGTGTACTACTGCAACCCAAGTCAACAAGTAATAGCAAAGACATCGAATAGCTCACCGAAACAACAAAGCTAGTCACGCAAGGTGTATGATAAACACAAGGAAAAGCACACCATCATACGAAGATCACCAACGCAATGTCTCCAAACTGTCACACATCACCCATGACATTGCCACCCTTATCTCTCCGTTAGCCACCCGTATCACTCCGCCCTGACCTTATCATTAGTCACCCTTATCTCTCCTATAGCCAGCCGTATCCCAAGTCCACCCAACCTACGCGAACGTGATCAAGCAGTCACGAACGCGAAGAGGAAAATACTCAGCTCCAGATTTAGCCTATGCGATCGCGGCTACATTTTCGCGATCGTGAAGAATAATAGGCACACCATAAAATAGCAGAAACTAGCAGTACCAACATGGCTAAAAAAGGTCCGAAACTCGTCCAAAACTCACCCGATCCCTTGGGACCCCGTCCGAACCTACCAACAAGTCTCAAAACATAATACAGACCTACTCGAGGCCTCAAATCACACATAAAAATATCAAAACCATGAATCTCACCTCAAATCAAACTTAATGAACTTTTGAACTTTGAACGTACAAAACTCGTGCCGAATCATATCAAATCAACTCAGAATGACCTCAAATTTTGCACACAAGTTCTATATCACATGACGAACCTATTCCAACTCCCGGAACCACAATCTGAACTAGATATCATCAAAGCCAACTCCCGATCAAACTTATGAATATTCCAAACCTTCAAATTTTCAACTTTCGCCAAATAGTGTCGAAACCTTCTAGAAACATCCAAATGCAATCCGGACCTAACAAAACCATCAAAACTTTGATCCAAGGTCAAATACACAAAATTCAAACTTGGTCAACTCTTCCAACTTAAGGCTTCCTAATTGAGTATCATTCTTCCAAATCAATCCTGAATCACCTAAAAGCCAAAACTGACGATTCACACAAGTTATAATACATCATATGAAGCTTCTCAAGACTTTAAACAGCTAAACGAAATGCAAATGCTCAAAATGATTGGTTGAGTCGTTACATTTTTCCCTACTTAAACATACGTTCATCCTCGAACGTGCCAAGAGTTGTCCCAAAGCCATCAAATCACTGTGTAAACTCATCATGCACATACCCATGGGTGATCCCACGTCACCCCAAACCATGTAAGCCCGAGAACACAACATAACTGAGGATCTTTACTATAACCTTAGTTCATAAATCTTAGAACCCAATTTCCAACATCTGAAATCCAATACAAGGCCCGACTCTCACATTCATACACCGTATAAGTCTAAACAAGCTGTCTCAGGCCATAACTATAATTCAACATCTAATCACCTAATATACCACATAACTCAGGTACTCATAGTAATAACGTCTGGCCACAAAGCTGCTAAAAAATAATCCCGGTATCGGTAATAAACCTCATATTAATTAAAACCTTATTCTAACCCTTTGTACACTTCCAGTGATGAAAGAAACACGCAAAAACTCATAACCACTCATCATATCACCAAGTCATGGAGCTCTCTCGTCCGATAAGAACCGTAGCCAAATTCTAAGCTGATTAGTGACATCATTCTTTCAAACAAATACATAATCAAATAAGATAGCACTAGTTCCAGGTCTAATAACCTCATCTCATAAAATACAAGTTGCTTTGCTGACATGCCACACCAATACTACCTAGTGCCACATACCATGCAATTCGTGCACGAACAAACAACAACTCGAATGTAACCAATAATGAAAGAAGAACCAAATGACATGACTGTTCCGCAAGCTCACAGATACCATCACAAGCACAAAGCTATGAAACCATCACACATAGTAGAACCAATTTACATGGATCTAACACAAAGGATCATATCCCAACATAACTCTGACGAAGTGTGTGACCCAATCCTTACACTGATCCACTTGAAATACCTCGATCCATAATGCCCAAAATCAACAATCATACGCATATTAACAACAAACACACCAAGTGCATGACCATAACCATGGAGAAATAGGTAACACCACGTACCACAAAGAGGAAGACCATAACCAAGGCGTAATCAACCATTCAACACCCTAAAAACCATCTCATTCGAATTTCACCACATGGCTAAAAACGTAACGCATCATGTGTGTAAATACCCAATAGATCATAACCCATTGTAGCATAGAAGAGTAACACATAGAACATATCAGAACACGAACAAGCTCCACTCTAACCGAATGACACATTCCCCAACAATAGCAGTGCTGAGTCAACAAATCTGACCCGATGCAGAATGCACATCCTCATTAGGCCTACCAATGGGCCCTCAAATCAACTCTGATCATCTATATTTAGATAAATAACTTTCCAAAAGTCCACATAACCTAACCATAACACATACTATTAGTTTTTTAACTCTGGCCATATTTTCCATAGTCCATATACAAATAACTAGTATATTTCTTGGAATGGTAACAATTATAAGCAATAATAAAGATATTCAATGACCCAAAAAAGGTGAAGTATTGGCCTTTGTGAGGGATGTTGGTGCTGATACTATTGCCATTGAGTCCGTACCGATAGTGAGAGACTTTCCGAATGTGTTTCCTGTAGACCTTCCAGGCATGCCTCCCGACAGGGACATTAATTATGGTATTGATCTAGTGCCGGGCACCCATCCTGTATCTATTCTACCATATCGCATGGCACCAGTGGAATTGAAAGAGTTAAAGGAACAACTTCAAGAGTTGCTTGATAAGGATTTCATCAGGCCCAGTGTGTCACCTTGGGGTGCACCGGTTTTATTTGTAAAGAATAAGGATCGTACTATGCGGATGTGCATTGATTACAGACAGTTAAATAAAGTTATAATTAAGAACAAATACCCACTATCGCACATTGATGACTTATTTGACCAGCTTTCAGGGTGCTAGAGTATTTTTTAAGATTGATTTGAGGTCATGGTATTATCAGATGAAGATTCGGGATTATGATATTCTGAAGACGGCATTAGCACCCGTTATGGTCATTACGAGTTTCTTGTGATATCTTTTGGGCTGAGCAATACCCCAGCAACCTTTATGCACTTGATGGACAGTGTATTCCAACCGTATCTTGATTCATTCGTTATTATATTCATTGACGACATATTGGTGTACTCACACAACCAGAAGGATCATGAGCAGCATCTAAGGATTGTACTATAGACCTTGAGGGAGCTATATGCTAAATTCTCCAAGTGTGAGTTTTGGCTTGACTCAGTGACATTATTGGGCCATGTGGTGTCTAGTGAGGAAATCAAGGTAGATCCAAAGAAGATTGAGGCAGTTTAGAGTTGGCTCAGATCGTCTTCAGCTACAGAGATTCGGAGCTTCTTGGGTTTGGCAGGTTATTATCAGTGTTTTGTCGAGGGTTTTTCATCCATTGCTACACCTTTGATTAGATTTTCCCAAAAGGGTGCCCCATTTAAGTGGTCTGATGAGTGTGAGGAGAGCTTTCAGAAGCTGAAGACTTCTTTGACCATAACCCCCGTTCTAGTTTTGCTGTCAGCATCGGGTTCATATGCAGTTTCTTGTGATGTTTCGCGGATTGACATCATATGTGTCTTGATGCTAGAGGGTAGGGTGGTCACTTATGCTTCGCGTCAGTTGAAGCCCAATTGGAAGAACTATCACGTTCATGATTTAGAGTTGGCAGCAATTGTTCATGCATTGAAGATTTGGAGGCACTATCTCTACGACTTGTCTTTTGAGGTATTCGCAAATCATCGGAGTCTACAACACTTGTTTAAGCAAAAGGATCTAAATTTGAGGCATTGGAAGTGGTTAGCGTTGTTAAAATATTATGATATCACCATTTTGTATCATCCCGGAAAGGCCAATGTAGTGGCCGATGCCTTAAGTAGAAAGGCTGAGAGTATGGGTAGCCTTGCATATATTCCATTTGGTGAGACCACTAGCATTGGATGTTCACACTTTGGTCAATCAGTTTATGAGATTAGATGTTTTGGAGCCTAGTCGGATTCTTGCTTACGTGGTTTCTCGGTCTTCTTTGTATGAGCTCGTGAGAGCGTGTTCGTATGAAGACCCCCATTTGCTTGTCCTTAGGACACGGTGCAGCACAATGATGCCAAGGAGGTTTCTATTGGAGATGATGGGGTGTTGCGGATGCAGGGTTAGATTTGTGTACCCAATGTGGATGGGTCGCGTGAGTTGATTCTTGAGGAGGCCCACAGTTCATGGTATTCTATTCATCTGGGTGCCGCTAAGATGTATCAAGATTTGAGGCAGCACTATTGGTGGAGAATAATGAAGAAATATATAGTAGAGTTTGTGGCTCAGTGTTTGAACTGCCAGCAGGTGAAGTACAAGCATCAGAGGCCGGGCGGTTTGCTTCAGAGACTTGAGATTTATGAGTGTAAATGGGAGCGTATACCATGGATTTCGTTGTTGAGATCCCACAGACTTTGAAGAAATTCGACACAGTATGGGTTATTATGGATAGACTGACCAAGTCTGCACACTTCATTCCGGTTGTGACTACCTATTTTTCACAACAGCTGGCATAGATCTATATCCATGAGATTGTTCGTCTTCATGATGTGTTGGTGTCTACTATCTCCGATCGAAGCACGCAGTTCACATCGCATTTATGGAGAGTTGTGAAGCATGATTTAGGTACACGGGTTGAGTTGAGTACAATATTTCACCCCTAGATGGACGGGCAGTCTGAGTGAACTATTCAGATCTCGGAGGACATGCTACGCACCTATGTTATGGATTTCGGAGGTTCATGGGATCAGTTCTTACCGCTTGCAGAGTTTGCCTACAACAACAACTACCAATCAAGTATTCAGATGGCTCCTTATGAGGCCTTATATGGGAGGCAGTGTCGTTCTCCAGTTGGTTGGTTTGAGCCAGGAGAGGCTAGGTTGTTGGGCACTGATTTGGTATGGGATGCCTTGGAGAAAGTCAAGTTGATTCAGGATAGGCTTCGCACAACACAGTGTAAGTAGAAGAGTTACGTTGATCGTAAGGTTTGTGATGTTGCATTTATAGTGGGTGAGAAGGTGTTGCTTAGAGTTTCGCCCATGAAGGGTGTGATGAGGTTCGAAAGAAGGGCAAGGTGAGCCCTCGGTATATTGGTCCCTTTGAGGTGCTTGAGAGACTTGGAGAGGTGACATACAAGCTTGCATTACCACCTAGTCTATTAGGTGTTCACCTAGTGTTTCATGTTTCTATGCTTCAAAAGTATTATGTTGATCTGTCACATGTTTTGGACTTTAGTTAGACGGGGATTTGACTTATGATGTAGAGCCGGTGGCCATTTTGGATCGGCAGATTCAGAAGATGAGGTCAAAGAACATAGCATTACTGAAGGTGCAATGTAGAGCACAACCAGTCAATAAGGCTAATTGGGAGACCGATAAGGAGATGTAGAGCAGATATCCACACCTATTTTAGACTCCGGGGTATGATTCTAGACCCATTCGAGGACAAGCATTTGCTTAAGAGGGGAAAATATAATGACCCAACCGGTCATTTTGTGTATTGTAGCCCCGTTCTGCTATTTATCACTTCTTCTATGTTTAGTTGTGGTTATGTGACTTTCCGGGGTGGTTGGATGATCTCGGGAATAATTTGGAGTGAATTGGGACACTTAGTCCCAAGGATGAAGGCTTAAGTTGAAAGAGTTGACCAGAGTTTGACTTTTATGTAGACGACTCCAGAATGGAGTTTTGATGGTTCCGATAGCTTTATATGGTGATTTTGGACTTAGGAGTATGTCCGGATGTTGATTTGGAGGTCCGTAGGTCGTTTTGGCTTGAATTGGCGAAAGTTGGAAAGTTGAAGGTTTGGAAGGTTGAGAAGTTTGACCCAGAGTTGACTTTGTTGAAACCGAGTTCAGATTTCAGTTCTGAAAGTTGGGATAGGTCTGTTGTGTCATTTGAGAATAGTGTGCAAAATTTAAGGTCATTCGGAGTTGATTTGGTATGGTTCGTCATTAGTTTAAAAGTTGGAAGTTCATTAGTTTCTTTAGGCTTGAATTAGGGTGCGATTCATGGTTTTGATGTTGTTTGATGAGAATTGAGACGCCGAGTAAGTTAATAACATGCTTTAGGACTGGTTGGTGCATTTGGATGGGCTCTCGGGGGCCTTGAGTGAGAATCGGATGGTTGGCGGATCATATTTGGACTTAAGAGAAGTGTTAAAGCTCCTAGTACTGGTGTGATCGCACCTGCGACATTATGGCCATAGGTGCAAAGCCGCAAAAGCGGCAGATGTATTGCAGAAGTGAGGGATAGCTGGGCTTGACAGTGGTCATAAATACGTAGGGGGAGCTACAGTTGCGGTAGCGCAGGTGCGCTAAGTAGTCCACAAATGAGGAAAAGGCTGGAAGCTTCACAGTTCGCAGGTGCGAGGGTAGTCCGTAGAAGCGGACTCGCAGATGTGGAGCCTTTGTCTGCAGATGCGGAAGGATGAAAGCTACTGAAGGATTCCAGATGCATAATTTGGCCGCACCTGCAGAACCGCAGATGCAGTTAAGTGAGTCACATGTGCTGATTGACTGGCAAGTGTTATATTTCGAAGGGTTTCGTGGCTTTTCTCATTTGGAGAGTGTTTGGACTCGTCTAAGGGCGATTTTTGAGAGGGATTTTGCTAAAATTGAAGAGGTAAGTGAAGATTCTTCACTTTTATGATAAATATTGATTACCTATTGATTATTACACCTAGGTTATGTGTATCTGAGGTGAAAATTGGGGATTTTAAGCTATATTGTTGGAGAGTAAGATTTGGTGATTTGGGGGTCGATTTGTGGATAGAATTAGAAGAAATTAGTATGATTGGACTCGTAATTGAATGAGTATTCGGAATTTATAAATTTTATCAAGTTCTGGGGTACAAGCCCGGGGTTGACTTTTTGGGATGACTTTTCGATTTTGATTAAAGATTCTAGTTTTATCGTATGCGATTGTTTCCTATGGCCATTATTGATGGTATAAAGTTGTTTGTGACTAGATTCGAGTTGTTTGGAGCCTGATTCATGAGGCAAGGGCTTGTTAGAGTATTGAGTTGCGTGCTTTGAGGTAAGTAACATTTCTAAACTTGAAATTGAGGGTATTTATCCCTGGAAAATATGTTATTTGTGATGTGTTGGGGTGACACACATGCTAGATGACGGTCATGTTGGTGTGCATCGGGGTAATCATGTTCCGGGTTGTCTATTGGACTATGTTGCTATCATGTCTTGTTTTATTCATGTCTTTCCTAATTGTTAGATTAATAGAGCCATGATTCATGTTACAATTCATATTTAGGCTATTTGGTTATTTGATTGAGACCTGATGAGGCTATTTATGTTGTTTTGGGTTATCTGATTTAACTGTATTTTATACTCAGTCATGATTCTTCATTGGCATGTCATATCTCAATCTCTGTTTATCATTCATTACTACATCGCATGTTATCATTGTTGTTCCATATGTGGAGTTGTTGGGCTGAGTGATACGAGATTGTGAGCCCTTGAGACTTGAGAGATTGATAACTGAGGTGAGCCTTAGAACCATGTTGAGAGTGTTATTGTGGATCGGGCTGCACGCCGCAACAGGCCATATTGGCTTTACTATTATTACTACTATTATGTGGATTGGGCTGCACGCCGTAGCAGGCCTTATTGGCCTTTTAATGAGTGCTTGGACATGATCTGCCCCTCCGAAGTCTGACATACCAATATTGAGTGCAGACACAATGATATATACATGTGCTTTGGTGAGGGGCATTGATGCCAAGCACCCATACAGTGCTGAGTGATTGCGTGTGTGTGTAATGAGGTGGGCATTTGAGACAGACAACTTGAGTACGTTGAGAGTCAGAATATCTGGGGATATCACCGTGAAATCATCCATTTGGCATACATACTTGACATATAGGCATAGAGATATATCATTTCTCATGCTAACTGTAACTGGCATATTCTTATCAGTGTTGGGCTTAAATTGTCATACTTGAAAGCATGTCTATATTCCTGTAAAATGAACGAGTTGATTATGATAATTACTTGAGTTACTTATTGCTATTGTCATCATCATATTTGTGTTGTCATTTATTCTTGTTTCTAACTGTCTTCTTCTGAGCTCGTTACTGCTTTCAGCCCAAGAATAGTTATATTACTTATTGAGTACACGTGGTCAGTTGTACTCATACTACACTCTGCACTTCGTGTGTAGATCCAGGTGCATCTGGCCGAGGTGATTGCTAGATCCGTGCTAGTACTAGTACTTAGAGACTTCAAGGTAGCTGCTATGACGCCCGCAGACCATGACTCTCTTTCCCTTTATTTTCTTTAGTACTGATTTATTACTAAAATAGGTGTACTAAGGATTTGGTTTATGTTTTGATACTCAGTAGTGCTCATGTACTCGTTGACACCAGATTTTAGGAGCGGTTGTATTAGTCTTGCTATTATTTTTATCAGATAATTATGATATTCTACTATTAAGTTTATTAAATCATGTTTATCCAAATGCTTAGTTATTTTGTGAACTGTTGGCTGGCCTAGCATGTAGTGGTAGGCATCGTCGTGGCTCCGATGAGAGTTGGGTCATAACAATTTGGCCTCTCAAGTAGATTAGGTGAAACTTATTTCACCAATAAACACTACAATGACTCTTGTCATTCCTTTGTGCGACGCAAAATTTTTTTAATTCATGTGCTTTCAAATTATCCATATGGTAATTTGAGAGAAATCTCGTCTCATCTCTCATCAATACTAAATTGATGGATGCGGTCATCTGTGTGAGAAATTGACCTCTATCGACCCGACATACTTTTTAATAATATCAAAAGAATGCATCGAAAGTATTTCACATATGAATGTACAATAAGCATTCAAAATAAAAACGTACACAAACATTCAGATAATAAGTGTGTACAAATCAAACTTATTTTGATTTTCAAAAAAATAATAATGATCATGAACGACGAAAAAAATAAATCAAAAACTAATGACTCTATATTAAATCCCACACAGTCCTTGATATCTTGCATGAACAAAAATACGTGTCTCTAGGAATCAGCTGATTCAATGGATCTGCAACCATTTGAGCAGATATACTTTACACTCACCTTTTTGCATGCAACCATATTTTTTATGAAACTAATTTAATGTCAATGTGTTTGACTTTAAAGTAGTATTTAGGGTCCTTGGTGCTTAAAATAGCAAGTTGACTGCCACAAAGACTGTCAGTACATCAGTACTAACTGCAACACCAACAAATGGCCCAAGACCCCTATAACCAAACAACCACTTATGCTACTGATTGGAGAGCCACAAACTCAACTTCCATCATGGATAAAATTACAAATGATTGCTTTTCGTTCGCTCTATAGTATGACACCGTTATAGAGTAGAAAATACATTCGTAGGTGGACCTAATCCTGTCCATATCTCCCCCACAATAAGCATCAGTGTTTCTCCTCTGTTCATGTCAATTAGAAGTTCCCTTATGATGCCTCATGATTCTTTTAATTGCTTTTAATGTGCTAGGTAGGTTGATTTTATATTTGCTTACCATCCAGTTGCGAAAAATATATCGAGTCTAACAAAAGTATCTTGCAAATTATTTTTGGAGTCTTATGACAGTCTTGGCATATATGGCATTGTCTTTGTTGATTGGAATTCTGATAGAGTCACAATTTTGAATCATTTAAATAGTAATTTCTTTAAATATTTTTCTGAAATGTTTATTTCAAGAGTATATGTATTTTTACCTATATCTTTCATCTCCAGGTAAGACGATAATAAGGACTTATCTTATTTATATACTCCAAATTATTTTTCAGCTATCAATATGTCATCAACATATAATTACATAACTACGATATTATTCTCTAGTCTTTTTTTATAAGCACAACACTCCCTTATGAATCATTGTGGAGCCATTTCAAGTGACCACACTAGGGTATGTACAACTGCCTTGAAGAGCATAACAAGACTATAAAAGTATATAAATTGTATATTCATGGCCTTTTAGATGAAATATTAATGTTAATCTACAAAATTTTTCACTTAGTTCTCCATTGAGAAAGGCGGTCTTTACATCCATTTGATTCAACTTTAGATCCAAGCCAGCAACAATAGCCATAATTAAACAAATTGAGGTGATTTTATATAACACGTGAGAATACCTCGTCGTATTCATGTGGCGTATACCACTTAGTATGTATTCTTCCATTGTATTTATCCATTTATCCTTTGAAGGGTAGGAAAGAGCCTTTCTAACTTTCTCATTTCCATATTCAAGAGCACCACATTTTGGTAGAGATTCATGTAATCTCTTATTGTTCCCGTTAGCATCAATTTTGCTCTTATTTGGACCAGAACTGTTTATCTTGCTTCTACTTGGAACAAGAATAGAAGATCTATATTTTTTCCCATTTGGAGAAGAATCGCTTTCATTCGCATCCAATAATTAAGATATATCTTGATGAGAAATTAATTCATCATTACTCAAAATACCCCAGCTCGAATGAAGAGATCTTATTGATTTAGGTCTTCAATTTCATAAGGAAACAAGTCTTTACTTATCTCACCTTTCTTGGTTTATTCATTCTCTAAGAATGTGACATTAGTTTATTTTAATTCAGCTATACTTGTAACGACCCGACTTGTCTTTTTTAGAATTTACATCCCGTTCAGCAACTTAAGGTCCCGAATAGCTTTGTAATGTGTATTATGACTTGTGTGTATGGTCGAGTTTGGTTTTCGGATAATACGGGATTAAATTGAAAGAACAATTCTTATTTTTGAAGCTTAAATGAAAAGAGTTGACCGAAGTTTGACTTTTGAGCAAACGACTCCGGAATAGAATTTTTATGCTTTTAATAGCTTCGTATGGTAATTTCGGACTTAGGCGTACGCCCGAATTTGGATTTGGAAGTCCGTAGAACAATTCGATGCATTTTGACGAAAATTAGAAAAGTTAAAATTTAAAATATTTATAAGTTTGACCGAAGGTTGACTTTATTGATAACGGGTTCGGATTTTGATTCCAGAAATTGAAATAGCTGCATTACGTCATTTATAACTTGTGTGCAAAATTTAAAGTCATTCCAGATTGATTTGATACGTTTCGGCACAAGATATAGAATTTGAAAGTTTAAAAACTCATAATTCGATTTGAGGTACGACTTGTAATTTCAGCGTCGTTTGATGTAATTTGAGGTCCCGAGTAGATCCGTGTTATGTTACGGGACTTATTGGTATATTCGGACAAGGTCCCGAGTGGCTCAGATGAGTTTCGGATAGGGTTCGGATCGTTTGGCGCCTTGTTGAAGCTGCTGAAATTTCTATTGGCAGAAACTGTTTCTAGGCAGCAACTGGTGCAATCGCACCTGCAAAATTTTGGGCGCATGTGCGACATCGCAGAAGCGACGCCTTGCATCGTAGTAGCGAGGATGACTGGGTTGGAGGGGTTTCGCAGAAGCGAACCGCACCTGCGTTTGCGCAGAAGCGGACATTCTGCCGCAGGTGCGATGGAACAACTGGGCAATGTGTTTCGTGGAAGCGTGATCCTTCTCGCAGGCGCGCAAATTCTGTCCGCAGAAGCGAAACTGGACAGAATGTTTAAGGAGCAAAAATGATCATTTCGTCATTTTCGATTGGGATTTTGGAGCTCGATTTTGGGGCGATTTTGGAGGAGTTCTTCACGACTTTGACTTAGGTAAGTGTTCTACATCCGAAAGTGATTATATTTTATAAATTCATAGTTATATTCATCATTTATTTCGGATTTAATTAAAGAGACTGAGAAAATATTTTGAAATCTTTCGAAAATGAAAAATGTGGATTTGGAGGACGATTTGTTATTGAAATTTGATACAATTGGTATGGCTGAACTCGTATCGGAATGGGTGTTCGGATTTCATGAAAAATTCTGTCGGGTTCCGAGATGCGACGCGTTGACTTTCGAGTTGACTTTTTAATGTGAAATTTTAAATCGACGTTTTATTATCCGAAATTATTTCTGATGAATTTTAATGAAGTTATGTAATTAATTTGGTTATATTTGAGTCGTCGGGAGGTCATTTCATGCAAGAAGACTATTTTGGAATATCGGCTTAACTTGAAAAAGGTAAGTATCTTGCCTAACCTTGAGTAGAGGAATTATTCCTTAAGCATTGAGTCGTATGTGTTATTTGGTGTAATGTGAAAGCTGTGTATGCGAGGTGAGAGTACGTACTCAGGCTTATATGTGTAAATTTTATTGGTTTAAACTCTTAAGCATTTTTATATATTTAATTGGAAATTGTTGGCACGTATTAAATTCTTTATTTGTCATGCCTCATTCCTTGTTTGTCGTGTTGGTTTTTATATGATAATTTGGTGTGATTGCTACTTGATTTTTATGTGAATTATGTGTTTGTTTGTTTTTTTAAGCAAATATACTACTAGGTTATTCCCCTAGTAGGTATTATATATAATAAATCCCAAACTGGGTAAAACTTACAAAATGTTTAAGTAACCGATAAACAAACAATACACAAAAGAACTGCAATGGCTATTGCTACCAAATACAATGGAGAAGTAGCGTAATGAAAGATGGAAAATACAAGGCTAGTAATTTGAGACATCCAAATGCTGCCGACGACTGTGATAGCACACACCAGTTGCTAACAATTTGTTGTAGCACCTACAAAGCTCTCACCAGATGCCATTTGTTGCAATCCAAGGAGTAGGTATGTTTAAATCCAGTAGTTGTAAAGAAGAGCATTTTGGACATTGTGATCTTGGGGCTGAAAATTCCAGCATCATTGTTGATATATTGAGCATGAATTTGAGATGAAAGCATAATAGAGACAGAGCTACCTGCTTGATACATGAGGACAATATAGTATCTTCTCATCTCCAGATTGAGCATGCATGCTCACTAATACCACTAGATAATGATATGACACTATACTGTCAATATCAAATATAGATGTAAGCAACAGTTTTTCTTGTATTTCATGTGAGTAGATATCCTCAGTTTGATATACCAATACCAACAATTCATACACAAAGAAGCTGATCATATGTGCAACCATATACTGTGTATAAATACAATCACATTTAGTATAAGCCGTATCTATGGGATGCCTGCTTGACTCCATGGTTCTGTATGGTGTTAAACCACCCCCGGAATGAGCATGATAATATGCTAATACCACTGAGAAATAGTCTAACACCACACAAACATTACACAGTAGTCAAGCTCAGGCCATGTGATAACTGTCTGTGTAGGTACATATGATTGATGTCCAAGCCAAGCTGCTTGTGATGTATAGCAGGATAACTTCCATTTTTCTGATCCTGATGTGTACTGATATCTGTTTTGTTTCTGAGTACGTACAACAGATTGCTGAACACTTCAAGCTGATTGAACTTGATCTATATAGCATGATTGTACTGTCATATGTGCTGCTGACATTTGGTTCTTGTAATGTGCTGAAAACCCCCATAATGGGCATTGCAATATGCTAACACCTCTGGGAGTTGATACTAGCTCAAATATGCAGTAAGAATCTTTAGAGGAGCAGCAAACATATATTGTGTAGAAACAGTAAGGCTTGACTGATGTTCTGATGTCAACACCCCTCTGTATACTTACCAAAGCAATCTTATCCTGTCTATGAAACCTGCAAAATGAAGCAACCAAGTTAAGATATAATGTTGTGCTCCCAGGTTCCTGTGTTTGCTGAGAACTTTGAGGATGACTAGGTGGTGAGTGATGAGAAAGGGCTGTTGTTGGTGATGGCTTGTGAGTCTCTTGTTGGTTATATTCGAGTCATTCCCACATAACAATAAGCAGTGGCAACTCCAACTAGAAATTAATAACAGACCAGACATTGAACAACAATATTGATTCTGCTGAAGACCAATCATTTATGTGATTGTCTTCTGTGCAAAAGCAGTGCATGTTGAGCATTTATACTATTGTCTCAGTTTTCTGAGCCTGTTATATTTGTTGAGAGCAGTACTGGTGCTGCAGCCAGGCATATTACAGTCATCACTACTCATGCATCTACACCCTTCAAGCCTGGTGTATGTAAGCCCAGTAGAGTGAGAGAGACAACAGCTATAACCAAGCAAATATATCTGTGCAGAAGCAGTGCAGGTTGAAAATCCTTGGGTATCTATGAAACTAGTCTTTGCCTCAGTTTTTTGATCCTGTTACTAACACCTGCAAAATATAGCAAACAGGGTTATGAAATATGTTTGTGCTCCCAGACTGTTGTGTTTTCTGGTGATACTGAAGAGGTTTTGGCCATAACCAATCAATCATCTACACCCTTCAATTGGCATGTATTTGACCTGCAGATTCAACAATTGTTATACACCTTGGAAAATGGCTATGCCAACATATTGTTGTGAGAAGTACTGGTGCTGCAGTCAGGCATTTACAAGTGTTCACAACAGAATGTGTAGATCCGTGGAGATGTGCAGAAACAATTTGACCATGCTATTGCCTCAGCTTTCTGAGGACATTGACTATAGCTTGTTGGATATTACAGTCAACACTACTCAAGCATCTACACTCTTCAAGCCTGGTGTATGTAAGCCCAGTAGAGTGAGAGCTATAACTATAACCAAACAAATATATATACCATACAAATAGGAGCAACTGCATGTTTAGGAAGGCTAGTTGGTGGAATTTGACCATGCTATTGCCTCAGCTTTCTGAGGACATTGACTATAGCTTGTTGGATATTACAGTCAACACTACTCAAGCATCTACACTCTTCAAGCCTGGTGTATGTAAGCCCAGTAGAGTGAGAGCTATAACTATAACCAAACAAATATATATACCATACAAATGGGAGCAACTGCATGTTTAGGAAGGCTAGTTGGTGGAGTTTTACTAGCCTACAACAGCTATAACCAAACAAATATGTCTGTGCAGAGGCAGTGCATGTCTTTGGTATCTGCAGCCAAGCATTTACAAGTGGTGTGTAAATCCCTGGAGCTGTGCAGAAACACTTAGTCCATGCTATTGCCTTAGTTTTCTGAGGACATTGACTATACCTTGTTGGCATATTACAACAGTCAACACTAGTCAAACATCTACACCCTTCTAGCCTGGAGTATGTAAGCCCAGTAGAGTGAGAGCTATAACTATAACCAAACAAATATATATACCATACAAATGAGAGTAACTGCATGTTTAGGAAGGCTAGTTGGTGGAGTTTTACTAGCCTACTTTTCTTTAAAATCTTTCCTGTACTGTTGAGACAACATAATTTTAAGAGACAAGGCAAGCTTTTATATGTTGATCTCATTAATCAGGTTCTCTTCTCTTTAAAATCCTAATCCAAAGGTTAGGAATTTGTAATTTGTCCATGTTGATCAGTTTTTTTGCTGTAATTGGCAATTCATTAAATGACTGAAATGTGTGTGTACCTGCAAAAGTGAAAGCTAGGTTAGCATAAAAATCAGCAACACTATTCCCTTCCCTTAGTACATGCTGAAAGACAACATTGTAGTTGTTCTTTGTATGCTTGATCTTCCTTACTTCAGCACCTATACACCAAGGCGTTGCCCATTCGCCATCAATTATCTTCCTCATCACTAAGGAATCAGTCTCCATAATCAGTGGATGTAGCTGCCTTTCCACACAGTATGCCAACCTCTCCACAATTGCCTTTGCTTCTGCCACTATGTTAGTTGTCTCTTCTATCTCCTTTGCTTTCGCAAACACCAAATCACCAGCATGATCTCGAACACAAAACCCATATGAGCTTGTTCTAGGTTTGCCTCTTGATGCACCATCAATATTGTATTTGAACCACCCTTCATAAGGAAGCTGCCATGTAACTGTCTTAGTCCCTACATATGGCTTGTAACCTTCAAAGAAGCTGATCATATCTGACCATAAAGGAGGAATTATGGACAGCCATGGGTACCTCACCCTTGCTAGATAATGTAAAGTCTTATTCACTTCATGAATCACCCTATTGCAAGAAATTGCACCTCCATACTTCATTGTATTTTTCCTCTTCCAATGTTCCTATGTAATTATAGCTGGAGCTACCTGAAATAATGGCATTATTTTAGGACAACACTTTGCATTCCACCATGTTCTTATTTCTTGATGCACCTGTACCAGATTGACCACCAAACCTGCTGCTTGAAGGAAGTTTTTCCATACTCTAGTTGCAGTTTCACTAGTTAAGAACAAGTGTTGAAAAGACTCTTCTTGCGGTTGTGAACAACACCAACACTTAGACACCACCATATACCTACTTCTTCTCCACAAATCGTCAGTAGGAATCTTCGCCTTCCACAATCTCCATAAGAAGAATGAGTTTTTAAAAGGTAGAACTTTAGTCCATTTCTTAATGTAGTCAAGATTAGAATGTGCTCTATGCCTCAAAATATTCCAAGCACTACTAACAGAAAAATTTCTTGAAGGTGTAGGCATCCATCTAGGAACATCCCAGGAATCTTCAGTAGTGTTAAATAGGACTTCTTACCTGATATGTTGAGCAATGTCTGCAGGGAAAGATTGAGCTAGAAGTTGCTCATCCGAGGTATCAGCCACTCTCAATTCAGCTACTTCCTGTATATCTTCATTGATTGTATAGTCATTTGGAACAATATGGTACAGAGCTCCCAGATCAGTCCAATTCTCATGCCAAACATTAATAGAACCCCTATTCATTTCCCATAGAATTTCATGCTCCACCTCTTCCCTAGCCTCTAACATTTTCCTCCATACATGAGATCCTTGTATAAATTGGACAGTTGTCGGGAGTTACTTTTTATAGTAGTTGTTCCACATAAAGTTAGACCATAAGGACTTGGATGTCCTAAACGTCCACCACAATTTGGCAAATAAAGTTTTTGATACATCATGCAGTGATCTAAAACCTACTCCCCCTTCTTCCTTTGGTAGGCATAGATTTTTCCATTTTGTCCAATGTCTACTTCTACCTTCTTCCTTGTTACTCCAGAAGAATCTCGCAAAGGTTTTATGAAGGTGTTCAAGTACATTTTTAGGCAGATCAATGACAGATAGGATGTGCGTTGGCATGCTCTGTAGGACACTAGAGATTAATGTAGCTTTTCCCCCATAGGATAGTAACTTCCCTTTCCAAGAGTGCAGCTTTGCCTTTACAGTTTTGATCAGGTCATTGTAATAATCCTTCCTTCTTCTTGTGTAGAATATTGGACAACCAAGATAAGTGAATGGAAATTCACCCATTGAAAATCCAGTGATAGTACCTATAGATCTGGACACTGTTGAAGACACATTAGAATGCATATAAAAGGAATTCTTTGTCTTATTGATCATTTAGCCTGAAGTATGCTCGTACTTGGACAATACTTCTACAATTTTCCTTAAAGAGTATGGATCAACTGAAGAAAAGATTATAGTATCGTTTGCGTAGGCCAAATGATTCAATGGATCTGTCCATTTAGGCATCCCAAAGCCCTTGAATCTCGTGTCTTCAAATAGTTTATTTAAAGACTTAGAAAGTACCTCTGAAGATAGTATGAACAGGGCTGGAGAGAGAGGATCCCCTTGCTTGACCCCTCTTGTTGAGTGAAAGAATCATGAGGCTTGACCATTAACTAGAACAGGATACCAGTTGTTGGAAATTAAATTCCATATCATGTTGATGAAGAATTCTGCAAATCCCATTTTCCTCAAAACATGCATTTAATACTTCCAAGAGACCCTATCATATGCCTTTGCCATGTCAAGTTTGATAACTACATTGGCAGGTTTTCCCCTTAATCTTATGTTAGTAACAATATCCTGTGTTAACAGAATGTTTTCAAATATATTTCTCCCCTTGACAAATCATGACTGATTGGAAGAGATCAAAGAAGGCAGTATTTTTTCCAGTCTGTCATGAACAACTCTGGAGATAACTTTATTTACAAAATTTCTTAAGCTAATAGGCCTTAGATCATTAAATGTTTGAACCTGTTGTTTTTTTGTTAGCAAGACAAGGTTTGTGTGGGTTATAAACTTAGGTAAAGAGCTTCCTCCATAAAATAGTTTCAGCATCTCGTGTATGTCTTCTCCTATTATATCCCAACATTCTTGAAAGAAAATGCATGTGAAACTATCTGGCCCACTTGCAGTTTCACCACTCAGTGCAAATACCGCTGCCTTTACCTCCTCAATTGTAGGAATTCTATAAAGTTCTATGTTTTGATCACAAGACACCATTGAGGGCACATTGTTGAGGAGCTCAGAACTTGTATAATCAGCTTCATGTGTGAACTGTTTCTGGAAAAATTCTACTGCTGCATTAGCTATCTGTTCTTGCGACTCAATCCAATTACCATCATGGTTCTGGATCCTCTTCAGTTGGAGTTTCTTCCTTTTACCATTGACATGGTTGTGAAAGAATCTAGTGTTTCTGTCTTCTTCTGCAAATCAGGACATACCTGCTTTTTGTTTCCAATATTATTCCTCTATGCTCAGATATCTCTTTAATTCGGATTGTGCCTTCTGAAGTACAATTCTATTCTCAACTGTTGGTTCTTCTTTAAAAAATATTTCCTTTATTATAACCACATCTTCCCTTAAAGCTAGTTGCTTGAAGATGTCCCCGTAAGTGAGCCTACTCTATTTTGAAAGAGCAATCTTAACTCTTTTTAATTTCTGTTTGAACATCAAGAAGGGGTCACTTGTGAAGTCAGCCTGCCAATTCTGTCGAACCACCTCCATAAAAGAGGCATGTTTTGTCCAGAAATTCAGAAACTTGAATGGTTTAGTAAATATGGTAGTCTTGTCACCACAGGTCATAAATAGTGGTGCATGATTGGAACCTATTCTAATTAGATGTTCGACCTCTATAGTTGGGAATAGAGATTGGAATGGGGAATTGACAAAGATTCTGTCCAATCTTTTAAATATGCATTCTGCATTTGGCCTCTTATTTCACCATGTGAAGGGACTTCCTTTGTAACCAGTGTCAAAGAGTTCACATGAATTTACACAGAAGGCAAAGTCTTCATATTTCTGGAGGATAGACTGGAAGCCCTTCAATTTTCTCTTCTTCATTCAAAAGTACATTAAAATCCTTCCAACTAGCCATGGTAGTTCCATGTCACTTGCAAGGTAGTATAATCTGTCCCATAATTCTAATCTGTCCAGTGATGAACACTTTGCATATACGAAAGTCATCATGATATATTTACCAATATCTTGATGATAGACTCTGATAGTAAGTTATTGTTCCGTGTCAATTAACAGGTCCCACTGCACAACTGAATCCAAAAAAAGCCATATCTTGCCATTGATATTTGAAATGGCAGTATCCATGCCTAGTTTCCTCCTGTAGTTTTGAATAAATATTTGATTTTGAAAAGGTTCCATAAGTTCTATAACGAAAAAAATATGTTCCTTTTGCATGTTGATAACTCTCTAAAAGGCCTATTGTGTCTTAACAGACCTTATATTCCATATTAGTGTTTTAATCATCATCTAGTCGTGGAGGATGCCCTTTTGGGCAGTATTCTTGTAGGTGGCAGCTGTTCTTTTAGTTGGTTTTGCTTCTTTCCTTTCTTCCCCTGTTTAGTAGACAACCTAGGTGACAAATCTCCTTCTCTTGCAATAGCCTTGAAGTTCCCAGCAATAGATTCATTGTCACCTTCATCTTCTAGTTTCTCTTTATTGATCAAGGTAGTATGAAGTTCCATTGGCTGTTGGTTGTGTGTAATAATGTCATGCATTACATGATTTGGAGATTTCAATGGTACAATTACTTGGATCTGCATTGGAGATCCTGTGACTGATCCATAAGTCTTAGACAATGTATTAATTATAGTTGACTTATTTGGTACAATAGTTGTATCATTCTGTTCATATACAACAATTGCATCTTTCACAACCACATCTTGGGGTTCTGGAGCATCATCACTGAACTTTTCAGTTGGTGTGGTTACCATTATTGGTCCTTGAACAATGGCTAGTAGTTTCCCAGTCATGTTGCTGCTCAAAGCATTGTTGGGTAACGCATTGTGAAGCTGTTTTGGAATTGGATTTTCCTTATGATCATCAACTCTGGGTATTATTTGTTTCCCTGACCCATAACTCTTCAGTTGTGGTTCATCAGTCCCTAGTTGTACAGATCTTGTTGTATTGCCATTAGGCATAGGAGATTCCATACATGTCTGTGAGGGAATATCCTGGCAGGAATGGTTGAGTGTAACATTAATGACTTCCTTGTGCATTCCAAAACTCCTTTGAACCCAATAAATAGTATTTTCCTTTGTCACAAATGGTGTTACCCCAACAATTGTAGCAGTATTGTTTGTATCACTTCCTGGATCTTTTGGATTGTCACTGGATTTGTCAGCAATCCTGATATGTTGGATCTCTTGACTTCTGTTTGTTTCCACTGTTTGATGCTTGTGCTGCTTGTCGTTTATATGGTCCCTGCCATTGTTATCTCCACCAGTTGCAGCATCAATATCAGTAGCCATGGCACTTGGTTCTGCTATATTCTCCAGAGCACTTGCCGTATCGGTTTGTGATTTGGTCAGTGAACCATGGTTCTGAGCTGTTGTGGTTATCTGTTTTGCATTCATTTGTTCATAAAGCTGTTTGTGTTTCTCTTGCTTGTTTTTTTTGTTGATACCTTTGAAGTTCTTCTTCTTCTGAGATTGCCATTGATCCTTGGAGTGGTTTGCATTTATTGGTTGTTGTGTTGTAGGTTTGATTTTGCCATGTTGTTCTTCATTTTGGCCTTGTACCACTACTTGTTGGTTGTAGTTTTGTTCCTTGTGATGCCCCTGTATGATCTGCTCCTTTTGATGTTGTATTCTATTTGCTCTTTCAGTGTTGTTTGATATCTATTTGGTCTGAGTTTGTGGGGCTTCAGCAGTTGCTTTTTTCTTGTCTTCTTCCTTTTCCCTTTCTCTAATAGGGCATGAGTATTCTTCATGTCATAAGTGCTTGCAGTGTGAGCAATATGTTGGGAGATCCTCATATACCACTTCCATCCACTTTCCATCCCCGTTAACATCCTGATCTTCATCAAAACCTAGCCAAACATGATGAGGCCTGAATTGAGTCAAGTCAACCTGCATTTTGACTTTTGCTACACTTTCTCATATTTTCTGCATAGAGGCTAGGTCGAGATGCAATACCTTACCAATAGGAGATAACAATACATATAGGACCTCTATGTAGTAGAAATGCCATAATAGTTCAGGAATGACTATCCAAACAGGGACAATTGGGTTATCTTCATTCTAGTTGAAGTTGGGTGTCCAAGCTTATAATTCCATTCTTTGACCTTGGATGTACATTAATGTTTTTGTCCATACAGTTGTGTGATCGTACTCATTGTCTAGATCAATGTAGACTGTGCGAGCATTGAAATGGGCTATTTTAACTCCTCCTCTTAGTTCTGTTTGTACTATGAAGCTTCTCCTGATCACCTCCATTCCAGGCATTGTGTTAAGGAACTTCCCCTATAAGTGTATATTGACATCTAGATGCAAGTGTGATCATGTAGTCCTTCCTAGTAAAGATGACAGTCGATTGGCCCTGTTTGGTAGTTATTTTTCGGGGTATGAACTCTATTGGGGCTATTTCTGCTGCCTGCCTTGCTCTTAATTTTGTAGCAAGTGAATGAGTTATGGTAGGAGATGATAGAGCAGGATAGTTAGTTGGTTTAGGTGGCTGGGCAGTGGCTTCTGTTTGGTTTAGTATGGTTGCTGATTTTATTGAGTAAAATTGGGTACTTTGATGGACATTTGCAGATGGTTGTACGGAGTGTGTGCGCTTTGGTATATAAAAACTGGTTAGGATGTTTGGATGTGTGTTTGCAGCAGATGTACTGATTGTTTAACTATGGTGTTTGGTATGTTGTGTAGCTTCTTTTGGTGCTAACATCTGTGTGTTAGTGTGATGGTGCTTAGTCTTAGAAGTATTTTTATTTTGGAAAGTAGGTGCTCTGTCAAAGTTGGTGGAGATCTTAGGAAAATTTGCTGGCATTGGTATTTGATTGAGTTGGGGATTAGTTTGAATATTGACATTCCTAGGTAAATCAGTAGTTATTGTATTAGACACATGTGCTACAGAAACATTACCTGAAGATGCCAAATTTGTTATTGTAGTGATTTGTTGCACTTGAGTAGAAGGAGTGGCTGCGAGTTCTTTTTCCTTATCAATAGAGATTATCTCGATAGGTGAAACATAGGGAATTCCTTGGGAAGTCGGTGAAACACTCAAGGTTTCCGCCAGTGGTCGAGTATCAATTATATCAACTGGAGTTTGAAACTGGACTTGCGGGCGACCTTCAGCAACATGTGGATATATTTTGTTTGTCCAATTGAGTTTCAACTGGGGTTAGGCCAGTTGAAATACGAGGGACTCCATGGGCGTCATGTGGCACTATATGTGACTGCCTTTTATCACTCTCATTTGTTGTGTTTTCTTGCAACTTATCTTGACGACTAATCTTAACATGACTTTGTGAAGCAAAATCATTCATATATTCATCAAATTTAGCATCAAAACTGACCCTGGCATTTCGTCGAACAGATGGCATATGTGATTCTGTGTGTACTGTGTTCTGCCATGTTGGATCAAATTGTTCATTGTGGTTGTTATTTGAGGGGTTGGGATCAGTATCCAGATCAATTGAAGTATAGTGGCATTGGTTTTGAATAGTTTGGATACCTGTCACCCTATGCGTGATCAACAACTGATTGTTGTTGTTGTTCATCTGTGTAGAGTCATTGCTTCGTGTGTTGATGTTTCTGAAACTATTTCTATCGATTATAATTGAGGTGTTGAGTAATATCCATGGCTTTGAATCACCTGATTTGGTTCAGAAACAGTGCAGTGCGTTGTAGTTGTCTCCAATTGTTTTTTTTGGCAAGTTTACATTTCCGCCATTGTTGACAGTTGCAACAGACGGGGAAGAATCAATAAGGGCGCCTACATGGGGTTTGTGCGCAGGGTTGTTACGCGATTGTTGGATCTGGTCCGGTGGCTTTTCACCACCGAACGATGGAACAACGACCTTTTTTGTGTGTGTTGTTACTGTTCCTGTTAGCCGTCTCTCTATAGAGCGTTTGGTTGATTCCATTTCTGTGTTTGTTTGAGTTACCATTTCATGAAAATAATTTTATTACAGATTTTTTCATGTGCAAATAATTTATTAAATAAATTTAAAAGGAGGCATTTATCTATTTGCCAAAAAAATTTGGATTAAAGAAGGCGTTGTTCTTTGATGAATTACTTTCTAGTTCATGTTGTTGAAATTGGTATTGAGTTATAAAGGTCGTGAAACATATTGAGGCAAAGTGTTAAATTGTGAAATATTACTCTGTTGAGTTGTTCACTCCCGGATATTTTGTTAAAATTTTGTGCACATTATGGTCGAGCCGTGGGCTCCTTATTATAGAAAAATATTGTATTGTTGATTTCTGTGGCAAGTGGTAATATTTGAGTACTTGAGATACAATTTATGAGATGTTGTAATATTTGAGCACTTGATGTGCAATTTGTGATATGTTGTGGTATTTGAGCACTTGAGGTGCAATTTGTAATATATTGTGATATTTGAGCACTTGAGATGGAAATTGTGTTATGCTGTGATATTTGGGCACTTGAGGTGCGATTTGTAAAATATTGTGATATTGATACGCATGCGGTGATATAAGGTCAGGGTGTTGAAACGCATGCAGTGAGATAAGGTGGGCTTGATACGCGTGACTAGTAGGGGAGCTACTAGAAGTCATACGGTGTGATAAGGTGGGCTAAAACGCGGGATGCTATTTGGGAAAAAATAATTTTTAAAACTACATATGAAGGCTCCCGCGGTGATATAAGGAAATATTGTGAATTTATTTATGATTTGAAACTACGAGGTGGTACTTCGAGAGTGCCCTTTGCTAAAATTTATTTATTATTTGGGACTACAAGGCGGTACCTCGGGAGTGCCCTTTGTTGAAATTTCTCTATGGCTGCACTTGCCTTTGGTTATTTTACTTTTCCGTGATATGTAAATCCTTGTGTTCTTCCGTGATGTATTATTTAACTTTATTATGTGTTTTGTATTCCTTGTTTTACTGTGTTGGCTTTGGCTCTTCGTACGAGACTCTGAGGATTTGTGTTTATGGTTTTTACTGGTTTTCGAGGTTCAAGTTGTTTTGAATAAAAGAAACTTCTATTATGTTTTAATTTAATAAATTTTACATCCAAATCAGTAGCTATCAGATGCTTCATTTTTTTATTTGAAATGTCATTTTCTTCACCCAAACGATTTCTAAATAAACTCATTTCTTTGTTGATTTCTTACTTGATTTAAAAATTGTAAACTTACTTTATTGAAAATAAATTGATCGTGCGGATCTTATATACATTGATATTTTTCGTACGTGAGTTGTCCGTGTGGTTATGATAGAGATATGGGCATGAGGTGCCGTGAATATATGAAAGTGGGCTGAGACCCATTTTTTATGATTATGAAACGAGGTGTCACAGAGTGATTTTTTTATTTGAAAGAATTATATTCGAAAGGTTTTATTTTAAAAACTTATATTTGAAAGACGAATATTTGAAAGACTTGATTAATTGGTTATACTTGGGTTCCTTATTTGTTGAAAAATATTTATGGTGTCCTTATTGCCTTGTTGTGTATACCCCTAGTTGATTCTTGTTGCCTTGCTGTTTATATCACGAGTTGATTATTGTTCCTATCGCTACTAGTTGTTTCCATTATTATTTTATACTGCTACATTGAACAGGTTATTTGACTAGTGAGTGTCTTGACTGTACCTCGTCACTACTCCACCGAGATTAGTCTTGATACTTACTAGGTACCGACCGTGGTGTACTCATACTATACTTCTGCATATTTTTGTGTAGAATCGGGTATTGGAGATATCAGACTCAAGCAGAGTTAGATTGTTGATCATAAGGATTCAAGGTAGAGCTGCTTGGTCATCGCAGTCCCTTGGAGCCTTCTCCTTATATTGTACTGTCAGTTGTATTCAAGTAGTATTGTATTCCTATCTGAGATATTCCCACGTATTCAGTTAGAGTTTGTGACTCCCAAAATTTGATGTCCGTTTAAGCTTTCGAGCATAGGAATAGGCCGTAAGGTGATTCATTCGACGCGTTCGGAGCTAGTTGAAGAAGTTTGGAAGTTGATAAGTTGTTTAATTTTGTTTTGGGGTGGGATTCTTAATTTCGATATTATTTTATGTGTTCCGAGCAGGTTCGTATTATATTTATAGACTTGTTGGTACATTTGGACGGGGTCCTAGGTGGCTCGGGTGTGTTTCAGACCACCTGGAGCTAAGTTCAATTTCTGCAATTTGATATTCTGGTTTCCTTCTTCCCGAACGCGGAGATTCCCTCGCGTTCACGATGAAGGATTTGGGCAGGGTGTGATTTGTTCTTCGTGTTCGCAATCAAGAGGGAGTGTTTGCGAAGGTTTGAGATCTGAGGACTTCACGTTCGCGAAGACTATCCAGTGTTCGCGTAGAATAACGGAACCTGGGAGAGGTTAGCTACAATTACCCTTCGCGTTCGCGAAGGGATGACCGCATTCGCGAAGCTCAGGCTGGGCAAGCCTTTGTGATCGCGAGTCTGCTCTCGTGTTCGCGAAGAATAGTTCATGGGCCTAGGCAAGTTTTGCCTTCGCGATCGCGAGGCTCCTTCCACGATCGCGAAAAAGGGTTCACTAGGCAGTAACTTGATTAAAAACGGGAGTTAGGCTTATTTTGTTCAGTTCTCTCAACTTGTGGCCGATTTTAGAGCTCTTTGGAGATGGTTTTTCATCTAGCATTTTGAGGTAAGTATTTTCTATACAATGTGAGTTTAATATATAAATTATGGGTAGATTTTAATATAAAAATTATAGGAATTTTGGGAATTTATTGAAAACCCTAGGTTTTGGTAAAAATGGGATTAGACCACGAAAATGTTTATGGAATTGAGCAAAAATTATATATTTGTGTTCGTAAGGTTATCAGCAATATTTATTTACGAATATTTCTGGAATTCGGGCACGTGGGCTTGGAGGTAAATTTTAGGAACCTTCCAAATTGGGTTGGGTAATTGCTCTAATAGTTAAATTATGAACTTTTTAGCATATATTGATTAGTTTGTATGACCTTTGGCTAGTTTTGGATTGCTCGGCACCGATTTGAGGCTAATAGTGTGAGTTTTGGACCGGGAAGAGGACTTGGAAACGAGGTATGTCTCTTGCCTAACCTTGTAAGAGGGAATTAACACCATATGTGTTTAAATTGTTATTTGCTAATAAAGTTTGGGTACTACTTACGTACGAAGTGACGAGAGTCCGTACGTAGCTAAAAATCATGTTATGTCCGAGAAGATATAGGACTTTATTATGCAATACTTTCACTATTTAAACTCAAGTTGTTAATTTAATTACTTGTATTAATAAGTAAAACTTGATTAGAGATTATGTTAGACCGAGCTTCATTACTTAGAGATTTAGAGGAATGTGTAATTATTGATGAAAATTTTATGTTCCTTTATGAGCTTAAACATTTATGTTGCTTTATGAGCTTACCTTGGGGTTGTAAACATATGTTCCGTAGTCCGAAGAGTTTCTCTATTCCTGTGGATCGGGTCGAACGCCTCGGCAATATTAATACATAATGAGATGCATCCATGGATCGGGATGTACTACCTCAGTAGTATATGTACACGATTATTACGGATTGGGCCATACGACCTCGGCATAACTCATGCGTGATGCTTCTAGGAGTCCGATTATACTCGATATTTCCTTCATGACTTGAGAAATTATAATTACTTGCTGGCCCTTATTTATTGAAATTAGCATGTGATATTTGGGGACTTTTAACTTGTTATTTTTGTTAAAGAATCTCTTATTTATTTCCTCTTATTCCATTATTACTGTTTTATTTCATGCCTATTTATAACTCTTGACTTTATATATGTTGACCACTAGTAAGTGTCGATGTCGACCCCTCATCACTATCTCTTCGAGGTTAGATTATATACTTACTGGGTACACGTTGTTTATATACCCACGCTATACTTCTGCACAAATTGTGCAGGTGTTGAGGCAGGTGCATCTGGTATTCGTCCAGGCGCGCATCCACATTACCCAGAGGCCTAGTGGTGAGCTGTTTCCCATGCTCCGTTCTGCAGCACCAGTAGACTCCTCTTGTTGTATTTATTATTTCTGTCTATTCTGCTTCAGACAATAGTTGTAGGGGTTTTGTATATTCTACTACATGCTCGTGCATTTGTGACATCGGGTTTTGGGGTATTTCTAGTAGACGTTCATGATTTTGTCTATTAATATTATTGCTTCATTCTCATATTCTATTTTATGCCTTATATCACCATATCCTTCATACTTGGTTTTCTCTACTAAATAAAAATTCATGATTTTAAAAGTAATAAAGGGAATAATCAAATAGATAGTTCACCGTCAGCTTACCTAACTGCGACGTTGGGCGACATCACGGTCTATTGTGGGAATAGGGTCAAGACAGCTTGGTATCATAGCACTAGGTTAACATAGGTCTCACAAGTCATGAGTGGTCCTAATAGAGTCTTGTGGATCGGTGCAGACACGTCCATACTTATCTTCGAGAGGATATAGGGTGTTAGGAAACTTCTCTTACTTAATCTTCCATCATGCAGTTGATGTTGTGCTAAGTGTCTTTCTCTTCTTATCTCACAGATGGTGAGAATGCGTGCGACAGATGCACCTGGCAGAAGAGAAGCTGCCCCCATATTGCTAAAGGCTGAGGGAGGCTCCAGCTCCTGTTAGAGGAAGATGGCGTCCTAAAGTTACCCCTGTTGTTCCACCAGCGGATCCAGTGGAGGATCCTATCATTGAGGAACAGGATGAGGTGCCTGCAGCCGAGCCTACCCGACAAATTTCATGTCTGCACCGGGATTTCAGGAGGTCATGGGCCGTATGTTGCGGTTCATGGATTCTATGACGTAGGCTGGTTTATTTCTAGCGGACCCAGCCACATCTCAAGCAGGAGGGGGAGCACAGACCCATTCTACTCAGGCTCCTGGACACACTACTGCAGCATATCATACCCAGGTGCACTACTTGGAGGCCGGGCTCAGCCAATTGCAACAGTTATACAAGAGCCTAGACCAGCCGCGACCGTTGAGCAGCAAAAGCGGTTAGATAAGTAGAACAGGCTACATCCTTCTCTCTTCGGCGGTGAGAGACAAGAGGACCCACAGGACTATATTAATCATTGCAGAGACAGACTGCACAACATGGGAGTATTGGATTTCAATGGGGCAAACTTCACCACATTTCAGTTGGAGGGCAGGGCTGGTAGATGGTGGCAGTCCTATCTTTGTAGCTGGAAAGAAGGTTCGCCTTCCTTGACTTGGGACCAGTACACACACCTTTTATTGGACAGGTATATTCCACCCTCTTAGAGAGAAGAGCTACAGGCTCAGTTCTAGCGGCTCTAGGAGAGTCAGATGTTTGTGACCGATTATGAGGCGAGATTCTCTGAGTTGTCTCACCATACACTTATGATTCTCCCCACGGATGCAGAGAGAGTGCAGAGGTTTATTGTGGGCTTGCATTATGGTATTCAGGTTATTATGTCCCGAGAGGTTGAGATGTGGACTCTTTACGAGTAGGTTGCCGAGATAGCTTAGAGGATCGAGCGTATCCGTAGACAGGGCCGATTGTCTATGATGGGAGAGAAGAGGTATCGACATTCTGGAGGATTTAGCGACGCTCCATCTGGGGGCATATGTCAGTTCATGAAGGGGTCAGTCCAGCAGGTCCACTTATTCAGCACCACCGCCTGCTTGGTGTGCCCCGGGGCGGCCCTACTTCAGTGACATTCTAGAGAGTACCTACCACCCACCGGCTATTCAGGGTTCTTCAAGTGGGTATTCAAGTCAAGAAGGATAGAGCAGGGTTCAGACGTAGGGTCAGTCATCTTCTACACCGAGAGGTTGCTATGAGTGCGGGGAGCTTGGTCATATGAGGGGATTTTGCCCCATGCTTTGGGGTAAGGCAGTATAGCAAGTCCATCAGCCCATGATCATCGCACCAGCTGCCGCATCGGTCATCTGTCCAGTTAGAGATGGAGGATAAGTGGGTAGGGGTCACCCTAGAGGTGGAGGCCAGCCAGGTAGCGTCCAACTAGGTTCTATGACTTTCCTACCGTATTAGATGCAGTAGCCTCAGACGCCGTGATCATATGTATTATTTCTATATATGGTAGAGACTCTTTAGTACTATTTGATCCAGGGTCTACATATTCATATGTGTCTTATCTATATCCTCCTTATCTGGATGTCTTCGTGAGTCCTTGGGAGCTCTTGTATATTGTCCATGCCAGTGGGTGATTTTGTTGTTGTGGATTGGGTTTACCGGTCCTGTATTATGACTTTTTATGGTTATGAGACCAGAGCGGATATTTTATTGCTTGATATGACCGACTTTGAGGTCATCCTAGGCATGGACTGGTTGTCTCTGTACCATGTCATTCTTGATTGCCATGCCAAAACTGTTACCTTGGCAATGCTAGAGTTGCTAGATTGGCGTGCAGGGATTCATCTATTAGTACATCTAGCCGGGTTATCTCCTTCTTGAAGGCTCGACATATGGTCGAGAAGGGTTGTTTGGCCTATCTAGCTTATGTTCGGGATACTTCAGTGGAGACTCCCACAATTGATTTAGTGCCCGTGGTGTGGGAGTTCTCCAATGTATTTCCTTCAGATCTACCAGGCATGCCACCGGATCATGATATCGATTTCAGTATTGATTTGGCACAGGCACCCAACTTATCTCTATTCCACTATACTGCATGGCTCCAAAGGAGTTGAAGAAACAGCTTAAGGAGTTGCTCGCGAAGGGCTTCATTAGTCTGAGTGTGTCATCTTGGGGTGCACCGGTATTTTTTGTGAAGAAGAAGGATGGGAGTATGCGGATGTGCATTGATTACCACCAGTTGAACAAGGTTACCATTAAGAATAAGTACCTATTTCCATACATTAATAAGTTATTTGATCAGTTACAGGGTACTAGGGTGTTCTCTTAGATCGACTTGAGGTTTGAGTATCATCAGCTGAAGATTCGTGCTTCGGATATTTCGAAGACAACTTTCTGAACTAGATATGGGCACTATGAGTTCTAATGATGTCCTTCAGCTAGACTAACGCCCCGACGACATTTATGGATTTGATGAATTGAGTGTTCATGCCATATCTTGACTCATTTGTCATTGTCTTCATTGATGACACATTAATGTACTAGCGTAGTATGGAGGAGCACGAGAAAGATCTGAGAGTTGTGCTTCAGAACTTGCGGGAACAGAAGCTATATGCTAAGTTTTCTAAGTGTGAGTTTTGGTTAGATTCAATGGCGTTCTTTGGGCATGTTGTATCAAGTGAGGGTATTAAGGTAGATCCCAGGAAGATCGAGGCAATTCAGAGTTGGCCTCGTCCTACCACAGCGACCGAGACTAGGTTTTTCTTAGAGTTAGCAGGTTATTATAGCCAGTTTGTGGAGGGCTTCTCTTATATTGTAGCACCTTTGACTATATTGACCCAGAAGAGTGCTCCGTTCAGATGGTCCGATGATTGCGAGATGAGCTTTCAGAAGCTTAAGACCGCATTGACTACAACACTGGTGTTAGTGTTGTCGTCTGGTTTAGGGATGTATACTGTGTATTGCGATGCTTCATGCATTGGCTTGGGTTGTGTATTGATGTAGGAGGGGCGAGTTATTGTTCACGTCAGTTGAAGCCCCACGAGAATCATTACCCCGTACATGATTTGGAGTTTGCCGCGATAGTTCATGCTCTCAAGATCTGGTGGCATTATCTTTATGGGGTGTCCTATGAGGTTTACACCGATCATCACAGCTTGCAACATTTGTTTAAGTAGAGGGATCTTAATCCGGGCAAGGCGAATGTGGTTGCGGATGCCTTGAGCAAAAAGGCCGAGAGTATGGGTAGTTTGGCATTCATTTAAGCAAAGGAGAGGCCATTGACTTTGGAAATTCAGTCCTTAGCTAACAGACTTATGAGGTTGGATATTTCATAGCCCAGTCGAGTTCTTGCAAGTGTTGTGGCTTAGTCTTCATTATTTGAGAGGCTCAAGGCTCGTCAGTACGATGATCTGCACTTGCTGGTTCTTAGAGAGATATTGCTACAGGGTGGTGCCAAGGAGGTTATTATCGCTGATGATGGTGTTCTACGACTCCAGGGTCACTTGTGTGTTCCTAATGTTGATGGCCTAAGGGAGACGATTCTAGAGGAGGCACATAGTTCATGGTATTCTATTCATCCAGGTGCTACGAAGATGTATCCTGACTTGAGGCAGCACTACTGGTGGCGGCGGATGAAGAAAGGCATAGTTAAGTATGTGGCGAGACGTCTAAATTGCCAGCATGTTAAGTATGTGCACCAGAGGCCAGGTGGCCTACATTAGTAGATGGTTATACCGGAGTGGAAGTGGGAGCGCATCACTATGGACTTCGTAGTTGGTTTGCCGTAGATGTTGAGGAAATTTGATGATGTTTGGGTCATTATCTACAGGCTGACCAAGTCAGCACACTTTATTCCGGTTATGGCTACATACTCTTTGGATAGGTTGGCCTAGATTTATATTTAAGAGATCATCAGATTGCATGGTGTTCCTATTTCCATCATTTTAGATAGAGGCTCTCAGTTCACTTTGCATTTCTGGAGAGCAGTACATAGTGAGTTGGATACCCGGGTAGAGCTCAGCACAACCTTTCATCCACAGACCTACGGCAGTCGAAGCGGACAATTCAGATTCTATAGGATATGCTCAGAGCATGTGTGATTGACTTCAGAGGGATCAGTTCATTTCTTTGGCCGAGTTTGCTTATAATAACAGTTAACAGACCAGCACCGAGATGGCTCCGTTTGAGGATTTATATAGCCGGTGATGTCGTTCCCCCATCGGGTGGTTTGAGCCCGGTGAGGCAAGGTTATATGGCACTGATTTAGTGAAAGATGCCTTGGAGAAGTTAAAGTTGATTCTGGAGCGACTTCGCACACCACAAACCAGATAGAAGAGTTAAGTGGATCAAAAAGCACGTGATTTATCATTTATGGTGGGCGAGAAAGTTCTCTTGAATGTTTCACCGATAAAGGGTATCATGAGGTTAGTAAAGAAGGGCAAGCTGAGTTTGAGGTTTATTGTCCCATTTAAGGTGTTGAGGCGAGTTGGGGAGGTTGCTTATGAGCTTTCCTTGCCTCCCAATCTATCGGGGGTTCATCCGGTCTTCCATGTGTCTATGCTCAGAAGTACCATACCAACAGGTCGTATGTGTTAGATTATAGCACTGTTCAGCAAGATGAGAGTTTGGGTTATGAGGAGGAGCCAATTGCCATTGTTGACAGGCAGGTTTGCCAGTTGAGGTCTAAGAAGATTTCTACAGTAAAGGTCTAGTGGAGGGGTCAACCAGTCGAGGAGGTGACTTGGGAGACCGAGGAGGACATGCGGAGCAGATATCCACACTTATTTAGCACTCAGGTATGGCTCTAGACCCGTTCGAGAACGAACGTTTATTTAAGAGGTGGAGAATGTAATGACCAACCGATTATTTTGCCTTCTAGATCCATGTTCCCGTATTTTAGACTCCTCGTATGTGGCTTTACTATTTTATGACTTGTGGGGATGGTTGGTTTGATTTTGGAAGTGTTCGGGTTGAAATCGGAATACTTAGTTCCTTAATAGTGGCCTAAGGTGGCCAAGTTTGACTTGAGTCAACATTTTGAGTAAACGTTCCTCGGAACTGGGATTCGATGGTTTCAATATATTTGTATGATGATTTTGGACTTGGACGTCTGTTCGATCGAGTTTCGGGTGATCCGGGAGCGTTCCAGCGCTTAATGTAGAAAGTGGCGCCTTGAAGGTTTTAGAGTTCTTTAAATTTGGTTTGGAATATATTTTGGTATTATTGATGTCCGTTTGAGATTTTGAACCTGGGAATAGGTCAGTATGGTGATTTATGCATTGTACGCAAAATTTGGCGTCATTCCGAGTTGTCTAAGTATGATTCTCCGCGCTCGGAGCTAGTTGAAGAAGTTTGAAGTTCATAAGTTGATTAATATGGTTTTGGGGTGCAGTTCTTAGTTTCAATGTTGTTTTATGTATTTCAAGGTTTTGAGCAGGTCCGTATTATATT
This sequence comes from Nicotiana tomentosiformis, assembly GCF_000390325.3. Taxonomy (NCBI): domain Eukaryota; kingdom Viridiplantae; phylum Streptophyta; class Magnoliopsida; order Solanales; family Solanaceae; genus Nicotiana; species Nicotiana tomentosiformis. The sequence goes on from NC_090817.1 coordinate 44,634,810, forward strand.
TATGGACTTGTTGGTACATTTGGACGGGGTCCCAAGTGGCTCGGGGGTATTTCGAACCACCCGGAGCTAAGTTTAAATTTCTGCAATTTGATGTTCTTGTTTCCTTCTTTGCAAACACGGAAGTTTCCTCGCGTTTGCGATGAAGGATTTGGGCGGGAGTGGTTTGTTCTTCGCGTTCGTTAAGGTTTGAGGTTAGGCCTTCGCATTCATGTAGACTGTGCCGCGTTCGCGTAGAAGAACGAGGCCTGGGAGGAGTCAGCTACAATTACCCTTCGCATTCACGAAGGGCTGACCGCGTTCACGAAGCTCAGGCTGGGCAAGCCTTCGCGATCGCAAGTCTGCCCTCGCATTCGCGAAGAATAGTTCTTGGTCCTAGGCACGTTTTGCCTTCACGATCACGAGGCTTCTTCCGCGATCACGAAGAAGGGTTCACTGGGCAATAACTTGATTAAAAACAGGACGTAGGTTTTCTTTTTCATTTCTCTCAACTTGTGGCAGATTTTAGAGCTCTTTGGAGAGGGTTTTTCATCTAGCATCTTGAGGTAAGTATTTTCTACACAATGTGATTTTAATACATAGATTATGGTAGATTTCAACATAGAAATTGTAGGAATTTTGAGAATTTGTTGAAAACCTAGGTTTTACTAAAAATGGGATTAGACCACAAAAATGATTATGGAATTGAGTAGAAATTATATATTTGTGTTCGTGAGGTTATGGGTGACATCTTTTTATGAAAAGTTTCAGAATACAGGCACGTGAGTTTGGGGGGTGAACTTTAGGAACTATCCAAATTGGGTTGGGTACTTGCTCTAATAATTAAATTATGAACTTTTGAGCATATATTTATTAGTTTGTACGACCTTTGTCTAGTTTTGGATTTCTCAGCACCGATTTGAGGCTAATAGTGTGATTTGTGGACCGGGAAGAAGACTTGGAAATGAGGTAAGTCTCTTTCCTAACCTTGTAAGAGGGAATTAACCCCATAAATGTTTCAATCGTTATTTGATAATAATTTGCGGGTGCTACGTACGCATGAAGTGACGAGAGTCCGTACGTAGCTAAAAATCATATTACGTCGGGGTAGACATAGGAATTTATTATACAATACTTGCACTATTTGAACTCAACTTGTTAGTTTAATTATTTGTATTAATAAGTAAAACTTTATTAGAGATTATGTTAGATCGAGCTTCATTACTTAGAGATTTGGCAGAATGTTTAATTATTAATGAAAAATTTGTGTTCCTTTATGGGCTTATCTTGGGGTTGTTAACATATGTTCTGTAGTCCGAAGAGTTTCCCTATTCATGTGGATCAGGCCGAACGCCTCGACAATATTTATAAATAATGAGATGCATCCATAGATCGGGACGTACGATCTCGGTAGTGTATGTACACGATTGTGATGGATCGTGCCGTACGACCTCGGCATAACTTGTGCGTGATGTCTCTAGGAGTCCGATTATATGCGATATTTTCTTCATGACATGAGAAATTATAATTACTTGCTGGACCTTATTTGTTGAAATTGGCATGTGATATTTTTGGACTTTTAACTTGTTATTTTTGTTAAAGAATCACTTATTTATTGCCTCTTATTCCATTGTTACTGTTGTATTTCATGCCTATATATAATTCTTGCACTTTATATGTGTTGACCACTAGTAAGTGTTGATATCGACCCTCATCACTACTTCTTCTAGGTTATGCTAGATACTTATTGGGTACACGTTGTTTACATACTCACGCTACACTTCTGCACAAATTATGCAGGTTCTGAGGCAGGTACATCTGGTATTCGTCCAGGCGTGCATCCGCATTATCCAGAGGCCTAGTGGTGAGCTGCTTCCCATGCTCTGTTCTGCAGCACCCGGAGCCTCCTCTTGTTGTATTTATTATTTCTTTCTATTCTGCTTCAGACATTAGTTGTAGGGGTTTTTGTATATTCTACTCGATGCTCGTGCACTTATGACACCGGATTTTGGGGTATTTCTATTGGACATTCATGGTTTTGTCTATTAATATTATTGCTTCATTTTCATATTTTATTTTATGCCTTATATCACCATGTCCTTTATACTTGGTTTTCTCTATTAAATAAAAATTTATGATTTTAAAAATAATAAAGGAAATAATTAAATGGATAGTTCACCGTTGGCTTGCATAGCGACGACGTTAGGCGTCATTTCGGCCTATAGTGAAATTGGTTCGTGACATATGTTGGATAAAGTCTCAATTTTCATGCAAAACTAATTCACATGATATGGTCCCTTTAACATCCTTAGTATTGTTTTCTATATATATATATATATATATATATATATATATATATATATATATATATGCGCACATTGCACATGTGAGATCCATTAGAAGTTCACAAAGGCTTCACGATCCCATTGTTATGTGGTCTTTGGCTCGTAATGTCAACTATCGCAAGGGATTAAATTTAGAAAGATAAAAAAATAAAGCTAGCAATACATATATTACTAATCATAAGGACCACGAAGTACCCTTTTAGACTCATTGTGAGGTGCTTTCCAAGGATTAGTGTAATCACTAGCATCGTGACCCTTTTGATCACAATTGAAGCATTTCACTTTAGTCACTATTTATTTTTGTTTCACACTTTCTATCGTCTAGTTAGGTATTAATTTAGGATTCTTGTTTTGTTGTGCCTAGATTTTCTAATTTTTACTGGTTTTACGTTTAAAACCATTCGTTGAGCTAGAAGATGTAGTTATGTGCACTTTTGCACCTTCTTAGACCGCCTTATGTCGCTCTTCTTCTAACTCTAGATGTTGCCTCACATAATCAAACACATTATGACGCTTATTATGAGCTAGGTGCATATGTATATGCTCCTAACTTTGAGGAAGAAAACTGATAATCGTTTGAACTTGATGCTCATTGCATTAAGTCCGGTAACCGTAGTGCTCCCATACTTATTCAAGAGCATCCCGCAAATATTTGGTAATCTTGTGAGTAAAATTCGCCGTGACTACTCAGCAACGTAATGCGAGCTAATAAATTCTTATTTTTCAAGCGTCATATGTTTCATCCATGACATTCTTTACAATCCAAAAAGAAAATTATTCTTCCAGCACATATTACAGTTTAATGTTTTAAGTTTTATAATTGTTACTGTTGAACTTTTCACTTTTGATAAGCTATGCAGTAATATTTTTTAAAGCAGTGGACATGATCTTTGTGGACCAAAAAAGCTCTACATATTTGTAAAACATAGAGTTTCACAATTTAGACTAAAAGCACACATGTTTAATATTTTGCATATACTTGAATATAATTTTAAAATATTGACAAGGCTAAAACACAAACATAAATTATAGATTCAAAAGTTTACTGAGTTCCCGATCATCATCTAAGGATAGATATTAAATGTAAATTAATCAAATCAACTCAAGTCAAGTCACCAAATAAAAATATTCCAATAAATATTTTTATTTCTCCATTAAACATGCTATTATATATATATATATATATATATATATATATATATATATATATATATATATATATATATAACACACAAAGGAATATTTCAAATTAAATATGAAGAAAAATAATTTTCACATATTTCCAAGAACAAATCAAGGAGACATTCGATATTTATACATAGTTTTACTTTAAAAAAATAGAATATGTATTTTTCATAAATTTCTAGGGAGAGTGAGTCACACAAACATGTTCTCTCGATCAATGATAATTTTTTATACTTTTTATTTTTCAAAAATACCATACAAAATAATTAATATAGAATTATTTCTGTGTGTGGTCTGTTAATGTCTAGGTTAAACTTCTATAACGTCCCGACCGGTCGTTTTGAAAATTAGTGTTCCGTTCGGTAGCTTAAGGTCTCAAGAAGCTTCGTATTGTGTATCATGACTTACGTGTGTGGCCAAATTCGATTTTCGGATGATTTGGGATTGATTTGGAAGAATGATTCTTGTTGTAGAAGCTTAAGTGGCAAGAGTTGACCGAAATTTGAATTTTGTGTAAACGACTCCGGAATGGTATTTTGATGATTCTAATAGCTTCATATGGTATTTTGGACTTAGGCGTATATCCAGATTTAGATTTGGAGGTCCGTAGGTTGATTTGATGCATTTTGGTGAAAGTTGGAAAGTTGAAGGTTTGAAAGATTGAACGGTTTGACTGGGAGTTGCCTTTGCTGATATCCGGTTTGAATTTCGATTTCGGGAGTTGGTATAGCTCAGTTGTGTTATTTGGGACTTGCATGAAAAATTTGACGTCATTCTGGGTTGATTTGATATGATTCGGCACGAGTTGTAGAAGTTGAAAGTTCATTAAGTACGATTTGAGGTGCGATTCATAGTTTTGATGTTGTTTGATGTGATTTGAGGTCTCGAGTAGGTCCGCATTATGTTTTGGGACTTATTGGTATGTTCGGACGGGGTCCCGAGGAGCTCGGGTGAGTTTCAGATAGGTTTGGGTTGTGTTGCGCTCAGTTTTTATGTTTTGACGTCGTTTCTTCAAGTATAAATGGTACTACATTAAGAAAATCAGCTCCAATTTATGTTTTGATTGAAGCATTAGATCCGTATCGTAAATATGAAGCCATAGCAAAAAAGAATCGTCGAATTGGGATATCGTATGAGGGAGTTATGCTCATTTTAGTGTCGGAGAAGAGAGTTGAATGCTCGTGCTTCGCAGATGCGAAGTTGGGTCCGCATCTGCGACCCTGCATGTGGGAAAAATGGTCTGCAAATGCGGAAATTACAGCTGGCAGACCACAGGTGCAGAGTTTTAGGCGCAGAAGCAAAATTCCCGGTGTATTAATAAAATTAAACTGTGTTTATTTATTATTTTGAGTATATCTTGAGTTCTAGAGCTCCGATTGAGGTGATTTTTGCGGTGTTCTTCTCTATTTTCATGGGTGTAAGTATCTGACTATAGTGTTTGTATTTTAATATGATTACAGAAGTTCATTTTTAAATCAATCCATATTTTGATTGGAGAATTGAGAATATTTATTAAAAACCTTTCTAAAGAGAATAATTGGGGGTTGAACATCGATTCAGAGTCGAAATTGGATAAAATTAGTATGGTTGGACTCGTAATTAAATGGGTATTCGAATTTTATAAATTTTGTCGAGTTCCTAGGTGCGAGCCCGGGGTTGACCTTTTGAGTTGACTTTTTAGTTTTCATTAAAGATCGAAGATTTATTATTAGAAATTATTTCCTATAGTTTTTATTTATGATATTAAGTTATTTTGGCTAGATTTGAGCCTACCGGAGGTTGTTTCACACGAGAAGGTCATTTTAGAGTATCGGTCTAGCTTCTTTGAGATAAGTATCTTGTCTAACTTTGTGGGGGGGGGGAGGGAGGAACTACCCCTTAGGATTTGAGTCATTTGTGCTAATAGTGTCATGTGAAGGCCTTGTACGCGAGGTGACGAGTACGTACTCAGGCTTATTTATGAAAATTTGACCGTTTAGGATTCTTAGGTTCTTATGTCCACTAAAAAGGAAGTTGACTTATCATGTTATATCATGCATTTACTAAATTTACTCTTACGTGTCTTATTTGGAGTTGATTGATTCATGTTATACCCTTATTGCTAATAAACGCTTATGTGCCTTAATGGAAGTTGTGGCCTCTTTTATTGCCATGTTGTCTTTTCCGTAATTGCTTACCCTTAATTGAAGTTATCATTATCTTTTTCGTAATTGCTAAACCTTAATTGAAGTTATTTTTCTCTTTTATGTAATAACTAAACCTTAATTGAAATTATTATTATCTCTCACGTAATCACTTAACCTTAATTGAAGTTTTGTAATCCCTTTCTTTGTTGACTTATCCTTATTTGGAATCATTGACTTAGGCTATCTCTCTTATCGTTGAGTTGTACTTATGTGGAATCGTTGTGATACATTTTCTCTCTCCTTGTTGAGCTATTCTTGTTGAAACCACTATTCCCTGTTGTGTCTTTCATTGTGAGCTCGTTCTTCCATTTCTTTGTGTTCTGTAGTTCCCGTGTTGATTTACTTGCCGTACTCTCGTGTTATTGTTGTTGTTGTTTTTGTTGTTGAGCCGAGGGCTATGCGTGGTTTTGGTATTGAAATTGTTTTAAGGAAAATTTGTCGCATTTGGGCACATGCGGTGAAAGACCTTATATTGAGTTGTTATGTTTTAGCACTCGTGGTATTGTTGAGAGGATTATCGGGGTGTTCGCACGTGAGTTGTCCGCGCTTTTGTTACTATTGATATTTGCACATGCGGCGTAACAAGGCGGGCTATATAAATGTGGGTTTGCGCATGTGGCGAGACAAGGTTGAAATATTATTATGCGCGTGCGGCGAGACAAGGCGGGCAATTACATTATTGTTGCGCACGTGGCGAGATAAGGTGGGCTATGTCGGGGATGATTTGTGATGCATTGTAATGGCCTGGGGGCATTGTTATTGATAATATTTGTCTAGTGGTGTGCCTACCTTGTGTGAGTTATGCATTTTATGTTTTTTGTGTTGTTTCCTATGTGTCATTCATGTCTATACTTGTAACGACCTGACCAGTCATTTTGGGAATTAGCACCCCGTTCGGCGGCTTAAGGTCTCGAGAAGCTTTGTAATATGTATTGTGACTTGCGTGTGTAGTCGAGATTGGTTTTCATATGATTCGGGATTTAATTGAAAGAACAATTCTTATTTTTGAAGTTTAAATGAAAAACGTTGACCGAAGTTTGACCTTTGAGCAAACAACTCTAAAATAGCGTTTTGATGATTCCAATAGCTTCATATGGTGATTTTGGACTTAGGTGTGCATCCAGATTTGGATTTGGAGGTCCGTAGGGTAATTTGAAGCATTTTGGCAAATATTGGAAAGTTGAAGTTTTGGAAGGTTGAGAGGTTTGACCGAGAGTTGACTTTGGTGATATCGGGGTCGGAATGTGATTCTGAAAGTTGAATTAGCTCTGTTATGTCATTTGGAACTTGCATGCAAAATTTAACGTCATTCCGGGTTGATTTAATATGTTTCAGCGCGAGTTTTAGAAGTTGGAAGATTCATAAGTTCGATTCGTGGTGCGATTTGTTATTTTGACCTTGTTTGATGTGATTTGAGACCTTGAGCGGGTCTGTGGTATGTTATGGAACTTGTTGGTATGTTTGGTTGGGGTCCCGGGGGCCTCAGGTGTAATTCAGATCAGTTCGGTGCATTTAGGAACATGGATGATTGTTGAATCTGGTGCTTCTGGTTTCTTTGTATCGCGAAGAGTAGTTTGGCACTGGGGAGAATTTTTCTCTATGCAATCGCGAAAGGATTTCTGCGATCACAAAAGGTTGGCTTGCAGTGTATCACGAATGCATGGAGGAGGTTGCATTCGCGTAGATGGAATGTTGAGGCTGGGTGCTGATGCAGCTTGTGCTACGCGATCGGTGGCCTGGGATGCGGTCGTGAAGTGGAGACAACCTATTTATCACATTTGTGATTGTTTTCACGCTAACGCGAAGTGTAAAATAGAGCTGGGGCAGAAATTGTCTTACGCGATCGCGAATGGATTTCCGCGATCGCGATGTATAAATCACTGAGCAGCAGAACTTAAGTTTGAAATCGAGGGTTTATTTCATATTTCACATTTTAGACTTAGAGAGTTCAGTTTGAGGAGGAATTTCGAGGGATTTTCAGAGAGATCATTGGGGTAAGAATTCCTAACTCGATTTTTGTTAAATTACTCGAATCTATCATTATTTTTATCATGTAATTAAGGATTTGAGTTGGAAAAATTGGGGAAAAGTGGTAGAACTTCTTAGACTAAATTTTTGAGTTTTGAAAGGCGAAATGAGATCGGATTTGAATAATTCTTGTATGGTTGGACTCGATAACGAATGGGTGTTCGAATTTTTGTAATTTTGGTCGGGTTCCGAGATGCGGGCCTGGGTTGACTTTTTGGATCGATTTTTCAATTCTTTGCAAAGATTGTAATTCCATTGTTTGAATTAGTTTCTTATAGTTATATTTATAGTATGAAATTATTTTGGCAGATTCGAGCTGTTCGGAGTTGGAAAATCGAGGGAAAGGCCTTCTAGTTGATTGATTTGGCGTGGTTCGAGGTAAGTATCTTGCCTAACTTTGTGTGGGGGAACTACCCCTTAGGATTTGAGTCTTTTGTGCTAATTGTGTCATGTGAAGGATGTGTACGCGAGGTGACGAGTACGTGCTTGGGCTTATTTGTGGAAATTTGACCGTTTAGGGCTCTTAGGTTCTTATGTCCATTAAATATGAAGTTGTTTTGTCATGTTAAATTCCTCATTTACTAAATTCACACTTATGCATCTTAATTGGAATTAATTGCTTCATGTTCTACCCTTATTGCCGATTAAATTTTTATGTGCCTTAACTAAAGTTGTTGCCTCTTTTATCGTCATGCTATCTTTCCGTAATTGCTTAACCTTAATTGAAATCATTATTATCTCTTCCATAATTGCTTAACCTTAATTGAAATCATTAATATCTTTTCCGTAATTGCTTAGCCTTAATGGAAGTTTGTTACCCCTTTCATTGTTGACGTATTCTTATTCGGGGTCATTGATTCATGTTATCTCTCTTGTTGTCGAATTGCACTTTCATGGAGTCATTGTTACACATTACCTCTCCCTTGTTGAACTATTCTTGTTGAGACTATTATTTCCCTATTGTGTCTTTCTTTGTGAGTTTGTTCTTCTATTTCTTTGTGTTCTGAAGTTCTTGTGTTGATTTAATTGTCGTATTCTTGTGTTATTTTGTTGTTGTTGTTGTATTCACTATTGTTGAGCCGAGGGCTATACATGATTGTGATATTGAAACTGTTTTGAGGAAATATTGTGACATGTGGGCACATACTGTGAAAGTCATTTGTTTGAGTTATTATGTTTTTGGCATACGTGTTTTGTTGTGAAAATTATTATGTGTTTGCACGAGGTTTCTGCCATGCGGTTGTTATTATGTTACATGAGATTTCTGTCATGCGGTTATTATTGTGTTTGCACGAGGTTTCTGCCGTGCGGTTGTTATTGTGTTGGACGAGGTTTCTGTTGCGCTGTTGTTAGTGGTATAAGGTTTGGGTGTTGAAACGTATGCGGTGAGATAAGTTAGGCTTGAAACGCGTGGCTAATAGGGGAACTACTAGAAGCCATGCGGTGTGATAAGGTGGGATAAAATGCAGGATGCTATTTTGGGAAAATGATTTTCAAAACTAAATATAAAGGCTCCCGCGGTGATATAAGAAAAGTTGTAATTTATTTTACGATTTGAGACTACGAGGTGGTACCTCGAGAGGGCTCTTATTTTCATTTCCCCTTTTCTATGCACTTGTCTTCGATTGTTATTTTCCTTAGCATACTATTAATTGTTTTCCTCCGTGTTGCACTATTTGCTCAGTTCTTTGTAGTTAATCTTGTTATGTTGGTCGCTGCTTCAAACTTCATTGCTGCTTTTATTACACTGTACATTTTATGGTGATCATTTCTTATGTGCCATTCATTGTCTCTACTTCTATTTGTTGACTGGAATTGTGGTAGAACACTTGCACAAGCATGCACTTAGTTAAATCACCCATATCGGTCTCAAAGGTGAATCCTGATGTCATTAACCAATATACGTACTCTTGTCTACTTGTCTTCTATGTGAGAGATGTTCTATTGGCATATGAGTCGTCCGTGCGGATATGAGTTGTAATGTGGGCACAAGATGCCAAGTGATTGGGGTTCAAGAATTGGGGCTCGTGAGTTTTTTTTGTGAGGTTCGGTACCTCGAGGATATTCTTAAACAAATCTGGTGTGACAACGGTTGTTCTTATTGGGTTGTTGCTGGTTTTTTCTTTATTTTGATTTCACCGGACTTAAACTGTGTCCAGCTTACTCTACGACATTATTACCTGGCTGCTTCCTGTTCAATATTGTTGTTATTGATGTCTCGTTGCAAGTATTGTTTGGTATTCCTTATCCTGCTTAGTTGTATATTAATAATGTTTTTCTCTATTAGTTCACCTTCACACTTATTTAGGTTGTTTGGTTTGGTAGTGTCTTGACTGTCCCTCGTCACTACTCCACCGAGGTTAGTCCTGATACTTACTGGGTACTGCTGTGGCGTACTCATACTATGCTTCTACATATTTTTGTGCAGATCTAAGTGCCACTGTCATTGTTGATTATTAGCTGGCTGGTCGAGCTGTAGAGACTCAAGGTAAACCTGCCGTCGCGTTCGCAGGCCTCGGAGTCACTTTCTGATATTTTCATTGTACTATATAATTCCATTTCGAACAGTTACATTTAGGGATTTTCTAGCAAACTCAGTAGAGCTTATGACTTGTACTACCGATTTTGAAAATTGTAAATTATGTATAAAGATTTCTATTTCATATTTATCATTGATGGTTGATTTCTTCTACTAATTTAGTAAGTGTTAAGCTTACCTAGTCTTAGAGACTAGGTGCCGTTACGACATCTTACGGAGGGAAATTGGGTTGTGACACTACTCTTACGTGTTGACTCGAGTTGTGATAGAACACTTGCACAAGCATACATGTAATTAATCACCCATGTCAATTTGAGAAGATGAACCCTGATGTCTATTGATCATTTACATAGATTCACGTATACTTGCCTTATGTGTGAGAGATGTACTATTGGCACGTGAATTGTCCGTGCAGATATGAGGTATTAATGGTATTGGCACGTGAGTTGTCCATGCGATTGAAATTTGTAATGTGGGCACAAGATGCCAAGTGAATTGGGTTTGTGATATGGGACCCATGATTTATGATTTTGAGATTTGGAACCTCGGAGAAATTCTTGAATAAATCTTGTGTGAAAATGATTGTTCTTACTGAGTTGTTACTTGCTTTCCTTTAATTGGTTTCACCGAACTTAAACTGTGTTCAGCTTACTTTACGGCGTATTACCTATTTGTTCCCTGTTGCTAATTGTTGTCTCTAGTTTCTTATTGTGAGTATTGTTTTGTTATTTCTACCATGCTTAGCTTTATAATGATATTGCTCCCTGTTAGTTTCACATTCATACTTGTACAGGTTATTAAGTCCAGTAGGTGTCTTGACTGTCCCTCGTCACTACTCCACCGATGTTAGTCTTGATACTTACTCGGTACCGCCGTGGTGTACTCATGCTACGCTTTTTGTATATTTTTATGCAGATCCAGGTACTTGGAGTTTGTTGGTCATTAGCTAGTTGATCGATCATTGCTGTGGAGACTCAAGGTATACCTGCTGTCGCGTTCGCACGCCTCGGAGTCACCTTCTAAAATTTTACTTTGTACTGTTTATTTTTATTCGGTAACAGTTGTATTTAGAGATTGTTTAGTAAATTTAGTAGAGCTTATGACTTGTACTATCGGTTTTGGGATTTGTTGGCTTTGTATAGAAAATTTCTATTTCATATTTAATAGTTGTTGGTTTAGTTTGCCATTAATTCAGTAAGTATTAGGCTTACCTAGTCCCTAAGACTAAGTGCCATCACAATATCCTACGGAAGAAAATTGGGGTCGTGACAACTTCTGCAATGGTTAGGGATTACAGAGCTGCTATGTGTTGACAAGATGAGATGGAGTGGGATGTTTTTCACATGCGAAGAAAGACTGTTGTTGCTGGTATATACAGGATGATGCTGGCAGGATCTATCTATTTTATATGGCAGGAGAGAAATCTAAGAATATTTCAGGCCAAAAGAAGAAGTTTTGAAGTGGTTACAAGGTTGATTGTGTAGGAAATATTTTGCAGAGGATCTATGCAGGATATTTTGGAAAGGAAAATGCAGCAGCACAACTACTATCCTTAGGAATGTAATAGTTAGTCTTATATATGATAGGTAGTTTAGGAGATGAATGTAAAATTGCTGAAACTAGGATCTATATTAGGTTCAATTTAGTTTGTACTGTACATATGTTCATTGGTAATAAAATTCCTTTATTTATGAAAAAGAATTTAGAATAATATTAATTACACAAAGAATTTTTTCAGCGTCCAAAAATTAAATAAAAATACAAAAAATTAAAAATTCAATTTCGAGCAAAATCACGAAAAAAGCATCGAAAACAGACACCAGAATTAACCGCACTCTTCAGAAAACGTTTCAACCGAGAGTGGAGTTCGCCAGCCACCTAGGCCGGTTATCTTCTTCACCTAGCAAATCTGCTCGACCAGATGAGCCATTCTTGTACAGACAGTGGGCGAATCGGTTGATAAGGAGGTGCATTCCTGAAAAGCAGGTAGAACAAGTGTTATATGATCGTCATGACTCACCTTATGGGGGTCATCATGGAGGCGATATGAAAGGTGTGAAGGTCTTGCAGTCAGGGTTCTATTGGCCAACATTATTCAAAGATGCTCATGCGTTTGTTAAGAAGTGCAGCCAGTGCCAAAGAACAGGAATAATCACAAGGAGGCATGAGATGCCTTTGACTAATATCCAGGAGGTGGAGATTTTTTATGTGTGGGGCATAGATTTCATGGGAGCATTCCCATTGTCAAGAGGAAACAAGTACGTCTTGCTAGCGATGGACTACATATCCAAATGGGTGGATACCATTGCATTGCCGACCAATGATGCCAAGGTGGTGGCCACTTTTGTGAAAAGAACATATTTTCGAGTCTTGGGACTCCACGTGCTTTGATTAGTGATGAAGGAACACATTTTTATAATCGGTTTCTGAATAACCTTCTATCCAAATATGGAGTCCGTCATAGAGTCGCGTGGTGCCATAGCCACCCTATGCCAAGGGCGGTCAAGCGCACATCCTTCACCAAAATATTATATTGCGTATATAAGTTAAATACTATTTTATATAGCTATATATTATATTTTGAACACCCTTAATACAGTTGAGTAAGGCAGTCCAGTGATTCAGGATATTCAAAGTGATGTGTTGTTCACGAGTTCAAAGTTCTACCATTTTATTTGCCAAAATTAAATGGAGGCCACCATGTATGGTCTATTTGATTCTTTTCAATATACAAAATTTCCTAATTAAATAACTCTTAAACTTTAAAATTTATGTAGAAATAAAAAATTAATCTTAAAATTCATTTTTTAACTAAAAAGTTATTTCTTAAATAAATTTTATAATTTAAAAGTCAAGCTCTACAAAATTTTCTTCAACAAACGCTCTCTATAAACTACAAATCCTCTTGACTTTCTCTTTCCTTTGCTTTTATGCTTACTTCTATTAGTAAAATTTCTAAAGTTGTCTTTTAGTTATTTTAATTTTGATTTATAAAATTTTAGTTCTATTAAAAGTTTTTTAACTATTTAGCAAAATGTTGCGTAGTTTGATCTAAAATATTTGGTACACCATTCATCGACAAAAAAATTATTGAATTGTTTAAAGTTTGAACACCCTTGACGGAATTCCTCGCTACGCCACTAGAGTCATGATTGCGTATCATTAGCAAACAAGTGGACAAGTTAAAGTGTCGAATAGAGAATCAAGCAAATATTAGAGAAAATTGTGAGTGTGAATAGGAAGGATTGGGCAGTAAAATTAGATGATGCCTTATGGGCATTTAAAACTTCATACAAAATGCCAATTAGAGCATCTCCGTACAAGCTCGTGTATGGGAAGGCATGTCACTTGCCAGTCGAACTTGAACATAAGGTGCACTGGGTAGTCAAAAAGTTGAACATGGACTTGGAAGTTTTGGGTGAGAGGAGGCTCTTGCAGTTGAATGAGTTAGACGAATTCAGGCTACAAGCTATATTCTTTGATCTCAACTTTCGAACCTGTTGATCCATAATGGCCACCGGCTCCACATCATAAATCAAATCCCCATCCAACTGAACCGTACTGAAGTCCAAAACATGAGACCGATCACCAAAATACTTCCAGAGCATGAAAACATGAAACACTAGGTGAAAACTCGATAGACTAGGTGGCAATGCAAGCTTGTAGTCCACCTCTCTAATCCTCTCAAGCACCTCGAAAGGAAAAATATACCGAGGACTCAACTTGCCCTTCTTTCCGAACCTCACAACACCCTTCATGGGTGAAACTTTGAGTAATACCTTCTCTCCCACCATGTAGGAAACATCACGGACCTTCCAATCATCGTAAATCTTCTGTCTAGACTGCGTTGTGCGAAGCCGATCCTCAATCAATTTGACATTTTCCAAGGCATCCTGAACCAAATAAGTACCCTATTGCCTAGCCTCACTTGGCTCAAATCAACCAACTGAAGACCGATACCGCCTCCCATACAAGGCCTCATATGGAGCCATCTGAATACTCGATTGGTAGCTATTGTTGTAGGCAAACTCTGCTAGCGGTATAAAACTGATCCCAAGTAACCCTCAAAATCCATAACACAAGCGCATAGCATATCCTCCAATATCTGAATGGGGCGCTTGGACTGTTCGTCCGTCTAAGGGTGGAATGATATACTCAACTTAACTCGTGTGCCTAACTCTCGCTGCACTGCTTTCCAAAGTGGCGATGTGAATTGCGTACCCCGATCAGAAATAATGGACATCGGCACACCGTGAAGGCGAACTACCTCGCGGATATAGATCTTAGCCAACCACTCCAAAGAATAGGTAGTCCCAACTGGAATGAAACGCGCGGACTTAGTCAACCGGTCCACAATTAGGAGTCCAACAACGAAGTCCATGGTGATACGCTCCCATTTCCGCTCAAGAACCTCAAGCCTCTGCAGCAAACCGCCTGGCCTCTAATGCTCGTACTTCACATGCTAATAGTTCAAGCACCGAGCTACAAACTCCACTATATCTTTCTTCATTCTCTTCCACTAATAGTTCTTCCTCAAGTCCTGCTACATCTTTGTGGCACCCGGATGAATGGAATACTGCAAACTGTGGGCCTCCTCAAGAATCAACTCACGTAATCCATCAACATTGGGCACACAAATATGACCCTGCATCTGCAATACCCCATCATCTCCAATAGAAACCTCATTAGCATCACTGTGCTGAACCTTGTCCTTAAGGACAAGCAAATGGGGGTCGTCATACTGATGCGATCATATAAAGAAGACCGAGAAACCACGTAATCTAGAACCCGGCTAGGCTTCGAAACATCTAACCTCATGAACTAATTGGCCAAGGCCTGAACATCTGATGCAAGCGGTCTCTCATCAATAAGAATATACGCAAGGCTACCCATACTCACCGCCTTTCTACTCAAGGCATCAGCCAACACATTGGCCTTCCCGTAATGATACAAAATGGTAATATCATAGTCTTTTAACAGCTCCAACCATCTCCGCTGTCTCAAATTAGATCCTTTTGCTTGAACAAGTACTGTAGACTCCGATGATCTGTAAATATCTCACAAGACACGTCATAGAGATAATTCCTCCAAATCTTCAATGCATGTACAATGGTTGCCAACTCTAAATCATGAACGGGGTAGTTCTTCTCATGGGGTTTCAACTGGCGTGAAGCATAAGCAATCACTCTACCCTCCTACATCAAGACACACCCAATACCAATCTAAGAAGCATCATAATACACTGTATAAGAACCTGATGTTGAAGGCAAAACTAGAACTAGAGTTATGGTCAAGGCAGTCTTGAGCTTCTGAAATCTCTCCTCACACTCATCAGACCACCCGAATAGGGCACCCTTCTAGGTCAACCTGGTCAAAGGCGTTACAATGGATGAGAAACCCTCTATAAAGCGGTGATAATATCCGGTCAAGCCAAGAAAACTCTGAATCTCAGTAGTTGAAGATGGTCTGGGACAACTCTTAACCGCCTCAATCTTCTTCGGATCTACCTTGATCTCCTCACTAGACACAACGTGCCCCAAGAATGCCACAGAACCGAGCCAAAACTCATACTTGGAGAATTTAGCATAAAGCTTCTCCTCCCTCAACGTCTGTAGTACAATCCTCAGATGTTGTGCATACTCCTCCTGGCTACGTGAGTACACCAGGATATCATCAATGAATACTATAACAAATGAATCAAGATATGGCTGGAATACATTGTTCATCAGATGCATAAATGCTGCTAGGGCATTGGTCAGCCTAAAAGACATCATAAGGAACTCGTAGTGACCATAGCGGGTCTTGAATTACGCCTTCAGAATATCAGAGTCCCGAATATTCAACTGGTGATACCCATACCTCAAATCAATCTTAGTGAACACTCAAGCTCCTTGAAGCTGGTCAAATAAGTCATCAATGCGCGGCACATGATACTTGTTCTTAATTGTAACTTTGTTCAACTGCCTATAGTCAATGCACATCCGTATAGTACCATCATTCTTCTTCACAAACAAAACTGTTGCACCCTAGGGCGACACACTAGGCCTAATGACCCCTTATCAAGAAGCTCCTAAAGTTGCTCTTTCAGTCCCTTCAACTCTGCTAGTGCAATACGATATGGAGGAATAAAACTGGGCTGAGTGCCCAAAACCAAGTCAATACCAAAATCAACGTCCTTGTCGGGTGGCTTGCCCGGCAGGTCCGTAGGAAACACATCCGAAAAGTCTCGTACTACTGGAACAGAATCAATGGTAGGAGTATTAGCACCAACATCCCTTACAAAATCCAAATATGTCAAACACCCCTTCCCAACCATCCGTTGGGCCTTCAGATATGAAATCACCCTACTGGGAACATAGTCCAGAGAACCTCTCAACTCGATCTTAGGTAACCCCGGCATCGCCAACGTCACAATTTTAGTGTGACAATCCAGAATAGCATGACATGGGGACAACCAATCCATGCCCAGAATCACGTCAAAATCAACCATACTAAGCAATAAAAGACCAACTCTCGTCTCCAATCCCCTAATGGTCACCACACACGACCGACACACACGGTCCACAATAATATAATCGGCCACCGTCATAGATACATGAATAGGTGAAACTAAGGACTCACGAGGCATATCCAAATAACAAGCAAAATACAATGACACATATGAATAAGTGTAACCAGGGTCAAAAAATATGGAAGCATCCCTATGGCACACTGAAAAAAATACTTGTGATCACTGCATCTGAAGCAACAGCCTCTGGCCTGGCGGGAAAAGCATAGCATCGAGCATGACCACCACCTAATCGGCCTCCCCCTCTAGGGAGACCTCTAGCTGCCCGAGCCCCAACCCGAGCTAGCTGAGCAAGTGGTGAAGTAACTGGTGCAAAAGTCATAACCTGACCCCTCTGCTGAACTAGACCTCCAAAACGATGGGGACAATGCCTCCACACATGTCCAAACTCCCCACACTCGAAGAAACTCTGATCCGTCAATAGTGGTGGAGACTAAATCGGACCCCGAGAACCAGAATAACTACTAGAAGGACTTGGTGCCGATGAACCCTCAACTGCTGGAGCACGGGATGAACTTTGAGCTGGAAGGACATTGAGAGATGACTGGCCCGGACGAGCATTGTATGAACCATGCTAGCTGATGCACCACGATGAACCGGATGAGCCATCTGAGCGGGCCTATAAGGACGACCCCTGTTGTGGTGGGACTGTCCTCCAGATGAGGCACTGCTGAAACTACCCGAACCACGAGGCCTCTTGGCCTCCCTTTCCTCATGCTCCTGACTACAACCTGCTCTAGACGCCTAGCAATATCAACTACCTTGTCTAACCTAGCACCTGATGCAAAATCTCGAGTCATGAGGAAACGAAGTCCATAGTTGAGGCCATCAATGAACCTTTTAATCCTCTCCCTCTCTGTGGGAACCAACCAGATCGCGTGACGAGCTAACTCTAAAAATCTCATCTCATATTGGGTCACTGACATACCCTCCTGGCGTAGCTACTCAAACTACCTACGTAACTCCTCCCTGCGGCTCTGTGGAACAAACTTCTTTACGAAGAGAACTAAGAACTCATGCCACGTAAGTGGTACAGCCACGGCTGGCCTGCTCAACTCATAGGCCTCCCACTATCTGAAGGTTGTCCCCGACAGCTAAAAAGTAGTAAATGAGACTCCACTAGTCTCCAGAATACCCGTCGTGTGAAGGATCCGCTGGCACATGTCTAAGAAATCCCGATCATCCTCTAACTCAGCCCTACTGAATGCTGGAGGCTTGAGCCTCCTAAACCGCTCTAGCCTCTTCTGCTCCTGGTCAATCATAGGTGGACCAACCTGGGCCTCAGCAGCTGCAACCAGTTGGGCTGGTAGTACCCCCGGTGTGTGAAGTCTATGAACCACCTGCTCTGGAGTACGGGGCGGTGGGAGTCTGAGAAGTGGCTGGTGCGGCCTGAACTGAAACCGCCTAAGCAAGGCTAGTGCATACAGTCAATATCTGGGACAAAGCCTCCTAAAGGCCTGGAATCACAATAGGCACAGTCGGTGCCTGAGTTGGTCTAACCGGCTCGACTACATCTAGTATCTGCTCATGAGCTGGAGAAACTGGTGGCTCCATAGGTGCTTCTCTAGCTATTGTACGAGCTGCACCTCGGCCTCTACCGCGACCCTAGCCTTTCGCGGCCCAAGCTGGTGGTACGGGTGGCCATCCCCCCGATCCTGTTATGCATGTCCTCACCATCTGTGAGAGAATAGAATGATAGAAGTTTAGTTTCCGGGATCAACAAATCTGCACGACAAGAATATAAGAAAGTGAAATTTCCTAATGGTTCGGTAGCCTCTCGAAGATAAGTACAGACGTCTCCGTACCAATCTGCAAGACTCTACTAAACCTGCTCGTGAGACGTATGTAACCAAGGCTTTGATACCAACTTGTCACGGCCCAAATCTCAACATGTCGTGATGGCGCATATCATGTTACTAGTCAAGCCGACAATCACAAAATAACTATGCATTTTAAATTAAAAGCATGATGTAATAAGTTTAACAGTGAAAATCTAATAAATAACCGATAAGAATAACTGTGACTCAACTAAAATATCCCCAAAATCTGGGTGTCACCGAGTACATGAGCTACTAAGTGTCAACACTGTCTAAATCTCTAATACAACTGTCTATTATACTCAATAAGTAATAGGACTAACCTTGGGCTAAAAGTAGTGACGAGCTCAAAAAGGTACCGTCCAAATCCAGATAATAACAATACAAATATAACAGGGAAATGACAGTAATAACTCAGAGAAATCCCATAATCAGTTTGTACACAGTACAAAAATGTAGAGAAATCCCATAATCAGTTTGTAACGTAGACATGCTTTCAAGTTTAATAATTTAAGCTCAATACTGATAAAATATGCCAAGTATAGTTAGCATGAGGAATATTACATCTTTATGTCTACATGTCAAATATGCATGTTACATATAATGCATCACAGTGATAAACTTATGAACTCACACTATTAAAGTACTCAATTTTACTGTCTCACACTCCCACTCATCACTCTCAGTCACTCAGCACGCTCAATCACTCAGTACACTCAATCACTCAGCATTGTATGGTGCATACGCTCACTGCTGGTATGTCAGACTCCGAAGGGGCGGATCCTGCCCAAGCACGAATATAAGCCAACATGGCATGTTGCGGCGTGCAACTTGATCCCATAATGAATCAATAAAGCTTGTTGTGGCGTGCAGCCCGATCCCATAAATATCACTCACAATCTGGCCCTCAGGCCCCAACTCACTCATCAATCTCTCTAGTCTTTCAGGCTCACAAATCTCATGCCAATCAGCCAAAACAATGATAACACGATGTAATAATAAATGATAACAGAGACTAAGATATGCTATGAAAGTGATGAATGTGACTGAGTACATAATTGTAATTGAAGCAAATAACTCAACAGAAAAAATGACCTCAGTGGGTCCCAACAGAATAAGCATATAGCCTAAACATGATTTCTAACATAGATTGCAACTCAATTACTCTAACGCGTATGGATTACATGTATAGCAATAAGATTTGATAACTACATAGTACCACATAATCAACTGAGTCACAATTACCACGGTGCATGCCCATACGCCATTCACATAGCATGTGCGTCACCTCATCACTAACCACATGACACGTATTTCAGGGATTCATACTCTCAGTACCAATTTTAGAAATGTTACTTACCTCGAAGTGTGCAACTCAATGCTCCAAAAAAACCTTTACCTCGCGAATCGACCTCTAAACGACTCGAATCTAGCCACAAACAACTTAATATGATCAATACAAGCTATAGGAATCGATCTCATACGATAAAAGCTAAGTTCTTTAACCATATTCAAAAAGCCAACCTTGGCCCCACACCTCGGAACCCAACAAAATTCACAAAATTTGAACACTCATTCAATAATGAGTCCAACCATACCAAAATCATCCAATTCCGACCACAAGTCGACCCTCAAACCCCCAAATCTTACTCTCCAATACATGGGTCAACAATCCCCAAATTCTAACTTAGATTCATGATAAATAGATGAAATAATCAATGGGTATTCAAAATACATGGACAAAAGTGATCAAAAATCACTTACCTCTTCAATCTAGGTGAAAACCCCTCCAAAACATCGCCTCAATCTGAGCTCCCAAAGTCCAAAAATGAAGAAAATACTCTAACCCTCGATCTTATAACTCTATCCAGCATTTTCGCTTATGTGGTCCATATCACCGCTTCTGCGGTCAAAAATCTGCATCTGCGAAAGTCACTTAAAAGCCGACCAACCGCATCTGAAATACCAAGCCCGCACCTCCGGATGCACTTCTGAGCACAAAAGTCCGCTTCTGCGGAAACACCTGACCAGCTCACCTCTTGCTCAATTCCACTTCAGTGGTCTCCTCCCCGCAGAAGCGACTCCGCTTCTGCGAATGCCCTCTCGCATATGCGATCCAATAGTCCCCAACTCACCTCTGCATCTTCACATTGCCAGCTGCATCTGTGGCTCCGCACCTGCGGAAAAATTCACGCAGGTGCGGTGGCACCAGAACTAAACACACCAGCAATTACACAAATCTAAAATTCAATCTGATTTCGATCTGAATCACACCCGATGCCTCTGGGACCCCATCCAAACATACCAAACCATCCTAAAACATCGTACAAATTAGTCGAGGCTTCAAGTGACATCAAATAATATCAAAAATACACCCCCAATTCAAGCCTATTAAAACTAATAGATTTCCAACTTCTACAATCGATGCCGACACCTATCAAACCAACTCTGAATGACCTCAAATTTTCACACAAGTCATAAATGACACAACAAACCTATTACGACTTTTGGAACTAAAATCCGAGCCTGGTATCAACAAAGTCAACTTTCGGTCAAATTTCTCAACTCTCCAAACCTTCAACTTTCCAACTTTCGCCAATTCAAGCCAAAACGGCCTACGGACTTCCAAATCAAAATTCTGACATACTCTTATGTCTAAAAATACTATACGGAGCTATCGGAACTATCAAAACTCTATTCCGGAGTCATTTACATATAAGTCGACATCCGGTCAACCATTATAACTTAGGCTTACAACCTTTGGACTAAGTGTCCCAATTCATTCTGAAACATCTCTAGAACTAAACCAACCACCCTGACAAGTCACATAGCAACAAACAAATATAGAACAACTAATAAATGGGAGAATGGGGCTATAATATCCAAAATAACCGGCCAGGTCATTAAACGAGGATTATGCATGCTTTAAGTGTGGGGTGGGGTAATAACTTTCTATGTATTGAAATTGTGAATAATCTGTATTTTTTTTATTTTAATAGTCATAATTCGTAGTTTGGTATTAGTCTAGTGTTTAGTTTTAGTAGACAAATATGAAAAAAAAATGGAAAAATTGAAAAAATAAAATAAAATAAAAAAATCAGAAAAATTTGGACTTTTCCCGACAATGGATCTCTTGGACAGCTTTCTTGAGGGATTAAGGTCCAATTAAAAACAAAAATACCAAAAAGATTTTATGTTGTTTTTACTAGTAGTAGTTAGGTAGTAATTCCTTTGGTTTTTCTTTGGGCACCAGTTCTTTTCCAAGGGGTGTAATTTGAACCAGATATGTTTATCTTTGTAGGAGTAGGATAGAAAGTGAAAACTGAGTTGCTCTAGATACCTTTTGACGTGTTTGATGCTGGCACATTTAGGCTATGACATACAATTTATCTTCCTGTTGTATTGGTATGGAATTTGATGCCTTAGTTAAAAATAAATAGCCTACTTTGTGATGCATCTTCTCAGTTTCTTAGCTCGTATGACATTTAGTGCCTTGTTGCTTAAATTTCTCAACTATGTATTTACTTTCTTTGACTTGAGAGTTGAACATAGACGTTTTGATTGAGTCATGTGAAATGAGTGTGTGATGTGAGGATTTGTTGATATTATGTGCTATCCTGTGTAGTCTAGAACTTGTCCCGTGTGTTAATCAAAGTGAAATCATTAAGTTGTGTTAGTCTAAGAGATGATATATGCATTTCTTTGCTTGATTATGGAGTTACTTGCCGATTACAAATAAAATTTCCGTTGTTATCCCATTTGAACCTGTAAACCTTTCTTTGGCACTCACATTACAAGTCGTATCCCCATTCTATATTCTTGATTGAAGCTTTGTTGAACCTTTACCTTCGAAGGCACTTAGTCGCTAGAAGAAGTAAGGTGAGATCTTGGAAAGTAGCTTTTGAGTGGAACTATGAAAGGGCCCAAAGGTGCACTAATGTTATGGAAGACCATTAGCCAAGAACTTTAATGTGAGGAGTGTCTTAGAGAAAAAAAAAAAAAGAGAAAAAAATATAAAATAAAGAAATGAGAAAAATGTTGATATGCAAAAAAAGGGGAAAACTCACCTCCTGATATTCTTAATTCGTGCTACTGGAGATATAGAAGTGCTTAAACGAAAAAGGGCTAAGTTGTGTATGGTTTTGTGGCAAGGTGTTGAATTGGTTGAGAAGAATATGTGTTTAAAAGTTGAGTGTAGTGTATTAAATTGCTTAGGAAGATTAGTCACTAATATTCAAACTTATCCTGCTCGTACCTTAGCTTATAGTACAACCCGAAAAGACATAATTGATCCTAGACTTGGCTAGCTTAGATTAATAGAGATATACACTACGGGAAAGCCTATGGTATAACTATGGGTACACAGGAATTTCTTTGCGAGAGAGTGATTTTTGTTCAATTGTGTGATGTCCTTAATTTATGTTCAAAGTCAACTTGAATGTGTGGACTATCTTTATATTCACTCTCTTATTTATTGGCGAGGTCACACGGTCTCATGACGGATAGGTAATGTTATTAACTTCTTTTGTTGGGTGAGTACGCCAGTTGAGGATGCTTAGTGGTAACGCGTCGGCCTTTGAGGTGAGGTGGTTATGGGTAGGTTGTTTGAATTCTTTGAATGGGGATGCTTATACTTTGGCATGTTGAGGATGGGAAGGATGTGAATTTCGTATGCCGATGCTTAATTGCTAGTATCAATCATAGTCAAGGGTAGAGTGTATGATTAAAGGTGATTTGCTCCTCCATAATTGATGTGTGAAGTTGTTGGGGTGTCATAAGGAGTTACATTACTCGAGGGTGAGCAAGAGTCTAAGTGTGGGGTGTTGATATTTAGCTTAAAGTATGTATATTTATATGCATATCGCCTCATATTTTACTCGGGGTTCATGTATTTGCATGTGTATTGTGATTATTTGAGCTAATTTATGGCGTTCTTATGTGTAGGAGTCTCCCGGAAGCGATGTAGAACGGAAGGGCACGAGTTGGAGAAAAGATTCTCAGGCTAGTGTCCAAGCCAGCGCGTCGTGCTGCCTGGGACGCAGAAGTCAGACGCGGATTATTTCGGCTTTCAGCCCAGCGCGCTGCCCTAGATGCTGAGGTAGGACTTCTCCTATTTCGCTCGGGACTTATTTTTGACGGCCCTACACGTTCTCAACTCGTATAAAAGGATTTAGAAACCTAATTTGGAGGGAGAGACGCCACTTTGAGAGCAGAATACAATCACGGAACACTCGAGAGCAAGGATTCACGATTTTTCTTCATTCTTCTTAGTATCTTCAAGCATTCAACCACTTTATCATGAGTGGCTAAGACCCATTAGTTCTGGGGTTGTGGTTTAGTTATGAATATTGTTGTTTGACATTAACTTCTTCTTCATATAATTCGCTATTATATGGTTATTTTTTTAATTCTGTGTTTAATTGCTTGATTGTCTGGCCAACTGATAAGTGCTATCAACTATCTCGATTATGCTTGGGAAAGTTACGTTTAGATTAGAGAAACTCTAAAGTAGGGGCGGATTTGTGGTTAGGATAGGAGTATACCTAATCTCCATACTTAATTGAATATCGTGATCTTAATATGTTCTTGATAGATTTATTTCATAGGAATATATTCGTTTATCTATTTTGGACAGGCGCATAGTCATTTGGGAGAATACTATGAGTATAGTTTACTCGATTAATTAACAATCATAAGCGAATTTCATGAAAAGGGGGGGTTAGCTAAAACACAATATGATTGGTGAATCGATCACAACCCGAAATATTTATCTCTACTGAATTTACAACACAACCAACTTTTTTCTTGCTAATTTAGTTAATTGTTAAATTTTGCTGCTTAGTTATTAATAATAAAAACTCAACCTTGATCGACTTGACTGAGTACAATTTGAGTTGAAATTAGTAGGTAGTTAATACAAGTCTCTGTGGGTTCGATACTCTACCCATTATTATATTACTTGTTGATCATGTATACTTGCGTATGTATTTGGGAGCAACACAAGACAATATAAGATCGTGCAATAATTCTTGTTTTGAACATAAAATAAAAATATATGGCAATGTAAGATCATACTATAATTATTGTTTTGACAATAAAAAATAAAAATATATTCACAAAGTAAAAGATACTGTGTCATCGTCAGATTATTTTTCTTCATAAAACAGTCTTTTAATTGGCTCCATGTCACAGATGGTCTCCCAAAAACACTTTTCCATTAACCTATTCTTTGATAGATTTTCTATATTTGTATCATCCTGATATTTCGACTTAGTAATAATTACAAATTTACCCAAACCAAAATACAACCTAGAACCTCTCACTAAAAATCTCATTTCATCTTTCACCTCATGACATGCTTTTCTTATTAGTAAATGGTGAATAACTCGGATCTGGACAATGACTAATGGAAGATTCAAAAAGTAACCAAATCATATATTCCTAAACGTGCCAAGGTGGTTCTTTGATAACTTATCCTTCAACTGAAGAATGATGTTACGGCTGGTATCCCAATCTATCTTTGATTTGTAATATATGTCCATTGATAAAAGTAAATTTCAATATTGTAAAACATATTCATATACTAAAGTATTTAAAACTTAAATTCAATTAAATAAAGTTAAACAACAAAAAAGTTTCTTCATCACCATATGATACCTATATGATATATAAGTATACCAATAGGGTATATAGTTATAGTGGATCACTCCGACAACTGTATATGACTATACTATTATTATATAACATTAATACATAAAAAAACAAAAGTGAAAAGTAAAAACATGCTCATAGACTAAAGAATTTCAAAAATAGAATCCAATTAAATGCAGTTAAACATCAAAAAAGGTTCCTCAGTACCATATGATACCAATATGGTATATAAGTATACCAATGTGGTATATAGTACTGGTCAATCTTATAACTATATATGATTATACTATTATTATATAACACAAATGCGTAAAAAATAAAAAGTGCAAAGTGAAAATTTGTTCATATACTAAAGTATTTGAAAATATAATGCAGTTAAACAACAAAAAAGGTACCCCAATGCTATATGATACCAATATAATATATAAGTATACCAACAAAATATATAATTTTAATAGGTCATTCCCGCAACTACATATGAATATACTACTGTTATATAACACATATGCATACAAGAAACATCAAAATAGTGTACCCGATATTTAAAAATCACAATGGGTGCTACAACATCAATACCAACTTTTCTCTTCCTCTTCTCGGGGGAGCCATCAATATGATCTTCATCGTCGTCCACTACAACTGGTTTAGAATTTATTTCAGGCACTGATTTATAGGGAGATCGCTCTAATGCAGAATCATCAATGATTTTGGCTTTTCTATTGTCCTTCATATTTGCAAAGCTCGCTATAACTGGTTCAGAATCTATTTGAGGCACTGATTCGTGAGGAGTCCCCTCTAATGGAGAATCATCAATGGTTTTAGCTTTCTCTTATTATTCATTTTTCATCGCCCGCTATAATAGGTTCAAAATCTAACATAGACACTTATTCAAAGGGGTTCCCTCTAACTGAAAATCCATACCTACAGACTACCTACTGATTGAGAATCATCAAACAAAAAAAGTTAGGTCATGACATAAAAGATGCAATTGATTCAGCAACTCCTCGGTGTGAAGAAGAATTATCTACAACAATGAGGTTATATGGATGATGACCCCTCCATCACTTCTTACAGCATATTTTCTACCCATACTAAAATATAACCACGACAAAAATGGTTAATAAATTCCACAAAAAATTTGAGAATTTTGAAGGAAAAAAAATTGTTATGAAAAGAGGGTTTTGAATTGTATTAATACATAAATAGAATTTTGGACATTTACTGATGTAAAATAATGTAAAAACTTCTAATCTAAAATTTATGTAGAGAACTCTAAAAAAAGCGACGTAAAATACATGAGTATATTGGATTTCATTGTTCATGAAGAAGACAAAGCTATGTGGTTTTCAAAGAGGAAGAACATTTGGGTCTCAAAAATGCGTCTTTCAGATAAATTAAATGAGCAAAGGGAATTGGTGGGCTGGGTAATATATTTGGGCAGAATAGGCAGAAATTAAGTTTCGATTGCACAAAAACGATTAATAAGTTTAGGTCTGATAGGTATTTGTATCATTTTATCTATTTTTTCTCATTACTATGCTCTACTAAGGCCCACACAAAGAGTTGAGTTGAGGGTATTTTATTTCGATTCTAATTGATTCAGTTCGATTATAATCAAAGTTTGACTCAACTCGACTCAACTCGATTTGCATTAAAGTTTGGTTTGGCTTGACTCAGTCAAAATTCGGGCTCGGTTAAGCCGGCTCAGCTCAATGACTCACTTTAGTCGTGTAACAATTACTTTAAAATTAAAATTCATCATTAGACCTAATTTAAGTAAATTAGTAATATTCTAATTTAGTAACAAATAATTACGAAAGTTGTAATCTTGTACTTCTTAATTAATTCGAGGTAATTAAATTTTTAATACACATGGTTATTTAAGACTACTTAGGCGATATGAAATATAATTAAAAAAATTAAATTTAAGAATTCAAAAATTAAAGAATTTTTTTAAATTATACAAACTTTGAATTATTATTATTATTATTATTATTATTATTATTATTATTATTATTATTATTATTAAGCTTGAAATTTCTATTTGATGTTCAATATTGAATTAACCTCATTTGAGTTTGAATTCTAATTTAAATACCAGTTTAAACTAGCAATGCTTATGTTATCTTTAATCAACCACCAATTTTGTTATGATTTAATTTACTAATTTTGTTATGAATTTAATATTTTCTAATGGTGTAGCATTATACATGGAACAACAATAATGAGTTGACTCAGGCTCGGCTCTAGCTAGATAATATTTTAATAAAGCTCGATTGAACTCGTTTTAGTTTCGGCTCAGCTCGATACTATAATAAGCTCGTTTAACGATATTGTTGTAACCTCCTCCGGACTCGATTCGGGCTTGGCTCGATGCCTAAACCGAGCTCTAGTATATGGATAAGCATTAAGTTTATGGTAAAAATAAAAAATTCTCATTCTCCAATAATAGGGAAAAAAAGGTTCTCCATAATATGGTGTTCAAACTTAAATTGAAGTGGTAAAAGCACATACCAATCCCTCCATCCAACAACATGAGGAAGTTGCCACTTTTGCGGCTTTTTGTTTGGGAATTGGGAAATGAGAAATGAGAAATACGTCTACTCCAAACATCCAACAATTGTAGATCCACACAAGTGATGCAAGCATGTTCCGAGAGAGAGTCAGGCGAGTGATACTGCCCCCAGCTCAGGAGGTAGGTACATTACAATGTCACTGCCACCACTGCACTTATTTTTCCTTAGTAATTTTAATAACTGGTAATTGCAGAATATCGATAAGTTGGAGAAGGTTATCAAAGAGGGAAATTACTATGGAGCTCAACAGATGTATAAGTCCACTAGTGCCAGGTTGGTACGAGATTTTTTATATATATATGATTGAACTCCCTGTATTTTGTTAATAATATCCTCCCCCGCACTATATTTGTTCTCAGATATGTGTCTGCTGAGAGATACTCTGACGCCTTGAATGTTCTTCAGTCTGGTGCTTGTTTGCAATTAGACAAGGCCCAGGTTATATTTGTGTTCTCTTCTACTTGTACCATTTAATTTTGACCACAACCACTTCTCGAATAATTTAACCTAATCAGGATTCTTCTACCCTTCTTGACTTTTTGCAGATTACCTGTGGGGCAGAGCTTTCTTTGCTGTTTGCTGAAACACTTGCAAAAGCAAAAGTTTCATATGACGAAGACACTCTAGGTTAGACTTTTCTAAATGTTACGGTTAATTTTCCTGTATTATGCATTTATGTTTGTATTGTCACAATCTTTTTCTCCTAATTTTGTCATTATACAACGGAAGAAAAATAGAACAAAATGAAAGAAAAAGATCCATATCGGCAATACCAATTAGTTGGGATTAAGGTTTAGTCAAGTTGGCATGTTCATTTTTGGTCCAATACTAGGAGAATTTTTTTTTTTTTGTCCCAGTAGAAAAATGTAGAAAATTTCTAATGTTAGAGAACCTGAACTATTGAACATTGGAATAAAATCAGTTCAAATTGAGCAAAATGGATAGTGAGGATTCATATAGCTGCACCCTTCTATTTTGAGACTAAGGCATAGTATTAGTAGTAGTAGTTGTTATTGCTGTAACCTAAGTACATAGAATTAATCTAGAACATTTAACAGACAACTTCATACAGAACATCCTAACATATAACTGCATTAATTCTCTTAATTTTCAGCATATAACATCTACTGCTTCATTGCCATATAGACTATATGGTCTATGGTGTAGAATATGTTCGAAATTGAATTGGCGAATGGGTGATGCCAGGAGCTCTTTGTGATCTGTTGCTGAAGTGGAAATTCATAAGAGGAAGATTCAAAGAGGAGTGCACGGAGTTCCTCATTTAGAATTTACGTGGACAATATGACATGGAAGCAATGGAAGAGCATTGAAGGAGTAGATGGATGGGTGAAAGTGGAGTACTTATTAGTCTTTCAAATCTACCTTATCTGCCACCATGACATATTACAAGTTTGTATCTTATCCATCTTTAAATTCTTTGAGGTTGGAGAAGTTTAAGAAGGATTCTCTGTGGAAAGGTGAGGAAGGAAAAAGGAAATATTGCTTAATTGGATAGAAGAATATGGTTGTCTCTCACAGATGTGGGTGAATTGGGAGTCTTACAATTATTCAATGTTCAATCAATCCTTACTTACGAAAATGATGTGGAGTTTTCAAGCGCTGAAGTAGCTTCATGGATGATATTGCAAGGAAATATGGATGCCAATATGCCATGGTCATGTGTGCTGGTCAATTGGTATTGCATATGTAAAAGGAATGGAAAAGACGCGGATCATTTACTTCTTCATTGTGAATTTATGGTCGGGCTTCTGAGTTTGGTATATTCACTGTTTAATGTCACTTGAGTACTCCAACTATATGGAGGTAAATTTTGTGATCTGGAGATCAGTAGGATAGAGAGAGAAGGAAGGTTGCGAAGAGCTCCTTTTTGTCTCTCTTGGATTATCTGGAGGAAAAGGATGATGTTTACTTAAATAGATGATCAAGAGCTTCTTCTTATGTTACTATATTCTGGTGTACAGAGAATGTTCCCACTTTGTATAGACAGTTTGATTGATTGTTCAGAAGCTGAATGTGAAACACCCATAAACCTTCATATCATCTTGCTGCATATTATGAGATGATTTTTTCGACTTATCAAATAATGTTAGACAAAACCCAGGATGCCTCTAAAGAGTAGTTATTCACTTTGCTAAATTTTGGCACAAAAGCTAAGTAGAACTGAACTAAAAATTATTCCAAAGAATTTCTGCTCCGGATGGTACTTATGTATGGATAGAAATATAGAATGCAAAACTGTCAGACTCCTATTTCTCCTTTGCAGTGTTGCTAAGGAACTTTGGAACTTGTTCATAAATCTATTTGGCTTGCAATGGGTACTCCTAATGGTTTAAGGGATCCCTTCAGCTGCTGGTACATGTGAAAGGTGCGGACAGACAAAAGAACGCTGTGGCAGTCCATTCCCGGCTGAATTTTTTGGACTCTATGGAGCGAAAGAAACAAGAGGTACTTTCAGGGAGAGGCCTCCTCTGTTTCAGCTTCGAAAGCAAGAATTTTGTTGAATGTACATAGTTGGGAAAAGTTTTTGGATGTAAACAATGTAACAAATTTTTGGATTTTGTTGACTCTAAGTATTACACAAGAGTCAATTCATTGTATAGATTTGCATCCTCTGGATGCCTTTAAGTGCAAGCTTTACTTTATTAGAAAAAGAAAAATCCAAAAGAAGTCCATAAGTAGAAAATTCATATTTCAGAAGTGTAATTTATACAATGAGACATCAGGAAGAAAACAAACTAAATAGATTCTGGTGATAAAACATGATAGCCTTTTAGATATTAGAACTGAAAGAAGAGTACTGTTTCCTTAGAATGGCAAGGAAGAGATACTAGCTCTTCTAAAACTGAAGTAGCCAATTAAATCATAACTTGATTGTGTTGCCATAGTTTGAAAGCTAAATCAAGCTATGATGCCTCTGTTTTTGTTGTAATTTTTTTCCCTTTTTTTGGGTTTCCGTTTTCTAATATTAATTGAGATTCATATAGCCGACCCCGACTTGTTTGGGCTGAGGTATAGTAGTTGTTGTTGCTGCTAATTTAATAAGGGGTTTTAAGTGTTGAGTTGGTTTATAATCAATTTTCCTTAGATCGTGTCAGGAAAATTTACAAGAAGTTTCCTCGGCTTTCTGTGCCACAACATTTGGACCTTGCAGATGACGATGACTTGCAAAAACTTTCTGAAGCCATTGCCGCAGCAAAAACACGTGTAGAAGGCTGTTCTTCCTTTCTGAAAGCAGCTATCAAGTTAGATACTCTTTCTTTTGTTGCAGCCAATCCACAGATCTTATCCATTTTTATGCTCTTCTTTGAAAACACGGCTGTTTCAGTTGTTGAAGGAGTTGTATACTAGCAGTATTTGACTATGTAAAATGAGATACTCTTACACATATACCTCTAAATTCAAAGGGAGATGGATTGAAGTTAATATGTCGTTATGTGAATAAAATTAATAGGAACTGAACATAATACTACAGAATCCTGGAGTAGCACTGTCTATAATTAGATATTAATGGAGCTGGTTGCATAATTTTCATTTATACTTTTGATGCAGCAACTTTTTCCTGTTCTTGTGGGATATTCCCTTTGACTCACTAGTCATGCTTCTTTTCGTCCAGAGACATCATTTTGATAAGGATGTCCAAATTCTTCATGGCTCATGATTTTATTGAGTCTTTTGGAAAGGATTGTTTACTAGAGTCTTATTCTTTGTGTTTAGCCCTTCGATATAGTAGACTAACATCCTTGACGCACGTGTTTGTCCTTCTG
This sequence comes from Nicotiana tomentosiformis, assembly GCF_000390325.3. Classification (NCBI taxonomy): domain Eukaryota; kingdom Viridiplantae; phylum Streptophyta; class Magnoliopsida; order Solanales; family Solanaceae; genus Nicotiana; species Nicotiana tomentosiformis. The sequence goes on from NC_090817.1 coordinate 44,666,466, forward strand.
CAAGCCTTTTATCTTGTCAGAAGTACTTATTCCTTTTATCATACAGGAAGGGATAAAAAATGAACTATGCCTTGTTTGTAGGTGGTCAGCAGAATTTGGTGCGCATAGATATGGATCTCCAGAGCTGCATGACATGCTGGCAGATTATATGTATTCAGAGTCTCCTGAAGTGGTACATTATAGAAGCTGATGCTCTCTAGTTCTTGGTACAAAGAAAAAGTGCTGTGGTTCTGTTTCATAGGTCATTACTTTTTGATTTTTAAGGGGGGTAATTAGGCCTCAGATGACAAAGATGACTTGTAAAATTAATAGCTGCTAATAAAACTTATTATCTTGTTTAACTGCCTTGTGGCACATCATTTGGTAGCTTAAGGAAATCCACTCTTTACTTTTTTTCTTTTTCAAACTGTGAACAAATATGGGTTTCCATTGATTAATGAACCTGAATTTGATGGGGATTTTCCTGAAACTTAAGTTATTATGACTGAATTGCAGTCAACATTGTTGCATCCCTGCTTTGCAGGACATTGGTAAAGTATCTTTTCACTTTGTGAGAGGAAGGAATCCGAAGAAATTTGCTTCAGCTCTTGTAAATTTCATGGGCAAGGTAAGGTTTGGCTGTTCTTGCTAGTATAATTTTTCTGATATATATCTATCACTGGACTCATATTAAAAGCTCAAAAAGCTGGAGTTACATTTTAACTATTGACTGCAAGGAAGATCTTCTTGTCTACCAGGAATTTGCTTAAGAAGAAAGTTTTTTCTAAGTTTTTGTTGCTTTTTGTCAACAGTGGCCTATTAACCACCTGTATGATTTAATTTCAAACCGAGTATAACTCATAATGTTTAACATGCAGTGCTATCCAGGAGAGGATGATTTGGCTATTGTACGCGCTATTTTGATGTGAGTATCTTGCAATATAGTGTTTAGTACCTTGTATTTGGTGGTCCTAACTAAGTTATCCAACTTCTGTTGGTGGACATTCTGAACTTTACACTTCGACAAACTTATGTTCGGTCTCCCAAGTCTGTATTCTCCATAAAATTTCTGGGCATTTACAACTATCTGTGACTACTACACAATTACACATATAGTGGATGCCTGTATTGCATCCAAGGGTGTGGCCTAGTGGTCAATGAAGTGGGTGAGAACCATGAGGTCTCAGGTTCAAATCCTAGCGGAGGCAAATACTAGGTGATTTTTTCCCATCTATCCAAGCCTTGGTGGATAGAGTTATCTGGTACCTGTTGCTGGTGGCAGGTATCCCGTGGAATTAGTTGAGGTGCGCGCAAGCTGGCCCGGACACCACGGTTATCAAAAAAAAGAAAAAAAAAAAAAGTGGATGCCTGTATTGCTTCTGTCTCTCCCCCTCTTTTCCTGACATCCCATGAACAGCAGATTGCATGTACTCTGTTATCTGGCTTGAGTTTCTAACCTTTATCAGAATACTGAAATGGAAAGTTAATGTAACAGTGACATGACTGTAAAAGAAAAATTGAACATAGACCTGCATCCTCAATGAAATGTTACAAACATGTCCTCAAACACAATGCTAAGTGTAATAACCAGATCTAGTAAAAGCAGTATGTGATGGCACAGAAAAGCAGTGACTGAGTTGAAAGAACATTAAAAACAAGAATAAAAGGAGAAAGAAAGAGAGACAAAAGGGCTGTGGGTGGGGAAATTAGCACCAACTTTGAACCAGTAGAGCTTCTGCAGCTTCTTCTTTGAAGTTCAAACCAGGTTTTTCCTTCCCCTGTTCTTCCACTCTTTCTTCTTTTTCATCTTCATATACTACTTGTCCTTTAAACAAGGTTCTCTACTCCTTCGAACCAGGTTCTCCTACTTCTTCAAAAATTCAAGTATCAGTTAGTCGTACTATTGAGTTACTAAAGCAATGGCGATAAAAGTTAGTGTCACTTCATAGTCGTGGCATGTGTTGCTTACTAAAGCAATAATGATGTTTCTACTAAATAAAAATAACACAATTAAAAAGAAAAATAGTAAAACAGTAGCAATGTTTCTAAGGTTTAGGTTTTTATCTCCGTATTTCTCTCTATTTATTCTAAAGCCGCAAATTTTTATTCTTTTGAAGATTTTATTTGGTGCTAGTATTGCACAATCGTGCCAATCCAAAAGATAAAAAGTGAAAAAATTCTATTACACAAATGTTGCAGCATGTGTCCTGGCCGTGGTTGTGTGCGAGAAATGTCTGAGTCAAACAGGTACCTTAAATTTGGTGTCTGTGCTTCATGCAGCTCCAACAGTAATTTCCCCATTCTAATAAAGAATGCAGTGAGAAGCCTTTGGGTTGCCTGGTAGTGCAGCTACCTGCATGCTCTCTTTGTTTTAAAGTAGGGGTGGGCATAATACCGACCGAACCGAAAAAACCGGCCGTAAATTTTGGTTTTTAGGTGTCGGTTTAATCGGTTATTCGGTTGGTGTGTGGTTTATATATTTTTAAATTTCAGTATTCGGTGCGGTTAACGGTTTTGGTGTTTCGGTTAACCGAAAAACCGAAGTTTTGGGTAATATTTAAGTTATTTATAATTTAATACTAAAGTAAAGAGGGACTAGGGAGGCGCAACAACCACTGCCAGCAAGTTTTAAGTTATTTAGTATTAACCATTGGGCTCAAACCCACCTCCTTTTTAGCCCAATTTGTATTACCCAATACCCACAAATCTTAAGCCCAAAATTCACAAGTCTAATTTCTATCTTACGGATTCCTACTTCCATAGTTCCATTTCACAATTTCTAATTAGGGTTCCTGACTGGCTGACTTCCTTCCTCCTCTTGCTGGTTGCTGCGCCTGCTGCCTAATGCCGAGTACCGACGCCTTCTTCCTCTTCTGCCGCTCGTCGCCTCAACGCCTCGTCCTCTGTCATTCTTCCTCAGGTTGCCAGGTATGTAGGAAGTAACCTTTTCCCTAGTTCCCTCCTTCTGAGTTCTGATGTGCATAAAAAGAAAATTGCATTGTGTTGAGAGGCAATTGCATTAGCTTTTCTGAGAAAGGTAACGAAGCCAAGACAATTGCATATTTGCATTAGCCATTAGCTGCTGCCTGCTTCTGTATAATGGGGCACCACAAGACTTATTCCAAATTTCCAATGTAACAAAAAGCTTATTCCAATGTTTCAATGTAACAGAAAGTTTATTCCAATGTTACAATGTAACAGAAAACGAGCAGTCATGAGTCAACACATAAAAATCATGCACCGTTAGTAACCGGAAATAACCGAACTGAACCTTGAAAAAATCGTACCGAACCGTAAATACTTTGGTTTGGTTTGGTTATTAATATTACAAAACCGAAAACCGATAAACCGAACCGTACATTCATACTAACCGACCGAACCGACCGACGCCCACCCCTATTTTAAAGAAACTATTAGTTCAGTTAAGCTGTACATTCTCCATGAAAATAAATTGGGATGAAATGACATTCAAACTGGCCTAGGTATTAACATGTTGTTATAAGAACGTATATCCACTCTGAAATGACATTCAAACTGGCCTAGGTATTAACATGTTGTTATAAGAACGTATATCCACTCACACCTTGTTTCAAAATGGGACCAATACAGGTGCTGGTGAGTGGTGACACGTGATTTTTGCCTTTGATATGAAGGTTGATCCAATGGTTCTATAGTTATCTCTTTGCTTTGGCAGGTACTTGTCTCTGGGAAACCTAAGAGATGCTAACAAGCTCATGGATGAGGTGAAAATGGAAGTGGAATTGAAGAATCTTAATTTTCCTAGCTCAGAATTAACCCAGTTTGTGAACTATCTCCTCCTGACGTAAGTTCCAATCATGCTTTGAACACTAATCGATTTTTCAAGTGTTGAAATTAAAATTTCTTTTCTACTTCCTTTTAACATTATTAAGCTGTGTCATTCACAGTTCACAAACTCAATTCATGATATAGGTTGCAGAGGGATGCTTTACCTCTGTTTAATATGTTGAGACAAACCTACAAGTCTAGTATAGATAGAGAATCTACATTTATTGAAGTGAGTTGCTACCTCTTATTGAGATATTTCCGTACTTTGTTAAATCTTTTCACATGTTTCTCTTTGTAACTAATGTGATGCATAAAAATAAGACTTTTCTCTTTCAGATTAATGTGATGGTTTTCCTCCTAATGTTTAGTGTTTTTGTGGTTTAGTTACTTGATGAAATTGCAGAGAAGTTCTATGGCGTTCGACGTAGAAATCCTCTCGAGGGGATTGGAGATTTCTTCAAGGTAATGGTATTCTCACATTAGGAAGTTTGGCTAAATCCTAATAGTTCATCTCGAAAAAGTATGTGTTTCTTTTTTGCGGAACACAATCCCCCAGCTACACTTAAAATACTTCCTTGAAATATACTCATCTTCCCTGAAATAATTTACTAACGTGAATTGGTTAGGTTTTCCTTACTTATCAATGAGGAGTGAGCTTCACTTGCTCAAATCTGGTAAATGTGATCAAAATCCATTACACCTCCAAACCACTAACCCTATGACAAAGTGATCTCTTACCCCCTCGCCCCTCCCTCAACCCTTTCAACGTGAGTGGCTTCCTCATTTATTCTCTGATCACTTAATCTGAGTTCTCTAAACGAATTAAGAATGGGGGGTTACTTATTTTGAAGCCCCTTAGGTTATCTTTGTCATCATATATAGATGGATTTGGAGGAAAGAGTGTTTTGACCAGCATTGGCGATAGTTCTACCTAAGTGAAGCACATATTAGTTTGGTGGAAAAGCAAACATTTATTTTTAGTCCATATATTTAGAGGTATTGCTTTGTAATGAAAACACAAGTGTGACTAGCCTGTTGGTGAAATACCATTTTTTTTTCATGTCTGAATTCAAAATTTTCGTTGGTGTGTGAAACGATTTTAATGTTACAGATGATGGGAGGCGAATAGGATGCGACACAGATCTCTTCAATGTAATGGGAGCTCCTTGTGCATTCTGCTCCTTTTCGTTCAGAAGGAAGACTCAAACTCAATTATTCGTTCTTCTGGTTGGCTTAGTAATGGAGCAAATTTCTTTTTCAAATTAATATTCTACTTTTGACGATGCACTATTTGAAAATTAGAATAAAAAACGAACTTGAAATCAGAATGTGCTCAGCTTCGTGCTCTATTTCCTCGGAACTACTTGGAGTTAATAGTGTGTTTATGAAGGGAATGAAGAGAGTGACGCAGTACTAAAATATTAAGTCATCTGCAATATTACATGTGATATCTCAAATTTAGACCTTTTGTATGGCATTACTTTAATTACTAAAGTGAACAGCTGCGACGGTTTGTTTTCCATATGATATTAGATCGTTTGGAAATGGACTAAAACGTTCTTAGGTGATCAAATAGAAAGGGAGGGAAAGAACCAATCGAAAAAAGAAAAGAAAAGAAATAATTTTGATAATTGAAACCTTGAATGAAGAACAATAAAAGAAATCAATAGTTGAGTGCATGTAAATTTGCGAGGCAAGTAAATGCGAACTTGATTAGGATAAGAACTATTACCTCTCTATTGCTTTGCAAGATTATGAAAAGATATACTGAACTTATTAGCAGTATTCTGAAAAATCCAAGTTGCCAAGTTGAGAAAAGTAGAAGAAGGAACCTATATTTTACCCTAAGCTCAAAGAAATGAACAAAAAGGATAAAAAATCGATGAGAATTTATTTTGGACCATTCCGAGTGCTTTTCATTGCTCCAAATGAATTTATAAATACCGGGTTATTTCATTTTATTTCGCTTTATTTTATGCAATGAAGACGGAAAAAATTGTATTTCAAAATAGTTGTTTTAGAATAATGGAAAAAGCTAGACAAGATATTTTGGAAGAAATACGTAAGTGTCTCGGCTCTATTCTAAAAACACTTTTCTTTTGTAGGAGATTTGAGGTGTTTGGAAAAAAACAAAAGTGATTTTGAGTTGCAGTTGAAATAATTTTTCTGCTATTAGGGATAATATGGCTATAAAAATTTATGGTAGAACAAAAGACAAAAGTAAAAGATTAATTCGTTCAAGATAAAATATATTTACCAAACAATCCTCATTAATTTAACCAATCTATCTTTTGATAATAAATGCCACTATTTTCTCCTTTTCCATTTTAGTTTTTACCGTCCTTTTCTTTTTCCTTTTTTCTTTCTAGGTTTCCTCTTCTCTTCTTCTTATTTGGAGTAGTTTAATTTGTCGATTATAAATACGTATGCTTCTCCTTTCTTTCTACGTCTCTTTGTGTATCTCTCCTCTTCCTCTTGGGAATTACAAAGCCATCCCTAAAATTACAAGCTCTTTGAATCAAGTTAATATTTTTTCTTCTGAAAGTATGATTTCTGTTGTTTCCAGTATCCCAGTGTCAAAATTCCTTTTCAATAGATTGATCAGATTTTACTGTAAGTTGTTTAATTCTTCTGAAATAATACCTCAATTTGTTGTCATCTCCCGTGTCTATTTTGTTTCATAAGTAGTATCAACCGTTGAAGTAGTGAACAAATAAATAAACTACTATAATGATAAGCGGTAATATTTTTTATATTTTTATCCAATATTTTTATTTTTTTATTTTATATATATATATATATATATATATATATATATATATATATATATATATTACTATAATTTTTCGAAGAACCGCTTGGGACAAGGTATGTCTGCCCTCGTGTGGGGTTGAACGCCACGATAAAGTTTAATTAAATAGGGATATGCTATGCAAAAAAAGTAAACTTGATGTTATGTGCTTATCTAGTTCTTTTAAGCATAAAGCATAGTAATAACGTGAATTGTGAAGCCTCTTATGGTATTTGAAAGGTTGCCGGGGTTTCTTGATTCTATTTCTATTTAGTCACCAATATTTTTAATATTTCATTGACTTGATAGAAGTATTTGCTTCTTTTTTACATTTAAACAAACAAGAAAAATAAAGGGATGTTTATAGGGAAAAGTGAAAGCATTAGCTTTTTGGTAGTGTTAGAATAAAGGGAGAATGTTGTTGGCTAAGGTGGTCAGAACTCACAAGAAAGTAAACCAGAGGCTTGTTCTTTAAATGTTTGTGGGATTAAGCTAGGCATGTTATTGTTGTTGTTGGTTTTTTAAATTTTAATTTTTATACATAATAGAGTTTTAGTTCTTTTCTTTGTCTAGTATTATTAATAATAAAGCTCTAACGCATATTGAAAAGAAAATGAGTAAGAAAGTGATACAAAATAGCAAATTTTGAGAAGCCTAAATGGAGGGGAGAAAACGTATAATAGTTTTTAGATTTATGTGTGGAAGAAATTATGGTTAAAAATCCTCTTAGAACTCACTTCAACAAATTAGGATGGTCTAACTTCGTGCAAAAATTAATGATAAAACCAGAAAAAATTATGATAAAGTCAAATTAAAGAACAAATGGGATTGCCTTAAAAAGACAAAGAATGAGATGCTATAGGTGGTAATGAAATTGGCTTAGGAAATGGTTGTGAGAAAAGACATTCAAGCGAGTACAAAATGGTGGGTTAAGAAGATAAAAATATTTATAATTCTCTTGTTTAGTTTTCACTTTAATTTGTCTTTTTAGAATTACAAATATATCTTTATCTTCCTATCCACCACCATATTTATTTGAATTATATTTTTCTTGCAGACCCATTCTAAGTCAGAACTTTTTTTTCCAACTTGAGTATCCCATTATTTCCATGTATTATAAAGGCTATTCAATTTGAACTTTAACTTGATTTTATTATAGTTCTTCTGATTCTATCATTGAACTTTTACACCAAGTTAGACCAACCTAATTTGTTGAAGTGGGTTCCATGACGATTTCTCGTCATGATATATTTCACACGTAAATCTAATAATTCTATGTTTTTGCACTCCATTTAGCCTTTTCAAAACTGCCATCTCGTGTCACTTTCTTACTTATCTTCTTTTTAATATGCATTAAAATGTGCAATTAATAATACTATTAACAAAGAAGAGAACTAAAAATCTGTTATGTCTAAAAAAATTAAATTATAAAAATAAAAAATAAACAATGTTTTCATTCAAAGAGAATAATTATTATCAGTTGAATTCTCAAGTGTCACCCATATCTATCCAACTATCTAAATGGTTATATTAACTCCTAATCAAAGATTTGGACAAGAAAAAGGAGAAAAAAAGGTATTAGCATGACACAAAGAGGAGATTAGCTATTATTTGGTCACTCAACTAGTATGTGCCACAAACAAACTTATTTTTTGCATGAATTTCTCTTACAGACTGTAATTGGTATTGGAAGAAAGTTTACTCAATCAGATATAAATTTGTGGGAAAATATATGAATAATGGGTGATTAACACAAAATGGGAAATACACCATCAACAATGGTTGTATAGATGAAGAAAGTGAAGTTTCCTAACGGTTCAGTAGCCTCTCGAAGTTAAGTACAGACGTCTCCTTCTGCTCATGACTCGTGAGGCCTAAGTAACCCAGTACTCTGATACCAACTTGTTACGACCCAAAATTCTAACCTAACCCACTTGCTAGAAAAGCTGACAATCACATAACAGCTAAACATTTGAATAAAACATGTTTTAATAAGCTCAACAACGGAAAATCTCATAAACATATGATAAAAGTATCTGAAACTCTACTATAACCATCCCAAAATATGGTGTCAACGAGTGCATGAGCACTACTAAGTATCAGCATAAAACACAACTCTAGTATAACTGTTTGAGAAATAGAACGATACAGAAGATAATAATTGGAAAGAGAGCCAAGGTATGCGGACGCCATAGCAGCTACCTTGAAGTCTCCAAGCAAGTAGTGGCAACGACCTAGCAATCACCGCGTCCAGATATACCTGGATCTGCACACGAAGTGCGGAGTGTAGTATGAGTACAACCGACCTAATGTACTCAATAAGTAACATGACTAATCTTGGGCTGAAAGCTGTGACGAGCTCAGAAGGATATAGTCAGAACCAATATAATGACAACACATGTAAGATAATGACAATGACAGTAAATAACTCAGAGAAACTTTTATATTCAGCTCGTTCATAGTACATAATTTAGACATGCTTTCAAGCTCACAATTTAAGACCAACATTGATAATATCATGTCAGGTATAGCTAGCATGAGGAATGGTACATATCTATGCCTACATGTCAAATATGCATGTCAAATGTAAGGTATCACAATGATATTTCTAGGTACTCACACTCTCAGAGTACTCAATGCCCACTCATCACACATACTATCACTCAACACTGTACGGGTTCCTACGTCAATGCCCCTCACCAAAGCATATTATATATCACTGTGCCTGCGCTCACTGCTGGTGTGTCAGACTCCGAAGGGGCGAATCCTACCCAAGCACTAATATAAAGCCTATAAAGCCTTTTGCTACGTGTAGCCCAATCCATAATAATAAATAAGCCTATAAGGCATGCTGCAGCATGCAACCCGATCGACAATAACACTCATAATCCGGCTCTCAGGCCCACCTCAGCCATCAATCTCTCAAATCTCAAGGGCTCATAAATCTCGTACCACTCAACCCAAATAATAATAACATGTGATGTAATAGTAAATGATAACAGAGACTGAGATATGATATGCAATGAAGAATCATGACTAAGTACATACTTGTAATTAAAGTAGATAATTCAAAACAACAGAAATAATCTCACTAGGTCTCAACAGAATAAACACATAGCCTAAACATGATTTCTAACATGAATCACAATTCAATTACTCTAACAAGTAAGCATTGCACGGATAGAACAAAACTTGATAACAACACAGTATAAAAGAATCAATCGGATCATAATTGCCACGATGCACGCCCACACACCCGTCATTTAGCATATACGTCACCCTAACACAACACAAATAACACATTTCCTAGGGATTTATACCCTCAGTTCCAAGTTTAGAAGTGTTACTTACCTCAAAGTGTGCAACTCAATGCTCCATCAAACCCTTGCCTTGCGAATCAGCCTCCGAACGACTCGAATCTAGTCGCAAACAATTTAATGTAATCAATGCAAGCTATAGGAATCGATTCCATACGATAAAACTAAGATCTTTAACAAAATTTAAAAAGTCAACCCAAAACGTCAATCCTAAGCCCACGCCTCGGAACCCGATAAAATTTATAAAATCTTAACACTCATTCAATTACGAGTCCAACCATATCAAAATCACCTAATTCCAACCGCAAATCGACCCTCAAATCCTCAAATTTTACTCTCCAATACTTAGACCAAAAATCCCCCAAATTTCACCTCAGACACATATAATCTAGGTATAAAAACCAATGGATATTCCATATTTAAGGATAAAAGTGATTAAAAGTCACTTACCTCTTGAATTGTAGTAAAATCCCTCTCAAAAATTGCCCTTAGCCGAGCTCTACAAGTCCATAAATGAGATAAAACTCAAAACCCTTCGAAATATAACACTGCTAGGCATTACGCATCTGCAATCCATTCTTCACTTCTGCGGAACCGCTTCTGCGGTCTAATTTCTGCATCTGTAGAACTCACTTAAACTCCGCCCCACCGTATTTGCGGTCCAAAGCCCGCACCTGCAGGACCGCACCTACGGAATTTCTCCGCTTATGCGACTCATGCTCCCCAGTTGCCTTCCGCTTATGCGGACCATCCATCGCACCTACGGACGCGCTTCTGCGCATCTATGTCCGCTTCAGCAGACTCCTCATCCCAGCTCCTCAACCGCTTCTGCAGAAACAACACGCAGCATAATCCTCGCACCTGCGACCGACCAGCAACCTAGCCAAACACGCATCTGTGACCCTTGGGCCGCTTCTGCAGCGTCGCACCTGCGGAAAATCCTTCGCAGGTGCAATTGCATCAGAACTGAAGCTCCAGCATTTTTCCTAAGTCCAATTCTCAACTCGAATTCAATCCGACTCAAACCCGAGGCCCCCGGGACCCTATCCAAACATACCAACACATCCTAAAGCATGATACAAACTTAGTTGAAGCCTCAAATCTCCTCAAACAATATAAAAATCACGAATCGCACCCCAATTCAAGCCTAACGAAACTAATGAATTTCCAACTTCTAAAACCAATACCGAAACCTATCAAACCAACTCTGATTGATCTCAAATTTTGCACACAAGTCTTAAGTGACACAACCGACCTATTCCAGCTACTGGAATCAAAATCCGATTCCGGTATTAACAAAGTCAACTCTCGGTCAAACCACTCAACCTTCCAAACCTTCAACTTTTCAACTTTCGCCAATTCAAGCCAAAATAACCTACGGACCTCCAAATCAATATCTGGACATCCGCCTGTAACGACCTGGCCGGTCATTTTATGTATTTTAGCCCTGATCCCCAATGTATTGCCTCCTCTATGTCATATTAAGGTTATGTGATTTGTCGGGGGGGTTTGGTTTTGGTATCGGGCGAGTTTCGGAGTGGAATGGGACATATAATCCCTAAGTTGGAGCTTTAAGTGAATAGAGTTGACCGTAGTTTGACTTTTATATAGATGAATATGAAATAGAGTTTATACAGTTCTAATAGCTCCGTATGGTGATTTTGGTCTTCAGAGCATGTTCGGATATTGATTTGGAGGTCCGTAGGTCGGTTCGGCATGAATTGGCAAAAGTTAGAAAGTTGAAGGTCTGGAAGGTTGGAAAATTTGACCGGGAGTTGACTTTATCGTATAGGGGTCGAATTCCTATTTCGGAGTTGACATAGGTCAGTCATGTGATTTATGTCTTGTGTGCAAAATTTCAAGTCAACCGAAGTTGTTTTGGTATGAATCGATATTAGTTTTTGGAATTCTGAAGTTCATAGTTTCATAGGCTTAAATTGGGTTACGATTCGTAGAATCAATGTTGTTCGATGTGATTATTGACCTCGAGTACGTCGTTATGTGTTTTAGAACTTGGTATACTCGGACAGGGTCCTGTGGACCTCGGGTGTGATTCAGATTGAATCCGGAATAAATTTTTGCTTGTTCATGTTGCTGAAGTCCCAGGCGTGCTGGTGTCATCGCACCTGCGAAGGGATTGACTGCAGGTGCGGACTCGCGAGTGCGAAAAATGAAGCGCATAGGCGAAAAGGAAAGCCCGGGGCTGGGCTCACAAGTGCGAACACCTGGGCGTAGGTGCTCCACCGCAGGCGCAAACATTTCTTTCGCATAAGCGGAATTTGGGAAGGGCCTTTGGGCAGGACCGCAGATGCGGTCATTTTTTTGCAGAAGCGGGCTTGCAGGTGCGAGCAATTGTCCGTAGAAGCAGAACCTCAGGGATTAAGTTAGAACTACACCTGCGATGGATTTTACGCAAGTGCGGCGTCGCAGGTGTGACCCAAGGCCCGCAGAAGCGAGGAATCGCTGGGCAGAAAATGGGTCTTCGAGGGTTTGAATTTCATAATCCATTTTTGGACCTAGAGAGCTCGGTTTGTGGTGATTTTTCAGGGTTTTTCAAGGAAATCATTGGGGTATGAAATCCTAACTCATTTTTTATTAAATTACATGAATCAATTGTTAATTTCATCACTTAATTATTTATTTGAGTTGAAAATTTGAAGAACAAATTGTAAAATTTCTTAGGCTAAAATTAGGGATTTGAAAAGTGATTTGAGGTTGTATTCGAGTAATTCTTATATGGTTGGACTCGTTATTGAATGGGTGTTCGAATTTTATAATTTTTGTCGTGTTCCGAGGCGCGAGCCGGGGTTGATGTTTTGAGTTGACTTTTTATTTTGTTTTGCAAAGATCGTAATTTTGTTGTTCGAAATAGTTTTTTATAGTTTATATTTATAGTATGAAGTTATTTTGGATAGATTAAGGACTAAAGCAAAAGGGATTTGGGGGAAGGGAAAGAACCTATGGAAAAGAACGGAAAAGAAAAAAAGACAAAGGAAAGAGGCTAGCAATCTGGTGCTGCAAGATTGTTGTTCCTAGCTACTATCATTTCAGATTTCCAGGTATATTTTGTTATCCCATTGATATGGGTATATTTAGTCTATTTTGGGTTGAGTTAAATAGTGAGTTGATATTCAATTGAATTGGATACAAGAATACCCATGAGCAAGTTCAATTCCTTCGTTCTAAGTAATTAAATAATATCATGTTAGATACTTTATTGGAGAGATTGTGAGTGCTTGCAAAGCACTACGTGAAATAGACAAAAGTATTGATTTTTCAAGAAACACAAACTTTTTTGCCTACTTATAACAATAAATAAAGAAAATATAAACTAGGTTCCTATCCCTTTTAGTACTACCTAAGTCATTAACAAATAATCAATATCCATTTTCTAGAGGAATTAAACAGGAAAATTAATTAAATTAGACAGGGTTGGACCAATTACGTACGCTGCTAGTTCCAGAAGTTGATATATAGATTGGTTTTGTAATAATATAGGTGGTTGAAGAAGTTGAACCAAGTGCTCTCAAGTGACAAGTTCAATATTTGGCACGGGTACTGTGAGTAATAATCTTACCGCAATTTGTGTTTTCACAACCTGCATGGTTTATACATTATTTTGAAATTAAAATGTGTTTACCAAATATTTGAAATTGCATGTGGGACAAGTCCTTTACTTGATATGGTACTGAATAATTTACTTGAGATATTTACAGTTATTCAAAATATTCTCACTGTTACTAGACATGTTTTACTGTTACTAGAGATATGATTACCGTTACCGAAATTGAATTACATGATTTGATAAGAATTGAAATGCCTTGTACTGGTTTGAAAATGCTTCAATGTGAAGATTTACTGTTTACAAAGAAAAGTATGAATGGGAGGAGACTTTAAAAGATCTTGTAGCTAACGACGGGTACGTAAGACATGGTGCACCTTGTATTTATCGATTACCGAGTACAGTTATAGCCCTCACTAGTGGGAAGGTAGAACTAGCATACAGTTACAGTTTTTCCTCGAGTAGGAACCTACAGTTATATTTGAATCCTTTTACGAAGGGGTCCACACAGTGATACAGATTACATGATCCTTTTCTGGAAAACCTCCCAAATATAAAGATTTCTATGACACAGTATTTACCGAGTTTATTACTGAATTGTTAAATTAATTTTGTTACAGGAAACACATGATGAGACTGATTATTATTACCGTTATAAAAAAGGGCATTTTATTTTGTGATTATTATACAAGCATGTTTCTGACTTGTCCCCAATTAAAAACAGTTGTGGTTAAGTATTATTACTCACTGAGCTAGCGACTCACTCCTTGCTATTATTTTTACAGAGACAGCAGTAGACGCAGGCGAGGATTCCATTAGTTAAAGACACGTGAGCCCCGCATTTATTCGCATGGGCAAAGATTGTTATTTATTTATTATAGTCTCTTTCTTAAAACTCTTAGAGTCGCTCCATAATCATTTTTATGAGTGTCATAAATATTCTTTTATTGATATAGACTTGTGACTCGTATTAGACTTTCCTATCGAATACTTGGAGATGAAGCTAGTATTATTGTGTTGGAAATACTTTGTGAATGAGGATTATAACTTGTTTGGTCGATATAGGTTGGTTGTGTTGTTGATTTCTAAGACGTGTTTATTTGTGGATAGTCCTAAAACAGGAGAAACTCTATCCGATTTTCTATAAATTACTGATGAGGCTTACTTGGGAGCACTTGCTTCTAAGCGTCGGTCATGATCCTAAATTAAGTCGTGACAAAGTTGGTATCAGAGCTTTAGGTTATTCTTATGACTAATGGAGCACACGTCGGTAGTAGAATCTCAATTATGGTTATGTAACCGGTCATTCCCATAATCGTAATTTTATGAGGGCGTGATAGGATGTGTCTTGTCTTTCTTTCTTATTCATCCGTACGTGTGTGGCGATTAGGGTCAAATAACTGAATCTGTTATTACTTATCCTATTCGTGTATGGCTCGGACCAATTACCCTATAATAAGCTTCAAACTTCAAAGACGTCAAATTTTGCCAATGGATATGCAACCATCTCCAAGCAAAGAAATGCTACATAAGTAGTATACAAGACCAGTGAAAGGTTCATTGTGCCATATGAGGTGCTTCCCAGTAAGATGCGTAATAGAGTCCAATTCGAAAATTTGTACTAGTCTACCACTACAGCGATAGAGGAGTGCTATCACCAAAAGGTTTTTACCTCCATGAAAACAAATTGAGATCTTTATGGATATAATGGATAAACATAAGAAGAATGAGCAACAGAATAGGGGCTCTTAAGTCCTCATGCACCTAGAAGATTATAGGGACAACAAAATATTCTTAATAAAGTTCCTAAAGTTGAAACTACTAAGTTTACTATTTCTGATAAATCAAAGGATCCTTAAAGGTTTTAGTAAAATACTTACCACGTTATGAGCTATAGGATATTTCATGAAGTGGCCTATGGAACAAGCAACTTTTAGACTAGAGAACATGGCGAATACATGAAATGCTACTATACTTTTAGGGATGCCAACAAGAGCAACACAACTAATTTGGGAATAATTTCACTAAAGTGTTTATGAATCACTTCCTTCTTGACAGTTTGTGACGTGAACTTGCTTGTTAGATCATTTAAGAAATTGATTTAGACGATGGGTATACTTACATATAACACCAAACTTTCTCAGCTGGATATGCAAGCAACATCTTAAGTTTAGAGATTATTGAAAGGTTGGTTAATTGTTTAAACAAGGTAGTAACTACATTTATGAAGACTTAAACCTATTCTGTAGTAGTTGCACTTACCAGAAAGATTGAAAAGTTGGACATGATAGGCGTGCAAGAATTCACATAAGAAGATCGAGATTAGAATATCTTTTAGTATGGATTTTAATATGAGTCGGAGATCTAAAAATTAAGGACATTTTGAGATATTAAGCGATCCTTTTTGGGTTATCACTTATGTGAAAAATCTATAGTAGTTAGACATGTGTTTAAAGCTTAAGTTTCAAGTTAAGAAAAGAAAACCCTAGCTAACCAAGTTGTACTTGATATGGTTGACTCTAACGTACTGATGGGTATGGATTAATTATCTTCTTACCAAGCTACCCAAGATTATTATAGAAAGATTATTAAGTTTGGTGAACTTTAAAAGCTAGTTTTGTCCAAAAAGGATATTATAGGTTTTAGAGATGAGCAAAGTATATATTTTGAAGGCTTAATGGTTATAAAAGAAAGGTTGTTTGGGTCTCATAGATACAGTAAGGGGAACAAGAGAAGAAACACTTAGTTTGAGAAAAAAATATCATAATGAGAGATTCTCTAATGTATTCCTAAGGATTTACTAGGACTACCTCCAATATGAGAAATAGACTTCGGTATTGAGTTGACACTTGACACGCAAATCATATTATATCGCACCAACATAGTTGAGAGAGCTGAATGAACAATTGCGAGACCCACTGGATAAGGGTTTTTATCATACCGAGAGTTTCACCATGTGGTGCACCAATATTGTTAGGAAAAAAAAAAAGAATAGGTCCCTAAGAATGCGCATCAACTACAGTTAATTTGAAGTCCGCCTCTAGAACTTGGTACATCCATTAGGAGTTACTTGTGATGCCTTTTGGACTGGCTAATGCTCCGACTACATTGATGTATATAATGGATATGGTGTTCAAGTTGATTTTGGAAAAAAAATAAGTTCATAGTTTTTACTTACTATATTCTGGTATATTCTCGAAGCCAGAAAGTGCACGAGAATCACTTGAAAAATACGTTAAAGACGCTGCAAGAAAAGCAATATTTTACCAAGTTCTTCAATTGTGAACTTTAGCTAGACTCAGTAGTATTCATAGGACACATTGTATCTAAGAATGAAAAGATGGTAGATTCTGAGAATATAGAAGCACTTCCTAAATGGCCGAGACCCATTTCTCCTACAGAGATTGACTATTTTTTGGCTTGACAAGCTACTATAGGTATTTGTGTAGGATTTCTCTAGAATAGCACCATCACTCACCAAGTTAACATAGAAAATCGTTAAATTTCAGTGGATGAAGGAATGTATGACGAGATTCCAGAAGCCCGAGGCATGTTTGACAATCACACCAATGTTAGTTTATTCCAATAGGCTCTAGAGGATTCACGATGTTATGTGATACTTAGATGGTAGGATTAAGATATTTTCTAAAGCAGAATGGTCGTGTGATAGCTTATGCTTCAAGGAAATTGAAGAAGCTCAAGTCGTATTATGCCACTCGTGATTAAGAGATGGTCATAGTGGTATTTCCTTTTAGGATTTAGAGACACTATTTATACGAAGAAACCTATGAGATTTATACCTAGAACAAGAGCCTGAAGTACATTTAAAACCAACAAAGATATAAATATTTAGCAATGCTTATGGAGGAAACTACTAAAGATATAATTGTACTATTTTGTATTGTTCGCGAAAGATAAAATATTATGGCTTATGCAAACAAAAAAAAAAATTGGAGGCAGTGCTTAGCCTTATACAATAATAGAGGCAGTGCTTAGCCTCATGCAAAGAATGAAGACAATGCTTAGTCTCATGCAAGGAAAGTGTAATACCCCAATATTTTTAAATGAGGACATAGTGAACATTTAACAAATAATTTAAGTTACAAAAATGAAGGAACAAACTAATAAAACAAGGGGGGGGGGAGTGCAAACAAAAATGCCGAAGCCCATTATACACACAATCCGCACCAAGGACGAAAGCAAAAGGGATTTGGGGGAAGGGAAAGAACCTACGGAAAAGAACGGAAAAAAAAAGACAGAGAAGGGGGGAAAAGAGAGAAGAAGAAGAAAAAAGACAAAGGAAAGAGGCTAGCAATCTGGTGCTGCAAGATTGTTGTTCCTAGCTACTATCATTTCAGATTTTCATGTATATTTTGTTATCCCATTGATATGGGTATATTTAGTCTATTTTGGGTTGAGTTAAATAATGAGTTGATCTTCAATTGAATTGGATACAAGAATACTCATGAGCAAGATCAATTCCTTCATTCTAAGTAATTAAATAATATCCTGTTAGATACTCTATTGGAGAGATTTTGAGTACTTGCAAAGCACTATGTGAAATAGACAAAAGTATTAATTTTTCAAGAAACACAAACTTTTTTGCCTACTTATAACGATAAACAAAGACAATATAAACTAGGTTCCTATCCCTTTTAGTACTACCTAAGTGATTAACAAATAATCAATATCCATATTCTAAGGAAATTAAACAGGTAAATTAATTAAATTAGATAGGGTTGGACCAATTACATACGCTGCTAGTTTCGGAAGTTGATATATAGATTGGTTTTGTAATAATATAGGTGGTTGAAGAAGTTGAACCAAGTGCTCGTAAGTGACATGTTCAATATTTGGCACGAGTACTGTGAGTAATAATCTTACCGCAATTTATATTTTCACAACCTGCATGGTTTATACATTATTTTGAAATTAAAATGTGTTTACCAAATATTTGAAATTGCATGTGGGACAAGTCCTTTACTTGATATGGTACTGAATAATTTACTTGAGATATTTACAGTTATTCAAAATATTCTCACTGTTACTAGACATGTTTTACTGTTACTAGAGATATGATTACCGTTACCGAAATTGAATTACATGATTTAATAAGAATTGAAATGCCTTGTACTGGTTTGAAAATGCTTCCATGTGAAGATCTACTGTTTACAAAGAAAAGTATGAATGGGAGGAGACTTTAAAAGATCCTGTAGCTAACGGCGGGTACGTAAGACATGGTGCACCTTGTATTTATCGATTACCGAGTACAGTTATAGCCCTCACTAGTGGGAAGGTAGAACTAGCATAAAGTTACAGTTTTCCCTCGAGTAGGGACCTACAGTTATATTTGAATCCTTTTACGAAGGGGTCCACACAGTGATACAGATTACATGATCCTTTTCTGGAAAACCTCCCAAATATAAAGATTTCTATGACACAGTATTTATCGAGTTTATTACTGAATTGTTAAATTAATTTTGTTCCAGGAAACACATGATGAGACTGATTATTATTACCGTTTTAAAAAGGGTATTTTATTTTTTGATTATTATACAAGCATGTTCCTGACTTGTCCCTAATTAAAAATAGTTGTGGTTAAGTATTATTACTCACTGAGCTAGCGACTCACGCCCTACTATTATTTTTACAGAGATAGCAGTAGACGCAGGCGAGGATTCCGTTAGTTAAAGTACACGAGTTAACAATTCCTGGTGAGCCCCGCATTTATTCGCGTGGGAAAAGATTGTTATTTATTTGTTATAATCTCTTTCTTAAAAATCGTAGAGTCGCTCCATAGTCATTTTTATGAGTGTCATAAATATTCTTTTATTGATATAGACTTGTGACTCATATTAGACTTTCCTATCGTATTCTTGGAGATGAAGTTAGTATTATTGTGTTGGAACTACTTCGTGAATGAAGATTATAACTTGTTTGGTCGATATATGTTGGTTGTGTTGTTGATTTCTAAGACAGGTTTATTTTTGGATAGTCTTAAAATAGGAGAAACTCTATCCGATTTTCTGTAAATTACCGATGAGGCTTACTTGGTAGCACTTGCTCCGAAGCGTCGGTCATGATCCTAAATTGGGTCGTGATAGAAAGGCAATACTTAGCCTTATGCAATGGTGGAGACAACGCTTAACCTCATGCAAGGAAAGGAAATAATTAGCCTTATGCAGTGATAAAGGCAGTGTTTAGCCCTATGAAGGAAGAGCAACGATTAAATGTGAGAGGGAAAAATAATTCTTTGCTTGACGTGTTTGTGTTTGTCGACTTTTGTTGGTGTGAAGATAGTGATCGTGTTGTATACATTTTTGGACATGTTTGTTATGTCCCTTGTGCCTGCATACAAAGAAAATTCGTGAGTTTTTGGGGAAAATGTTGGTTCGTGCCTTTGATTCTTCATTTCATCTTTGATTCTTCATTTCGCCTTTGATTCTTCTTTTCGCCTTTGCTCCTTGTCTTGCTGCCTTGTTTGAGTCACCCTGGTTAACATTTGGCTATTACAAAAAATGAAATTTTCAAAAATATGCATTTGTGATAGATCATTTATTTAAAAAAAAACTGTTGTTCAAAGTATGTGATAATGCATAAAAGCAAATAATTTTGTTGAATCAGCAATTGTGACACGCTTTTGAGACATTGCAACCTCCTCAACTCGGAATTTTGAGGACCCTCCTCAAAATTCTGTCCCAGTTTAAATGCATACTTCTAGCGATATACTTCTTAGTGATCTTTGACATAATGAGATTGACGAACTCGAAATCTTGCCCCAGCTTCTGACCATGGGGGGAATGAAGATTTTATTATGATGTGACCAAACCCATAGGGCTGCCTACGTATCCCCTCTTAAACGGGAATCAGGTCAAGTGTAGTTCAGGTTATATCAAATAGAGAGTGCAAACATAATCTTAAACATAATATCTCTTAACTGCGTCTGAATTGATAGGTCTTGGCCACATTTCTCCATCCATCTCTGCAAGTATAAGTGCTCCTCCTGTCAGTACTCGGTGAACTATGTAAGGGCCTTGCCATTTAGGTGAGAATTTCCATTTTGCTTCATCCTAATGCGGGAAGATCTGTTTCAACACCAATTGCCCCGGTGTGAATTGCCTCGATCTAACCTTTTTGTTGAAAGACCTTGCCATTATATTCTGGTAGAGATGACTGTGACACACTGCGTTCATCCTCTTACCATCAATGAGAGCCAGTTGTTCATACTGGCTCCGTATCCATTCCGCGTCACGGAGCTCGGCCTCTTGTATGATTCTTAAGGAAGGAATATCCACTTCGGAGGGAATAACAGCTTCAGTACTGTAGACCAGTAGATGGGTTGCCCCAGTTGATGTACGAACTGTGGTGCGGTACCCGAGCAAAGAAAATGGTAGCTTCGCATGCCATTGCTTGTAGTTGTCCACCATCTTCCTTAATATCTTTTTGATGTTCTTGTTGGTGGCTTCTATGTCTCCATTCATCTATGTCATGTATGATGTAGAGTTCTGATGCTTGATCTTTAATGTTTCACACATAGCTTTCATCAGATCACTATTGAGATTGACAGCATTGTCAGTAATGATTGACTCAGGTACTCCGAATCGATAAACAATACGATCCCGGACAAAATCTGCTACGACCTTCTTAGTCACAGCCTTATAGGAAGCGGATTCAACCCATTTTGTGAAGTAATCTATAGCCACCAAGATGAACCTGTGTCCATTTGAAGAAGGGGTTCAATTGGTCTGATGACATCCATGCACCAAGCAGAGAAAGGCCAGGGTGAACTCGTTGCATTGAGTTTGTTGGGAGGTACTCGTATCATATCAACATGCATTTGGCATTGGTGACACTTTTGAACATATTTGATGCAGTCTGTCTCCATGGTCATCCAGAAATACCCTGCTCTTAATATTTTCTTGGCCAAAACGAACCCGTTCATGTGAGGTCCACAAGTTCTAGCATTTATTTCTTCAAGTAATCTAGATGCCTCCTTGGCATCGACGCATTGCAGCAATCCCAAGTCAGAAGTCCTTCTATACAGAATTTCTCCGCTCTGAAAGAAATGGTTGGCCAATCTTTGAAGTGTACGCTTCTGAGTGTGCATGGCATTTTGTGGGTATTCTCCTTTCTCCAAATATTCCTTGATATCGTGGAACCATGGATTTCCGTCAAACTCTTCTTCAACATGAGCACAATAAGCCGGCTTCTTAAGAATCTCTATTAGGATAGGATCAATGAAATTCTTGTCTGGATGTTGTATCATGAAGACAAGGTAGCTAATGCATCTCCAAACTCATTCTGGATCCTTGGAACATGCTTGAATTCTATTTTTATGAACCTCTTGATCAACTCTTATACACAATGCAAGTATGGTAATATTTTAATGTTCTTTGTGGCCCATTCTCCTAGTACCTGGTGTACCAATAGATCAGAATCTCTTATTACCAGCAACTCCTGAACATTCATGTTGATGGCCATCTTGCGTCCCAAGATGCAGGCCTCATACTCCACCATATTGTTGGTGCATGGGAACCTGAGCTTTGCGGAAACAGGATAATGTTGACCAGTTTCTGATACCAAGATAGCCCTAATGCCCACTCCCTTGAAGTTTTCTGCTTCGTCGAAAAACATCCTTTAACCGTCATATGTTTTAGCGATATCCTCATCTACAAATGACATTTCTTCATTGGGAAAATACGTCTTCAATGGTTTGTATTCTCCGTCTATGGGGTTCTCTGCCAAGTGATCGGCTAATTCTTGCCCCTTGACTGCCTTCTGAGTCACATAAATGATGTCGAACTCACTTAGCAATATCTGTCACTTTGCTAACTTACCTGTAGGCATGGGTTTCTGAAAGATGTACTTCAGCGGATCTATCCTTGATATACGATATGTAGTGTACGCACAGAAATAATGTCTCAACTTCTGGGCTATCGATGTCAAAGCATAGTAGGTGCGCTCTAATAAAGAATATTGGTCCTCATAAGGTGGGAAGTTCTTGCTCAGATAATCTATCGCCTACTCTTTCCTCCCAGTTTCATCATGTTGCCCCAGAACGTAGCTAAAGGCTCCAACCAACACGGACAGATACAGCAATAGAGGTCTTTCTGGTTCTGGCGGGACCAACATGGGCGGTTTAGATAAGTATTCCTTGATTTTGTCAAAAGCCCTTTGACATTATTCGGTCCAGTTTGTCGCAGCATCTTTCCTCAACATCTTGAAGATCGACTCGCATATCACCTTTGATTGTGCTATAAAACGGCTAATATAATTTAGGCGTCCCAGGAAACTCATCACATCTTTCTTGTTCTTTGGTGGTGGCAAATCTTGAATAACTTTGATTTTTGACGGGTCTAGCTCAATACCGCGGTGATTGACGATGAAACCCAGCAACTTCCCAACAGGGACTCCGAAAGCAAACTTTGCAGGATTTAGCTTCAGATTGTACTTTTGAAGTAGGTCGAAAAACTTCCTCAGGTCTGCTATGTGATCTGAACCTTTCTTAGATTTGATGATAACATCATCCATGTACACCTATATTTACTTGTGTATCATATCATGGAAAAGGGTCGCCATAGCCCTCATGTAGGTGGCTCCAACATTCTTCAAACCAAATGGCATCATTTTATAACAATATACCCCTCATGGGGTAATAAAGGCTGTCTTTTCGGTGTCCTCCTCATCCATCCAAATCTGGTGGTATCCTGCGAGTTGCGAAGCAATCCACAAAGGATTGGAGTTCATGCTTGGCGTAGTTGTCGATCAATATGTGTATATTGGGCAACGGGAAATTATCCTTAGGGCTTGATCTGTTCAGATCTCGATAGTCAACACACATTTTGACTTTCCCATCTTTCTTCAGAACTAGCACAATGTTGGCTAACCAGGTCGGGTATTCGACCACTCGAAGGACCTGGGCTTTGATTTGCTTGGTAACCTCCTCTTTTATTTTTAGACTCATATCTAGCGTGAATTTTCTGAAATACTGGCGGACACATGGGGTTGGTAGGTAGCTTTTGAGCTACTACGGATGTGCTTAACCCAATCATGTCATCGTAGGACCATGCGAAAATATTCTCATATTCCTTTAGAAACTTGATGTATTCTTCCTTCTCTGGCGGTGATAGATGAATGCTTATGCGAGCTTCTTTGACTGTTTCAGAATCCCTTAAGTTAATTGCCTCAGTTTCCTCCAAGTTGGACTTTGGTGTGTTCTCAAAATTCTCTACTTCTTTGACAATTTTCTCAAGTACTATATCATCTTCCAAATCTTCCGAATCACTGTTTCAGAATCCCCTAAGTTAATTGCCTCAGTTTCCTCCAAGTTGGACTTTGGTTTATTCTCAAAATTCTCTACTTCTTTGACAATTTCCTCAAGTATTATATCATCTTCCAAATCGTCCGAATCACTTTCCTGCTATTGCGTTGTCTCATTACATGTCACAGTTGTAGGTTCATCAGGATATGTAATAATTTCGCTGAAAAGAGTGTAGAAAGATAATAATAATTACGAAAAGCAATAATGCATTAATAAAGCTTAAAATTGTCAATAAGTACGACTCGATGGCTCGAGTAATTATTTCAAAACAAAAGACTGAAAATGTCCTAAATGCTCAAAAACAATTTAAAAATAAGTCATTCTAATTCTGCTAGGCTACTCAGGTACTCGGCGAGCCCGGGATGATGCATCGGCCTAGTTCTTGAGAATAGATCCTTCTCCCACTATTTGAATATTAAGGTCTTCCTCCTCCTCCTCTAAAATTGCACTACAGTCCATGTCTTCCTCGTTCAGAAACAGCTTCCTCATACCGTCCAAAATCTCATCTTCCTCGGATCCCAAAATCATGCCAGTCTGGTAGAATGTATGGTGCAGCAGTGGTATGGGTTGTTCCAGCGGATAGTAATCGGTGCCCCACAGCGGTGTCCAATCCTGGTACTCTTGCATGGTATATTCATATTTGAGCCCAAAGGCATGCCATGATATTGTGGCAGTATGGGTTCTATGATCCCCTGAAGCTTTAGGCCAAGATCAATATGCTTTCTATCTTATTGCTCCACCATCGATCTTTCTCAATTGTGTTTACTCACTCAATGCGGTGGTATGTTTCTCCTCTCAATTTCCTCCTGTTTGCTATAACTGGCGCGGTCTGGTTTGTGTAAATAGGGTTGCTTCCATCTCTATGAATGATCACCTCCTGATGATTCCATTCGAACTTCACACCTGGTACAGGGTAGAAGAGACTGCCCCGGCTGCGTGCATCCATGGTCGTCCCAACAACAGGTTGTAGGTGGCGGATATGTCTAGCACTTGGAATTCGACATCAAACCAGGTCAGGCCCATCCATAGATCAAGGTTGATTTCTCTAATAGTGGCTCTCTGAGATTTGTCGAACGCTTTCACATTCATGATCCCCATCCATATATCATGCAGACCTTTACCTAATCTTTTCAGAGTGGTCAGCGAGCATATTTTCAGGCTCGAACCTCCATCTATCAAGACCCTGGCAATGAACTTGTCTTCAAATTGCACAGTGATATATAATGCTTTTTTGTGGATCAACCCTTCTGGCGGTACCTCATCTTCGTGGAAAGTAAATTTATGA
Source organism: Nicotiana tomentosiformis (assembly GCF_000390325.3). NCBI lineage: Eukaryota > Viridiplantae > Streptophyta > Magnoliopsida > Solanales > Solanaceae > Nicotiana > Nicotiana tomentosiformis. Next base: position 44,691,528 of record NC_090817.1, read on the forward strand.
CTCTGTCCGACCATGTTAGCCATCTCCCCGCTAGTGATACTGGCAGGCACATAAGCTTCACTTAACACCTTCATCAAGGCATGCGTCTGAATTTCGCAATAGTGACAAAATGGATATCTGGGCGGGAGTCTTGTTCAGGTGATCAACCACAGAGTATTATCTTGCATGTACCTTCTGCCAAAGATCATCAGTGCTCGTCTCAATCACAGGTGGCTTAGATGCAGCTTTTTTGCTTGTTCCTCCAAGATTTTCAGGTGTATAAACTCTGCCAGTTCTAGTCATACCCTACGCAGCATTTATTTCTTCCATTTTAGCTTTCCCTTTCCTTCTTGCCTCCACGACATAATCCCATGGGACGGTATCGGACTTATAAGACTGTGTGGGAGCTACTATCAAGGAGTAGCTACCTTAGCCTCAAATGGTGCCTGGGTTTGCACCACAATCGGTGAGAGGCTGATAGGAGATGTTTTGGGAGTATCCCCCTCTCGAATAAGTCCAATGGATCCCTTCTGATCCCATTCCTTATCAGTTTTTATAACATTTACTCCCTCGCCCCTATGATCCGGGAGAGGGTTATTACGGACATTTGGCACGGCTTCTTTTGCCTATATAACCTTGGTGTCGATCAGTGTCTGAATCTTGTCCTTTAACATGTAGCATTCCTCGATGGAATAGCAGGAATAGCAGGAATAGGGGTGATGTAAACAACGGCCTTTAGTCTCTTATACAATTGGGCTATGGGTTCAGCGATTGGGGTGTATTGTCTAGGAGTTCTGCGGTCAAAGTTTGGTCGTGGCTTTAGGTAGTTTTGGTAGGCGGGTGGAGGTGAATGGTAATATGCAGGTTGGGCATTATAGGCATGTTAGATGGTGGCAGGGTATTGGTATTTTGGAGGTGATGCTTGATATGTGGGTGGAGGTGTTTGGTATGTAAGGGGATACTTAGGGCCCTGGGCCACCATTACGGCACCCACTTACTTCTTGTTTGAAATTCCCAGGGGATTGCAAGGCTTCGTTTGTGGCTTGCAGTGCCTCGAAATTAGTCACCATCCCGTTCTTGATTTCTTCTTATATCCTTTATCCTAACTTGATGATGTCTGAGAACTTGTGATTATCGATAACCATCAGCCTTTCATAGTACTGCGGATCTTGAGCTCTAACAAAGAACTTGTTCATCTGTTCTTCTTCAATTGGTGGCCTTACCTTGGCGGCCTCTGATCTCCAACGAGTAGCATACTCGCGGAAGATTTTTGTCGGCTTCTTCTTGAGGTTTTGAATGTAGAAAATGTCTACCACATTCTATGTATTGAACCTGAACCTATCCATGAAATCTGATGCCATGCTTACCCAATTTGCCCACTTCTTTGGATTCTGACTGATATACCAAAATAATGCATCTCCTGTAAGACTTCGCATGAACAGTTTCATGCGGATTTGTTCATTCTAACCCACTCCTACAAGCTTGTCACAGTAAGTTCTCTGATGTACCTTTGGATCGCCAGTGCCATCAAATATCTCAAACTTGTGAGGTTTGTAACCCTCTGGCAGTTCTACATCTGGATGGATACATAAATCTTCATAGTTTAACCTTCAACACCCTTCCCACCTTCAACCCTATGGAGTCTTCCTGTCAGTTTCTTAGTTCTTCTGCCATGTTTCGAATGAGCAGGTCCTTCTCGGTTAGCTCAGGTATGTATAGGGTTTGTTGTAGGGTATGGGGTAAGGTTTCCATGTAGATCGGGTTGCCTTGATGGATTCCTGGAACTTGGGTATATGGGTGATCATTGATTGAGGTTTGAGGGGGATCGGGGGTAGGTTGTGGTGCGTTTTGAGGAGTGTGATAAGTGGTGGTTTGTGGATATTGGGTCACGTGATGTTTTTGTTGTTGAGGGGTTTGCACTGGTGGTGGGTTAAGGTTTTGGGAAGGTGCGGGATTGTGATACTGATGCGGTGCACAAAGATTCAAAGCTATGGGTGGTGGATTCTGGTTTTGTGTATTTTGTGGTGGTGTTTGGTTCTGAGTGGTTGTGGTTTGCTGGTTGATGTCAGGAACATTTAGGGTAAGAGGGAGGTTTCCCAGATTTCGGACCTGCTCAAGCTCACCTTGCAACTCCAGGATTTTCTGCTCCAAATGTAAGACCAACTTATTTTGTCCCGGCGTGCTTCTTTCGTCCGAGGTTTCAACATTCTCTGCTATGGTAGCATTGTCTCTTCGGTCACTTAGATCATCCATCTTCCCTTTGCCTTTGCCTTTATTTTTCGAGTCACTAGGTGGACGATGAGGGGGAGGACCTCTGGATCGGGTGTGGTAAGTTGATGATGCCAGAATGCATGAGCCAACCTTGGGGAATGGGAATAATCAAAAGAAAGAGAAAAAAAGGTAACCAAGTCAGTAAGACGAAGTAAAAGAGTGCTTGCAATATTTAATCATCTATCACATAAGGTCATGCAATAATTTGCGTCCTAACTTTGGGGACCTCATTGTGCCCGAGGTAGGCCTAAGCGACACATAGACCTGGAGAAAATTCATGCCAATGTTTGCCTCATTTCATTAGTGCGAAAATAAGCTAAATCAATCTTTCACTATATCGACAATAATTATAAAGTCACTAATGGCATTAAGCCTTATTACATTGAAATCTAATCTAATCTAGAAAGCAGTAAATGACATTATCTCCTAGTCTACTTGGTCCTTGAAGGACCTTCTCCATGCTTGGCTCTCTTGACCCCATCAATCATATTCCCTAGATCGCGCATGTCCAGTAGCAAGTAAGCCTTTGCCAGCTTCCCTCCTTCATCATCGTCCATGCCTTGACAATCCCAAAGCCTCTTTCTCATCCTCCCTTCTAGTTCTATCAATCCTTGCTCCAGGTATTCTAACCTCTCTGTCGACTTATTGGCAATCTCTTTCCATTCCCTTATCACCTACATGTTCACTTTATGTTGTTCTGGATGCTTAGCTTCGGACTCGAACACCCTTTTGCGTAGCCTCTTATACTTCACTTGTGCCTCATCCACCTCATCTATGATCCTATCCTTCAGATTGACTCTTGGTTTGATGTCCCCAGCTATGTCGTCCTCCAACCATGAGAGATAGTAGTACATATGACCGGTGTGATACTTGTCTGGTTCAATACTGTCTTCTTCCATGATGATCTTTTGGTTCCACATGTGTTGCGCTTCGAACTTGAATGGGATGACATCCCCTTTGAAATCTGCCTTATACTGACCCGTGTTAGAAACCCGAGGTATGACTTATTTCCTTCCAGCTTGCCTCATTACCCTTATAGGAGCGTAAGGGTAGATGCCCGTAGTCCGATCAGTACTAAGTGAGTAGTTCATTTGGATATGATAATGAACTCACTACTAGGAAACCATTCAAACATCCAATGCACCTGCTCATCTGTTAGATTGCTGAAGAAACGCACCCAGCCTACATCATTTCCATGCTTTGCAAACCTGTCTGGAATGAACGTCATTTTATTTGGATGATGACTACCTATGTCATCATTCAGTGGCTTAGCAGAAGCTCCTGGCGATACTCACCCCTCTGAAAGTGTTCCAGCAGCCAAACTTGGAGCAAGAGATTACAACCCTCAAAGTGTCCAGACCCATGCTTGCACCGATCCAGAGCACGATACATCTCAACTAAGATAATCGGGATGATAGTGTACGTTTTCCCTTCGATACCCTCCATCAAAGTCCTGGCGATCATGGATAAGCGAGTATGAATTCTTCCCTTTTGCATCGGAAAGATCAACAAACCAAAGAAATAGACTATGAAAACATAAACCCGGTAGTGTACCAATCCCAAAGAGGTAATGGTTAGCTCCTCATGATAAAGGCGATATGATTTGCTCTGCCCATAACGCTCATAGAGAAATTCAAAGGGGATGTATGACTTCTTCAGACAGACCAGTTCATCATTCTTCTTAAAACCTAACATATTCAGAAAACCGCGTGGAGTGCGATTCTCTAGCACTAATAGTCTTGGAATATCCCATGGCAGCTTGGCGAAACCCCTTATTTCTTCTAGGATAGGAGTCATTTCTATATTTCCAAATCGAAAAACGGCTCTATTCTCATCCCAGAATATGGTAGCAGCCTCGATCAGTTCCCTGTTTGGTTGAATGTTCAGCAAAGATAGAAGGTTACCCAATACTCTCCTTACATGATTTCTGTTATAGGGTGCAAGGTCATTCTATCAGTCAATTAGCAAAGGCGGGATATTCTGGACCATACCAAACCTCAGGATTTCGTGCTTCATTTTCTGCAAACAAATAAAAGTTAGCCCTTTCCCCCTCCAGATTCGACTATTTACGCAATAATAATCAACATGTTGGCATGTTTTCTCCAATTAATGCACATAATATGATAGTGTCCTTTGGGATTATGAAAATCCCGTTGGACTTTGGACAAGGTTCATCTAAGTGGGTCGTTATGTCAATGACGTCTCAATCCGTACTAGGTTTAGCATGATGCATGTATATTTCAAATCGGAGTATGGTTTCTAGGAAGGTCTAGAGTGGTACTCTCAAGTGGACAACTTGAGAGGGAAAGGCACGGGACCATCGACTGCATCACTGATTGACTAGTCAACTGCAAATAAGCCTTTTCGGTTTAAAAGGGTATTTTTTAGGAAAGCGCGGACACTCATCAAGTGCTGCTATGTTGATAATAGGCATACATGGAGTATGATGTGGAGCATGCTTTATGCAAAAATAGTAATACGTTGCTAAATATATACATGATGAAAGTGCGTAAAAACAGTAAGTAATGCGATAAAGACGAACATGAGAAAGAAAAGAAAAAATGAAAAACAAAAGAGGGAAGTCAGTTTAACTTATGAAAAGGTGTAAGAACGTAATGAAGCAAATAGGGAAATAGGGATGGGAGAGACATGATACTGGAGCCCGAATAAATCTTTCGATGAGGAGTTTGAAGGGCCCGGAAGAGGAAGTCCTTGCCCTTCCCCCCCCCCTCTCCCCCAACACACACTCAAAACCAAAACAAAAGAGAAAAGATCAGCCAAAAGAACATCTAAGCGAGAAAGAAACAGTCTTAAACAAGATGAAGGAAACAGAGAGAGGACGTACATGTCATATCAATAAAGGGAAATAGGGAGGGGATGTTCATGTCTTAGCAACTTAAACAAATAAAGGGAAATAAGGGAGGGGATGTACATGTCATAGCAATTTAAACAAATAAAGAAAAATAAGGGAAGGGATGTACATATCATCAAGTAATCCACATAAGTCAACTTCGTTATGGTAAGAGCCTAAGTGTAAATCCCCAACAGAGTTTCCATGCTGTCACGCCCCGTTTTCTCGTGAAAGCGGGTTTTTACATGTGGCAACTCTTTTAAATGGGTATTAAAAAATAAGAGTCGTCACCTAATGATTTTTAAGGTGGGTTAGGGCACCTATTTGCAAATAATTCTATTTTAACTAGTCTATGTCACCAACGATCGGGTAAGGGCTCAAATTACCTCGAAGAGAAGGTATTAGGCACTCTTCAAGGTCTACAATTGTGGGTCCCGGTCAAAGTTTACACTATGTGGATTATAAATTATAATTGTCCTATGTGATCATATAAGCAAGGGAAGACAAAGAATTTAAAGGTTCTATTGTGAACAAGTGTAAGGAAAATCAGACAACAATTAAACTATATAGATAATCAGTACAAGTCTTTAGAGGTTACACAGTACAACTTAGTTAGTCTATATTTAATGACTAAGTATGAACAATAAACATATAAAAGGGGGGGTCCTAAGTTTTTTAGCCTAAAGGATCACCCCGTGCAACATAAATAATACTTCGCAACTCCCTTGAGTAGGGGTTGCTCATATTATTCAGTGGCCATAGACTATCATCTCCCGCTACCCGATTACTATGTTAAAGTTATTTATCTAAAGACGCTCTAATTCAATTCTAGGTCGTGTCCTATGAGTGCAATACCCGTCCCATGTCTATGATCTAGGAGGCTTTGGACCTACTATTAGGTGGTTCTAGACTCTACTTAGGATGCTCAAAAGTGATAAAACTAGTGTACATTCAAAACATATAGGACTTCACATAAAGACAGTAAAAGGCCCAAGTTAACCTCCACACATAAACAGCAAATGCACGTGGCAGATTAGGTAGTAGACAGTTATTAGAATTAAGATGCATTAGAGTCGTTAAGTCCTATAGACATGGTTTCTATGTGATTCTGATTTCCAGTATCGTACAAGCAGTACTGCAGCTTTAGACTAACGCATAGGCAGATTAAAGGCATTGCAGGTCCTATAGGCATGATCTCTAATTGTTTGCGTGATGAGATGGTACACTGCTTGAAAGCTCAGGATTAACAACGTTGATTTTTATAAACATATTGTCTAAGACGAATAACAGTATCCAATGGGCAGGATTTCTAACAGTTGACAATTGAAATTGATTTAATAATACCTTGTCCCTATAGGCATGCCATCTAAGTGTGGCAATACAATGAAGCAACAAAAGTAATTGATTAGTTGATTAAGATCCTATAGTCATAATATCTAGATAAGCAGTTTACTAAAAGCAATAAGAGCGATTGACCGATTTCTATAGGCATGGTATCTAGATTAACAAAGCATATGTTATTACATCCTATAGGCATGTTGTCTAAGTATGCACTGTAGTAAACATAGAAACAAGTATGGCAAATACTTGGACTAACATGCGTGAACGGTGTACAAGTGAAGTGTGTATGATCCTTATGGGAATGATTTCTATGAGTGTGTAGAATAGGAGCACGTCAAACGAATAGCAAACAAAGCAGTTAAATCCTATAGGCAAGTTTTCTACCCGTTCATGCGAGAATCAGAATACCCCAACCCCTTTCACTAATCTCCCCCATCATTTGTTTACAAATTATTACATGACCAAAGATAAAAGAAGAAACAGACTCAAATATTACAAAATCGAGATTATTACAGGCCCAACGAATAGAGTAGACTCAAGAAAGCTAACCCAGCACTGCATGTGCCTTAAATAGACTCTTTCACTTGAATAGCAGGCCTAGATCCAAACATTTCCCAAAACAGAAGAGTATGCAAATTTGCACAGCCCAAAGCCATACATGGACTCATATCCAGCCCAATAGTTACAATATTGACCAATTTACCAGTCTGTGGATTCATAAACAAATAGAAGAGAAAATTAAGTGACAGCAACAGCTCGAATATCAGCAGCAAAGAGAACAACCAAAAGACCCAAATCCTAGTGCGTCAGAGTTCACAGGAGCCTCAAATGAGCCCCGAGTAGTGCTCACACTAGGGAGGTCAATAGATAGGGTTCCGGTAGCCTTGGATTTCAGCCGGCCAAGAGCCAAGAGTGCAGAAAGTATAGAAGAATCATAGTTGAGAGAACAGTAGTGGTAACGGTAGTTAAGTAATGAATCGTTCAGCCTTAAAGGGGAATGGGAAAGGGGGGTTTATATAGTAGCAAAAGTAAACATACAAACAAGGAAAACATTCAATTAAACATAAAAAGGAAAGAATAGCATGCGAAATCGATTCAGAATCAATTTAGGAGAAATCAGGCGAACTCTAGTTCAAGATGGAGAACAAAAATAGTAACAGATCTCACTGAATCGGAGCCATATGGACTGGAGTGAGTGTATCCGTTTAGAAAATGAGTATAGTACAGAATCGAAGTTGAACGAACACCCAATGACTCAGCTTCCATAAATAATCGAGTACCAAATATTGTAACGTTGAGGAAATGGTAAGAACTATCTTGTGAGCAAAAAAGGAAATGGGATATGAAAGATTTTCCATGTGATATCAGATTAGGGCTGGGGTTTGAAATAAAGGCGACTAGGGTTTCTTAGAGAAAGGGGAGAGGATGAGAGGATTTAGGGGCGGCTGTATCAGGAGAATTGGCGTTAGGGTTTGGGCGAGGGTAATTAAAAATGGAGGAGTGGTTGTGGGTCATTGATCATTTGAGATCAACGGGCAGGATCAAAGGAGAAGTGAGGCGGGTCGAATGAACGGGTAGCCACCAAGTTGGATTAATGAGGGTTGTTTGGTTTGGGCTCTGGGAATTGGGGTAGGGATTTGGGGTGTTTGGGCCATTAATTTGGTCCAAAAATTGGCTTAGGATTGGGCTAGATTTTAAATACAAGAAATTAAGGGAAAATAATTTAATAAAATAGTTAAATAAATATCAAAAATATTATTTATGCAACTTAACATTTTTAAATAATAGATGAAGGTTATAAAAATATAAATAATTACTCGGATATTACTGGGTATGTTATTGTTGTTGTTGTAGATAAAGGTTATAAAAATATAAAAAATTATTTTGACCCTGAATAAAATGACGAAATACAATTAATTGTAAACAATATAGGCTATTATTGCAAAAATACGTAAATAGCTCAAAAAACAGATGTAAGTATATAAAATGAAGTAAAAATGTTATAAAGCATATATGTGGGTGTAAACAATAAATTTGGATGATTAAGTCATCACAAAATAATTTGAAGGAGTAATTAATAAATATTTAAATAATTTAAATGCAAGAAAATTAATTTTAAAGCCTTAAAAATTATGAAAAATTACATAAGTACTTATATGACTCTTGTAAATTGGTGATGATGCAGAAATGATATTTTGAAAGTATATATATGATATTTTTAAAAATATGAGGGCAAAATTGGGTATCAACAACAGTCTGCCCAGTGATTACACATCGCGATCGCGAAGAACAAATTCTTCAACACCCAAAATCCTTCTACGCGAACGCACACTCCATGTCGTGAACGGTGACCAATTTCCCTGACCTACGCGATCGTGGACAGCCTCACGCGACCACAATGAACAGCGTGTGGGAATCCTAGGCCTCCAATTCCTTCTTCGCGAATGCGTCACCACCCACGCGATCGCATAGAACAAAATCCCATCTTCCAAACCTTACCCTCCACGATCGCTCCTCGTGATCGCATAAGCGAAAACCAGAAGCATAGGCATCAGCAAACTTCAGCAACTCTCCTAAGTCAAATTTCAATTCGTGAACCATACGAAATCCACTCGAGGCCCCCGGGACCTCAACCAAACAAACCAACAAGTCCTAAAACATCATACGAACTCGCTTGAATCCTCAAATCACCTCAAACGACACTAAAACCACGAATCACATGTCGATTCAAGCCTAATGAACTTATGAACTTCTAACTTCCAAAAGTAATGCCGAAACATACCAAACCAACTCTGATTGACCTCAAATTTTGCACACAAGCCATAAATAGCACAACGGACCTATTCCAACTTCCAGAACCAAAATCTGAGCCTGATAACCACAAAGTCAACTCTCGGTCAAACTTCTTAACTCTCCAAAGTTTCATTTTTTCAACTTTCGTCAATTCAAGCCAAAATCAACTACGGACCTCCAAATCAACATCCTGACACACTCCTAACTCCAAAATAACCATAATGAGCTATCGAAACCATCAATACTCCATTCCGGAGTCATTTACACATAAGTCAACATCCGGTCAACTCTTTCAACTTAGGCTTCCAACCTTGGGACTAAATGTCCCAATTCATTCCGAAACATCCTCGAAACCAAATCAACCACCCCGGCAAGTCAGATAACTATAAACAAACACAGAATAAACAATAAATGGGGGAACGAGGCTACAATACTCAAAACGACCGATCGGGTCGTTACAACTGTATCCTTAAGGACAAGCAAAGGGGGGTCGTCATACTGATGCTCTCTGATGCGATCATATAAAGAAGACCGAGAAACCACGCAAGGAAGAAATCGATTGGGCTCTAAACATCCAATCAAACAAACTTGTTGGCCAAGGCCTGAACATCCATAGTTAGTGGCCTCTCTACTGTTAGCAGATATGCTAAACTGCCCAAGCTCTCTGCATTTCGACTCAAGGCATCGGCCACCACATTGGCCTTCCCAGGATGATATAGAATAGTGATATCATAGTCTTTAAGAAACTCTAACCACCTCTGCTGCCGCAAATTAAGATTTTTTGTTTGAACAGATGCTGGAGACTCCAGTGGTCGGTATAGACCTCAGAAGGGACACCGAACAAATAGTGCCTCCATATCTTCAATGCATGAACAATAGATGTCAATTCCAAATGGATCATTCTTCTCAGGGACCTTCAACTACCGAGACACGTAGGCAATCACCCTACTATTTTGCATCAACACCACGCCAAGCCCAATATGTAACGCATCACAATATACAGTATAAGACCCTGAACCCATAGGCAACACCAATACTAGGGTTGTAGTCAAAGCAGTCTTGAGCTTTTGAAAGCTCGCCTCACACTCCTCAGACCATTTGAAAGGAGCACCCTTTTGGGTCAATCTGGTCATAGGTGCAGTAATGGATGAGAAACCCTCTACGAAATGGCAATAATACCCGACCAAATAAGAAAACTTCGAATCTCAATAGCTGAAGACGGTCCGGGCCAATTCTGAATTGCTTCAACCTTCTCCGGATCTACCTCGATCCCCTCACTCGACACAACATGACCCTAAAATGCCACCAAATCAAGCCAGAATTCACACTTTGAAAATTTTGCATACAACTTCTTCTCTCTCAAGGTCTGGAGAATGATCCTTAGGTGCTGTTAATGATCTTCCCGACTACGGGAGTACACCAAGATGTCATCAATAAACACAATGACGATTGAATCAAGATATGGCTGGAATACTCTATTTATTAGGTGCATAAATGTTGCTGGGGCATTGGTCAGCGCAAATGATATGGCAAGGAACTCATAGTGACCATACCGAGTCCTAAAGACGGTCTTTGGAATATTCGAATCCCGAATCTTCAGCTGATGATACCCTGACCGCAAATTAATCTTCGAGAACACTCTGCCACCCTGTAGCAGATCAAACAAGTCATCAATACGTGGCAATGGATACCTATTCTTCACTGTAACCTTGTTCAACTGCGGATAATCAATACACATGTGCATAGAACCATTCTTCTTCTTCACAAACAAAACCGACGTACCCCAAGGCGGCATACTAGGCTGAATGAAATCCTTATCAAGAAACTCTTGCAACTACTCCTTTAACTCTTCAACTTTGCTAGGGCCATACGCAGTGGCGAAGCCACATGGTTATAAGGGTGGTCAGTTGACCACCCTTCGTTGAAAACTTGCACTATGTATATAGGTAAAATATTATGTTTTAGAGGTATATAACACACATTGAACACACTTTGTCGAGTTTTTTTCACTTCTTTCAAATTTGAATACCCTTTGGTAAATTCCTAGATTCGTCACTAGCCATACGATATAGTCGAATAGAAATGGGCTGAGTGCCCGGCAACAAGTCAATACCAAAATCAATATCCCTATCGGGCGGCATGACCGGAAAATCTGCTGGAAATACATCTGGGAAGTCTCTCACTACCAGAACTGACTCAACGATAAGAGTATCAGCATTGACATCTCTCACAAAGGCTAGATATGCATCACACCCTTCTCAACCATGCGCTGAGCCTTTAGAAATGACACAACCCTGCTAGGAACATAATCCAATGGACCCATCCACTCTAACCATGGTAAACCTGACATAGCCAATGTCACAGTCTTGGCGTGACAATCTAGAATAGCATGATAGGGTGACAACCAATCCATGTCCAAGATAACATCAAAGTCTATCATATTAAGTAACAATAGATCAACTCTGGTCTCAAAACCACCAATAACAACTAAACACGACCGATACACACAGTCCACAATAATAGAATCTCACATAGGCGTGTACACATAAATAGGAGAACTCAAGGAATCACGAGATATATCCAAATACAGAGTAAAGTAAGATGACACATATGCATAAGTGAATCCCGGATCAAATAAGACTGATGTATCTCAATGACAACCCGGAACTATACCTGTGATGACTGTGTCTGATGCGACTGCCTCCGTCCTAGCGGAAAAGTATAAAATCTGGCCTGGCCTTCCCTCTAGGGTGACCTTTACCCACCCATTACCCACCCCTAGCTGGCTGTGCAGGTGGAGCGGCAACTGGGGCAGTTACCATGGCTTGAGAAGTCTGTGGACCTGACTGAATCCGTGGAGCCTGAGTAGTCTGCGGAGGTGCACTCCTCCTGAGTTTGGGGTAGTCCCTCACCATATGACGGGTATCACCACACTCAAAGAAAGATCTCGGTAGGCGTGGCTGCTGGGACTGGCTTGAGCCTGGTCAGCTGGACTGACCGCTGAAGGCACCCCGTGCAGGAGGTGCACTAGAAAGTGGCTGAGCAAAATGTGCAACCTGAGACCTCGGAATAACTGGAGCACCAATAGAAGCTAGAAGTACTGAGTGAACTGGACGACTCACATAGCCTCTACCATGATGGCATGTAGCTGCAGCGTGACCACCACTAAATCCTCCAGTACCTCGAGGCCTTTTGGCTTCCCTATCCTCTCTCTCACGGTCCTGCATACCCTCCAACCTCTGTGCGATCTCTACCACCTGCTGATATGGGGTATCTGTCTCCAACTTTGAGCCATGCTGAACCTAATACAAGAGTTGAGCCCCTCGATGAATCGACAGACTCGCTCTATAACTGTAGAAACCAAAGTAGGTTCATGTCTGGACAAAACACTGAATCTGGCAGCATACTCTAACACTAACATTGTACCCTGGCATAGATGCTCAACCTCTGCACTCCATGCATCCCAAAGGGTCTGGGGAACAAACTCTCTTAAGAACATCTCTGAAAATTGAGTCCATGTAAGTGAAGCTGCATCGGCTGGGCTACCCTCCTCGTAAACCTGCCGCCACTAATATGCTACTCCTGACAGCTAGGGGTTTACATGGACCGGGTTGGTTCGATTTTTATCAAAATCAAATCAAACCAACTATATCGGGTTTTTAAATCTATAGATCAAACCAAACCAACAAAAGTTAAATTTTTCAATCTCGGTTTTCCTCGAAGTTTTTGGATTTTTTTCGATAAACTTATACTCCAAATATTTCTTTAGTACCTTTCTTTTGAGCCTTTGCTCACTCCTGAAAAATGTTGCACAAGATTTTTTATATTGCATTCTACATACGAATTATCACCAATAATGCTAAAAACTAGCAATGCAATAACAAATATAGCTTCCCCCACAAGAATGAAAAAGAACAGACAAAAGGGCAAAAGAAAAACTACCTTGTCAAAATAAGTTGTTGGAGGAGGTATGACACCGCCTGCCCCCCATGACTGGTTTAGAAATGAAAGCAGCTATCTGAGGCAAAAAAGTAAATTAATCAGTAATAAATTACCCTAAATGCAGAAACTGAGCAGTAGTGAGTTAAAGTTGACAAAAGTTACTGTTTCAGGCCCCTCTTTGAGGATAAGATCTTCTAGATTTTTAGCCAATCTGGTTAAGAACTCCTCCTCCGTCTCACCTGGCTGATACATTTCAACAAAAATAGTATCTTACACCCCATAAGAACAGGACAAACCTAAGAGCTAGCAAGAATAAGTAATAACCTGGAAGATGATAGTGCCAATAATGAGGGCAGCCAGTGTGCAGTACAAATGGAGCAGGAAGATCAAATGTATTCGAGATTTGCACAAAATTGACTCAATAAAAGTTTATGAGCCAGAGGGATCTGAAACAGAAAAAGCATTCAAGTCAATGAATGAATACTAATCAATTGAACTACTTAGAAAGCTAATTAATTGCAAACACATATATAGGCGCGCTAAAAGTAAATCTTTTTCGTCGCTCTACAATGACTTCCATTTAGGAACCATTAAAATGTCACTACAATAGAAGAAGCAATGTAAACTGAATAATTTTGTCAAAGGTCAAGTTACAAAGCAAAAGTCTGTAATAAACAATTAAAAAAATAGAAGAACAGAAACTAATTTATTTGTAATGCAATTCAAAAGTAATGGTTTTCTTTCTTTCCCGCTTTCTTTCTTTCTAAGGTTGAAAAACAGATTAAAATGTCATGGATAATACCTGAAATCAAGATGATGAACTGGTCTTAAAAGGAGGATGACAATGATGACTTGAACAAACCTTGAAGTTGAAGGCTAGTTTTTTACTTGCTTTCATAAAATGAATAACTACTGACATTAGGGATTTAGGGGTGTAATTTGCTTTGGGCTTGGGATTATTTTATTGTTCTAAAAGAGTGGGCTACAATTTAATTCCATCCTATTATTACATTGTTAATAAACAAAGATCTTGATAAATTTAAATAATGATTTGGAAATTATATTATATTAATATTTTAATCTATAAAATAATTCTAAAAATATATATATGTAATGTCGGGTTGGTTTGGTCTCGGTTTGACTTTTTTTCGTTAATACCAAACCAAACCAATTATGATCGGGTTTCTTTTTCCAATACCAAACCAAGTCAAACCAAACCACTATCGGTTTTTTTTTTCGGTTTGGTGCGGTTTGTCGGTTTCAATTGTACACCCCTACTGACAGCTAGAATGTAGTGAAAGCAACTCCGCTCGTCTCCACAATACCCATGGTGTAGAGAATACGATGACACTTCTCTAAAAAATCTTGTGCATCCCCTGAAGCAAAGCCACTAAAAGTAGGAGGATGATACTTCTTGAACCTCTTAACTCTAAGCTGCTCTTCCTAAGATGCTACTGCCCTAACCTCGGGCTGAACCGGAATAATAGGCTGAGCTGGCATAACCTCTGGGACCTGATCCACATGGACCCACTACTCTGGAGTACGAGCCGCAGGGGACTGATCTCCTTCCCCAGCTTGAGATATGGCTGGTGCAAGTGGAATCAACCCCGCCTGAACTAGAGTACCTAATATGCTCAAGAACTGTGCGAGGGTCAACTGAAGTGCAGGGGTGGCAACAGGTGCCTCGGGTGCCTGTCCCCCAACTGGAGCTACTGGTGGCTCCTCAGCCGCAGCTCGGACAGGCGCTCTAGCTTTACCACGTGCCCTCCTTCGGCCTCTGCCCCGGCCCCAGCCTCTTGCGGCTCTAGCAGGGGGGCGAGTGTCTGATCGTCGGATCCAGAAGTGTGTGTCCTCGCCATCTATGAGAGAATAGAAAGTCAAAGATTTAGATTTCGAAGTCAATCAATTCGCACGATAAGGAATCAAAGAAATGAAGTTTTCCTAACAGTTCCGTAGCCTTTCGAAGATAGGTACAGACGTCTCTGTACCGATCCGCAAGACTCTATTAAACCTGCTTATGACTCGCAATACCTATGAACCTCGAGCTCTGATATCAACTTATCACGACCCCAATTTTCCTCCTTAGGATGTCGTGATGGCACCTAGTCTCTAAGACTAGGTAAGCCTTACATTTAATAATAACTTGACAGAAATAATCAACAGAAATACTAAAGCAAGACTGATAAACTCATATAAACTTCCAAAATAGGATCTCAATAACACACTTCCCAAAACCGATAGAATTGAGTCATAGGCTCTACAAAATAATCTAGAATGTCTACTACAACATTGTCTGAATGAAAAATACAACAGAAATAAAAGATAAGGAAAGGTGACTCTGAGGCCTGCGGGCGCCGAGCATGCATAACTTGAAGTCTCTGGATGACAGCTATAATCAAACACAAACGTCCAGCCCGGGCAGACGTACCTGGATCTGCATAAAAGATGTGTAGAAACGTAGTATGAGTACACCATAATGGTACCCAGTAAGTATTAAGCCTAATCTCGGTAGAGTAGTGACGAGGCTAGGTCAAGACACATTAGGACATAATAAACGAAACGAAAACATAATAGCGAAAAGTAATGGAAAGCGGAGAAATAAATGATACGAAACAAGTTAATAACATAGACTAATGACATAATTGTAAGCATAGAGATAACATAAAGAAAGCAATTAAAGAGAACCACAATAGTCAAACGCGGACAAACTTGATAAGACAAGGAAGGATAAAAGCAACAAGAACTATTTTACCAATAACTCTTTACAACCTGAGATAAACAACAAGAATCACAAACGAGGTACCACCTCATATAAAACAAGAATCACAAACGAGGTACTGCCTCGTATAAAACAAGAATCACAAATGAGGTACTGTCTCGTATATAACAAGAATTACAACCGAGCTACCGTCTCGTATTTACTTTTCATAATTTCAATCACAATCGTTCCTTATGCCGCCACGTGAGCCTTACATTTAAATACTTTTGAAAATATTTTTTCCAAAATAGCTACACGCACTTTAGCCCATCTTATGACGTTGTGTGGCTTCAAGTAATTTCTTTACAAGCAACACGCACATAAGTCCCACCTTACGCCGCCGCATGCACATTAACCCCTATCCTTATACCGACGCATGCACATTGATATCACATCACAATAACAACTCGCACCACAAGTGTCCATATGCCACAACTTACCAATAATCAACAATATCAATATTTTCACAATAATAGCTCATAGCTCAACCACAATGTGTACAAGAATATCAACAGCAACAATGAATGTAAATTTCTCAACAGGAATATATCTCAACAATTAACAACTTCGCCTCAATGTGATAACTGCTTTCACAACTTCAACACCAATAACTCAACAATAAGAGAGATAATGTGTAACCACGATATCAATAAGAATAAATCACAATAGGAGAGATAACATGTAACGGGGACTTCAAATAAGGATAAGTTAACAAGGAAAGAGATAACGTGTAACAATGACTTCAAGTAAGGATAAATCAATAATGGAAGAGATGACATATAGCAATGACTTCAAATAAGGATAAGTCAACAATGGAAGAGATAACATGTAACAACAAAAGAGGCAACAACTTCAACTAAAGCATAAGAGCAAAGTATCAAGCAAGATGTAGAACAAGTGTTAACAAAGTCAAATACGGAATATAAGGATAGACTAACACAAGTAAGAGTAGATTGACTATGAGAATTTAAAACATGATAAGACAATTCAATTAAGGCATGGAAAGAGTCTAAGTAGCCTAAACCGGTCAAATACCACATATAACCCGTGTACCCACTCGTCACCTTGCGTACACGGCTTTCATATAGCACAAATAACACAATCAGTCCCAAATCCTAAGGGGTAGTTCCCCTACACAAAGTTAGGCAAGATACTTACCTCAACTAGGCCAACCCAATCCTCGAAAAATAGCTTTTCCCCTAAAATTTGCCTCCACGCGGCTCAAATCTAACCAAAATTGACTTAATATCATCAAACAATGCAAGGAAAAATAATAACAATAGATAAAGCTATGATTTTTACACTTTTTTCACAAAGTCAACAAAAGTCAACCCGAAGCTAGCCCTTTCAAAACCCCGGGCCAAGGGTAGATTCCGACTATGCATAACCCCACGAGTCCATATATATATATATATATATATATATATATATATATATATATATATATATATATATATATATATATATATATATATAATTAGTTTCGAAATCCGAGTCCAAATCGACTCTCAAAACTCAAACTCTTATTTTTTAAAAATTGACAAAGTTTCACAAATATTCACTTTGATTCACATGATTTTGATGTTAAATCTAAGATATATTGATAAAATATAGTTGGAAATTGATTAGAATCACTTACCCAATATTTGTAGATGAAAATCCCCTCTCCAAATCGTCTCATACCGAGTCTAGGATTCTAAAATGAGAGAATATGTAGAAAAATCCCGACTCCCATCCCTTTTGTCTAGTTGCAACTCGTAATTGCGGATCAGGTATCGCATTTGTAAACCCCGACAGCCTCAACAATTGTCGCAATTGCGAAGCTGGACACCTTCGCAAAAGCGAACAATTATTCCCAAAAGCAACCTAAGCCCAGGCCTGTTGACTTCGCAATTGCGAAGGGGCCAGTCGCAATTGCGACATCAGAGCCCCCCCCCCTCCCCCGGTCACCTTTGCAATTGTGAGCACCAGCCTCGCAATTGCGATAACAGAGCACCAGCAACACCAGCAATTCCATTTTCAGTCCAAAACATTCCGAAACATGTCTGAAACTCATCCGAGCCCTCGAGGCTCCAAACCAACCATCCACACAAGTCTAAAAATATCATATAAACTCGTTCGCGCAATCAACACACAAAAATAACATCTAGAACTACGAATAGGACACCTATACACATGAATTTTAAAGTAAGTTTCAAGAACCTCTAGAATTGCAACTAAACGTCTGAATCCTATTAAATCAACCAAACGATACCAAATTTTGCAGGCAAGTTTTAAATAGCATAGCAGACCTATTCCAAGTCCAAAAACCAAATTACGATTCTGATAGCCAAAAGTCAACCTACGATCAAACTTTTCAATTTCAAATTGCTAAATTTCAGCAAAACAACACAAATCAACCTATGGACTTCCGAATTCGGTTTCGGGCATACGCCCAAATCCAAAATCACGATACGAATCTAACAGAGCCATCAAAACATCGTCCCGGGGTCGTTTTCACAAAAGTCAACTATTGGTCAACATAAATAATTTAGGCTTCTAAACCAAGAATCAAAGGGTCCAAATTAACCCGCAATCATCCCGAAACGAAACTAATTAATCCCGTAAGTCATAACCATAAACACACATGTGTGAAACATCAAAAGGGAAAACATGACGCAATTACACAAAACGACCGGTCGGGTCGTTACAAAAAAATTATAAATAATGTCATAAAAATCAATTTAGGAGAGCAATAAATAAGGTGGGACGATTAGTTGATGTAACTACTTAGATTCAATATGTGAATATGGATTATTAGTTTGTTATTGGAATTATTAGTATATTCACGTTTGATATGTAATTAAATAAAGAGTGTCTCCGAAAACGGTGAAGAGTCTGGCTACCGGGCTATGGTTTTTTAAGTAACAAACTAACTTTTAACCAATTAAATGATTCAGAAGTGAATTTGAGAAGACAAAATTTTGGTAGAATTAACACCAGGTAGCCACTCTAAAGGGCTACTATGTAGGAATTAGCCAGTGCGTCATGAATTTCAGTTTTCCAGTTTAATTTTTCGGGGCAAAAATATCATGAATTATCCTGAAGTTAAAATTTTTAGTTTAAAATTTTAGGACAAAATAAGTATTGGGTAATCTCTAAATAGCATCCCTTAGAATAGCTATGTGCACTTGCCCCAAAACTTTGGACATATAAACTCCCCGAACAAATTGTATTACAAGCAAGCTTCTAGGTAATTACTCTTTTTATTCTTGAAAAAAACATATAGCATGTATTTTAGATCATCTAACAACATTTGTAAATGATGTAAGACTCTAAGGTGTTTTCATCGGGTTTACTTTGTGCAATGATTTTTAATTATACTGAGATACCCAAATACTTTTTTGTAATAAATATATTTAATATTATTGAACAGCGTACGTGAATAACTATAAAAAATAACTTAAATAAGATATTGTTGCATAAACGATAATATATGTTTGGGTAAAGGTATACAACGATTTTTTTTTCGACAGCCGGTTAATATTTTCTTTTACATTTTCTGATTTTCAAATGACAATTATCCATATTTAGAGACACTAAAACAAAAGAAAAACCAAGAGATTAAAAGAAGTAATATAAATATAAATTGAAACAGACAAAGAAACACATAGATTGATGAATAATATTAGAAGTCTCAATATACTGTAATGGATTAATTGCTAATGAATTAAAAATTTACAATTAATGTCATAAAAATCGAAATAAAAAAGGTCAAACGATCAGTTCATGTAGTTATTAGGGAAAAGGTCGAATATACCCCTCTATTTTGGTATATTGTTCACATTCACCCTCCGTTATACTATTAGGCCACATATACCCTTACCGTTAGCCAAACTTTTTAAAAATACCCTCCACCTAACAAAAAATCATCAAATTAAAAAAAAATCATTAAAAAAAATATATTAATCCACAACCCGTTAAACCCATCATATAAAAATACGGAACCTAGATTTCTGAGACGTCTTAATACATTTTATTCATTTAGAGAGAGAGTGAGAATGATGGTGGCGGTAGGATTAGTAAAAACTTATATTTTGGTTCTTAGTTGTTCATGGTAGCATTAGGATGTCATGTTATCACTTTCGGTTGTATTTTTGTGTGGTTATATAATATGACATCCCTTTGTCTAATGTAATGCACACTTGATAGTTGGTTTGTATGTTGGTAACAACTGATATATACTTTAACAATACTTGTGTTTGGTTAATATATGAAGTTAGTGTGCTTATGTTGTTAAGTTACTTTCCAACTTGGTGGTGTACTTTCTTTTATTCTTGATGAATTCCTTAGATTGTAGCTTGATATTAAATTGAATCTCCTCTAATTATTTTATAATTTTTGTTCATTATAAGTCCAGTTGTTACTAAGAATTATGAGTATCACACCCCATAACTTGGACTCTAACTTTGGTTCTTAAGGCGTAATTTAGCGATAATACTCGTAGCTCAAATGCTTAAAATAGAATAATAAAATCATAGTGCTTAAATACTCATCAACAAAGGCTCACAATTGGAGGAAGAAATACCTCGGTAGTTGCCTTAAGACTTCAAAACTGTCAACCTAATAAGATACTATAAACATTCAAGTCATGGTGGAAAGAAAATTATGATGAATACTCGGTACAGTTCGACATGACGAAAAAAAACAAAGAGAAAAGCTAGAAGAAGAAAAAAGAAATTGGAAAAGGTAGAATATAATAAACATACATGATATTAAAAGAATTGTGACTAAATATATAAATGAATATATGGTTGTCGGTATTTTTATTTCTTTCACTTCTTCAGTTCAACAAGTGACTACGAAAGAGATGACTAATCTTTGAGAAAAAAGTGCAGCAAATAAAAGGGGTTTACGGGTTATTAATGGGTTTTAAAAAAATAAGTCTCTTTTTTAATTTGGTGGCTTTCCGTTGGGTGAGAGGTATTTTTTAAAAAATTGGCTAACGGTAAAGGTAGATGTGGCCCAATAGTATAACGGAGGGTAGATATGAACAATATACTAAAGTAGAGGGGTATATTTGACCTTTTCCCCTAGTTATTAAGATTCTACTAGTTAAATTCAAGTTTGAATTCAAGTGTAATATGCAATCAAATAAAGAGCGGAAAATGGTCAGATATATCCCTCTGCTATCAAATATTATTTAAAGTTGTCATCCGTTATACTAATCGATCAAAATTACCCCTGACGTCTTACTATTAAACATATTTGCCCCTCATTTGATGGAAGGAACACGTGGCAGCCTTGTAAATATTTTAAATACCCAACCAATTGCCCATACTAAATACCCGATATCCATAACCCTATACGTGACCCATCCCAAGACTTAATTAATTTAATCCCCGTCCCTTTCTCTTAGTTTATCTCTTTCCCAAGTGAAGCTCCTTCCTCCATGCTTCCAAATTTCTTACAAATTGAATCTTTTTTATTTTAGAGTGTAGACTAAAAAATTGTTAGAACAATCACTTGTTTATTTCCTTGATTTTCAGATCATAAATCATACAAAAAAAAAGGAAATTTCGAAAAGGAATTTTTGTGCTATTGGATGCTTGAAAATCCTAATATTGGTTTGATTGTTTGGAGCTGCTCTTGATTCAGAATTATGCTAGCAACTGATTTAAAGAACTGGGTAAAAATAATCGAACTCCAACTGTTGGGTTCTTAAGTTATCCAAGTTGAAACCAAAATTGTTGAAGTATTAGAATTATTCTACTGAAATAATTATCTGGGTCTATTTTGTTGAGCTAAAATCTTAGATTAACCACTAATTTTTAGTTTGGTTAAAGAAGATTTGCAAGTAAAAGAGTTGTGGGGTTCCTTGATGAATCAGATTTGAGGTTCAAAAAAAAAAAAATCTCCACTTTCCGAATCGAAAAATTCGAGCAACTAAGCTTGAAAAATCTTGTTAGTGCTTCTATGATTGAAAAAAATGAAATTTAAGGATTTGACAGTACTTTGCAGTTGGCATTTGAGCATTAATCTTATTCTAATTTATAATGTTTGCTGTTGAGAATTGAGGTTGCAAATATCACTGCAAAATTAGAGTTCTTTGAACTTGAATTGTCTCTATATTGAAATTCTATTAAACATTATTTTCTTGAGAATTGAATCGTGGTGTTGTATGTGCTTAAATCAAAGAGATTAACTACTGCTCGTTGGAAGAATTTAGTGTTAAATTTAAGGACCACCATTTTTGAACACTTCCATATTTTGGAGGAAGGAGTTTTTCTTGTGAAGGAAATGAAATAAGTCTTGGGATAGGTCGGGATTAGGGTTGTGGATATTGGGTATTCAATATGGATAACGGGTTGGGTATCAAAAATACTTAGAAGGCTGCCACGTGTCCCTTCCGTCAAATGAGGGGCAATTATGTTCAAATAGTAAGACGGTAGGGACAATTTTAATCGATTAGTATAACGGAAGACAATTTTAAATAATATTTTATAGTAAAGGGATATATCTTACCCTTCTCCGAATAAAGAAAATCTACGGAAACACTGAAAAGTCGTATCGTTGCTTTTCAAGAATTTGAAACACATGGAATGCAATTGATTTTGTATAACTTTTATTACTATTAGTGAGTGACATTATATTAGTTTTTTTAAATATTAGAATAATATGAAAAAGTTTTAGACAATGTATTATTTCACTCCACATTTATCTTGATATTAAATATTCATATTCAATTTTTATAAGATCACGTGCAAAGCACGTGTAGAGACTAGTCCTAAAATAAATAACACCACAAGAATTAACATAAAATAAAAAAATTGAACATTAAAGCGTAAAACAAAATCTTTTTATTTGTTCTTTCTTCTTGTCTTACCCAAGTTTATTGATTTCTTTTTTCTTCTAAAAGAAATTAACCTTATGTTGGTACAATAATTCCAATCGAAAATTAATATCCTAAATAACAGTAAATTCAAACAAATTAATTAATAACAACAAACTAGTTAGTCACTTCATTTCAAAGAGAAAGAGTCTTTTACTATTTGGGGATTCAAACAAGATTTTCTTTGATCATATTTTTTGCAAATAGTTTTTACATATTTTGAATTGTTAACTTTGCGGCTTATAGTATTTTTACGTAGTTTCTAAATATGTTAATTTTATTTCAAAAAAATGAAAGAATCAATTCACACAAAAAACTAATCAATTTTATCCTCGTACTCCGAGAGTGTTCAAACAAATTGAAACGAAGGAAGTACAAATCCCGACAGAGTGAACCTCAATAATATTATACCCAATTATAAAGATTAAAAATTAAAATTTACTCTGAACAAATGTTTATGCTTACCTCAATATTATTAATACCCAATTGAAAAGGTTGAAAATTAGAACATACTTATTGATCAAATATTTATGCGCATTATGGGTTATTTCTAAGCCTACCGTTACTGACAAAATTTAATCCTGATTTGCATTTGAGTTTATTAGTTAGTATTACTGTTATTTTAAGGTTATGAGTTTCAACCAGATTTAACTTTTTTTTTTTTTTTTTTTTTTAATTTTATATTTAACCCAAAGGAAAGGAGCTTTCGTCCGGACCTTTAAACGTAGCTTCAGTCTTCACTCATGTTATTTTTTCCCCTGTCTCTTTTATTTAATTTGTTTTTAAATAAATATTAATTTGGTTAAGCATGCTCGGTTAAATTATGCAGGTATCAAAGCTGAAATATAGGTATGAATGAAATCATCGTTTTTCCTATAATAATAGTATATGTAAAGAGCAATTAATGGTAATATTGGATTGTTTACCTTATTCGTTCTCTTTTTTTTGGGGTTTAACAGCTGAGGGCGGGAAGAGTAGACTGTCGGCGAGAATGAAGTTCGCGGTGAAGGCATGGAGCAAGGGCAAAGCCCGAGTTGGTGTTGTTCAGCTGGGAAGCTGCCCTCACCCAATAGAGACACCTGCTCTCCTCCTTACAACTCGCAAAGGCTTGCCTGTTTTCATTCCTCCTGACCACTTCCCTTCCCTCCCTTCCCCTGATTCTCTCCTCTTCCATTTCAGCCCTCTTCACTTGTAAGTTTCCTTTGCTTCTCCGCTAAGTTTCTCTTTGTTTTACTAGCTGTCATAATTCAATGGGTCGTAGACAAGATGTTTGTTATTTTGTCCGTGCTGTAACTGTCAAAGTAAAGCCATGTAAATAAGTTAAAGGGATCCTTCAAGTTAATATCCACTAATAACTCGATTCAAAGTCAAATATTTATATATATATATATATATATATATATATATATATATATATATATATATATATATATATATATATAGGATTCTTAATGCATATATACGGTCTTGGCAAAAGCTACTAGATTCCATGAACCCACAAGTTACTTTGTGGATCTGCCACTGTAAATACGGGTGCTCTTTTCTTACTTCTTCAAGAGTGAAGACCAATATCAGAAAAACTAAATAAAAAGGTCTACCTCTCTATCCGTTTTAGTTTTAGATAAGGTGGTTCGCCACCACTGTACGTGAGGGGTGCACTCTGTCCCTTGTTGAAGACCAACAAGAATAAATTTGAAAATTTATAACCAAGTAAAGAGTGTTGGTTTTAGAACAGTTTAACCTTTTAGATGAGGTGATTCAAACAATTCAGCATTTTTGAATTTTCTTGTTCTAGCCTGGAAGGCATTTCCCTGAAAGCAATCTCAACCATTGGAGGATTGCACCCATTGCTTGGTTTACGTGATCATATACTTGTAGCTGTACCAAGGGATTCTATTATATCTATCCCAGACCATGACAGTACTAACAGGATTGGAGCTTCCTTTGAAACTCCTTCTGGTCGTATGTTGGTAACTTATTTATCCCTTTCTTTCTTATTTTTGTTTTTAATTTGACAGCCTTTTTGTTTTAGTTGCAACTACCCTAGTTACAATCCATTCTCTTGTATGTTTTTCCTCCCATTAAGTGTATTTGTTCAATGACAATTTTCTGTGTTGTTGGCAGATTAAGCCTGCAGAATACATGGAAATGATTTCTTCTATGAGGCCAAATTTATGGACCACTTTAGCCGATGAAGTTCCTGCTTGGGCTTCTGAAAAAAGGAACAAAGCCTCAGTTGAACGTACTCTAAGGTGGCTCGACGAATGCATCATTTCAAACTCGGTAGGCATGTCGTACTAGCTATTTATATATTCTCTGCTTTGCTGGCACTGTGTATGTGGATTTGATTATTTACAAGCCCGATTGTGATGTCAATATGCAACATGAAAAGCATGCAAAGGTGCCTATATAGTCTTGTCTATGGAATGTTTATTGTTGGTTGAACACCATTCACATGGCTAGACGCAGTAACTTAAGAGTTCCTTTTCTGTGAAGTGCCTAAAAAGGAGGTGCATTTATTACATTTTCATTGTCTGGACATAGGACACAATGTATTTTTCATCGTCTAGAAGAACAGTTTTTGATAAAACATATGGGAACTTTTGATTTTTCGTTGGAAATAATTAACGTCTCTGTTCTTTCTATTGAAATCATGCATGCAGGTCCTCTTTTCTTTTTTTACATTTTTGTTCTGTGTGTCATCTTTGCTGACTTTTGTCACGCTTAATTGGTCATTTTAGCGGAGATATTCACGACCAGACAACAACATGCCATATTAAAACTGAAAGTACAAGTTGAATGACAAGTTCAATCCATACTTTGTGGGGCAAATAAATTAGGAAGCTAATGCACTTTAAGTTGTTTTCTAGAATAATTTGATCAGGTAGTAGTGTGAACAGCTTAACCACGTAAGGTGTTGAATATTAACTTTAGGGTCTAGTAAAATTAGCTGATAAAACCTGGATAAAAACAATACTAAATAGTTAAGGTCAGCAGTGGTGATAAATCTCAAAATATTATTTGCACAACTAATTTCTTAATAGGAGATGAATGCCATAATGAGGCCAACCTGCCCTTTCCCTCTCTCTCTCTCTCTTATGGGAAAAGAAAATTTCGAATTAGCGAGAACTTGCAATTAACGCTTTCTACATGTTCTAATTTCCCATTATAAAATGAAGTCAAAATATGAAAAGAGAAAGCCCTTACATGATATAATCAAAGTTAAATCAAGTTATAAAGGTTAGGCATTGAAATTTAATAAATGAAATATTTATTAGATCTTTTGGTCTTCACAAAAGTTGTAGATATGTGTCTTAATTTTCTCCAGAATTTTGAATCACCTTAATCCGAGTTCTAGAAAGATAGTTATAGTCAATTTACTAAATGTTGTACAGTAACAAACGAGATCAAGTTCTTAATATCAAGTGCACTAACTAAAAACTCAACCATGTCAAAAAATAAAGTTTGATTAATAGTCTTACCACAAGGAGAGCGATGTCTTTTGATTCTTCCAAAACCAAGTCTACATTATTTGTTTATATGGAAGACATAATGGATTTTAAATGTAGAGTTGTGTTTTCATGAGAAAAGAAACATGCTATTGAGAGCTTTAATGGGGGAAATGAAGAAGAAGATAAGTTGTGACAAAATGAGATTCTTCCAACGTGAGTGACAATAAAGAGGAGTGGAAAAGTATCCACTAGATCTTAGGCTTAGAATTGCTAAAGTAAGTGATTTCATGGTTCAAATTAAATGACTTAGCAAATTTGCGTTATAGATCCTCCCTGTCTTGGAGAAAGTACATGGGAGTCCTTGAGGTTCTAAGTCATGTAATAGTCTCCTTCCAAGATGATTTTTAACTTTATTATATAGTGCTCAATCTATGTCTATATTTCGTGAAGTGCAATCACTCGATATTACCCGGTAGGAATAATTCTCCTCAATTCAATTTATGTCTGAATATTTCTAAAGAATTGGAAATACCTTCTAATCAATAAGCATAGATTATATAGATTTATTCTCTATTAGAACAAAAATGTTCAAATAACACAAATATTTGAATTTCAAGAAAGGAGTGAAGAAAACATTTTGCACACCGTATTTTAAAAAACAATGAAGTGTCAATTATGATGCATATAATGTTTTTATCAAAATTTGAGTGTTACAACTCTCTTCCCTTAAAAAGATTCCCAAACAATTTATCTATACCAGTGTTTTAAAAGGCGTGGGCGTAAGGCGAGGCGTTTTACATATGCCTCAGCGGGGCGTAAGCCCCATAGGTATTTAGTTTTTAATATTTTATAAAATAATATAATGACAGTAAATATTTATAAACAGGTAAAATTGCATAAATATTGAAGAAAACTATATATGTGTGTGCTCCATCCCCACAAAAAACTAATCAAAACAATCCATTATACGTTACTTACAAGCACAAGTAATTTGAGTCAAAGAATAAAGTTTTCTATATGGAGGAACAAAAAGGATGATTAACCTGCAATTTGAACTTTGAATTTGCTGCTATGAAGAAGAATGTAGTTCTCTTTGTATTTGTAAAAAAAATTAAATATTCGTTGCTTTTGGGAGATATTAGCAGACAAGATAAAAAATTGGGAAAACAATGAATTAGGGCTTAAATCAATAAAAAAGGTCTTTACTTTTAAATTTAATACTTTTGAGTTCCTTTTTAAACCTTTTGAGTAATTACCAAACTGACTTTTGAGAATTTGGGTATTATATGAAGGACTAATTCAACAAATTTTGTTTTAATTTGAAAAAGTTTCTGGGGCTTACTCCTTACTAAAAAACGCGCCCCGAACGCCCGGGCGTACGCCCCAAATTGCGGGGCGTACGCCTCTTGAGACTTTCGCCCCACACCATCGCCCCAGGGCGTTTTTGGTACGCCTCGCCCCAGAAACGCCTTTTAAAACAGAGATCTATACTAGTCATGAGTAATGTGGATACTGTAGTCACATGTACTCTCCAGCTCCCAAGTAGCTCCTTTCTACAATGTTTCTCCAAAGGACTTTCCCTAAGGGAGTTTCATTACTGCTTTCCATCCACAAATAAATGGCCAGTACGACAGGGTAATACAAATCTTGGATGATATGCTTCGAGCATGTTTTATTGAGTTTGAGGGTAGTTGGACGAGTAGTTGGCGTGATAGAAACCTTGGATGATATATTTCGAGCATGTGTTATTGAGTTTGAGGGTAGTTGGATGAGCAGTTGGCCATGATAGAAATCTTGGATGATATGCTTCGAGCATGTATTATTGAGTTTGAGGGTAGTTGGACGAGCAGTTGCCCGTGATAGAATTTGGATATAATAATAGCTACTAATCAAGTATCAGCATGCCTCGTTATGAAGCTTTATATGATGTAAATATAGAACTTCTCTTTGTTGGAGTGAAGTTGGTGAAAGAAAACTTTTATGTCCTGAAATTATGCAACAAACTGAAGACAAGGTAAAATCATTAAGGACTGATTAAAAACTGCTCCAGATGGACAAAAGTCCTATGTTGATCTTAAGAAGTGTGAAATTGAACATGAAGTGGGTGATGAGGTACTTTTAAAAGTTTCTCTGTGGAAGAAAATTATGAGATTTGGCCAAAGGTGAAACTTAGTCCTCGATTCATTGGGCCTTAAAGAAGTACTTAAGAGAGTTGGCCCATGATCCAGTTGAATAGAAACTAGCCTTAGCACTTGAGTTAGACAAGATCTGTAATGCCTTCCATGTTTCTATGCTGAGGAAATATCTCTTTGATTCATCACATGTTTTTCCTGCTGAGTTTATTGAAGTCAATCATGACTTAACATATGAAAAACCTATCCAGATCTTGGTGCATGAGGTTAAGGAGCTTAGGAACAAGAATTTTCACTTAATGAGAGTCCATTAGAGAAGCCATTCTAGGAAAGAAGCTACTTAGGTATGGGAAGAAGACATGCCACTATAACGTCCACATTTACTCCATGACTAGTATCAGGTAAGTTTCAGTCAAATTTTTTTAAGGGCAAGAGTTGTAACATCCCAACTTTCATAAAACAGTATATGCATTATAATTGACCCTCATTTTCTATTTTTTAATATGATGTGTAAAAAAAAAAAATCGCCATATTCTTGAAATCCAATTATTTGTGTTATTTGAAAACTCATTTACTAATAGAGAATACGTTTGCTTATTGGTTAGTAAGTTCTTTCAATTCCTTAAAAATAGTTAGATATAAATTCAATTGAGTAAAATTATTCATATCAGGTAATTGGCAGTTAGTGGATGTTGAGGACCCAATAATAAACTTATAAATCATCCAACGTAAAGGACACCCTCCAAGAGAAGGAGGGTTTATAATGGAAGTTTGCCAAGTAATTCAATTTTAATCATTGGATCACTTAGCCCAACAATTCTAAGCCCTTGGATCTAAGGGACCCACCCCTCTTCTTTTTGAATATTTTTAAATATCAGATCTTATGTAAGTTTTTTATTTTATGTTTAAGGTGCAAGATCTACTTATACAAGCTAAGGAGAATTCTTTAAGGCAATTGATGAAATCGTTTTTGCATGCTCTAGGTCATTTTTGAGCAGACCACTAACTTTCATCAAGTTGTTTTTTTTAAAAATAAAATAAAAAATGATATAGGAAAATGTCTCTCAATTGAAATTTTAACTTGTTAGAATATGTATATGCGTAATTAGTCCTAGTCCCATATGTAGTAAGAATAGATGTATTATATATAGGATTCATTGTACCATTGTTAATATATCAATAATATTTTTTCCCGTGTATTATTTCTCACATGGTATCAGAGCGCGAGTGAGACACATCCGAGAAAGTCAAACAGTCGCCGTGCGTCAATTTCCGGAGACTTCCTAGGGTTGTTTTTCGTAAAATCAGTTTCTATTGGTGTTGTGCGAAAACCAGCATCACTACAAGGTCCCCCATCCCTCGACTACCAAACCCAAAAAGAATCTCCAGCAATAGAAGCTTCATGCGCTCTCACGCGCTGGTAAGAGAATTTTTTTTCCAGCGAGATCTGTTCCACGCGCCTGCGCGTGGGACCTCTTCGGACCATTTTTTGGCCGACCTTCTTCGGGACAACTTGTTCTCAAGGCTCTTCCGACTCTACCTATCCGGTTTAAACCTAATTCCGATGACTTTTTTATTTTTCGGCGTTTTATTTGCAGTTTTCGGCGACTGTTCCGACAACTAGTTTCTTTTTCCAGCAAGCTACAGTTTCTGTGAGTTACAGTAGTGCTAAACCTATCTTCAATCCAACATGTCTCTAGGGTTTGATGTTTTTGGTTCTAAAAACACAGGTTCTGCAAATTCAACCTTTATGATTACTTCTGAATCTCTACTTGGGAGTTCAAATTATTTATCTTGGGCTTCGTTATTGTTGTGTTCAGAAGGGGTATCGTTATTACTCACCTGATCTTATAGGTACCTTGTGTCAGCTGACGTCATATTTTTTGAGTCTAGACCTTGCTTTACCTCTTCTAACCACCTTGATATATCTGAGATTTTACTTGTATCGAACTTTGAGGAGTTTACAATAGCTCCTCCTACACCCTCAACCACATAAGTCTTACCCATACCAACCGTTGAGGAGTCTAGTGTTGCTCCTACTAGATCCCCAGCTACAGAAACACCACTCTTGACTTATCGTCGCCGTCCGCGCCCAGCATCAGGCCCAGCTGATTCACGTCCTGCACCTGACCCTTCTCCGATTGCGGACTTATCTCCTCCTAGTCCACCGATTGCACTTCGGAAAGGTATATGGACCATACTTAATCCTAATCCCCATTATACTTTTGTATCTTCTTTGTCCTATGTTTTCATCCCTAAGTCTATAGGTGAAACACTGTCTCATCCAGGATGGCGACAAGCTATGATTGACGAGATGCCTGCTTTACATACGAGTGATACTTGAGAGCTTGTTCCTCTTCTTTTAGGTAAATCTATTGTTGGTTGTCGTTGGGTTTATGCAGTCAAAGTTGGTTCGGATGGCCAAGTTGATCGACTTAAGAACCGTCTTGTTGCCAAATGATATACTCAGATATTTGGGCTCGATTACAATGATACTTTTTCTCCCGTGGCTAAAATAACATTAGTCCGCCTCTTTCTATCCATGACTGTTGTTCGCCATTGGCCTCTCCATTAGCTGGACATTAAGAATGCTTTTTTTCGCGGTGATCTTGAGGATGGAGTTTTTATGGAGCAACCACCTGATTTTGTTGCTCTGGGGCGGTCTAGTGGCCTTGTGTGTCACTTACGCCGGTCACTTTATGGTCTAAAGCAGTCTACTCGAGCCTGGTTTGATAAATTCAGCACAATTATCCAGGAGTTTGGCATGACTCGAAGTGAAGCTGATCACTCTGTGTTTTATCGGCATTCTGCTTCAAATCTCTGTATTTATCTGGTGGTTTATGTTGACAATATTGTTATTACCGGCAATGATCAAGATGGTTTTACTAAGTTGAAGCAAGATCTCTTTCAACACGTTCAGACTAAGGATCTGGGCAGATTAAAGTATTTTCTGGGTATCGAGATCGTTCAGTCTAGCTCAAGTATTGTGATCTCACAACGGAAGTATGCCTTAGACATTCTTGAGCAGACAGGAATACAGCCTGTTGACACTTCGATGGATCCGAATTCTAAACTTCTGCTAGGACAGGGAGCCGCTTAGCAATCCTGCAAGATATAGGCGGCTGATTGGTAAGTTAAATTACCTCACAGTTATTATACCTGACATTTCCTTTCCTGTGAGTTTTGTAAGTCAGTTTATGGATTCTCCTTGTGATAGTCATTGAAATGCAATTGTCCGCATTCTTCGGTATGTAAAGTCAGCTCAAGGCAAAGGGTTATTGTATGAGGATCGAGGCCATGAGCGGATCGTTGGATACTCAGATGTTGATTGGGCAGGATCACCTTCTGATAGACGTTATACGTCTGGATATTGTATTTTAGTATGAGGTAATTTGGTGGCTTGGAAGAGCAAGAAACAGAATGTGGTTGCTCGGTCTAGTGCAGAAGCAGAATATCGAGCAATGGTATGGTGTAGATTTTGAGAAGAAGAAAAGGCTTCTTATATTTCTGTGTGTGTTCACGTCCCATGGGCAAGAGAATTTATACAAAGCTTCTAATGCTAATTAAGGAAATAAAATAAATCTATACAATCAATCCATCTATCAAATCAATTCAAATCTCCTAAATACAATCAAATCTTCTAAAATCATGCTAATCAATAATCTCCTAAATATAATCAAATTTCCTTGAATCATGTTAATCAACACTCCCCCTCAAGTTGGTGCAAAAATGTCGCACATGCCCAACTTGCAACTCAATGTATGGAAAGTTCGCTTGTTGAGACCTTTGGTAAACACATTAGCTAGCTATTTTTCCGATAGCACATGAAACAAACTCAAGACACCAGTTGTAACTTTTTCTTTAATGAAGTGTCGATCAATTTTTACATGCTCTGTTCGGTCATGCTGGACTGGATTATGAGCTATACTGATGGCAGCCTTATTGTTACAATTCAAGGAAAGCTTTCTTTTTTCAGACAATCTCAATTCCTCTAGTGACTTTTGTTGCCAAAGCAGTTCGCAAACACCCTGGGCCATAGCTCTATATTCTGCCTCCGCACTTGGTCTAGCAACTACATTTTGCTTCTTGCTTCTCCAAATAACCAAGTTTCCTCATACGAGCGTACAATAGCCAGATGTAGATCTTCTGTCATCTAGAGATCCAGCCCAATCCGCGTCTGTAAAGGCTTCTATTTGGAGGTGATCATGTTTGGAGAAAAGTAAATCTTTCCCTGGAGCAAACTTCAGATACAAAATATGACAGACAACTTGCATATGAGTATCTCGGGGATCATGCATGAACTGACTCACCAGACTAACTGAATAGGCTATATCTGATCTAGTGTGGGAGAGATAAGTGAGTCTTCCAACCAACCTTTGGTATCTTTCCTCATCAACTGACTCTCCAACTCTGCTTTATAACTTGTGATTTCTTTCAATGTGCGATTTTGCGGGTCTGCAACCTTTCATAACAATTTCTTTCAAGAGATCCAGAATATACTTCCTTTGAGAAATAAAGATTCCTCTTTTTGATCTAGCAACCTCAATTCCCAACAAGTACTGCAATTTTCCTAGATCCTTAATCTCAAATTCATGTGCCAACAACTTCTTCAATCTGGCCATCTCATCTTTGTCATCTCCTGACATTACTATGTCATCAACATAAACTATGAGAAAAGTGAGTTTACCCGTTTGATGTCTTATGAAGAGGGTGTGATCATCATTGCTTTGTTGGTAACCGAAGGAGATCATTGCTTTGCTGAAACTGTCAAATCAAGTTCTGGGGATTGCTTTAGTCCGTACAATGCTTTCTTCAATCAGTATACCTTTGCTTGACTTTGTGCAACATCAAATCCAGGAAGAATCTCCATATACACCTCTTCTTCTAAGTCTCCATTGAAGAAACTGTTGCAAGTCCCAATCAAGATTAGCTGCACAAGACAAAAGAATTCTAATAAAGTTCATCTTAGCAACGAGGGCAAATGTCTCTTGATAATCCACTCCATCAGTCTGAGTGAATATCTTAGCCACCAATCTAGCTTTGAATCTTCAATTGAGCCATCAGCTTTGTGCTTCACAGTGAAGATCTATATGCAACCAACCAACTTCTTGTCTGGTGGTGAAGTGACAAGTTCTCAAGTCTCATTTTTGACAAGGCCTTCATTTCTTCAATCATAACTTGCTTCCATTTAGGATCTGCAAAAGCTTCCCTCCAATTTTGGGGAATAGACACGGAAGAAATAGACAACGCAAAGGCTCTATAGGAGGGAGACAAAGAATTATAAGAGACAAAATTAGATAAAGGGTGTTTGGCGGTGCAAGATTTGACTCCTTTTCTGTGAGCAATAGGCACATCTAACTCATTAGGAAATGTAGACAACTCACTAGTAGAAGAGGTTCAACTTCGGTTGATTGCATGATGGCTTCTTCTGCTCTATTTCTCCTTGAGTAGGTTTTCAAATCAGGCCTATCCAAACGCCCAATAGTCTTCCTCTAAATTCTTTCTCCAATTTCAATTTCCCCCGTGACAATGTCATTAAGAGGTCCAGTAATGGAACTAGGTAGAATTACGATCACCTCTTCCTCCTTACTGTTCTCTCCCTGAAGAGGTGATGAGGTAATACTGAAATAGGACTTAGATTCTCGAAAGGTAATTTCCATGCTAACAAAAGATCTCCTTGAGGGAGGATGATAACATTTGTAACCTTTCTGTGTTAGAGAATACCCAATGAAAACACACGTTATAGCTCTAGGATCAAGTTTCCCAGAATTCCTAGTGTGGACAAAGCAAACTCACTCAAACACCTTTGGAGAAACAATATATTCATTTTACCCTTTAAAACTTCCAGAGGACTTTGAAAATTGAGGGTTTTAAGTGGCATTATGTCGATAAGATAGGCAGCCACTAGAATAGCATCCCCGGTAAGGTTTTGGTAGATGCATGGTGAACATAAGAGATCTTGCTACTTCTAATAAATGCCTTTTTTTTCTTTCAGCGACCCCATTTTGGGCACTAGTGTAAGGGCAACTAGTTTGATGGACTGTCCCATTGGACTCTAAATAAGCACAAAAAAATCCATGTATTTATTGCCATTGTCAGTTCTCAAGATTTTTATTTTGGCATCAAACTGAGTATAGATCATCTTATAAAATTGACTGAAAACAAGAGAAAACTTCACTTTTGGCTATTATCAAATATACCCAAGTCATCCTAGTGCAGCAATTAATGAATGTAACAAATCATCGACTACCAGACAAAGAAACAGTTTGGGTAGGACCCTATACATCAGAATGAATGGTCATAAATGGAGTTGTGCTTCTATTATCACTACTCATAGGATAAGAGTTTTTAGTATGTTTGGTGTATTTACACGCATCACAGAACAAAGATTCAAATCGAGTCTTTGAAAACAAATCGGGATATAACTTTTTAAAAACAAAGAATGATGGGTGTCCTAACTGTCTAGCCGCTGTATTATTTCTTGGTTGACATCCTTACTTTCTCCCAAAAATGGCTTGACCAGAGTTTTGAATATCCATCTAATATATACAAGTCACCACGCAATTTATCACTGCCAATCCTTTTCCCTGTTTGAAGATCCTGAAAAATACAATGATCGGGAAAGAACTCGATTTTACAGTTTAGAGCTTTGGTGATGGCTCTAATAGATAAAAGATTGATGGGGAACTCAGGGACATGGAGCACAAATGATAGTTTAATATTAGGAGTACAAACGACAAAACTTGTTCCAAAGATAGGTGTTAATGATTCATTGGCTATTTTAACATTATCTCCTTTGAGACACAGAATAGTTTTGAATGTCTTTAGAAGAGCCTGTCATGTGTCTATTTGCACAAGAATCAACAATTTAAGAATTAAGGTGAGGAGCAAAAGCATTACCTGATTGCACATGATCGGATGTGGCAATATTAGCGGAGTCAAGTTTTGGCTAGGAGGCGACAGAGAAGCTGAATTTCATCCGAAGACAAGATTTCTCTAGAAATCGTCTCCTTGAATGTCTCTATATTTCTGCCCAATCAGAAGGAAATCTGAAGAAAATTGCTCAAAAATAATATGCCTTGAAAATCAAATTTGTGTCGACAGAACCTTAACTCTGGTGAACGGAAAAATCAAAACTGGTAGGGATAGGCTCAGAATGTTCCAGCGACCCCAATAGAAAAGAAAATTCCAAAAACAAAACTGACCAGAAGGAGTTTGTGTTGCGGACAACCACCAAGAGAGAAAACTCGACCTCTCTGATAAAAAAAGAATCCTAGTGCTACGAGGGAGATAACTCACCTAAAAAAGGCAGCTATGGCTCTGATACCATGTAGATTTCGAGAAGAAGAAAATGCTTCTTATATTTCTGTGTGTGTTTACATCCCATGAGCTAGAGAATTTATACAAAGCTCCTAATGCTAATTAAGGAAATAGAATAAATTAATACAACCAATCCAGCTATCAAATAAATCAAATAAAATCAAATCTCCTGAAATCATGCTAATTATCAATCTCCTAAATATAATCAAATCTCCTTGAATCATGCTAATCAACATATGGCAATATGTGAGCTAGTTTGGATCAAACAGTTGCTCAAGGAATTGAAATTTGGTGAAATCAGCCAGATGGAACTTGTGTGTGATAATCAAGATGCTCTTCATATTGCATCAAATCCGGTATTCCATGAGAGAACTAAACACATTGAGATTGACTGTCACTTCGTCAGAGAAAAGATATTCTCAGGAGATATTGCTATAAAGTTTGTGAAGTCGAATGATCAGTTTGCAGATATTTTTATCAAGTCCCTTACTGGTCCTCGTATTAGTTACATATGTAACAAGCTCGGTACATATGATTTGTATGCACCAGCTTGAGGGGAAGTGTTAGAATATGTATATGTGTAATTAGTCCTAGTCCTGTATGTAGTAGGAGTAGATGTATTGTATTATATATATATATATATATATATATATATATATATATATATATATATATATATATATATATATATGTATATGTGTATAGGGTTCATCGGAAACAACCTCTCCAACTTCATAAGATGGAGGTAAGATCTGCGTACGCATTACCTTCCTCAGACCCCACTTGTGTAATTCCACTGGGTTTGTTGTTGTATCATTGTTAATATATCAGTAATATTTTTTCCTGTGTATTTTTTCTCAAACAACTGATTGCAAATTAAAATCCCGATTAGGTAAGCTCTACATGGTTAGAACAAAGTGCTACTCATATTTCTTAATCTTTGTTTAACTGGGTCATATTATGATATTTTAGAATGAAATATACGTTCACATTCCATTCCAAAGCAATGTGGTAAAGTAAATCTTTACATTCCAAAACCCCTAATCATAGATTGCTAACACTAATCCCAACAGATATCTAAAAATATACTTATTTCATATAAACAAAAATGAAGCTACCCTCTATTGGAGAATCACACGTGATAGGTGGCTTGAGGTTGGAGGTGGGGTAAAAAAGAATTGTGGAGTCTGAGTTGGAGTGCTCAGAAATATGTAAAAGCTAGAGAACAGATGAGCGATCAATGTAGTTTTTTTTTCTTTTCTTTTCTTTTGGGGAATAATATTAAGCAATTGAAAAGAAAAAAGAGTTCTTGATTTTTGAGACTTTATTATCCTAAATAATGAAGCTTCTTTAGAGCCATGATTGTATTTGTTTTCTTTTTCACATGTTTTCTTGGAATTCAGCTGAATATCTTTGCTGATATAGTTGGTGTTTAGTGTCATTTTGGGTTCTTATTTAGTTAGTTGTAAAAATAAATTATGATGAAGCCTGTATGTGGAATTGAAACCTTGACTTTTCATATGGCAAGGAATGGACATGACACTGGATTGGAACAACTCCATTTGTCAAGTGGTGTTGTCCAAATATAATTATTCCCTATTTCTTTTTTTAATTATTATCTGCATATATATTTAGTAAAGTTCAGCATGCAGTGTCACATGTAGCAACGCGCATCCATCCTTATGGTCATTATGTACTGTATTTTTCTTGCAATATGTTTTAGGAGGGTATTTTTTGTGTTTCCTTGGTCATGTATATATAATTAATAGAATGTGGTCATATCATCTTGCTAACTAGGTACATATGTTCATCCTATTTGTTCCTTCTCCTATTTCCTTTTCTTTAAAAAAAAAAATTATATTCAGGTGTTGTTAGACCTACCAAGTATATTGCTATACATAATCTCATCAAGAAGTGTTGTAACTGCTGACGTGTAGAAGGATGGAGCAGTGTTTGGATCTATTGTTGGAGGCTCTAGGGTTGAAGTGCGCCGAAGTTGTGCCCAAGAAGTTGCTAGGAGGAATGTAGAAGGTTTGTTCTCTCTTTGAGGACATTTACTTCTATTGCCACTGTATTCGTAATTGTAACTGAAATCCAATCCTATGAGTAACACCAAAGTCTAGGTCAAAAAACACCTAGAGTATGTGGCAATTGTAAGTGAAATCCTCTTAATAACGAATAAAGTCAATTAGAATTTTTATAAAGTATTAGGCTTTTTCTAAGACATGCCTAAACTGATCTTCAACAATGTCGGAGAAAGTTCTTTTGTTTCATGTGTATCTTTACATCTGAAAATATCTTGCACCCACTAATGAATTTCCTTTCACGGAAAAGACTTTTCGGCAGAATTGAACAATTACAGCTATTATCAGAGAGGGGATTTTGGTCCTTTCTGATCTGCCATCTTTTACAAGTGATTCTGTTGCACTGAAGTTTACTTTAGTTAAATATTCAAAGGACTCATGTCTATATATTTATTTTGGTCACTTGTAAATGTCCTATTAATCTTTAGAACTTTTTTGGTCAATGCAGGATTTTGGATTGGTGGATTTGGACTAGGGGAAAGCATGGAAGAGCGCAACCCCCTCCTTAGTGCTGTTATGGTATGGTTCTCTTATGGTATTTCAGGCTTCTGTTCTTTTTCTTTTGGCAGGAAAAACTTTTGCTTCTAAAGAAGTTCTGCTCTTGAGACGAATGTGGAAGGCAAGGATAGGCCCACTGCTGTTTTTGAACTTACCTAATGGGCATAAAGATAGGATTCTGATCGTAAGATGTCTTGATAAGCAATTTGCTTTAGGTCTATTCTCCGTATACCAATTTTTTTGCAAGTCAAATGAAGAAATCTGTTGTTTCCAGCTTCGAAACTTAGTGGATAATGGGCCCTCTCCTCTAATTTTCTCCACTTAAACACTAAACTTGGTTCCCCGGCAGAATTCAAACTCGTCACATGCGCCTACCACATTTTCGCGCTCTTCTACTTTTGCCATTGGACCAAACCTTTGGGTGCTATTCTCCTTATACTTTAAGGAGCTCTGTTGACTACTTAGCACCTTATGTAATGTAAAGTGTAAACTGATCTGAGTTTGACTCGAATGCCGCATGAGTCAAACTTTTATCAGGTTTTTAGTTTATTTGAAGGTTCATATCGATAGTCTGCACCTACGTCATCCCTCTCGAATCGGGTGCATATAGTCAAAGTGAAGAGTCCATAACATGGGTTCTTAATATTAGTTGTGGATCATCTATGGTCCTGCGTTTCTTGGAGTAGTTTGGTGCTGGTGCTTATGTCATGAGAGTGGATTAAGCGGTTCAAGTGCCACATTTGCTATGCATGTAATCTAGTTATAGGTGGTTCTGTATTGTGTAAAGATTTCCTTTATGATCTCCTTCAGGTCCATAAATTGCCACTCATTTTCATTCAGTCTCTTCACTTGAAGGTCAATGTTCATGCTAACTTTTTATTTTTACTAATGTTAGTTTAGGAGAAATGGGTTTCTGCGAGTTATGTTTACAATGGTACTTTATTGGATTTGGTACACTGTAAATGATTTCACTTGTTTGCATACAGTGGAAAACTCAAGTTTTTGGTGACTTATGATGTTACTGATTGCAGGATAGTTTACCTGAAGAAAAACCACGTCTTATAAGTGGCCTCGGACTACCAGGTAAAGACATCTTGAATGTTCACAATTCCTTGTTCATCTCTTCCTGTCTTCTCCAGTCGGTCTTCTTCTTTCACTCATTCACTGTTGCACTCACAGAGAAATATTTGCATTACCGGTGCATGCCAACATAGTGATTGATATTGTGTTTGAAAATAGAAGAGGAGCTTGTTTGTTTTATAGCTAGTCTAAAGAAATAACTTCAATATACCAGATTTAACCCACTTGCTTTCCGCTGTGAAAACTTTTGGATATTTAAATTAATAATTATATACTTTTTTGTGGCTGAATGGATTAAATCTTTTATGTTTACAGAAGAGGTCTTGCAAGGTGTTGCTGCAGGTATTGACCTATTTGATTCCACGTAAGTGCTAGCTCAGCATATTGGTGACTTCTTTTCTCTCTATATCTGATTCTCTGAGCTTTGCTATCGTGACATTGGAATTATTTTCCAGCTACATCTACCATCTTACACTGGGAGGCTTTGCTCTCACCTTTCCGCTTGAAAGAATAGAAACACAAATTACAAAATACCAACCAAATAGTGATTCAGGAAGTGATGGCACAAAGATAAATTTGAAAGCAACCATGTATAGGTAAGTCTTATTCATACTTCAGACTTCTAGTGATACTCAGTGTAAGTGAAATTAGCAGCATACTGGCGTAGCTACAATTTATGACCCCTCAATAACTTAGCTTGGGGCCTCCTGGGGTGGCTTTCTGGCAAAATAATGAGATGAAGTTCTCTGATAATGCATTTTCTGTCCTCCCTCGCACCCCTTCTTGCAGGAAGGATACATCTCATATCGTCGATAATTGCAAGTGTTATACTTGCCAAAATCATACAAAAGCATACATCAATCACCTCTTCAATGTCCATGAGATGCTTGCTCATATTCTTTTGGAAATGTATGAAGCTCTTGTGCCCTTTTCTCTCGCCTTTGTGGTCATGTCTTCATGATACCTAATGTGGCTTGTTTTCATTTCCCAGACATAACACACATCATTATCTGGGGTTCTTTCGCTCTATCAGAGAGGCAATTCAAGAAGGAAAATTCGAGCAATTCCGGCAGAAGTTCATAGGAAGTAGGCGTGAACATCTCTTTTCTGCTGCTTTAAGCATCTAACTTGAAAATTACTGGTTGTTGATTGACATCTTATCATGTCCTGAGTCCTCTGCTTTTTACTTGGCTAGTTAGCCGCATGAGGGTAATTTTACATTTAAAAAAGAAGATACTAGATCAATGCAGATATGCAATCTAGTTAAACTATTTGTGGAGATTTTGGAAAAGAAATAGATTTTTTTGGACAAGTCTTGTGGAGATTTATTGAGAAAAAAAGAGTTCACAGTCCAAACTCTATTAATTCTGTGATTGAGCAAAAACTTTTGGTCCAAACGAATAGATTGGATAATTGTCGGCAAAGAAACAGCCGATAAGATATTAGTTGAAGGAGATTACAGAAGTCAGGAGGTCATTATCAACCATTCTGCTATAGCAATCAATTATATATGTAAGGCGCACTTATTCAACTTTAAGCTACAAAATTATATTAATCGCATTAAAGTAATTGAATTTTATTTATTATAACAGTCAGTAATTTTCCCCCGGCCCACCATTAAAGTGTATAACACTTGTATATAACATACATAATGTATATATATACAAAAAATATACAAATTTTATATATTTTTTTGGCTATTATTTTTATAGCGGCTATACAATGTCATTTTTCCAAAGATTTTGGGGTATTTGTTCAATGGATATTTATTTCTTTTTCATACTGACGTGATTTTTGACTTTTCAGATTGTAGAATAATTTTACCTTTTAACTTAAAGACTTTATGATTAAAATTTGTGAGATCCACGAGTTGAGTGTAAATAACATTTCATTCATAAGTCCGTGTGAATTTCACATGGTAGTAGTTTCCAACTGAAAGCCAATTAATATTTTCTTATTTATCATAAGTTAAATTGCTCAATAAGAATTAAGAAAGCCAAAAAAAAAAAGGTGCAAATCACTAGACAATTTTTCTTTTAACATTGAACCAAATTCGAACTACTCGAGAAAGCATGAACATGAAGACCACATGGCAGTATATGCAAAGTCAACGTAA
Source organism: Nicotiana tomentosiformis (assembly GCF_000390325.3). Lineage (NCBI taxonomy): Eukaryota > Viridiplantae > Streptophyta > Magnoliopsida > Solanales > Solanaceae > Nicotiana > Nicotiana tomentosiformis. The sequence continues at coordinate 44,733,016 of NC_090817.1, forward strand.
TTAGAGCAACATGGATATTGTTTACCCGAAAAATGGATAACAATTGAATTTATACGTGGTTTTAAGGATACGTGATATAACTTGGTACAAATTGAGAATATATATATATATATATATATATATATATATATATATTGAAATTAACTGGAAAAGAAATAAATGCAAACCAAATGAATCAATTAGCCTTGGCCCTCAAGTTCGATCACCCTCAAACCAAGTGGAGAATAAACTGACACGAAAACAAAATGACTAAATATTGAAAATCAGAAGAAATGCAGTATATTGCTTTATATTGCATAAAAAATCTCTCCCTCTACAAATGATCAGACCTCCTTTATATAATAGGGAAGTTCTACTCTTGATATAATTCTAAATACAGTAAGGAATCTCATGATAGGTTAATTAATTGGCCTTTCCTTAATATGCGCCGGGATTTCCGCCGTGATTCTCGCCCAATTGCGGATATTCCGGCTTTCTGTTTTTTGGCTCGATAAGCTTCCCCCGGTTTCGCTCGATCTCTATCTTGTTTGGTCTCGATCTTGGACGGTTCCGATATCGATCGATCTGTAGGTTACGAGCTCGACACTTAAACTTCGCATCATGATTCGATATTGCACAAGTTCGAACCTTGTCCTATTATGTTCCAATCTCGATTAGTCATACGAAGGGCATCTCGGTTTTGACCATATACAGATAGTCCCCTCGTTTCTAGGAAAGAAGATGGCGAGAAACGATATGAATTTCCGAACTCCGACTAGATGGGTAATGACGTCAGCGACGAGCCCGATTATGACGTATGCGATGAAATGTCCCGTCGGTCCAGTTACCAAGGCATTAAATGCCTGTCAATTGCTGGTCGGCCATTACCGGTTCCGAACCGTCGCTAGCAACCTATAAGAATTCAAACTTTCACACTCAAAGCTCTTTCTACTTTTGCTTCTTCTTCAGAAAATCCCTTTGCTTCACAATTTTCACACCCAAATTTCTAGAACTCTAATCAAACCGCATACCATCCTAATTCTCTTTTCCCTTGTTCATCAATGGAGAAAACTTCCAAAACCGTGCTGCAGAAGCAAAACGCTTCTTCATCACGATCCTCCGGTGGCGAGGCTACGGCGGACCTCACCCTGAGAAATTCGTTCTGGTAGTGTGCCCAACCATCACTGATTTTAGGGTCTAAAAGGCCTCCTCGGTACCAGGCCGATGTGAGCCGGTCTCGAGCTATATATGCATAATCACCGAAAAAATCCTCGACAAAGTTATAGAGGAATGCAACAGGGACAAAAAAGCATGTAGTAATCCCATTGCCTGAGGAATCGATTACTACCCACGTGGAGGGGTTTCTAAGTATTTACACATACCTCTTCACGTTGGGTCCCTTAGACCCTATCATCGTCGCCTTTTGCAAGAGATACGACATGACCCTTGGCCAGGCCTATCCTTCATTTTGGAGAATAGTGATTCTCATCCGATTTTTCACCAGCAAAGCCGAGGGATGTCTTTTCACCCTCGATCACCTTATACGCCTTTACAATCCCCATCTCTATCGGGGAGGGCTGATCAAGCTTGCTCGCGGGCCAACACAGCCCCGTTCTCGAGCATAGACGAGACTCGTGACCGAGGTTGGATGGACCGATTTATCCGAATAAGGACTTTGGACCTGATCCCTGCTAAAGATATGCCGTTTCCTGAGAGATGGAACATGAATCGTGAGTAGTATTTTGCCGTTTCCTGAATGTTCAATTTTGCTGTTTTACTTCTTATCTTCTTTCCTCATCTATGTTTTTGGTGTTTCCGCTGTGGCCCAGATGCCGGACCCGATTTCGAAACTCAATCAATGGGTCGAGGGCCTGGTGTCACAGAGACCATACTCCAAGCGTGCCTGGATGGAGTTATCAAAGGGTCGGTGGGAGGCCCGTAATCATGGTAAGTTTCTCTCTTAGAACAGTTATTGTTCTGGCTTCTTCTCTTGTTTACTCCCCTTTTTTCCTTTGTAGGCCTCGGGAAGGATGTTGCAATGAGGCCCCCATCTGGTGACGAAGAAGCCCTTCCACCTGCTCCGAAGCAGGCCAAAAAGAAGAAAAGAAAAGGGGTTCCGAGTTCCCCGGGCTCGGAAAAGAAGAAACGGACGAGGAAGTCTCGCAAGCCCAAGGTGGACACCGGTGTTATGCCTTTGGAATTAATCCGCCGATTAAGGGACGAGCCCGAAGAAGGAGAAGAGGAAGATAATTCCAAATTAGTGGCCCGTGTGCGGGCTGGTACTTTGATACAAAAGTCCTCCGAACTGGCGGAGGTCGATGAGGGAGCTTTGGCCGAAGTTCCTGAACCAATAAGAGTTAAGGCCACCCCGTCAGCTGAGATGGTCGAGAGAGAGATCGGGGGCGATGCTTCCCGGGCAGCGGAAGATGTCTCGAGGGACGAGCTCAGAGTGATCGATATTTTTGGATCCCCTTAGATTTTGGACGCTATGATCCGCGAGGCCAATATGTTGGAAGGTCGCTCTTACGAAGGTATTTAGGGGGCGACTGATATCCATGGCTTCTTGGATGGGTTTGAGTCCGCTGCCTCGGAGGATGTTAGCGGGCTTGGTGGTTTACCGGTACCGAAGAAAGTACCATCATCGGGCGCTACCAGTTCTTCATCGAGCCTAAAACTGGTGGACCAATTCCCGGCCCCAAGTGTTAACCCCCATCGCAGGAGGAATATAGTGCTTTCTATCCCGGAGGATGCCCGAATTTTCTCTCCCCCCATGTGGATTGCTAGCTACCTTAGATCCTTGGTGACCGAGGAAGACCAAGCTGTGATGAACGCGGTGGGAGCCGCTTGCCTTTTTAATGAGGCCCAACATGCTCTGAATCGGGTAAATTCGAGGGTCTCTCCATTATTTCTTTTAAACTAGGAGTTGTAGATAATTCTAACATCTTCTTCCTTGTTTGCAGGCTTCGGTGTTGCATCACGAGGCTTTCCTCCGAATCCGGGAGGAGAAAGAGGTTGAGGTTTGGGACCTCACTGAGAAAAGTGATACCTACAAGCTTCTTAGTGAGAAGCTTCAGGCCGATTTAGTAACGGCTTAGGATGAGCATGTCGAGATGGCCGAGCAAGTATTCCAAGTGCTTCACGATAGTGAAGATGAATTGAAGATAACTACTAACGATCCGATTCTGCAGGTCCGGTAGAGGCTCGAACAAATCGGACGGCTCCAAATGTAGGTGGATGTGATACAGGCCGAGGCGGAAGAATTCAAAAAGAATATGGACATCTTAGCTTCGAAAAAGGAAACCGTCCAAGTGCAATTGGAGTCAGCCGAGACCCAGCTCCAAGCTGTAAAAGAGAAGGCCTCGGTGAAGGTCGAGAAGATCAAAGAGCTTCGGTCTCAGTTGGATTTGGCTGTTTCTGATAAGGCAAGCTTGGCCAACGAACTCGAAGTGGCCAGATCTGAGGTGGCCGTGGCCAACACAAAAGCTGATGCTAAAGTGGCCCAGTTTAGGGTCGACGTCGAGGCTGTTCAGGCCAAGGCCAATGGCATGGTGGATCATGCAAAATGGAAAGCTCTAAGGGAAGCTCTCGAGGGAGTTAATTCCCAGGGCTTTGATATTATGGCCGAAATCAAAAATGCCAAAGTAGAGGAAGCCAGGGCCCGAAGGCTGGCCTTCCTTGAGGAAGACTCCGAGAGCTCAAGTGAATTCGAAGACGGAAAAGATCCCGAGGATGGAGATGCAACCTCCGATTAAGATCAAGCCACTTAGGACTTTATATGTTTTGTTTTTCTTTTGCATTTTTTCTGAGGCCGGTTTTTGGCCATTGTAAATTTTTGTTTTAGACCGATTTGGCCTTTGTAAAAAAACTATATAAATATAAGGCTTTTCTTTCCCTTTCGGCTCTCATATTTTTCCTTTGCTTTATTATTTGTATTCACAAAGGTTGAAATGACTTAGCATGAAACAATAAGGTTGTGTTCGAGGGTTCGAACAAACCTTGCCTTTATTGCCTTTCTGGGTTAAGGCATTATTGGGGTTCGATGTTACCAAAGTTTTTCCCGAAAATATCTTAAGTTTGAGACTTTACCGAGGGTAGCCTTTAGAACCGGTTGTGAAAGAGTATTTTCTTTTTCGAAGGCCTGTATTTGTTACGGATGTCGGACGTCTCCAAGCCGTATTAAATTGCCCGTAGCCTTTTAGTTCGAGAGCTATCTATTGGGCTTGTTTTGGGATTTTATCTAGGCTTGCCCAAGATAATAGTCCCCGAGTGGGATGGCCGTGACCTTTAGAAATTGGGGAGTTGCCTATTAGGTCTTTTGCTCCCGAGGCCCGATAACTTGGGCTGTTTGAATCGGACAGCAGTCCCCAAGTGAGGGAGCGAACGTTTGTATTCCGGTTAAGTATTGCCCTTTGGGTTCGTTATTAAAAACATAAGATATTTGTAAAGTACTTCTCTTTATTCTCGATCAAAATATGGCTCGAACAATCTACGTGGGTACGGTTCGTTTTGACCATTTGACCCTTATAATAAATCCTATCTATCGAGACCCTCCCTTTATGAAGTAGTCTTCTCGCTAGAGTTGATATTCGAAGATAACGCATATCCGAGGGTAGGCCCCCATTATTCTAGGTTGATTGCAAAGGAACCTTGGATATTGTTGGATTGATCTTCGGTGTTGATTCGTAGTCGGGCTTGATTCTAAGTTAGCGCGATTCATCGTTGCCTCGTCAAAAACCTCTCCGAAAAAACCCATTTGGGACAAAAATAAGTATGAGGGAAAAAGAGTGCAACACGTGCTTTCATACCTAAAGACTTCGTGCCGTTCGCTGAAAAATCCATCGTCGTTTTTTGTCGACCCCCTGTAAGTGTTAATCTGAAATAGAAAAGGAATGGAAAAAGGGGCGTACCTTAGCAGTAGTACTATTTTAGGTGAGATATGTTCCAATTGCTTGGTAGTTATTCCCCATTCATCATTCCGAGCTTGTAGGACCCTTTTCCGGTGACCTCGAGAATTTGGTACGGTCCTTCCTAATTCGGACTCAATTTCCCTTCATTGGGATTTCGGGTGTTGGGGGTGACTTTTCTTAGCACTAAGTCCCCGACATTAAAATATCGAAGATTGGTTCTTCGATTGTAGTATCTCTCGATCCGTTTCTTTTGGGCGGCTAATTGGACGAGAGCGGTTTCACGCCTTTCATCCAATAGTTCTAGGCTTGTATTCATGGCCTCGTCATTTGATTCCTTTGTTGCATATCGGAATCGGATACTCGGCTCTCCGACTTTGACCGGTATTATAGATTCGGCGTCATAAACTAATGAGAATGGAGTATCCCTGGTGCTGGTCTTCGAGGTTGTGCGGTATGCCCAAAGAACTTCGGGTAGAATTTCCTTCCACTTTCCTTTGGCGTCGGTTAGCCTCTTCTTAAGATTTTGGATGATGGTTTTGTTGGTTGATTCGGCTTGTCTGTTCCCGCTGGGATGATAAGGTGTTGATAGGATTCTTTTGATCTTGTAATCCTCGAGAAATTTGGTTACTCTGCTGCCGATGAACTATTTTGCGTTATCACACTCAATTTCGGATGGCATCCCGAATCGACATATGATGTGATCCCAAATGAAGTCCATGACTTCCTTCTCCCTAACTTTCTCGATGACCTGTGCTTCAACCCACTTAGAAAAATAATCAGTCATAAACAAAATGAATTGAGCTTTACCAGGTGCCCATGGAAGAGGGCCAATGATGTCCATTCTCCACTTCATGAATGGCCATGGTGACAAGACCAAATGGAGCAGTTCCCCGAGTTGGTGAATCATTGGTGCATGCCTTTGGAATTTGTCACATTATTGAAAAAACTCTTTAACATCTCTTTCCATGTCGATCCATTAATAACCGGCTCTGATTACCTTTTAAACCAATGATTCGGAACCGGAGTGATTTCTGCAAGTGCCCTCGTGAACTTCCCTTAGAATATACTGTCACGACCCAAAACTAACCCCTGTCGTGATGGCGCCTATCGTGGAACTAGGCAAGCCGTATCATTTCCAAAACAAAATGATATTTTCATTTCAAAGATAATTTCAAGGTTATTTAACATAAAACCTCCACTAAAAGAGTTCAAATCAAAGAAAATCAGAAGTGCGGAAAAGAAAAAGTCCAACATCGGGGTGTCACTAGTGATGAGCACATACTAAAATTTGTCTAACAATATCAAGGCTAACTCAGCCCGGAATATAGCTAAATACAACTAGAGGAAGATAAGAGGGAGAAGAGCAGGGGCTGCGATCGCCAAACAACTACCTTGCTATCTCCAAGAAAAATCTGCCACCAGAACACTCAATAATCGCTATCGTGTCCAGCTACACCTGGATTTGCACACAAGGTGCAGAGAGTAACGTGAGTACGCCAACTCAGTAAGTAACAACAATAAATAAAGACTAAGAAGTAGTGACGAGCAATAAAGCATATAACGTTCATATCAGGAAATCTCAGTAAAATACCACATGCTCTTAAAAATCAGGATTTGAATCAAACATCTCGTTTAAACCCAGTTCCACTAAAAATCATTTTAAAGACATTTTTTCAATTGTTTTTCAAACAAAGGCTCAATGCAAAGGTGAGCAAAAATGATGAAATCATAAACAGCCACTCGGGCAAACCTCACAGTCACTCGTGCCACTCGAGCATACCTCACAATCACTCTTGCCACTCGGGCATACCTCACAATCACTCTTGCCACTCGGGCATACTTCACAATCACTCATGCCTCCCAGTCACTCAGCACTCGGCACTCGCACTCAGTAGGTACTTGCGCTCACTGGGGGTGTGTACAAACTCCGGAGGGGCTCCTTCAGCCCAAGCGCTATAATCTGCACGGACAACTCACGTGCGATAATAATAAAGTATGCTGCAGGAGGACAGCCCCGATCCACACTCATCCTCACAAATTAGGCCCTCGGCCTCACTCAGTCATAAACCTCTCAAGCCACTCGGGCATTTCAGTAAAATAGGGAATTCGGCCCAAAACATTTATATGCATCAAAATAGAGTCATAAAACAGAGTTATGCAGTAAACAAGTATAAACATGACTGAGTATAGACTTTCAATCGAAAACAATGAGAGGATGGTAAGAAACAGCCCCTAAGGGTCCAAACAGTATTGGCGCAAGGCCCAAACATGGCATTCAGCCCAATTTACAGAAATTCTTTCTAAAACATATAAGTATCATATGGTTTCAACAAAGTCTGCAACTTTACAGTTGTTACGGGATGGACCAAGTCACAAATTCCCAACAGTGCACGCCCACACGCCCGTCACCTAGCATGTGCGTCACTAAAATAGTAGAATGATACAAAATCCGGGGTTTCATACCCTCATGACTAGATTTACAATCATTACTTACCTCAAACCGGTCAAATCTCTACCCCGAAATGCTCTTGCCTCTGGACTCGGCCTCCAAATGCTCCAAATATATTCACAATCAGTATAATACCATCAATATACGCTAATAGAATGAATTCCACAAGAAAAGCTTCAAAATTAGACCAAAACCCGAAATTGGCTCAAAAATCGCTTGTGGGGCCCATGTCTTGGAACCCGACAAAAGTTACAAAATACGAAAGCCCATTCAACCACGAGTCTACCCATATAAATTTTGCCAAAATCCGACCTCAACTCGACCCTCAAATCTACAAATCTTATTTCCAATTTTCTAAGTTCCAATCTCGGATTTACACTTCAAAATCATGTAATCTAGTCGGATTATTCGAGGATAATTCAATATTATGGAGTAGAAATGATTACAAGGGACTTACCTCAAGTTTTCCTTGAAAATATATCAAAAATCGCCTCTCCTCAAGCTCCAATTTGTCAAAATGGCAAATGGGACGAAGTCCGTGTTTTTATAATTCTGCCTAGACAACCTCGGTTCTGCCTTCGATCTTGGCCTTCGATCGAGGTCCTCGATCCTGGTTCTCGGTCTTGGCCCTCGATTATGTCTTCTTCCCAACCTTCGATCGTGACCCTCGACCCTGAGCTCGATCATGCCTTCGATCGTGACCCTCGACCCTGGGCTCGATCATGCCTTCGATCGTGACCCTCGACCCTGGGCTCGATCATGCCTTCGACCGTGACCCTCGACCCTGGGCTCGATCTGGGCTTACATCTAGGCTCAATTTCTGGGCAGAAGCAATTTCCAACAGAAGGAAATTACAGCAGCTGTTCTAGTTCAATTTTTGATCCGTTAACCATCCGAAACTCACCCGAGGCCCTCGGGACCTCAACCAAATATACCAACAAGTCCTAAAATATCATACGAACTTAGTCGAATCCTCAAATCACCTCAAACAATGCTAAAACCATGAATTACACCCTAATTCAAGCCTAATGAACTTTGAAATTTCTAATTTCTACAAACAACTCCGGAACCTATCAAATCACATCCGATTGACCTCAAAATTTGCACACAACTCCCAAATGACATAACAGAGGTATTCCAATTTTTAGAATCAGATTCCGACCCCGATATCAAAAAGTCAACCCCCGGTCAAACTTCTCAAAAAATAAAACTTTCGGCATTTCAAGCCTAATTCCTCTACAGACTTCCAAAAAAATATTCCGGACACGCACCTAAGCTCAAAATCACCATACGGAGTTATTGGAATCATCAAAATTCAAATCCGAGGTCGTTTACACATAGGTCCATATCCGGTCCACTTTTCTAACTCAATTTTTCAATTATGAGACTAAGTGTCTCATTTCACTCCGAGTTCTTCCCGGATTCGAACCCACTAACCCGATATAACATAATATAGCTGAATAACACAAAAAGAAGTAGAAATGGAGAAAACAGGGTTATAACTCTCGAAACGACCGACCGGGTCGTTACATCCTCCCCCTCTTAAATATCCGTTCGTCCTCGAACGGGTCTAGAAACTTACCTGGAGTCTCGAATAGGCGTGGATATCTGCTCCGCATCTCCCGCTCAGTCTCCCAGGTGACCTCCTCCACAGGCTGACCCCTCCATTGCACCTTCAATGAAGCTATATCCTTTGACCTCAACCTTCGAACCTGCCGATCCAAAATAGCCACCGGCTCCACATCATAAGTCATATCACCCTCCAACTGAACCGTGCTGAAATCCAAAACATGGGACGGATCTCCAATATACTTCCGGAGCATGGAAACATGAAACACTGGATGCACACTCGACAAGCTGGGTGGCAAGGCAAGCTTATAAGCCACCTCTCCTATCCTATGAAGCACCTCAAAAGGCCCAATGAACCCGGGGGCTCAACTTGTCCCTCTTCCCAAACCTCATAACACCCTTCATGGGTGATATCTTCAGCAAAACCTTCTCCCCAACCATAAAAGACACATCACGGACCTTCCTATCCGCGTAGCTCTTCTGCCTAGACTGCGCCGTGCGAAGCCGCTCCCGAATCAATTTCACCTTATCTAATGCGTCCTGGACCAAGTCTGTACCTAAGAGCCTAGCCTCACCCGGCTCAAACCATCCAATCGGAGATCTACACCTCCTCCCAATTATACCACAATCAAATCTGATAGCATCCATTCTAGGCCCAATGACCTCGTCTCATCCAACACGACCACTCTAATGATATGACACATCAATACAATCTAAAGCCATAACCCGTGCAATCCGTGTACCAGATAGCAATATTCCAAATGTACCCAATCGTAACAATGACCCAAACAGGAGAACCGTTCTGCAAGCTCGACGAGTACCACCCCGACGCAATGCTAAGAACCCATCACACACCGCAAAACCATAACACACGAATCTTACACGAGGGATCATATTTCCACATAACTCTACTGCAATACGTGACCCTATCCAAATACTGGTCCATATGAAACACCTCAAATCACCCTGCTAAAAATCAATAACCATGCGCAATTCGACATCAAGTACTCAAAGTGCATTACCATAACCACAGAGAAGCAAACGACACCATGCCACATAAAACCCGAAAGAACACGACCAATACGTCATCAACTAAGCGATATCCAACACTATTCTCGCTCAAATTCCGCTATAAGGCCATAATAGAATCGCACCATATGTGCATATAACCACGAATCCCAACTCCTCGTAGCCTAGAAGAGCAACTCACCGATCATTTCAGAGCACAAATAAGCTTCACATCAACTGAATGGCACATCCTTCAACAATAGTAGTATGGAGCTAATCAATCCGGTTCAGTGTAAAATAAACATCATAATTGGGCCTACCAATGGGCCCCGAATCAACTATGGTCAGCCACCAATAGATAAACAACCTCCGAAAGTCCACAATGATAGAATCATACCATCTTCTATCATCTGGCTAGCTCCGGCCACAACTTCACAGTCCCCACCATGAAACAATCTGCTCATGAGAACTCCCAATCTTCAATTCCATAGAACACATGAATCACCCTATTTGATTCCACCTCCACCGCCCGAATGCCTAACACCTCTCTCATACACAATCCTCCCATGAGAAATACTTTGAAACTTCTTCCGTGCTACCTGGCAAAAATTTGAATATCAATAGTCGATCAACCGGGAGAGTGTCGCAATACCAGCGAAGTACCCATTAATCAAAACACACTGCCCCTTCTGAAATGTACACTTTCATCAAGCTATACCAGATAGTAATATCATTTACCTAGTCATTGGAAACCGTTCATACTGCCTAAGAATTTATTTCCTTCCCTTCAAAACTGAATAGTGACCTAGTACATGTAAATCATATTCCCGCACAACACACCACATCTATTATGCCATCATGTGACAAGCATAAGAATTCCATTATCAACTCTGAGTCACTAGCAAATTACATACATTATTAGTCAGAAACCTCTTTCTTACTTCTTTCTAGGAGAAAATCATAACACACAATACGCTCCGTACATCAGTAGAAATTATCCGGTTTAAACCATGGTAGAACCCATCATGAACACTTTGAAATTCATTTGCACATAATTAAGCTATCTGGACCGAATTCCTCTAACTTCACCAAGCCACACGGGTTGCCAAATCCGGGAGCAATTCCACGAAGCACCTGTAGATACTAGCCACGTCATAAGTACACAAATAACCGATCATACCCATTACTGTGCTACCCCAACCTACTTCCAAACTGCCCTATTTCCCCAAGTCCTTTCCAAATTGCCTTCAAATTGCTATTTTATTTCCTTATTAGAACACTTCTATCCTTAACTAAAACTGCCCCCACAAACTCTAGCATAGAATCACACCGCCCTAAGGCTTATAAGCCGCCGAATACCCTTTTTATGTATTCCAAAGGTTCCACAACCAAACATGCTTACTCGGGAAAAAAAAACTTTATAGGAACCTAAAACCGTTTCCTTCACCTTCTTGATACTGAAATGCATAATTCACAATGATATGAGATGCAACAAGTCTCAACACCGTTCAATGCAACTCCCAATTTTCTAGTCATATTTATAAATCTTGAATCCATTGTACCCATTCTCGAATTAACCGACCAAACAAACCGAAATGACATGTGCCCCATTAGCACATCAACACCCAAGGGAATAAAGAGTAACCCTCACTCCTACGCAACCGAGCAAATTCCCGCTCCATGTACACTACATTCTCTGTGAATAAACACTCAATTATTTTTATGGTCCTCCCATAACCATAGGGTGTAATACAACTTGTGTCCAGAAATTCCTTTACCCGAGTTATCCTCGATCTCGACCTCTGTAAGTCATAACTGATTCACCGGTACACCCCGAACCGAAACTAATACGACCTATAACCGTGCAATCAACTCGTCGATAGCAGACTCCCCCACTTAGCCTTAAGCTGCAATTATATAAAATTAGAACCCATAAGGATTTCTCCTTCTCAATTACCAAGGTCTCGCACCGTTAACCTGCCAGACTTCTCGAAGTCTTTTATTAAGCCTTTCATGAACATTCTGAATCTCCAGCCAAAATTACACACGCGACCTCCTACTGGGTAGTTAGTAATATTCCTCACAAAAGCTTCATCAACATCACGCCACTGCTAGCTGCACACAGGAGATAACCCACATGTGGAATTCCTTACCGACATCTCCCAATGACACTGCACTGAGTGCAACAACCACGAAATTCGTAAATTCCCCTAAGTTCATGCTCGTCCACCATTTATATAAGTCTACACTTTCCCTATTGACATCAACTATACGTCAAAAATACCTTCCGAACTCAAGTCATATTGCACCTGACACAATAATCAGATCTTCACGCCTCTATTCATTTCAAACACACTCCTTTCTGCCATATTCAATTTAGACTATGCAGAGTATGCAGGCTGATTCACATATTAACACGATTCCAAACCATTCTACACTTTCTCAAGGCGCATGACTACCCTACTAGTGAATTCATATGCTAATATGCCACTCTTACTTCAGTTAAATCATCTCCTTTAAGAAACTTCTCAACCTCTACTTCTCCTACTTGACCTGCTAGTACTTCAACCACCGCGAAACATTTCCCGTCATGTCTTCCCTCATAATTTGCTACCCAATTGCTGCATCAAATCGAAATATATTTCTGTCGCACCTGAACTAATAAAATGTTACCGACTCTAAGTTTCTTCAAAGATTATCTTTCCCGAGCCATCAACATCAAAATACCCATTCGCAACCACCATTACTACACAGCCACTTACTCTTCTTGAGTTCAAACTCATTGACAGACATGAGAATTTAATTTGCCCCAAAATTTAACAACGTGAAAGATCCTTCAAAACATTCACACTCGAGACGGTACGTCGCATCAAAATGAAAATCAAGCACCCAATGGCCTTCATTTACATTTAAATAAAACACTTCACCTAGTCTTAACACTTCCCGCAGTTACGTCATACTCACCACAAAGCCATTCCACTGCTCATCGAGCGACAATTCAACTCGTAGGGAATTTATCAGACATATGAGTCCAAATGCATAGGTTACAACTGAAGCTACCGAGCCAAAACTACGGTTTAAACCTGGCCTCAAGTCCTCCAGACTAGCCCATCACCAAAACATATAATACACATCTCGAACCTCATTCATAGAATCATAAACCGGCGATGCACAACAGATACCGAGCGCTTATGTGCGCATACGAGATGCGTGGAAGGAATTCAAAGAGTTATGTCTCAAGCTGAATTATTTTCGCACGATAGAATACAAGAAAGTGAAATTTTCCTAAGGGTTCTGCAGCCTCCTGAAGATAAGTACAGACGTCTCCGTACCGATCCGCAAGACTCTACTAAACCCGCTCATGACACGTGAGACCTATGTAACCTAGGCTCTGATACCAATCTGTCACGACCCAAAACTAATCCCTGTCGTGATGGCGCCTATCGTGGAACTAGGCAAGCCGTCTCATTTCCAAAACAAAACGATATTTTCATTTCAAAGATAATTTCAAGGTTATTTAACATAAAACCTCCACTAAAAGAGTTCAAATCAAAGAAAACCAGAAGTGCGAAAAAGAAAAAGCCCGACATCAGGGTGTCACTAGTCATGAGCACATACTAAAATTTGTCTAACAATATCAAGGCTAACTCAGCCTGAAAAATAGCTAAATATAACTAGAGGAAGATAAGAGGGAGAAGAGCAGGGGCTGCGATCGCCAAACAGCTATCTTGCTATCTCCAAGAAAAATCTGCAACCAGAATACTCAAAAACCGCTACCGTATCCAGCTACACCTAGATCCGCACACAAGGTGCAGGGAGTAATATGTGTACGCCAACTCAGTAAGTAACAACAATAAATAAAGACTGAGAAGTAGTGACGAGCAATAAAGCATATAACGTTCATATCAGGAAATTTCAGTAAAATACCACATGCTCTTAAAAATCAGGATTTGAATCAAACATCTCGTTTAAACCCAGTTCCAATAAAAATCATTTTAAAGACATTTTTCCAATAGTTTTTCAAACAAAGGCTCAATGCAAAGGTGAGCAAAAATGATGAAATCATAAACAGCCACTCGGGCAAACCTCACAGTCACTCGTGCCACTCGGGCATACCTCACAATCACTCATGCCACTCGGGCATACCTCACAATCACTCTTGCCACTCGGGCATACCTCACAATCACTCATGCCTCCCAGTCACTCAGCACTCGGCACTCGCACTCAGTAGGTACCTGCGCTCACTGGGGGTGTGTACAAACTCCGGAGGGGCTCCTTCAGCCCAAGCGCTATAATCTGCACGGACAACTCACGTGTGAAAATAATAAAGTATGCTGCAGGTGGGCAGCCCCGATCCACACTCATCCTCACAAATTAGGCCCTCGGCCTCACTCAGTCATAAACCTCTCAAGCCACTCGGGCATTTCAGTAAAACAGGGCATTCGGCCCAAAACATTTATATGCATAAAAATAGAGTCATAAAATAGAGTTATGCAGTAAACAAGTATAAACATGACTGAGTATAGACTTTTAATCGAAAACAATGAGAGGATGGTAAAAACAGCCCCTAAGGGTCCAAACAGCATTGGCGCAAGGCCCAAACATGGCATTCATCCCAATTTACAGAACTTCTTTCTAAAACATATAAGTATCATATGGTTTCAACAAAGTATGCAACTTTACAGTTGTTACGAGATGGACCAAGTCACAAATTCCCAACAGTGCACGTCCACACGCCCGTCACCTAGCATGTGCGTCACTAAAATAGTAGAATGATACAAAATCCGGGGTTTCATACCCTCAGGACTAGATTTACAATCGTTACTTACCTCAAACCGGTCAAATCTCTACCCCACAATGCTCTTGCCTCTGGACTCGGCCTCCAAATGCTCCAAATCTATTCACAATCAATATAATACCATCAATATACGCTAATAGAATGAATTCCACAAGAAAAGCTTCAAAATTAGACCAAAACCCGAAATTGGCTCAAAAATTGCTTGTGGGGCCCACATCTCGGAGCCCGACAAAAGTTACAAAATTCGAAAGCCCATTCAACTACGAGTCTACCCATATAAATTTTACCAAAATCCAACCTCAACTCGACTCTCAAATCTATAAATCTTATTTCCAAATTTCTAAGTTCCAATCTCCGATTTACACTTTAAAATCATGTAATCTAGTCGGATTATTCGAGGATAATTCAATATTATGGAGTAGAAATGATTACAAGGGACTTACCTCAAGTTTTCCTTGAAAATATATCAAAAATCGCCTCTCCCCAAGCTCCAATTTGTCAAAAATGGCAAATGGGACGAAGTCCGTGTTTTTATAATTCTGCCTAGACAACCTCGGTTCTGCCTTTGATCTTGGACTTCGATCGAGGTCCTCGATCCTGGTTCTCGGTCCTGGCCCTCGATTATGTCTTCTTCCCAGCCTTCGATCATGACCCTCGACCCTGGGCTCGATCATGCCTTCGACCGTGACCCTCGACCCTGGGCTCGATCATGCCTTCGATCGTGACCCTCGACCCTGGGCTCGATCATGCCTTCGACCGTGACCCTCGACCCTGGGCTCGATCTGGGGGCTCGATCTGGGCTTACATCTAGGCTCGATTTCTGGGCAGAAGCAATTTCCAACAGAAGGAAATTACAGCAGTTGTTCTAGTTCAATTTTTGATCCGTTAACCATCCGAAACTCACCCGAGGCCCTCGGGACCTCAACCAAATATACCAACAAGTCCTAAAACATCATACGAACTTAGTCGAATCCTCAAATCACCTCAAACAATGCTAAAACCATGAATTACACCCCAATTCAAGCCTAATGAACTTTGAAATTTCTAATTTCTACAAACAACTCCGGAACCTATCAAATCACGTCCGATTGACCACAAATTTTGCACACAAGTCCCAAATGACATAACATAGGTATTCCAATTTTCAGAATCAGATTCCGACCCCGATATCAAAAAGTCAACCCCCGGTCAAACTTCTCAAAAAATAAAACTTTCGGCATTTCAAGCCTAATTCCTCTATGGACTTCCAAAAAATATTCCGAACACGCACCTAAGCCCAAAATCACCATACGGAGCTATTGGAATTATCAAAATTCAAATCTGAGGTCGTTTACACATAGGTCCATATCCGGTCCACTTTTCTAGCTCAAATTTTCAATTATGAGACTAAGTGTCTCATTTCACTCCGAGTTCCTCCCGGATTCGAACCCACTAATCCGATATAACATAATATAGCTGAATAATCCAAAAATAAGTAGAAATAGAGAAAACGGGGTTATAACTCTCAAAACGACCGACCGGGTCGTTACACATACTCGGTGTCTCCTGGTCCCAGATATATTGCTAGTGGACCATCGAGCATTCTTCTTAACAAGGTTCCGTCCTCGGACAAGGTGAATCGTGTTGCCTTCGTGCGCAGGGCCCTTGATTCTTTTAGATCTGAGGGAAGCTTTTCGATTTTCAAATACTCTATATATTTATTTCTCCAATCCCAGGTCAAGCTTGTGGAGTTTATCTCGGCGTGACCTTCATCGACTACTGTCCTTATGAGTTGTATGATGGCCCCCAAATTGAGTTCGTTGTCCTCGATCGATGACCCTAAGTTTGCGAGGGCATCAACCTCACTATTCTGATCTCGAGGCACATGTTGCAAAGTCCACTCCTTAAATCGGTGCAAAGTTACTTGTAACTTATCTAGGTATCTTTGCATTCGTTCTTCTCTAACTTTGAAGGTTCCATTAACCTGATTCACCACGAGGAGGGAGTCGCATTTGGCTTCGATCACCTCCGCTCCCAAGCTTTTGGCTAGTTCGAGACCTGCAATCATGGCCTCATATCCGGCCTCATTATTAGCCAATTTTACAGTTCTAATAGATTGTCTAACCATGTTACCCGTGGGTGGTTTCAGTGCGATGCCGAGTCCAGACCCTTTTGCGTTCGAAGCACCGTCCGTGAAGAGGGTCCAAATTCCCGAGGATGTACCCGAGTTAATCAACAGTTCTCTTTCGACATCAGGTACTAGGGCCGGCGTGAAGTCAGCCACAAAGTCTGCCAAAATTTGAGACTTAATGGCTGTTAGGGGTCAATATTCAATATCATACCCGCTGATTTCTACGTCCCATTTGGCCAACCGTCCCGAAATCTCGGGTTTATGCAAAATATTTTGAAGTGGATAAGTTGTTACAACACATATGGGGTGACACTGGAAGTACGGTTTTAGTTTCCTAAAGGCGCTTATCAAAGCGAGCGCCAACTTTTCTAGGTGGGGATACCTAGTTTTGGCTTCACCTAAGGTTCGACTAACGTAATAAATTGGAAATCGCCTACCTTGTTCTTTTCGGACTAGGACTCCACTTATCGCTATCTTCGATACTGCTAAATATAAGTACAACTGTTCATTCGCCCTCGGCGTGTGAAGCAGTGGCAGACTCGATAAGTAACGTTTAAGTTCTTCCAAGGCATGCTGGCACTCCGGTGTCCATGGGAAGTCATTTTTCTTTTTTAGTAACGAGAAAAATTGATGGATTTTATCGGAGGACCTCGAGATAAATCACCCCAGGGTGGCTATGCGCCCGGTTAACCTCTACATGACTTTTATATTGTCAACTGCCGTGATGTCCTTGATAGCTTTAATCTTATCGGGGTTGATCTCGATTCCTCGGTTGGACACCATGAATCCGATAAATTTGCCTGACCCGACCCCGAACGCACATTTTTGCGGGTTCAACTTCATGTTATATTTCCTCAAGATACTGAAGGTCTCCTGCAAATGCTTCAAATTGTCCTCTTCTCGCAGGGACTTAACTAACATATCATCAATGTAAACTTTCATAGATTTCCCTATTTGTTCTTCGAATATTTGGTTTCTAGGCATTGGTACGTGGCACCAATATTTTTTAACGCAAATGGCATTACATTATAGTAGTAAGTTATGTATTTGGTGTTGAACGAGGTCTTTTCCTGATCATCCGGGTTCATTTGTATTTGGTTATACCCGGAATAGGCATCGAGAAAATTGAGGATCTTGTGGCCGGCCGTGGCATCAATCATACGATCGATATTAGGCAAAGAAAAAAAATCTTTAGGGCATGCTTTATTTAGGTCTTTGTAGTCTACACACATTCTAAGTTTGTTTAGTTTTTAGGAACCACCACTATGTTTGCTATCCATTCGGGGTATTTTACTTCCCGGGTGGACCCTATTTTAAGGAACTTGGTTACCTCGTTTTTGATGAAGGTGTGCTTGATATCAGACTGGGGTCTTCTTTTCTGCTTTACCGGATGGAACTTCAAGTTCAAGCTTAGTTTATGGGTGGTGATTTCCGGTGGGATCCCTGTCATGTCGAGATGGGACCAAACGAAACAATCCATGTTAGCTATAAGAAATTGAATAAGCTTTTTCGTGAGCTCGGGATTTAACCCCGTGCCCAGGTATACCTTTCGTTCGGGCAGACGTTCGATTAGTATGTTTTTCTCCAGCTCTTCGACCATTGATTTGGTAGTGTCGGAGTCATCGGGGACTATGAAAGATCAAGGGACTCCATAATCATAATCTTCGTCAGTCCCCTATTTCTCTGGTTGGGCCGAGGCTGGCGTTGGTGATTTCTATTTGGCCTCTTGTTTTTCCTTCAAATTTGGCCTCTTTGTCGATGAGAGTGTCAATATCGGAATCACTTCGTCAACATCAAACATTTCCTTTGCGGCGGGTTGCTCCCCGTAGATTTGTTTGATTTCCTCTAGTGTTGGGAATTTTAGAACCTGGTGAAGGGTCGAAGGCACCTGAAGGTGCCCTTCATTGAATAACCGGGATACTTCTTCTCTCAACTATCTGCAATCTTCCATTCTGCGGCCATGGGTGCCATGATACTTCCACACTTGATTGGGATTTCTTTGGGTTGGATCAGTCTGCAGAGGTCGAGGCCATTTAGTATCCTTGATGCATCCGATAGCCGATACGATAACGGATGCATCTATATTGAAGTTATATTCTGAAAATCGTGGTGCTTCCTTAGGTCCGGTATGCCTGCCAAAACCATTTTTGCTCATGAGCCTTTGAGATCTCTGGCCTCAATCATTTCTCCTTTCATCTCGTACCGAGTTATGCCCATGTCCGTTGCTCCTACGATCTCTATTATACGGTTGGTATTGATCACTGTTCGGCCTTGGTTCTCGATTAACGCCCCTTTTGGTAACGGACTCGGAAGGAGCCCCTAGCTGGCCGTCTTCGACTCTAATCTTCGATTGATATCGATTATGTACATCGACCCAGGTACCAGCCGGGTACTAAATCAAGTTCTGCTTCAACTGTTGTGAAGCCACTGAGCTTCGTTCATTTAGTCATTGAGTGAAAGCTTGAACGGCCCAATCATCGGCGACCGGTGGTAGATCCATTCGTTCCATTTGGAAATGAGACACAAACTCTCTGAGCATCTCGTTATCTTTCTGCTTTAAATTGAAAAGGTCCGACTTCCTAGTCTCAACCTTTATGGCTCCGACGTGTGCTTTTACAAAAGAATCTGCAAGCATGGCAAAAGAATCGATAGAGTTAGATTGTAAATTATGGTACCATATCATCGCTCCCTTTGACAGGGTATCCCCGAATTTCTTTAGTAACACGGATTCGATCTCGTCGTCCTCTAGATCATTCCCTTTAATCGTACACGTGTAAGAGGTGACATGCTCATTGGGATCGGTCGTTCCATTACAGTTAGGAATCTCGGGCATGCGAAACGTCTTGGGATCGGTTTGGGAGCCGCCCTCGAGGGGAAAGGTTTTTGTACGAACTTTTTGGAATCCAAACCCTTCTATATTGGTGGTGCCCCTGGGATTTGATCAACCCTGGAGTTGTAAGTTTCCACCTTCTTGTCGTTTGCTTCGATCTTCTTTTCCCCGGATTCAACTCGCTTCGTTAGTTCCTCGAGCATCTTCATGATTGCGGGATCGGTCCCCGATTCATTTCAGTTCGATTTCCTTGACATCGATTCGACCCTGTGAACAACTTCCTGGGATGGCTTGGGCTCGATCTTGCTTGGTGCATGGTTCTGGTTTCGGAGTTGTGCTATCACGGTTTGTTGAGCCTGCAACATCTCGAAGATCATCCGAAGGCTGATTCCATCTTCTTCCCCGCCATGTATGCTCTGAGCGACCGATCAAACATTCTTGCGTACACTATTCTCAGGATCGACGACCAAATTTGCATTAATGGCTACATGCGAGCCGACATCGATCAGATCTATTGTCGGAACTCCATCGAGACCAACTGGGGGTACGCCGTTCCCTAGTGCTATGTTGTCATTTTCATCATGGTGACCGAAGTCATTGTCCACGTGTACGGGTGCTGCCTGAGAGTTTGACATGCTGATCGTGGAATCAAAGATACTAACAAGAACAAGTACAAAATAGTGTGTGTTACGAGGATTAGTACCAGACAATCACTATTATCCTCAGCCCCACAGTGGGCGCCAAACGTTTTACCCGAAAAATGGATAACAATTGAATTTATACGTGGTTTTAAGGATACGTGATATAACTTGGTATAAATTGAGAATATATATTTGGATATAACTTGGCACAAATTGAGAAAATATATATATATTAGTATTGAAATTAACTGTAAAAGAAATAAATGCAAACCAAATGAATCAATTAGCCTTGGCCCTCAAGTTCGATCACCCTCAAACCAAGTGGAGAATAAACTGACACGAGAACAAAATGACTAAATATTGAAAACCAGAAGAAAGGCAGTATATTGCTTTATATTGCATAAAACATCTCTCTCTCTACAAATGATCAGACCCCCTTTATATAGTAGGGAAGTTCTACTCTTGATATAATTTTAAATACAGTAAGGAATCTCATGATAGGTTAATTAATTGGCCTTTTCTTAATATGCGCCGGGATTTCCGCCGTGATTCTCGCCCAATTGCAGATATTCTGGCTTTCTGTTTTTTGGCTCGATAAGCTTTCCCCGATTTCGCTCGATCTCTATCTTGTTTGGTCTCGATCTTGGACGGTTCCGATCTCGAACGGTCTCTAGGTTACGAGCTCGACACTAAACCTCGCATCACGGTTCGATATTGCACAAGTTCGAACCTTATCCTATTATGTTCCAATCTCGATTAGTCATACGAAGGGCAGCTCGATTTTGACCGTATACCGATATTGACAAATGCTAGAATTAATTAAGCTGACTTTTTTCAAAATTATATATCATAGTATTACTTTTTGCTATGAATAGATCACATCCTCACATGACAACACTATCTTTTATTTCTTATTATTTTAGATTGGCTTCATCTATGTTTAAAGAATAGCTATTATCTACTTTTTGTTTCTACTTCGGAAGACTTGACCCGCTAAAGCCATGCTCCAAAGTCTTTTTCTGAAAAGAAAAAAAAAAAGACAACCGGCCGAGTGTTCATCTTGAACTAATTCTTCTTTGTTTATTTTTTTAATAAATAATTGAAGGAAAAAAAGGAACTCTACTCAATATGCTACATTCTTCACTTATTTCCACTTATTCAGATGTATGAACGTGAGTTAGCTACAAGAAACATAGTATACTTTTACTCCACTAAGTGAATGTGTTACTAACTGTGGAGTAAAACTGCTTTTTCTCTGACTAAGATTTTCTCAAACTCCTTCAAATACCTTGAATCATTAATTATATTGACTTATAGTAATTTTCATATAGTTTTAAGATATGTAAATTTTATTTTTAAAAAACTTAGAGAAATTCTATGCCAAAGTTCACACTGAAAAGTAGGTGCGCCTTTGACCCTCGTGCTACAAACCCTTTCACATAACTGGGATAAAAGGAGTGGTGTGAAAGTTAGCTGTTATAATCCACGTACTCCGAACCTTTCACGTATTTGGGATAAAGGGAGTAACATTTCACTTTTTTCAGAAATCTTTTGAGGAGTAATAACTTTTATGCTTAGTATTTAGGAAATATTTCTTCAAAGCTCTTATGCTTTTAGATTTATGAAACAAGTTTTTGGAGCGAAAAAAAAAAAAAAAAGCTTTAACGCGTAGAAGAATGTAGGAAATCATTTTTTAATTTTAAGGTACTTATGACTGATGACATAGCAAAAAGAGTTGAGCTTCGGACTTCTACTTCAAGTTCTCTGACCATTTCCTTGATCTTATCCCTCGGATGACACTCTCATTTTCAACATATTTTAGCAAACTGAATGAGCCATGGCATTGTACTACTATTAATTAGTACCCTAATATTTCCTATATATTGGTTACTCCTAAATATTGGTGGAATAGAGAAAGATGGAGGGAGGTGAAGAAACAAACTTGGAGTATAAACTAACATGGGTGGTTGCCTTGATCTGCACTGTTATTGTTGTTATATCACTTGCTGTTGAAAGTGTTTACCCGAAAAACGGATAGAGTTGAATTTGTACGTAGTTCTAAGGGTACGCGGTATAACTTGACACAAATCGTAAAAGTAAATAAAAATATCGAATATTGACTGAAAAGAATGAAATACAAACCAAGTTGAATGGAGAATGGTTTATGAATAAGCTAGATGAATCAATGTATAAAACTCAAAAAGATAATTTCCAAAAATGGGAGTGCCTCAATAGTATCTGAGTTATATTGCATGAATGGCATAATAGTTGGATCCTTTACAGAAACAGTAGCTATCCCTCTTGTAGTGGAGGGATCCTACTTTAGATATAATTAAAAATACATAGTGGGGATTCCATGATAGATTAGTTTTTCCCTAATTTCCGCCGAGATTCTCTCCCTTAGTGCGGCTGTAACGGCTCTTGTCTCTTGGCTCGATCTCGGTCGGATTTGGTATTGGTCGATTTCCAGATTTAGTGCTCGATATTGACTCGGGGCTCGGTATCGACTTCGAGCTCGATATAGACTCGGGGCTCGGTATCGATCCGGACTCGATATTGGTCAGTCTCTGGCTCTTAAGCTTGATGACACCACTTCGAGCTCGATAATAACTTCGAGCTCGGTATTGTCACGCCCCAAAATCGAGGAGCGCGACCGGCGGTCAACCGAGTGAACCCGACCGAGCAAGCCTGTTTGATTTCCTTCTACCCAAACTCATCCACGAATAGAGATAATACATATTTTCATTAAATAGACAAAAAGGTGCTCACGTCTAGAATACCAATTCATTTCCAATAGTTCATCATTTTTAAAGTCTCATATGGACAAGTAATACAACCACAACATAATATATATTTTGACTTTCCCAGCACTAATACACAACCCACACTATGTCTACAGAGCCTCTATAGATAAAGAAGAGTACAATGATAATGCCGGCAACAAGGCCCTGGCTGTACCTCAAACAGAATACACAAAGTACAAAAGATTCATGACCCCGGGATGAAGTGGGGCTCACCAAGTCAGCTGGGAAGAAGGTGTACTGCTATCACTGATCAATATCTCCCACTATGGAACCACCTGCATCCATTTAAAGATGCAGCGCCCCTGAAAAAAGGGACGTTAGTACTGTCGAATAGCACAAGTATGTCTAACTAAACACCCTCTCAATAAAATGACAATTAATACAAACAAGATTATCATAATATCAATGAAAGCCTTAATCAACATCAAACCTCAATTTAGGATCAAGACAGTGTTCAAATTTATTTTCATATCTCACATTGGGAGATTTTTAGTATCGACATACCATTGTCCACAATATCATTATTCACAATACCATTATTCACAGAACCAGTACCACCGTACTCTCAGCACGGAGTCCGATCCCGACCTGATCGGCTAGGCTATCTCATTAGAGACATCAACCACAATTACTCTCAAAATCAATACCACCGTCTTTAACACTGAGTCCGATCACGACCCGATCGACTAGGCTATCCATTAGGGACATCGACCACAATCACAATTTCAATTATAATTTCCAGCACAATCACCACCATGTGTGCGACATGGTGTCCGATCACGACCCGACCGGTTAGGCTGTCTTATTTGAGACATCAACCTTTTTATATCAATCATCGCATTTCATATTACTTTCACACTGTTTCATTTCATTGGCACTAATGGCCATAATTATAAGATTATTCTTGGCACGTTGGCCATAATCAGTATTTCATGCTCACCTTTTCGATTTCAAATATCATCATCATCATCAACAAAAAATACAATTCAAATCAAGGTGTGTAGTACACATATGAGCAATTTATAGTCAAAGGCACATAGAGATATTTCACAAAATTTGGCATAACAGCCTTCGTTTGAACTTGACTTGAAGTTGAAACATTATTAATGCACAATCCATATTTTAATACATCCTCAATTGATAACATAACATGAATAAAGCATTTGAGATACTTGTCGAATATATATATCTTTCAACCCAATCTTACTCGGAATAGCCAATTTTATAATTAACCACTCGGGACTTATATATTTTTCATGAATATCGTGTGATTCAATTCTAAGAAAAGAGTTTAGCCAACATACCTCAATTAAGCTTCCTTAAACTCTAAAATGTTCTGGAATTCTTAGCAACTTCAATCTATTGTAGAAATATAACAAATTGAATCAAAATTAGGAAGATGATTATGGTTCTAGCTCATTTGAGCATTTTATCAAACATTATGTGTGCACAAGGTTTCAAGGTCCTTTTATGGAGGATTCCATCATCCCACAACCCAATCTTTACCATGCTTAGTTTAACAATCTTCCTACGCCCCTTGATATCACATGCATGTAAAATAATCAACTCTCATGCCTAAAAATTATCTTGATAATTACCCATTTTCAGATAATTTCAAAATTAGGATTTAGGGTGTAGAATCTTACCTCTAGGATGAAGACCTAGTGAGCTTCCCTTCTTAATCTTTCAAAACTTGAGCAAGAATTGAAGAACAATTATTGAAGAATACCTTCTCACTCTAGGGCACTCTCTCTCACTCTAAAATATCAGATTATCTCTCAAAAATGGCCCAAAGAGTGTATTTAACGAAATAGGGTCGGGTTTTAAAAACCCAAAAATGAAGCTCCGAAATAGGTTATGCGGTCGCATATGCGACTGCATAATGGTTATGCGGACTGCATATCGGTCGCATAATTGGTATGCAAAACATCCAAATATCTGCCTGTGTCTGCGGTTACTATACGGTCCGCATAGTCGACAACATAATTGCTTCCAATTGGCCCAATTAACTGCCTCACTTTGCGGCCATTACGCGGTCCGCAGAGTGATTCTGCGGTCGCATAATGGACCGTAGAAATGCACTTTTCTGCCAAAAACTTTCCTTTACTTTCTGGTGCATTGTTCAACCCAAAAAGTCCGAGCCGCGGCGAGCAATCTCGCCGTGAAGAATTTCTACAATCCTCAATCACGTAAACCTAGTCCGGCACCATTAAACATTATTTTCTTCGTAAATGTTACCGGGCTTTACACTTAAGTACTTTCAAAATTTTTCGGGGTATTACATCCCCGCTTAGGATCATTCGTCCTCGAATGAGGGTAAAATCCGTCATTAGCATCTTATGCAACTCAACTTTTTGTTTTTCATACCACATTCCAGCAGCCCCAAATTTGACTAACTCCCAAAATTTCCAAATATTTCGCCAGGGTTTCCCTTGTAACCTGGCCTATCCACCTGTCAGAGAGCCTCAGAAACACATCCTAACAACATATACATAATCCAACGATGTAACATAATACTAAACAACACCAATTGTGGTCTCATAAGCAATATATTTTCGGAAAGGAACACCCTTAACGCCAATTGTTCAAGTGATACAAAATTCATAAAAAGTAAGTCTTATAATTTTCCCAGATCACAAATTTATAAATACATGGTCATTCAAACAAATAAGGATACTTTTTCTTCATTTCTTCCTCGGCCTCCCAAGTAGCCTCTTCAACCTGTTGGTTTCTCATAACACTTTTACGGAGGAAATTTCTTTATTTCTCAATTTTCGGATTTGCCGATCAATAATAGAAGCCGAAATCTCTTCGTAAGTCAATTTCTCATTTATCTCAATAGTCTCAACCGAATCAATGAGTGTCGGATCTCCAACTACTTTATTCAGCATAGACACATGAAACACCGGGTGTACTAATGATATCTCAGGTGGTAGCTCAAGCTTGTACGCCACCTCACCGATCCTCTGAATGATTTTGTATGGTCCGACATACCTCGAACTCAATTTCCCCTTTTTACCAACTCGCATTACACCCTTCATGGGGGAAAATTTCAAGAATACCCAATCATCTTATTTGAACTCCAAATCCCTACGACGAACATCCGAATAGGATTTCTGATGACTCTGAGTAGTCTTCAACCGCTCCTTAATGATTTTAACTTTTTCCATAGCCTGATGCACGAGGTATGGCCCTATCAATTCTGCTTCCCCAATTTCGAACCACCCAATGGGAGATCTACATCTCCTACCATATAAAGCCTCGAAAGGTGCCGTCTGAATGCTAGCATGATAGCTATTGTTGTATGCAAATTCTATGAGTGGTAAATGATTATCCCAGCTACCTTTGAAGTCTAGAACAAAAGCACGCAACATATCCTCCAGCGTTTGAATAGTCCGCTCTGTCTGCCCGTCAGTCTGCGGGTGAAAGGCTGTACTAAGATTCACCTGAGTACTCAATCCTTGCTGAAATTTCTTCCAAAAATTAGCAGTGAATTGTGCTCCCCGATCAAAAATGATGGAAACTGGGGTGCCATGCAACCTGACTATTTCTTTGATATATAATTGAGCATATTGCTCCGCTGTGTCAGTAGACTTAACCGGCAAAAAGTGTGCTGACTTCGTGAGTCGATCCACAATCACCCAAATTGAGTCAAACTTGCGCGGAGTGCGCGGTAATCCTACCACAAAGTCCATATTAATTATTTCTCACTTTCACATTGGAATTTCTATGTTTTGTGCCAACCCACTAGGCCTTTGGTGTTCGGCCTTCACTTGCTGACAATTTGGATATCTTGCCACAAAGTCCGCCACATTCCTTTTCATATCATTCCACCAATAGACTTCCTTAAGATCATGATACATTTTTGTAGAACCTAGGTGCACAGAATACCTAGAAGTGTGAGCTTCAGTCATAATTGTTTCACGGATGCCATCCACATTTGGAACACATAGTCGCCCTTGGTACCTTAGTGTACCATCATCCATGCCAAGAGAAAAGGAAATGGTCTTATGTTTATGAATCCCCTCTTTCAATTTCGCCAACAATGGATCTTTGTATTGTTTCTCTTTGACTTGCACAACAAGCGATGATTCAACCCTATTTTGCACAATTGCCCCTCCTTCACTAGAGTCCGCAAGACGAACTCCCAAACTAGCCAATCGGTGAACTTCTTTGGCCAATGGCCTTTGATATGCCTCCAAGTGTGCTAAGCTACCCATAGATATTCAGTTAAGAGCATCCGCCACAACATTAGCCTTCCCCGGATAGTATAAAATATCAATGTCATAATCCTTGAGTAATTCAAGCCATCTTCTTTGCCTCAGATTCAATTCTTTCTGTTTGAAAATATATTGAAGGCTCTTATGGTCTGTGAATATATCCACATGGACCCCATATAAATATTGACGCCAAATTTTCAATGCTAATACCACCGCCGCAAGTTCTAAATCATGTGCTGGATAGTTCTTTTCATGATTCTTTAGTTGCCTAGAAGCATAAGCTATCACCTTCCCATGTTGCATTAATACACATCCAATCCCGATTTTTGAAGCATCACAATATACCACCAATCCATCTATACCCTCTGGTAGAGTCAACACCGGTGCCATAGTCAATCTTGCTTTCAATTCTTGGAAACTCTTTTCACAAGCATCTGACCATTGGAACTTAATTGCCTTCTGGGTCAATTTATCAATGGAGAGGAAAGAGTAGAAAACCTCTCCACAAACTTTCTGTAATATCCAGCTAAGCCTAAGAAACTGCAAATCTCTGTTGGAGTTGTAGGACTCGGCCAATTCTTCACAGCTGAAATTTTCTGAGGATCAACCTTAATTCCCTCACTAGAAACTACATGACCCAAGAATATGACTGATTCAAGCGAAAATTCACACTTTGAAAACTTTGCATATAACTGGTGTTGATGTAGGGTTTGCAGAACTACCCTGAGATGATCGGCATGGTCTTCTCGACTTCGTGAATATACAAGAATATCGTCCATAAACACTATCACAAAAGAGTCGAGGAATGGCTTAAAAACTCGATTCATAAGATCCATGAAGGCTGCTGGGGCATTTGTTAGCCCAAAAGACATCACCAAAAATTCAAAGTACCCATATCGGGTTCTGAAAGCTGTTTTCGGAATATCCCGCTCCCTGATCTTCAATTGGTGATACCCGGATCGTAAATCAATTTTGGAGAAGTACCTGGCACCTTGCAATTGATAAAATAAGTCATCTATCCTTGGCAGTGGGTACTTATTCTTGATTGTGACCTTATTAAGCTGCCGATAGTCAATACACATTCTCAGCGACCCATCTTTCTTTCTTACAAAAAGGACCTGTGCGCCCCAAGGCGACACACTTGGCCGGATAAAACCCTTTTCTAACAAATTTCTCAATTATTCCTTTAGCTCTTTCAATTCTGCCGGTGCCATTATGTAGGGTGGAATAGATATAGGATGTGTGTCTGGCATCACATCAATACCAAAATCAATCTCCCTGTCTGGTGGGATCCCAGGGAGTTTATCCGGAAAGACTCCCAGAAATTCATTCACAACAGGCACAAACTCAAGTGTAGGTGCCTCAGCATCGGTGTCCGTAACCCGGACCAAATGGTAAATACATCCCTTGTTGATCATTTTTGTGGCCTTAAGGTAAAAAATAAACCTACCATTCGGCACTACATCATCACCCTTCCACTCAATAACTGGCTCATTTGGAAATTCGAACATAACAGTTCTGGTTCGACAATCAAGCTTGGCAAAACATGAATAAAGACAATCCATCCCTATTATCACATCAAAATCGACCATTCTCAATTCAATAAGATTGACTACGGTGTCCTGACCATGCAACGTGACTACACAATCCCTATAAATTCGCGCGGCCAAAATAGACTCACCAACCGGAGTAGATACATAGAACGGCTCATAAAGCTGTTCTGGTTCTATCCCAAATTCCATAGCAACATAAGGTGTGACATATGACAAAGTGGAACCGGGATAAATAAGAACATATACATCATGAGATTGGACAGTCAATATACCTGTGACAACATTTGGAGAAGCCTCTGAATTCTGGCGACCCCTCATAGCATAGAAATGGCCGGATCCTCCCGAACTCTGTGCTCCACCCCTAGATGCACCACGCCCTACAGGTGTTGGAGTGCCTCGAGCTAGAGGAGGTACTGCGGGTGTAGTAGCTGCAGAACTGGCTGGCTGTGCCATGCCCCTGCCCGCACCCTGGCAGGACGAACGACATACCTCTAAATGGGACCCCTCAATCAACATCCGTAGCATATGGGTAAGTCCATGTTGCATATTCCTAGGTGCATCTTTCCATACCTAGGACATGGGGGCCTCCTCTGCTGCTGGAATCTACCACCATGACGACCTTGTTGATGGATCCCATATTGCCCTGACTCGGCCTGAAACGGCTCCATTGTTGCTGCTGACTAGGCCCTGATGGCAGTGCACTGGCCAAAGACTGAGCAAAGGACTGTGATGGCCCTGAAGACCCTCCCCTGAAAGCTGACCTGACACCACCAGAAGAATCACCAAAGTTGCCCGTAGATCGGGTCTCTGTGGATTGAGCGAATGCAACCATCTTTCCATAGTTCATATCAGAATTCAAGGCAGTTATAGCAGCCTCATCAATTACTAAGGGAATAAGGCCCTGTATAAATCGGCGCACTCTAGCCTTCATAGTGGGCAACATGTAAATAGCATACTTAGACAGGTACGCGAATCTCATATGGTAATCCCACACACTCAGGCTACCTTACCTCAAGTTCTCAAACTCAGTAGCATGGGCTGCCTTAGTCTCGACCGGCAAGAAATGATCAATGAAGGCATCGGCAAACTCACCCCACCTCGCAGGAGGGATCCCTTCTTCACAGGACTCCTCCTATAGTTCAAACGAATAATATGCCACCTCTTTCAGGCGGTAGGAGGGCAATTTCACTGCCTCTGTCTCAGTAGCACGCATAACTCGAAGAGTCTTGTGCATCTCATCAATGAAGTCCTGGGGATCATCCTCTGGGTTAGTACCCGTGAACACTGGAGGATCCAATTGGAGAAACCCGTTCACCCTGGAACTAGTAGAATCCCCTGGTTGACTGGAAGAAGTGGGTGAAACATTTGATCTCTGGTCCTGGGATGCCACTATTTGAGCCAACATCTGTATGGCTCCACTAATATCAACATTAGAAACACCAGAATTGAAAGCTGGAACTGGAGGTGGAACTGGAATATCAGTTGGAGGGACCGTTGCACCTTTAGTAGGTGTAGGGACTGGTGCGGTCTGATCAGTTGTAGTAGATTCAGGCAGTGTAGTTACTGGAGGAATATTCTCACTCCTCGGGTGCTCACTCGTATCATTAATTATAGGATCAACAATCACTCCTAGGGTGACATTGGCTCCTTGGCCAGTTCTTGCTTTCTTCTTAGGTGCCATGTGCTAAAAATTAGAGCAACTCAGGAGTTAAAGGAGGAACAATCTTACAACCAGCTTTATCGCACGATCAAGAACATGGAAGAAGGGTATTATTCCTAAATACCCATGTAGCATCCTAATTATATATGTGGTCGACAACACACCGATAATAAGGACTGTACTAGACACGGCTCCGAGACATCCTAGGACACTTTAAAACCTTAGGCTCTGATACCAAGTTTGTCACGCCCCAAAATAGAGGAGCGCGACTGATGCTCAACCGAGTGAACTTGACCGAGCAAGCCTGTTTGATTTCCTTCTACCCAAACTCATCCACGAATGGAGATAATACTAATTTTCATTAATTAGATAAAAATGTGCTCACGTCTACAATACCAATTCATTTCCAATAGTTCATCATTTTTAAAGTCTCAAACGGACAAGTAATAGAACCACAACATAATATATATTTTGACTTTCCCAGCACCAATACACAACCCACACTATGTCTATGGAGCCTCTATAGATAAAGAAGAGTATAATGATAATGCCGGCAACAAGGCTCCAGCTATACCTCAAACAGAATACACAAAGTACAAATGATTCATGACCCCGGGATGAAGTGAGGCTCACCAAGTCAGCTGGGAAGAAGGTGTACTGCTATCACTGATCAATATCTCCCGTTGTGGAACCATCTGCATCCATTTAAAGATGCAGCGCCCCTGGCAAAAGGGATGTTAGTACTGTCGTATAGCACAAGTATGTCTAACTAAACACCCTCTCAATAGAATGGCAATTAATACAAACAAGATTATCATAATATCAATGAAAGCCTTAATCAACATCAAACCTCAATTTAGGATCAAGACAATGTTCAAATTTATTTTCATATCTCACATTGGGAGATTTTTAGTATCGACATACCATTGTCCATAATACCATTATTCACAATACAATTATTCACAGAACTAGTACCACCGTACTCTAAGCATGGAGTCTGATCCTGACCCGATCGGCTAGGCTATCTCATTAGAGACATCAACCACAATTACTCTCAATATCAATACCACCGTCTTTAATACGGAGCCCGATCACGACCCGATCGACTAGGCTATCCATTAGGGATATCGACCACAATCACAATTTCAATTATAATTTCCAGCACAATCACCACCATGTGTGCGGTATGGTGTCCGATCACGACCCTACCGGCTAGGTTGTCTTATTTGAGACATCAACCTTTTTATATCAATCATCACATTTCATATTACTTTCACACCGTTTCATTTCATTGGCACTAACGGCCATAATTATAAGATCATTCTTGGTACGTTGGCCATAATCAGTATTTCATGCTCACCTTTTCGATTTCAAATATCATCATCATCATCAACAAAAACTACAATTCAAATCAAGGTGTGTAGTACACATATGAGCAATTTATAGTCTAAGACACATAGAGATATTTGACAAAATTTGGCATAATAGCCTTCGTTTTAACTTGATTTGAAGTCGAAATATTATTAATGCACAACCCATATTTTAACACATCCTGAATTGATAACATAACATGAATAAAGCATTTTAGATACTTGTCGAATATATATATCTTTCAACCCAATCTTACTCAGAATAGCCAATTTTATAATGAACCACTCGGGACTTATATATTTTTCATTAATATCATGTGATTCAATTCTAAGAGAAGAGTTTAGCCAACATACCTCAATTGAGCCTCCTTAAACTCTAAAATGTTCTGGAATTCTTAGCAACTTCAATCTATTGTAGAAATATAACAAATTGAATCAAAATTAGGAAGATGATCATAGTTGTATCTCATTTGACCATTTTATTAAACACTAGGTGTGCACAAGGTTTCAAGGTCCTTTTATGGAGAATTCCATCATCCCACAACCCAATATTTACCATGCTTAGTTCAATAATCTTCCTACACCCCTTGATATCACATGCATGTAAAATAATTAACTCTCATGCCCAAAAAGTATCTTGATAATTACACATTTTCAGATAATTTCGAAATTAGGGTTTAGGGTGTAGAATCTTACCTCTAGGATGAAGACCTAGTGAGCTTCCCTTCTTAATCTTCCAAAACTTGAGCAAGAATTGAAGAACAATTATTGAAGAACACCTTCTCACTCTAGGGCACTCTCTCTCACTCTAAAATATCAGATAATCTTTGAAAAATGGCCCAAAGAGTGTATTTAACGAAATAGGGTCGGGTTTTAAAAACTCAAAAATAAAGCTCCGGAACAGGTTCTGCGGTCGCATATGCGACCACATAATAGTTATGCGGATCGCATATCGGTCACATAATTGGTGTCCAAAATGTCCAAATATCTGCCTGTGTCTGCGGTCACTATGCGGTCGTATAACTGTTCTGCGGTAGCATAGCACCGCATAACAGTTATGCGGTCGCATAGTTGACCGCATAATTGCTTCCATGTGGCCCAATTAACTGCCTCACTCTGCGGCCATTATACAGTCCGCAGAGTGATTCTGGGGTCGCATAATGGACCGCAAAAATGCACTTTTCCGCCAAAAAGTTTCCTTTACTTTCCGGTGCATTGTTCAACCCAAAAAGTCCGAGCCGCGGCAAGCAAGCTCGCCGTGAAGAATTTCTACACTCCTCAAACACGTAAGCTTAATCCGGCACCATGAAACATTATTTTATTCACAAATTTTACCGGGCTTTACACTTAAGTACTTTCAAAATTTTCCGGGGTGTTACAGGTATTTGATCGGTCCTAGAAACTTAAACTCGGTGACCTGTCTTCAGATCTCATCTCGATTTATGAAGATGACCTTCGGTCCACATCTCATTTCTCGGGAAGAATGTGGTGAGATATGACATGATTTTCAATGGTATGACTTGATACACACTGACGTTTGCATCGAGTTCGACCATGACGTACATGATAGTTGTCCCATCGGTTCAGTTACCAAGGCATTAAATGTGTGTCAGAAGATGGTCGGCCGCTGCTGATATTGAACCGTCATTACCAAGTCCATAAATAGTTCCTATCTTCATCATTTTTTACTTTCAGATCTCAAATTACCAAATCTACTAAGTTCTTATTGTATCTTCTGAGTTCTTCATCTGCGAATCTGTGATTCTCATTTACAAAATCTTTCTCCAAAACACCAAATCTTTGTCATCTCTTTCTGTTTTCAATGTTTGCATCTAAATGGCAAAAACGTCAAAAACCGTTCCCCAAAAAGAAGGCACTTCTTCTTCGCGGCCTGCCGGCAACAAAACACCAGTGGAGCCACGACCGAAGGAGTGCGTTCCCGGGGGGTGTGTTCTTACTTCCGATTTTAAGATCGATAAAGCCTCATCGGTTCCCGGTCGATGTGAACCAATGTCGAGGTATATGTGCTCGATAACTAAGGGGCACCTTCAGCAGTTAAGGAAAGATTGTAACTGGAAGAACAAAGAAGTGATAATCCCGGCTCCCGAAGAAGATATTACTACTCATGTGAAAGGGATTTTAAGTGTGTATACTTACCCTTTCACATTGGGCCCCCTCCATCCTGTTGTCATCGATTTTTGCTACTAATACCAGATAAACCTAGGCCAAATCCATCCTTCCTTTTGGCAGATTGTTATTCTGTTCCGCTTCTTCGTGAACAAAATCGAGGGGATGCCTTTCACCCTCGACCACATTATTTGATTGTACAGCCTCCGCCTCTATCGAGGTGGGTTAATAAAACTCCAGCGCCCGAGCTACCAAAGTGCTGTTCTCGATCATAGACAAGGACAAGGACCGAGGCTGGATGGGTAGGTTCGTTCGAATGAAGACTTCTGACCTAATCCCGGCCGAGTAGATGCCATTTGCCGAGGAATGGAACATGAAGCGTAAGTGTAATTCTACTGTTGGCTCCTATTGTTTTGCTCCTTCGTTTCCCTCATATATATCCTTTTCTGTGATATAACGGTTGCTTGGATGTCCGGTGCAGTTCCTAACCTTAAGGGCTGGGTACAGGTCCTAGCTTCGACCTCTATATATGCCGAGCGCTCATGGCGCGATTTATCAAAGGGCCTATGGGAGGCCAAAAATCATGGTAAGCCTCTTTCCCATGTTTTTGATGATTCGAACAAAATGTAGTTCTTATACTTGACCAATTTTCTTATGTGTAGACCTGGGCTAAGATGCGGTTATGAGGCCCTCGTCTGGCGAGGAAAAGACTTCGGCCCCGGTTCCGAAATCGGCGAAGGACAATAAGAGAAAAAAGGCCTCTACTTCCGAGGATCCAAAACCTAAGTCAAGGACGGCTCATAAGCCGAAGAAGAATACCATCACTTTGACCAAAGAATCAGTTTGACGTCTAAGGGATGAAGATGAAGAAGAAAAAGAAAACGACGGCTCCATACTTGTGGCCCGAGTGAAGAAATCCATTGATACCCCAAAGGCAGCTGGATCGATGGTGGTTTATGAGGCTCCGCCTCGAACTGTGGGGATAACGGAGAAGGATTCTGGCAAAGTCCCCGAGTCATTGAAGATCGCGGATGCCCCCCACCGAAGTCAACAAACAATGGGTATATTTGAAGGGGCCGGCCCTGAACCTCTTCGAACCGAAGAGAACGCCCCAAGTGACTCACTTGGGGAAATAGTAATCAGAGACTCGCCCACTCTCCCTACTTTTTTCGAAGTGGCAATTCGGGAAGCCCAAGCTTTGGGGACCCTCGAGGTAGACGTATCTCAGGGGACCCTTTCTGTGATTTGTTTACTGGTGTCGAGGATGTTGCTGGCCCTAGTGATGCGTCAGGCCTTTTCTACGAAGTGCAGCAAGCTCTGAATCGGGTATGCCTTAACTCCCTTCGTTGGTACCACCTTTATGTTTGTTTTTCTTTTCTAACTTCTTTCTTTCTTTCTTCGTAGGCCTCAGTGGTTCATCGAGAAGAATGTTCTCTATCTCGAGCTGAGCTGAGTCGGTATGAGGATGACCTCCGAAGGGTCACGGAGGAGAGAAACGCCTTTAAACTCCTCTGCGAGCAAAGGGAAAAGGAAATCAGGGACCTTCGAGCCGAGTTGGCCAAGGCTCATCAGGATCAGACCGACCTGACCGAGCAGGTAATGACATTCTTAAAAACCCATGGGCTTGATTCTAGAATAGTGGCTAATATTTCGATCTCACAGCTGCAACAGAAGCTTGAGGTGATCGGGAAGCTTCGTGAGGAGGTCGATACGATAAGGGCAGAGACCTTGGGGTGGAAAGAAGGCATGGACCGCCTCGCTGCAAAAACAAAGACCGCTCGATCCCAATTATCATCGGCCAAAAGTCAGCTTCAAGGCATGAAGGAGAGGATCTTGAGGCTCGATTGGCTTCCGAACTTGCCAAGGCCAAATCTAAAGCCGAAAAAGCAAAGGCCAATGCGGATGCATTTGTGGCCATCTATCGGGCCGATGCTGAAGCCGCTCAGGTACAAGTGAGAGAGGTAGCCATGACCACTCAAGCTTGAGCACATTGGGTTACTGAACTTTCCCGATGCCAATCTCGGAGGGAAACCCTCGAGGAGATCCATGCTCGAGGTTTCGATCTTACCGAAGATATAAAAAAGGCTAAAGAGCTTGAAGCCGATGCTGGAGCCCTGGCTTCCAATGATTATGATGATGATTGGAGCAAGAGTGGGTTTGAGAGTGGGGAGGAGCCCGATGGAGAAGAGACTACCCCCGGAGATAACCAGGAAACTTAGGGTTTTTTTTCCGTTTTTTGATTTTTTGTGTAGGGTCCTGATCGAACATTGTAAATACTCATATATATAAAGATCTTTTCCTTTACCAACTTGTCTCTATTTTATTCTCTGCCTTGTGAAGATTTTGTTTCATTCATGCCTTATGAAAGTTTTCATAAGTTCGAGGCTTTAGGCAATTTGATCGAAGTCGAACCTTGTGGTCTCTATAACTGAGTGAATGTTTGCTTGAACTCGAAGAGAGAGTAGACCTTAGTCTTAATAGTCGAGTGAGTGCTTGATCAAACTCAAAGTAATGTAGCCCGTAGGCTTAATAGTCGAGTGAGTGATTGCTCGAACTCGAAGTAATGTAGCCCGTAGGCTTTAGTAGTCGAGTGAGTGATTGCTCGAACTCAAAGTAATGTATCCCGTAGGCTTAGTAGTCGAGTGACTGATTGCTCAAACTCGAAGTAATGTAGCCCGTAGGTTTAATAGTCGAGTGAGTGATTGCTCGAACTCGAAGTAATGTAGCATGTAGGCTTAGTAGTCGAGTGAGTGATTACTCAAACACGAAGTAATGTATCCCTTAGGCTTAGTGGTCGAGTGAGTGATTGCTCTAACTCGAAGTAATGTAGCCCGTAGGCTTTAGTAGTCGAGTGAGTGATTGATCGAACACAAAGTAATGTAGCCCGTAGGCTTAATAGTTGAGTGAGTGATTGCTCGAACTCGAAGTAATGTAGCCCGTAGGCTTAGTAGTCGAGTAAGTGATTGCTCAAACGCGAATTAATGTAGCCCATAGGCTTAATAGTCGAGTGAGTGATTGCTAGAAATCGAAGTAATGTAACACGTAGGCTTTAGTAGTCGAGTGAGTGATTGCTCAAACTTGAAGTAATGTAGCCCTTAGGCTTAGTGGTTGAGCGAGTGATTGCTCGAACACGAAGTAATGTAGCCCATAGGCTTTAGTAGTCGAGTGAGTGATTGCTCGAACTCAAAGTAATGTAGCCCGTAGGCTTAGTAGTCGAGTGACTGATTGCTTGAACTCGAAGTAATATAGCCCTTAGGCTTAATAGTCGAGTGAGTGATTGCTCGAACTCGAAGTAATGTAGCCCGTAGGCTTAGTAGTCGAGTGAGTGATTGCTCGAACTTTAAGTAATGTAGCCCTTAGGCTTAGTGGTCGAGTGAGTGATTGCTCGAACTCAAAGTAATGTAATCCGTAGGCTTAGTAGTCAAGTGAGTGATTGCTTGAACTCGAAGTAATATAGCCCGTAGACTTTATGGTCGAGTGAGCGCTTGCTTGAACTCAAAGTAGGAGTAGCCCTTAGGCTTATGTGGGGCTTGATCTCGTTGATTTTTTGGTTGGCAGTCCCCAATTTATGGGGTAATGGTCGGCCCTTAAGCTAGTTTGCATAATAGATCACGACATAGAGGATGGATTCTGAGATATGAGATATCGGCAAAGAAGAAATTTCTCTTTATGTCATTATACATGTGTTCATGTTTTGTACCAGGGATCAAGCAAACTACACGAGCATGGTTCGTTTTGACCATTTGGCTCTTACAATTTTTCCTATCGAAACCCTGTTTGTTATGAAGTAACTTCCTTGCATCGAACTTGATATATTTGAGGGTAATGCCCCCCAGTATTCGAGGTTAATTGTAAAGAGGCCTCGGATACTATTGAATTGTTCTAAGTTAGCACGATCAATGGTTGTCTCATTAAAAACCTTGCCGAATAACCCATTTGGGACAAAACCGGTCTAAGGGAAAAGAGTGCAACGCGTGCTTTCAGGCCTAAAGGCTTTGAGTTGAATAATCCATCCCTGTTTCTGATCGAACACCTGCAAGGGTTAATTTCGAAATATAAATGAACACAGGAGGATCGTACCTTAACAGTAGTACCGTTTTAGGTGCGACACATTCCAATTACTTGGTAGTTGTTTGCCGTTTATTACACCGAGCTTGTAGGATCCTTTTCCGACGATTTCGAGAATCGGATACGGTCCTTCCCAGTTCGGACCCAGTTTTACTTCATTTGAATTTCAGGTGTTGAGGGTAACTTTCCTTAGCACTAAATCCCCGATTTTAAAATATCGAAGATTGGTTCTTCGATTATAATACCTTCCGATCCGCTGTTTTTGGGCGGCTAATCGGATGAGAGCTGCTTCTCGTTTTTCATCCAATAATTCTAGGCTCGTGTTCATCGTCTCATTATTCGACTCATTTGTTGCATATCGAAACCTGATGCTGGATTCTCCGACCTCAACCGGGATAAGAGCTTCAGCGCCATAAACCAACGAGAATGGTGTCGCTCCGATACTCGATTTTGATGTTATGCGGTATGCCCATAGGACTTCGGGTAGTATTTCTCTGCATTTTCCTTTAGCGTTGGTTAATCTTTTCTTAAGATTTTGGATGATGGTTTTGTTAGTCGATTCGGATTGTCCGTTCCCACTAGGATGATAAGGTGTCGATAGGATCCTTTCGATTTTGTGGTCTTCGAGAAATTTGGTTACTTTGCTTCCGATGAATTGTTTTCCATTATCACATACAATCTCGGATGGCATCCCGAACTGACATATGATATGGTCCCAAATGAAGTCTATTACCTCCTTTCTCTGACTTTCTCGAAAGCTTGTGTTTCAACCAATTTAGAGAAATAATCAGTCATAAACAAAATAAACTGAGCCTTACCTGGAGC
This sequence comes from Nicotiana tomentosiformis, assembly GCF_000390325.3. Taxonomy (NCBI): domain Eukaryota; kingdom Viridiplantae; phylum Streptophyta; class Magnoliopsida; order Solanales; family Solanaceae; genus Nicotiana; species Nicotiana tomentosiformis. Next base: position 44,771,934 of record NC_090817.1, read on the forward strand.
CGATGGGAGGGGGCCGACGATGTCCATTCCCCATTTTATGAAAGGCCAAGGATATAGGATCGAGTGGATAAGTTCCCGGGTTGATGGATCCGCATATCTTTGACATTTGTCGCATTTTCGAATGAACTCCCTTGTATCTTTGTCCATATCGATCCAATAATATCCTGCTCTGATTTTTGTGGACTAATGAATCGGCACCAGAATAATTCCAACAAGTGCCCTCGTGAATCTCATGTAGGATGTAGTCGGTATCTCCCGGTCCCAAACATATTGCCAGTGGACCATCGAACATCCTTCTAAACAGAGTTTCATCATTGGATAAGGTGAACCGTGCAGCTTTTCTACATAGAGCTCTCGATTCCTTTGGATCCGATGGAAGTTTCCCGTTCTTGAAGTATTCTATATATTTGTTTCTCCAATCCCAAGTTAGACTTGTGGAGTTTATCTCAGCATGACCTTCTTCGATTGCCGATTTCATGAGTTGTACGACAGTCCCCGAGTTGAGTTCGTCATCCTCAACCAAAGAACCTAAGTTTGCAAGAGAGTCGACCTCACTGTTCTGTTCTCGAAGCACATGTTGCAAAGTGAATTCCTTAAATCGATATAGAGTCACTTGTAATTTATCCAAGTACCTCTACATTCGATCTTCTCAGACTTCAAAAGTCCCATTGACTTGATTTACGACAAGGAGGGAATCACTCTTAGCCTCCACGACCTCCGCTCCCAAGATTTTAGCTAATTTGAGACCTGCAATCACAGCCTCATATTCGGCCTCATTGTTAGTCAATTTTGTAGTTTTAATAGACTGTCTAACTACATTATCTGTGGGCGATTTTAGTACAATGCCCAGTCCGGACCCCTTTGCGTTCGAGGCACCGTCCGTAAAGAGGGTCCAGACTCCCGAAGAGGTACCCGATTTTATTAGTAATTCCTTTTCAATTTCGGGTACGAAGGCCGACGTAGAGTCATCCACGAAGTCCGCTAAGATTTGAGATTTGATAGCGGTTTGAGGTCGATACTCGATATTATACCTGCCGATCTCTATGGCCCATTTGGCCAATCGACCTGAAAGCTCAGGTTTGTGTAAATTATTTCGTAGAGGGTAAGTTGTTACAACGAATATCAGATGACATGTAAATATGATTTATTGAGTCAACTTTTATTGAGTCAATTTTGTGCAAATCTCGAATACATTTGATCTTCCTGCTCCATTTGTACTGCACACTGGTTGCCCTCATTATTGGCACTATCATCTGCCAGGTTATTACTTATTCTTGCTAGCTCTTAGGTTTGTCCTGTTCTTATGGGGTGTAATATACCATTTTTGTTGAAATGTATCAGCCAGGTGAGACGGAGGAGGAGTTCTCAACCAGATTGGCTAAAAATCTAGAAGATCTTATCCTCAAAGAGGGGCCTCAAAACAGTAACTTTTGTCAACTTTAACTCACTACTGCTCAGTTTCTGCATTTAGGGTAATTTATTACTGATTAATTTACTTTTTTGCCTCAGATATATGCTTTCATTGCTAAACCAGTCATGGGGGGCAGGTGGTGTCATACCTCCTCCAACAACTTATTTTGACAAGGTAGTTTTTCTTTTGCCCTTTTGTCTGTTCCTTTTCATTCTTGTGGGGGAAGCTATATTTGTTATTGCATTGCTAGTTTTTAGCATTATTGGTGATAATTCGTATGTAGAATGCAATATAAAAGATCTTGTGCAACATTCTTCAGGAGTGAGCAAAGGCTCAAAAGAAAGGTACTAAAGAAATATTTGGAGTATAAGTTTATCGAAAAAACCCGAAAACCCGAAAACGCCGAGGAAAACCGAGATTGAAAAATTCAACTTTTGTTGGTTTGGTTTGATCTATAGATTTAAAAACCCGATATAGTTGGTTTGATTTGGTTTTGATAAAAATTGAACCAACCCGGTCCATGTACACCCCTAGCTGTCAGAAGTAGCATATTAGTGGCGGCAGGTTTACGAGGAGGGTAGCCCAGCCGATGCAGCTTCACTTACATGGACTCAGTTTTCAGAGATGTTCTTAAGAGAGTTTGTTCCCCAGACCCTTTGGGATGCATGGAGTGCAGAGGTTGAGCATCTATGCCAGGGTACTATGTTAGTGTTAGAGTATGCTGCCAGATTCAGTGTTTTGTCCAGACATGAACCTACTTTGGTTTCTACAGTTACAGAGCGAGTCTGTCGATTTATCGAGGGGCTCAACTCTTGTATTAGGTTCAGCATGGCTCAAGAGTTGGAGACAGATACCCCATATCAGCAGGTGGTAAAGATCACACGGAGGTTGGAGGGTATGCAGGACCGTGAGAGAGAGAGGATAGGGAAGCCAAAAGGCCTCGAGGTACTGGAGGATTTAGTGGTGGTCACGCTGCAGCTACATGCCGTCATGGTAGAGTCTATGTGAGTCGTCCAGTTCACTCAGCACTTCTAGCTTCTATTGGTGCTCCAGTTATTCCGAGGTCTCAGGTTGCACACTTTGCTCATCCACTTTCTAGTGCACCTCCTGCACGGGGTGCCTTCAGCGGTCAGTCCAGCTGACCAGGCTCAAGCCAGTCCCAGCAGCCACGCCTACCGAGATCTTTCTTTGAGTGTGGTGATACCCGTCATATGGTGAGGGACTACCCCAAACTCAGGAGGAGTGCACCTCTGCAGACTACTCAGGCTCCACGGATTCAGTCAGGTCCACAGACTTCTCAAGCCATGGTTACTGCCCCAGTTGCCGCTCCACCCGCACAACCAGCTTGGGGTGGGTAATGGGTGGGTAAAGGTCACCCTAGAGAGAAGGCCAGGCCAGATTTTATACTTTTCTGCTAGGACAGAGGCAGTCACATCAGACACAGTCATCACAGGTATGGTTCCGGGTTGTCATTGAGATACATCAGTCTTATTTGATCCGGGATCCACTTATGCATATGTGTCATCTTACTTTACTCTGTATTTGGATATATCTCGTGATTCCTTGAGTTCTCCTATTTATGTGTACACGCCTATGTGAGATTCTATTGTTGTGGACTGTGTGTATCGGTCGTGTTTAGTTGTTATTTGTGGTTTTGAGACCAGAGTTGATCTATTGTTACTTAATATGATAGACTTTGATGTTATCTTGAACATGGATTGGTTGTCACCCTATCATGCTATTCTAGATTGTCACACCAAGGCTGTGACATTGGCTATGTCAGGTTTACCACGGTTAGAGTGGAGGGGTCCATTGGATTATGTTCCTAGTAGGGTTGTGTCATTTCTAAAGGCTTAGCGCATGGTTGAGAAGGGTGTTATGCATAACTAGCCTTTGTGAGAGATGTCAATGCTGATACTCTTATCGTTGAGTCAGTTCTGGTAGTGAGAGACTTCCCAGATGTATTTCCAGCAGATCTTCCGGTCATGCCGCCCGATAGGGATATTGATTTTGGTATTGACTTGTTGCCGGGCACTCAGCCCATTTCTATTCGACTATATCGTATGGCTAGTGATGAATCTAGGAATTTACCAAAGGGTATTCAAATTTGAAAGAAGTGAAAAAAAACTCGACAAAGTGTGTTCAATGTGTGTTATATACCTCTAAAACATAATATTTTACCTATATACATAGTGCAAGTTTTCGACGAAGGGTGGTCAACTGACCACCCTTATAACCATGTGGCTTCGCCACTGCGTATGGCCCTAGCAAAGTTGAAGAGTTAAAGGAGTAGTTGCAAGAGTTTCTTGATAAGGATTTCATTCAGCCTAGTATATCGCCTTGGGGTGCGTCGGTTTTGTTTGTGAAGAAGAAGAATGGTTCTATGCGCATGTGTATTGATTATCCGCAGTTGAACAAGGTTACAGTGAAGAATAGGTATCCATTGCCACGTATTGATGACTTGTTTGATCTGCTACAGGGTGGCAGAGTGTTCTCGAAGATTAATTTGCGGTCAAGGTATCATCAGCTGAAGATTCGGGATTCGAATATTCCAAAGACTGTCTTTAGGACTCGGTATGGTCACTATGAGTTCCTTGCCATATCATTTGCGCTGACCAATGCCCCAGCAACATTTATGCACCTAATAAACAGAGTATTCCAGCCATATCTTGATTCAATAGTCATTGTGTTTATTGACGACATCTTGGTGTACTCCCATAGTCGGGAAGATCATTAACAGCACCTAAGGATCGTTCTCCAGACCTTGAGAGAGAAGAAGTTGTATGCAAAATTCTCAAAGTGTGAATTCTGGCTTGATTTGGTGGCATTTTAGGGTCATGTTGTGTCGAGTGAGGGGATCGAGGTAGATCCGGAGAAGGTTGAAGCAATTCAGAATTGGCCCGGACCGTCTTCAGCTATTGAGATTCGGAGTTTCCTTATTTGGTCGGGTATTATTGCCATTTCGTAGAGGGTTTCTCATCCATTACTGCACCTATGACCAGATTGACCCAAAAGGGTGCTCCTTTTAAATGGTCTGAGGAGTGTGAGGCGAGCTTTCAAAAGCTCAAGACTGCTTTGACTACAACCCTAGTGTTGGTATTGCCTACGGGTTCAGGGTCTTATACTGTATATTGTGATGCGTTACATATTGGGCTTGGCGTGGTGTTGATGCAAGACAGTAGGGTGATTGCCTACGTGTCTCGGCAGTTGAAGGTCTATGAGAAGAATGATCCATTTGGAATTGACAGCTATTGTTCATGCATTGAAGATATGGAGGCACTATTTGTTCGGTGTCCCTTATAAGGTGTATACTGACCACTGGAGTCTCCAGCATCTGTTCAAACAAAAAATCTTAATTTGCGGCAGCAGAGGTGGTTAGAGTTTCTTAAAGACTATGATATCACTATTCTATATCATCCTGGGAAGGCCAATGTGGTGGCCGATGCCTTGAGTCGAAATGCAGAGAGCTTGGGCAGTTTAGCATATCTGCTAATAGTAGAGAGGCCACTAACCATGGATGTTCAGGCCTTGGCCAACCAGTTTGTTTGATTGGATGTTTAGAGCCTAATCGATTTCTTCCTTGCGTGGTTTCTCGGTCTTCTTTATATGATCGCATCAGAGAGCATCAGTATGACGACCTCCCTTTGCTTGTCCTTAAGGACACAGTTGTAATGACTCGACCGGTCTTTTTGAGTATTGTAGCCTCGTTCTCCCATTTATTGTTTATTCTGTGTTTGTTTGTAGTTATCTGACTTGCCGGGGTGGTTGATTTTGTTTCGAGGATGTTTCGGAATGAATTGGGACACTTAGTCCCAAGGTTGGAAGGCTAAGTTGAAAGAGTTGACAAGATATTGACTTATGTGTAAATGACTCCGGAATGGAGTATTGACGGTTCCGATAGCTCAGTATAGTTATTTTGGAGTTAGGAGTGTGTCAGGATGTTGATTTGGAGGTCCGTAGTTGATTTTGGCTTGAATTGGCGAAAGTTGAAAAAATGGAACTTTGCAGAGTTAAGAAGTTTGACCGAGAGTTGATTTTGTGGTTACCAGGCTCAGATTTTGGTTCTGGAAGTTGGAATAGGCCCGTTGTGCTATTTATGGCTTGTGTGCAAAATTTGAGGTCAATCAGAGTTGGTTTGGTATGTTTCGGCATTAGTTTTGAAAGTTAGAAGTTCATAAGTTCATTAGGCTTGAATCGACGTGTGATTCATGGTTTTAGTATCGTTTGATGTGATTTGAGGATTCAAGCGAGTTCGTATGATATTTTAGGACTTGTTGGTATATTTGGTTGAGGTCCCAGGGGCCTCGAGTGGATTTCGTATGGTTCACGAATTGAAATTTGACTTAGGAGAGTTGCTGAAGTTTGCTGATGCCTATGCTTCTGGTTTTCGCTTATGCGATCACGAGGAGCGATCGTGGAGGGTAAGGTTTGGAAGGTGGGATTTTGTTCTATGCGATCGCGTGGGTGGTGACGCATTCGCGAAGAAGGAATTGGAGGCCTAGGATTCCCACACGCTGTTCATTGTGGTCGCATGAGACTGTCCGCGATCGCGTAGGTAAGGGAAATTGGTCACCGTTCACGACCTGGAGTGTGCGTTCGCGTAGAAGGATTTTGGGTGTTGAAGAATTTGTTCTTCGCGATCGCGATGTGTAATCACTGGGCATACTGTTGTTGATACCCAATTTTGCCCTCATATTTTTAAAAATATCATATATATACTTTCAAAATATCATTTCTGCATCATCACCAATTTACAAGAGTCATATAAGTATTTATGTAATTTTTCATAATTTTTAAGGCTTTAAAATTAATTTTCTTGCATTTAAATTATTTAAATATTTATTAATTACTCCTTCAAATTATTTTGTGATGATTTAATCATCCAAATTTATTGTTTACACCCACATATATGCTTTATAATATTTTTACTTCATTTTATATACTTACATCTGCATTTTTGAGCTATTTACACATTTTTGTAATAATAGCCTATATTGTTTACAATTAATTGCATTTCGTCATTTTATTCAGGGTCAAAATAATTTTTTATATTTTTATAACCTTTATCTACAACAACAACAACAACATACCCAGTAATATCCGAGTAATTATTTATATTTTTATAACCTTCATCTATTATTTAAAAATGTTAAGTTGCATAAATAATATTTTTGATATTTATTTAACTATTTTATTAAATTATTTTCCCTTAATTTCTTGTATTTAAAATCTAGCCCAATCCTAAGCCAATTGTTGGACCAAATTAATGGCCCAAACACCCCAAATCCCTACCCCAATTCCCAGAGCCCAAACCAAACAACCCTCATTAATCCAACCCGGTGGCTACCCGTTCATTCGACCCGCCTCACTTCTCCTTTAATCCTGCCCGTTGATCTCAAATGATCAATGACCCACAACCACTCCCCCATTTTTAATTACCCTCGCCCAAACCCTAACGCCAATTCTCCTGATACAGTCGCCCCTAAATCCTCTCATCCTCTCCCCTTTCTCTGAGAAACCCTAGCCGCCTTTATTTCAAACCCCAGCCCTAATCCGATATCACATGGAAAATCTTCCATATCCCATTTCCTTTTTTGCTCACATGATGGTTCTTACCATTTCCTCAACGTTACAATATTTGGTACTCGATTATTTATGGAAGCTGAGTCATTGGGTGTTCGTTCAACTTCGATTCTGTACTATCCTCATTTTCTAAACGGATACACTCACTACCAGTCCATATGGCTCCGATTCAGTGAGATCTGTTACTATTTTTGTTCTCCATCTTGAACTAGGGTTCGCCTGATTTCTCCTAAATTGATTCTGAATCGATTTCGCATGCTATTCTTTCCTTTTTATGTTTAACTGAATATTTTTCCTTGTTTGTATGTTTACTTTTACTACTATATAAACCCCCCTTTTCCCATTCCCCTTTAAGGCTGAACGATTCATTACTTAACTATCGTTACCACTACTGTTCTCTCAACTCTGATTCTTCTATACTTTCTGCACTCTTGGCTCTTGGCTGGCTGAAATCCAAGGCCACCGGAACCCTATCTATTGACCTCCCTAGTGTGAGCACTGCTCGGGGCTCATTTGAGGCTCCTATGAACTCTGACGCACTAGGATTTGGGTCTTTTGGTTGTTCTCTTTGCTGCTAATATTCGAGCTGTTGCTGTCACTTAATTTTCTCTTCTATTTGTTTATGAATCCACAGACTGGTAAATTGGTCAATATTGTAACTATTGGGCTGGATATGAGTCCATGTATGGCTTTGGGCTGTGCAAATTTGCATACTCTCCTGTTTTGGGAAATGTTTGGATCTAGGCCTGCTATTCGAGTGAAAGAGTCTATTTAAGGCACATGCAGTGCTGGGTTAGCTTTCTTGAGTCTACTCTATTCGTTGGGCCTGTAATCATCTCGATTTTGTAATATTTGAGTCTGTTTCTTCTTTTATCTTTGGTCATGTAATAATTTGTAAACAAACGATGGGGGAGATTAGTGAAAGGGGTTGGGGTATTCTGATTCTCGCATGAACGGGTAGAAAACTTGCCTATAGGATTCAACTGCTTTGTTTGCTATTCGTTTGACGTGCTCCTATTCTATACACTCATAGAAATCATTCCCATAAGGATCATGCACACTTCACTTGTACACCGTTCACGCATGTTAGTCCAAGTATTTGCCATACTTGTTTCTATGTTTACTACAGTGCATACTTAGACAACATGCCTATAGGATGTAATAACATATGCTTTGTTAATCTAGATACCATGCCTATAGAAATCGGTCAATCGCTCTTATTGCTTTTAGTACACTGCTTATCTAGATATTATGACTATAGGATCTTAATCAACTAATCAATTACTTTTGTTGCTTCATTGTATTGCCACACTTAGATGACATGCCTATAGGGACAAGGTATTATTAAATCAATTTCAATTGTCAACTGTTAGAAATCCTGCCCATTGGATACTGTTATTCGTCTTAGACAATATGTTTATAAAAATCAGCGTTGTTAATCCTGAGCTTTCAAGCAGTATACCATCTCATAACGCAAACAATTAGAGATCATGCCTATAGGACCTGCAATGCCTTTAATCTGCATATGCGTTAGTCTAAAGCTGCAGTACTGCTTGTACGATACTGGAAATCAGAATCACATAGAAACCATGTCTATAGGACTTAACGAATCTAATGCATCTTAATTCTAATAACTGTCTACTACCTAATCTGCCACGTGCATTTGTTGTTTATGTGTGGAGGTTAACTTGAGCCTTTTACTGTCTTTATGTGAAGTCCTATATGTTTTGAATGTACACTAGTTTTATCACTTTTGAGCATCCTAAGTAGAGTCTAGAACCACCTAATAGTAGGTCCAAAGCCTCCTAGATCATAGACATGGGACGGGTATTGCACTCATAGGACACGACCTAGAATTGAATTAGAGCGTCTTTAGATAAATAACTTTAACATAGTAATCGGGTAGCGGGAGATGATAGTCTATGGCCACTGAATAATATGAGCAACCCCTACCTCAAGGGAGTTGCAAAGTATTCTTTATGTTGCACGGGGTGATCCTTTAGGCTAAAAAACTTAGGACCCCCCCTTTTATATGTTTATTGTTCATACTTAGTCATTAAATATAGACTAACTAAGTTGTACTGTGTAACCTCTAAAGACTTGTACTGATTATCTATATAGTTTAATTGTTGTCTGATTTTCCTTACACTTGTTCACAATAGAACCTTTAAATTCTTTGTCTTCCCTCGCTTATATGATCACATAGGACAATTATAATTTATAATCCACATAGTGTAAACTTTGACCGGGACCCACAATTGTGGACCTCGAAGAGTGCCTAATACCTTCTCTTCGAGGTAATTTGAGCCCTTACCCGATCGTTGGTGACACAGACTAGTTAAAACAGAGTTATTTGCAAATAGGTGCCCTAACACACCTTAAAAATTATTAGGTGACGACTCTTATTTTTTAATACCCATTTAAAAGAGTTGCCACATGTCAAAACCCGCTTTCACGAGAAAACGGGGCGTGACAGCATGTAAACTCTGCTGGGGATTTACACTTAGGCTCTTACCATAACGAAGTTGACTTATGTGGATTACTTGATGATATGTACATCCCTTCCCTTATTTTTCTTTATTTGTTTAAATTGCTATGACATGTACATCCCCTCCCTTATTTCCCTTTATTTGTTTAAGTTGCTAAGACATGAACATCCCCTCCCTATTTCCCTTTATTGCTATGACATGTACGTCATCTCTCTGTTTCCTTCATCTTGTTTAAGACTGTTTCTTTCTCGCTTAGATGTTCTTTTGGCTGATCTTTTCTTTTTTGTTTTGGTTTTGAGTGTGGGGGGGGGGGGAGGGCAAGGACTTCCTCTTCCGGGCCCTTCAAACTCCTCATCGGAAGATTTATTCGGGCTCCAGTATCATGTCTCTCCCATCCCTATTTCCCTGTTTGCTTCATTACGTTCTTACACCTTTTCATAAGTTAAACTAACTTTCCTCTTTTGTCTTTCATTTTTTCTTTTCTTTCTCATGTTCGTCTTTATCGCATTACTTACTGTTTTTACGCACTTTCATCATGTATATATTTAGCAACGTGTTACTATTTTTGCATAAAGCATGCTCCACATCATACTCCACGTATGCCTATTATCAATATAGCAGCGCTTGATGAGTGTCCACGCTTTCCTAAAGAATACCCTTTTAAACTGAAAAGGCTTATTTGCGATTGACTAGTCGATCAGTGATGCAGTCGATGGTCCCGTGCCTTTTCCTCTCAAGTTGTCCACTTGAGAGTACCACTCTAGACCTTCCTAGAAACCATACTCTGATTTGAAATGTACATGCATCATGCTAAACCTAGTACGGATTAAGACGTCATTGACATAACGACCCACTTAGATGAACCTTGTCCAAAGTCCAATGGGATTTTCATAATCCCAAAGGACACCATCATATTATGTGCATTACTTGGAGAAAACATGCCAACATGTTGATTATTATTGCGTAAATAGTCGAATCTGGAGGGGGAAAGGGCTAACTTTTATTTGTTTGCAGAAAATGAAGCACGAAATCCTGAGGTTTGGTATGGTCCAGAATATCCCACCTTTGCTAATTGACTGATAGAATGACCTTGCACCCTATAACAGAAATCATGTAAGGAGAGTATTGGGTAACCTTTTATCTTTGCTGAACATTCAACCAAACAGGGAACTGATCGAGGCTGCTACCATGTTCTGGGATGAGAATAGAGCCATTTTTCGATTTGGCAATATAGAAATGACTCCTATCCTGGAAGAAATAGGGGGTTTCGCCAAGCTGCCATGGGATATTCCAAGACTATTGGTGCCAGAGAATCGCACTCCACGCGGTTTTTTGAATATGTTAGGTTTTAAGAAGAATGATGAACTGGTTTGTCTGAAGAAGTCATACATCCCCTTTGAATTTCTCTATGAGCATTATGGGCATAGCAAATCATATCGCCTTTATCATGAGGATCTAACCATTACCTCTTTGGGATTGGTGCACCACCGGGTTTATGTTTTCATAGTCTATTTCTTTGGTTTGTTGATCTTTCCGATGCAAAAGGGAAGAATTCATACTCGCTTATCCATGGTCGCCAGGACTTTGATGGAGGGTATCGAAGGGAAAACGTACACTATCATCCCGATTATCTTAGTTGAGATGTACCGTGCTCTGGATCGGTGCAAGCATGGGTCTGGACACTTTGAGGGTTGTAATCTCTTGCTCCAAGTTTGGCTGCTGGAACACTTTCAGAGGGGTGAGTATCGCCAGGAGCTTCTGCGAAGCCACTGAATGAAGACATAGGTAGTCATCATCCAAATAAGATGACGTTCATTCCAGACAGGTTTGCAAAGCATGGAAATGATGTAGGCTGGGTGCGTTTCTTCAGCAATCTAACAGATGAGCAGGTGCATTGGATGTTTGAATGGTTTCCTAGTAGTGAGTTCATTATCATATCCAAAGGAACTACTCACTTAGTACTGATCGGACTACGGGGCATCTACCCTTACGCTCCTATAAGGGTAATGAGGCAAGCTAGAAGGAAACAAGTCATACCTCGGGTTTCTAACACGGGTCAGTATAAGGCAGATTTCAAAGGGGATGTCATCCCATTCAAGTTCGAAGCGCAACACATGTGGAACCAAAAGATCATCATGGAAGAAGACACTATTGAACCAGACAAGTATCACACCGGTCATATGTACTACTATCTCTCATGGTTGGAGGACGACATAGCCGGGGGACGTCAAACCAAGAGTCAATCTGAAGGATAGGATCATAGATGAGGTGGATGAGGCACAAGTGAAGTATAAGAGGCTACGCAAAAGGGTGTTTGAGTCCGAAGCTAAGCATCCGGAACAACATAAGTGAACATAGAGGTGATAAGGGAATGGAAAGAGATTGCCAATAAGTCGACAGAGAGGTTAGAATACCTGGAGCAAGGATTGATAGAACTAGAAGGGAGGATGATAAAGAGGCTTTGGGATTGTCAAGGCATGGACGATGATGAAGGAGGGAAGCTGGCAAAGGCTTACTTGCTACTGGACATGCGCGATCTAGGGAATATGATTGATGGGGTCAAGAGAGCCAAGCATGGAGAAGGTCCTTCAGGGACCAAGTAGACTAGGAGATAATGTCATTTACTGCTTTTTAGATTAGATTAGATTTCAATGTAATAAGGCTTAATGCCATTAGTGACTTTATAATTATTGTCGATATAGTGAAAGATTGATTTAGCTTATTTTCGCACTAATGAAATGAGGCAAATATTGGCATGAATTTTCTCCAGGTCTATGTGTCGCTTAGGCCTACCTCGGGCACAATGAGGTCCCCAAAGTTAGGATGCAAATTATTGCATGACCTTATGTGATAGATGGTTAAATATTGCAAGCACTCTTTTACTTCGTCTTATTGACTTGGTTACCTTTTTTTTCTCTTTCATTTGATTATTCCCATTCCCCAAGGTTGGCTCGTGCATTCTGGCATCATCAGCTTACCACACCCGATCCAGAGGTCCTCCCCCTCCTCATCTACCTAGTGACCCAAAAAATAAAGGCAAAGGCAAAGGGAAGATGGATGATCTAAGTGACCGAAGAGACAATGCTACCATAGCAGAGAATGTTGAAACCTCAGACGAAAGAAGCACGCCGGGACAAAATAAGTTGGTCTTACATTTGGAGCAGAAAATCCTGGAGTTTCAAGGTGAGCTTGAGCAGGTCCGAAATCTGGGAAACCTCCCTCTTACCCTAAATGTTCCTGACATCAACCAGCAAACCACAACCACTCAGAACCAAACACCACCACAAAATACACAAAACCAGAATCCACCACCCATAGCTTTGAATCCTTACGCACCGCATCAGTATCACAATCCCGCACCTTCCCAAAACCTTAACCCACCACCAGTGCAAACCCCTCAACAACAACACCATCACGTGACCCAATATCCACAAACCACCACTTATCACACTCCTCAAAATGCACCATAACCTACCCCCGATCCCCCTCAAACCTCAATCAATGATCACCCATATACCCAAGTTCCAGAAATCCATCAAGGCAACCCGATATACATGGAAACCTTACCCCATACCCTACAACAAACCCTATACATACCTTAGCTAACCGAGAAGGACTTGCTCATTCGAAACATGGCAGAAGAACTAGAAACTGACAGGAAGAGTCCATAGGGTTGAAGGTGGGAAGGGTGTTGAAGGTTAAACTATGAAGATTTGTGTATCCATCCAGATGTAGAACTGCCAAAGGGTTACAAACCTCACAAGTTTGAGATGTTTGATGGCACTGGCGATCCAAAGGTGCATCAGAGAACTTACTGTGACAAGCTTGTAGGAGTGGGTTAGAATGAACAAATCCGCATGAAACTGTTCATGCGAAGTCTTACAGGAGATGCATTATTTTGGTATATCAGTCAGAATCCAAAGAAGTGGGCAAATTGGGTAAGCATGGCATAAGATTTCATGGATAGGTTCAGGTTCAATACATAGAATGTGCTAGACATTTTCTATATTCAAAACCTCAAGAAGAAGCTGACAAAAATCTTCCGCGAGTATGCTACTCGTTGGAGATCAGAGGCCGCCAAGGTAAGGCCACCAATTGAAGAAGAACAGATGAACAAGTTCTTTGTTAGAGCTCAAGATCTGCAGTACTATGAAAGGCTGATGGTTATCGATAATCAAAAGTGCTCAGACATCATCAAGTTAGGATAAAGGATATAAGAAGAAATCAAGAACGGGATGTGACTAATTTCGAGGCACTGCAAGCCACAAACGAAGCCTTGCAATCCCCTGTGAATTTCAAAGAAGAAGGAAGTGGGTGCCGTAATGGTGGCCCAGGGCCCTAAGTATCCCCTTACATACCAAACACCTCCACCCACATATCAAGCATCACCTCCAAAATACCAATACCCTGCCACCATCTAACATGCCTATAATGCCCAACCTGCATATTACCATTCACCTCCACCCGCCCACCAAAACTACCTAAAGCCATGACCAAACTTTGACCGCAGAACTCCTAGACAATACACCCCAATCGCTGAACCCATAGCCCAACTGTATGAGAGACTAAAGGCCGCTGTTTACATCACCCCTATTCCTGCTATTGCTGTTAAGAACCCTTCCCAGTGGATTAACCCCAACAAAACTTGTGCCTACCACTCAGGCATGAAGAGTCATACCATCGAGGAATGCTACATGTTAAAGGACAAGATTCAGACACTGATCGACACCAAGGTTATACAGGCAAAAGAAGCCGTGCCAAATATCCATAATAACCCTCTCCCGGATCATAGGGGCGAGGGAGTAAATATTATAAAAACTGATAAGGAATGGGATCAAAAGGGATCCATTGGACTTATTCGAGAGGGGGATACTCCCAAAATATCTCATATCAGCCTCTCACTGATTGTGGTGCAAACCCAGGCACCATTTGAGGCTGAGGTAGCTACTCCTTGATAGTAGCTCCCACACAGTCTTATAAGTCCGATGCTGTCCCATGGGATTATGTTGTGGAGGCAAGAAGGAAAGGGAAAGCTAAAATGGAAGAAACAAATGCTGCGTAGGGTATGACTAGAACTGGCAGAGTTTATACACTTGAAAATCTTGGAGGAACAAGCAAAGAAGCTGCATCTAAGCCACCTGTGATTGAGACGAGCACTGATGATCTTTGGCGGAAGGTACATGCAAGATAATACTCTGTGGTTGATCACCTGAACAAGACTCCCGCCCAGATATCCATTTTGTCACTATTGCAAAATTCAGACGCATGCCTTGATGAAGGTGTTAAGTGAAGCTTATGTGCCTGCTAGTATCACTAGCGGGGAGATGGCTAACATGGTCGGACATGTACTGGAGAGTCATAAATTTACTTTCCACGAAGATGAGGTACCGCCAGAAGGGTTAATCCACAAAAAAACATTGCTAGTTCATTGTCAGGGTCTTGATAGATGGAGGTTCGAGCCTGAAAATATGCCCGTTGACCACTCTGAAAAGATTAGGTAAAGGTCTGCATGATATACGGATGGGGATCATGAATGTGAAAGCGTTCGACGAATCTCAGAGAGCCACTATTAGAGAAATCAACCTTGATCTATGGATGGGCCTGACCTGGTTTGATGTCAAATTCCAAGTGCTAGACATATCCGCCACCTACAACCTGTTGTTGGGACGACCATAGATGCACGCAGCCGGGGCAGTCTCTTCTACCCTGTACCAGGTGTGAAGTTCGAGTGGAATCATTAGGAGGTGATCATTCATAGAGATGGAAGCAACCCTATTTACACAAACCAGACCGCGCCAGTTATAGCAAACAGGAGGAAATTGAGAGGAGAAACATACCACCGCATTGAGTGAGTAAACACAATTGAGAAAGATCGATGGTGGAGCAATAAGATAGAAAGCATATTGATCTTGGCCTAAAGCTTCAGGGGATCACAGAACCCATACGGCCATAATATCATGGCACGCCTTTGGGCTCAAATATGAATATACCATGCAAGAGTACCAGGATTGAACACCGCTGTGGGGCACCGATTACTATCCGCTGGAACAACCCATACCACTGCTGCACCATACATTCTACTAGACTGGCATGATTTTGGTATCCGAGAAAGATGAGATTTTGGACGGTATGAGGAAGCTGTTTCTGAACGAGGAAGACATGGACTGTAGTGCAATTTTAGAGGAGGAGGAGGAAGACCTTAATATTCAAATAGTGGGAGAAGGATCTGTTCTCAAGAACTAGGCCGATGCACCGTCCCGGGCTCGCCGAGTACCTGAGTAGCCTGGCAGAATTAGAATGACTTATTTTTAAATTGTTTTTGAGCATTTAGGACATTTTCAGTCTTTTGTTTTGAAATAATTACTCGAGCCATTGAGTTGTACTTATTGACAATTTTAAGCTTTATTAATGCATTATTGCTTTTCGTAATTATTATTATCTTTCTACACTCTTTTCAGCGAAATTATTACATATCGTGATGAACCTACAACTGTCTGTCAGAGAAATGGCCAAAGTGCGGCCGCACAGCAAAATATGCGGCCCGCACTCCTCCCTTGTAACGGAGTGTAGACCGTAGAAGGAATTCTGCGGCTGCACTCCTCCCTTGTACCTCAAGTCTAACCGTCCAAGTATAAATAGTAACCTTAGGGCCACTATATATTGTTTTTCCCACTTTGAACACACGAAATCCACATATGTGATTACTCATCTGCATTACTTCATATCTGGTATGCTTCAATTACTCATAGGATTTTTCAAGTTTTATTTTCATTTATAATTTTTAGGTAGGTTTAGGCCATTTATCAATAGATTTAAATTTTACTACCATGTGGGGTTTAAGCTGTGTTGGGTTAACTGATAATTGCTTTGTGTGGAATGGGTGATTTGCTTTTCATGCTTAAGTGTTCATACCATGTCAAATTTGTTCAATTTTTTATAAACCATAGGAGTCTGATCGATTTTGGTTTGAAATATGTGGTCGCACAAGAAATTGTGTGGTCCGCAGAAGTTAAGACTAGGGTACTGTAAGTAAGGCTGAATCTGTGGCCGCACTTGAAATTGTGCAGTCCGCAGAAATCCCATCGCGGCCGCAGAAAAGTGATTGCGGCCACAGAACAGCGTAGTCTCTGTCATCAGAGAGTTGTCACTTTTGGGATATCTAATGTGCGGCCGCAATGATAAATGTGCGGACCACACTTCAAATCTGCGGTCGCACTCACAATTGTGCGGACCACAGTTCCAGCTCTGCGGCCGCAAGTTCAAATTGTGCGGTCCGCACAGCCCAGTCTGCAGTCGCACTTGTAATTGTGCGGACCGCACTTCCCCACCATGCCAGCATGTTCTAAACTGTGTGTTACTGTTTGTTTGTAATTGAACTACAACTGACATCTACTGTTACTGGTTACAGAAAATGGTCAGATCTCGGGGCTGTGGTGATACATCAAAGGGGATGGGTGAACCTTCCAGAGGCCGAGGCAAAAGTACTTTACCCCTCGCACTCCAAAAGATTATCGCAAAGAAGGCTACAGTCGGCCGAGGAAGAAATCCAAAGCCCTACGAATCTAGTTCATATGCCCCATCTTGGGAAGCATCGGAGGGCGACTCAGTTTAAGAGAAGCCGGCTGTCTAATCACAGCCACTGGGAAGGTATCAACTTCGGGACGATCTTTCCTCCTCACATAGCACCTCCGAGGGTTCGGAGAGTGCCAGTCAGGCTTTGGAGCCCTCTTCTACACCTGTCCCTGAGGCACCAATAGCTTCTGTCGATGATATTCTGGATGATGGCCTAGGGAGTGATACTACAGTTGACGACCTCGAGAGGTCAAAAAAGAAAGAGGATTGGGAGGACCGTTTTGTCAGTCTAGCTGCCTTCACCAGCTTCTGTGGGTGGTGGCCAGTAAGATCTCTCACTCTTAAGCGACAGTTCCAACTTAAAGATCTTGACAAGTATAATCCAGCAGTGTCGAGACAGTTCCGAGAGAGGAAAGGGTGGATGTGGTTCACCCAGAGTGTAGTTGACGCCAAAGAGTATCTTGTCCAGGAGTTCTACGCCAATGTGGCACACATAAAAAAAAGGGACGAAAGTGACAAAAGTGATGAATCTAAAGGTGAGATTTGACCAACACACACTGAACTCCTATTTGGGGTTTGAGGACATTGAGCCGGCACAATACTTGGAGAAGTTGGCGATGGGTGATGTAGCTCGCCCATGGTTAGCTGAGATTCTTGCAGCCCCGGGGCCACCTCCACCACAGATCACAACCAGAGTTCCTATTCAGCGAAACACCCTAAACTTCGAGGTGAAGGGATGGCAGACCTTCGTATGCAACAGACTAGACCCGTTTCAGAATGAAACAAACCTACCTATTCCACGGGCAGTTCTAGTCGTCTCTATTATGACCAGGTACCCGATCAATATGGGTGCCGTGATGTCGGCCAACATGTGTGTGGTTGCAAGGAAAACTGATACCTCCTACCCGTATCCTAACACCATCACTGAGTACCTTACGGATGCACGGGTGGAGCGACGAGATTTTGACACGAAGGTTCGGGCTAATAAGCCTTTCTCTTAGTATTCTCTGTTGAATGCACACAACCTGAAGAGAAAGGGTCAGCCAACTACTACCGTCGGCCAGTCTGATGAGCCACCAGTGGTAGCTACAGAGTTAGCAGATATGCCTTCCACTTTAGCAGAGCCTTCAGCCAGTGCAGCTGCTATGCCTCCACCTTCAGCCTCAGTGCCTTCCACCTCGGCTTTGAAGCCGGTACCGATGCCCATTGCTCCACTGACTGCGCTATGAGTCTCCCAGACACTGGCAATCCTTAACAACTGGATGCAGACAACTACTGTAAAGCTGTCTGACATATCCAGTCATGTTACAGTACAGTCGTCCATTCCGGCACCCCAGATTCCCTTCCTCAGTTAAAGAAACCTTGAAGAAGCTTCTGGAAAATCAAAACACTATTATGGCCACTCTGGTACAACATGGGTCCATGATTGAGGAGCTGGCCAAGGAAGGGAAGAATATGCGGAAGTCCTAGGCCTCCAAGAAGTCAGTGGACAAGCTCCGCGACAGGTTACCAAGATTGCATCAGCCGGAGACATTCCATTTGATATGATGATAGACCCGCACCACCCAGGCCCAGCTCTTACAACACCTACAATATCAGCTGGCCAGTCTGAGGAGCCAGACACTGCTGCTGACACTGTTGAGGCAGTCCGTCAGATGTTCACCAACCCAGCCACTCCCGGACTTAAGGATGATGAGATCCAATTGGATGAGGCTGAGGTCGGTGCCACTGCTGGGACACAGAGATGGCTACAGAGCCATAGGGAGTTTTCTTTACTCTCACTCTTCTTTTACTCTTATGTTGTTAAGCATTGTGGACAATGCTTAGTCTTATTCGGGGGGGGGGAGTTTCTTTGACTCATTTTGATGATTATGTATTTTGATAACTATGAGACATTTGGCCTGTAATTAACTTATTACTATTTTCTTCTTCTTTCTCATTATGTATATATTCTCTCTTATCTCTCATTATTTATATATTCATTACTTCTTCTTTCTCATTATGTATATATTCTCTCTTATCTCTCATTATGTATATATTCATTATGCCTTCAATAGTTTTTCATTTGCTTTGTAGATTCTTTATCTTTATGTCGTTTTCTTTTTGAATTAGTAGCTTCTTGTTGATTGAATAGCTTCTGTCTATGTTTTAGTGGATAATAAGCCTTTGGTTTCTTAATGCCACGGTTCTTTCCAAAGGTAGTTTTTATGTGAACCGGGTGACTCTTCCCAACGATGGATGGCGTGACAACCTTCTTAAGGGATTGAGTCCGTTTTTGGTGTTTAGGTAATAATAGTAGTAGTAATGAATTAAAAGACCTAATTGAGTCATACTCGAAGAGTCAAACATGCTTCACTTAGTACCAACACACTTAACTACGTGCTTATGGTTAAAATAAGGTTTTTGGGAAAGAAATAGCTCTAGTCAGTGACCTTATAACTCTTGTGTTGATTTAGACAATCATGGAGTGGTTCAATAGAACCATAGTAATTTTCAATCTTGAATATGGTCACTGTGGGCCCTCAAGTCTATCCTCTTTAACAATCCAGTTGCGTGAGAGGTGAGATGTTATTATTGCAAGTCTAAGTACCCGTGCTAATGGTCTAGAACTTGCCCCGAATGTGTTTCTAGGCAAAATTTTAAGTTTTGCTTGGCTTGAGAAGTGATTGTAGGCTCTCTTTGACCCGCTTGAAGTTTTCCATTGCCCACCAATGTTGTTATCCTTAGTCAACCCATTTGAGCCTAAAACCTTTCTCATTTGATAACCATGTTACAAGCCTTTACCCATTTTATCGTGACCCTCTCTTGCCACCCGAGCTTTCCTTAACACTTTTGTGAAACAATTGGCTAAAAATGTAAGTTTGGGGGAGAGACGAGGAATTTGAAAGAGGTATCAAGGCACAAAAAGATAAAATAAATGATGAGAAGGAAAGGCAAGAAAAAGAAAGAACAAAAAGGAAAATCCAAAAAGAAAGTGAATAAGTGGAAAAGTTGAAGGGATTCAAAGAAAAGTAATGATGCAAAGCATGGAGAAATCAAAGAGGATGAAATTAAATATCATGATCAAGAAAGAGTGATGTTAAGTCTCTCTAGTTCCCCTAAGGAAAAGAAAATGCCTCAAAGAGTTGGCAAAGCATGAGCCGAGAACAAAAAATGGAGTGCTTAAAGAAAGATAAACCTGTTCTATCATAGCATATTCAAACTTAGTCCAAAAGCTTTCATTGCATTCCGAAAAAGCCCTACGTGATTTCAAGCCGAGTGGGCTTACATTAGTGGTGATTTACATGAGGGGAAAGCCTATGGTACTTAAAGTCGTACTTGCAACATTCTTTTGAGAGAGGTGGGTGAACTTTTCACAAATCTTTGGATTGAGTGCTAAATTCTTAAGTGAGATAGGCAAACAGAGAGTAGAGGAGGAGAAGTTTGGGATCCACAATGACCTACATAAAAGAGCGAGCTTCCTTGATGAATAAAGTCAACTCTTGATGCTTAAGTGTCACATTAGAACTATTTGTGCTTAAAAGTTTAACTTGTTTCCTTGTTGATAATTCATAAGTGGTGTGGGTAATTGTTGGTCCCAACTGATGTATGAATGACTTACTTTGATTTGCTGGAATGGCTCTTAACTTGTGGAGGTAGGAACCACTTTATTTGCTTGAGGACAAGCAAAAGCTTAAGTTTTGGAGAGTTGATAAGTGGGAATTTTGACTACTCATTAGCGCCTTTTAGCTTTCGTTTTAGTCCAAAAACATTTAATTGTCTTCCCGAAAACTGATGAAATGTGCTTAATTGCAGGAATATTGGAAGATGAACTCCAGAGATAAAATCCAACTCAAGAAGGAGTAATCTAAACTCAAGGACAAAAAAGGCACAGAATCTCAATTGTGCGAACCGCAGAATATCATCTGCGGCCGCAGGTTATGAAGGAATTTACATCAGAGACTGGTGCAAAGTGTGGTCCACACATGAATTGTGCAGCTGCAAAAGCTGAGCCAGAAGCAGAGTTTAGAGAAGATGCATTCCAAGTCTCCCATAAGTGCGGACCGCCCAACAATTGTGCGGCCGCAGAAGAAGAACTATGCGGCCGCATATATAATTGTGCGGACCGCAGAAGAGCAAGGTGCGGCCACAGTTACAATTCTGCGGACCACAGAAAGAGTGCATTGCGGCCGCAGTTCAGAATTATGCGGCTGTAGACTTCCAATCCTGTCAAGCTGAAGAAAAGTGCAGACCGCATATGGAATTGTGCGCCCGCAGAACCTCCGAAAGGGTATTTTTGTCCGAAATTTCCAGTCCTGTATAAATAGACAAGTTTCACATTTTTAGGTCAACGTTTGACAATAGCTGCTACAGTAGCCGTTTCCTTTTAATCCTTTTTAGTACTTTTTCATATTTTAAGCTATTTGAACATAGATTTTATCATTATAATTAGCAATATGAGTTTAATTATAATTTCTTCTTCTTTTTCTTCCATTTCAAGCATGAGTTGCTAGATTTTTACTATGGTTGTAACCCAACCCTAGTCTATAAACTTAATGGGTATTTAATTTAATACTTGTTTATGATTGGGTATTTATTATTTAGCCCTATTTTTGCTTTTATTTGTAGAATTAATGGTTGCAAACATTAGTTTACGCCTATTTGACTGGGTCTCTACCTGAAAAAAAGAGACTTAATCTAGGAAAACATGGCTAACAAGAAATTAGGTCAATCGAGAGATTGACAATCCCAATTAAAGGGTTAAACCTAGAGATAATAACAACCCGATTTGAGCTTTTTATCAACCGTTTTGTTCAATACCTATTTGAGAAAGTCAAATTGGGCAAAATCACTCTCTGACCTAGAGGTATTGAGTGGGTAATTGAGTGTTGATAGCTATAATACACCCCGGCCAATAAAACAAGCTTTAAAGTTTATATCTCATTAGGCAAACACCTAGGTGAAGGTCATAGCCCTAAGCCTTTTTTTATAATATTTGAAAAATAAAAAAATAATTTCTTAGTTTTATTTCTTAAATTGCAATCGCAGTTTAATTTAGACTTTAAAACAACCCAATTTTGTGGAAGAGCAAATTTAGATATACAAACTCACGCGCTATGATATATACTACTAACTCCCATACATATAGCTCCCTGCGGAATTCGACCCCGACTCTTGTTGGGTATTATTATTGCATCGATCATTTTCAAAACCCCGATTTGAGGTGTTAACTTGGACGAGATTAGACCGTTGAGGTCATTTATGATGTTGAATTATTTGCTTAAGATACAAATTTTATACTCAGTCACATTCATCATTTGCATATCATATCTTAGTCTCTGTTGTTATTTATTGTTACATCCTATTATCATTGTTCGGGCTAATTGGAATGAGATTTGCGAGCCCGAGAGACTGGAGAGATTGATGACTGAGTTGGGGTCTGAGGGACAGATTGTGAGTAATATTGATGGGATCGGGCTGCACGCCACAACAAGTTTTATTGATTCATGATGGGATTGGGCTGCACGCCGCAACAGGTATTATTGATTCATGATGGGATTGGGATGCACACCGTATCAAGTTTTATTAGCATTTGGGTAGGATCCGCCCCTTCGAAGTCTGACATTACCAGCAGTGAGCACAAGTACCGTACAATGCTGAGTGATTGAGTGTGATGAGTGAGGATTGTGACAGTCAGATTAAATACTCTGAGAGTATGAGTACATGAGTTTATCACTATGATGCATTACATATGACATGCACACTTGACATGTAGATATAGAGATGTAACATTCCTCATATCAGTCATACTTGGCATATTTTATCAGTGTTGAACATAAACTATTAAACTTGAAAGCATGTCTATATTTCTGCATTGTGTACAAACTGATTATGAGATTTCTCTGAGTTATTACTGTCATTTTCCTAAAGTATCTGTACTGTTATTATCTGGATTTGGATTGTAAATTTCTGAGCTTGTCAATGCTTTAAGCCCAAGGTTAGTATTGTTACTTATTCAGTACATTGGATCGGTTGTACTCATACTACACTCTGCACTTCGTGTGCAGATCCATGCACATATAGACCCGATGGTTGCTAGACTGGGAGCATTACCTACTTGGAGACTTTTGAGGTAGCTTCTATGGGGTCCACATACCCCGATTCTCCTTCTTTTCAGTTTATTTAGCAATGTTCTATCTTTTCAGAAAGTTGTATTAGAAGTTTTAAATGTGTTGAAATTTAGTAGCTCATGTACTCGGTGACACCCGGATTTTGAGAATTTTGTTTTTGAGTCGTAGTTATTCTTCTCGGTTATTTATGAGATCTTCATTGTTAAACTTATTTCATCATGCTTTTAATTCATAATGAGTAGTTATTTGTGATTGTTGGCTTGCCTAGTATTGTGATAGGCGCCATCATGACATGTTGAGATTTGGATCGTGACATTTAGGTATTGTTGTCGAACAATGTCACTCCCAAGGTATATGAGAGATCAATGCAGCATGTTTAAAAGCGTGATTAGAGATAACAAAGCTTTGACATGATCATAGTGATCGATGAAAAAGTGCGAGCTAGCGTAATTTGATAGAATATGAATAGTACATTGTTGTAGTTGCTCGAGAGAGAATTACGATAAGTTGAGTGCTCATGATCAATAGAAAATACTCAGGCGAAAGTATAGAAGATGTAGCGGGAAAGATTCCGATATTTGGGAAAATCATTACTTTAGGCCTCCTTAATCTTGTCTCCAACCCTTAGTAGCCATAGTTGTTAATTTACTACTTTAATTTGTTAGTTAATTAGTTAGACATAAGAATCTTAATATTTATAACTTAGGAATTTTTCGAGCTTGTCTTCTTAGTGAGAGTGAACAATTGTAGCTAAACCTTAATTCTCAGTGGGATTCGACTCCGGACTCTTAGAACAGATTATATTTGTAGCAACCGCTTATTCTTTTTAGGACTAGAGTTGGGCGTGATCAAATTTTGGCACCATTGCCGGGAAACTAACAGTGTAGTTGTAGCTGTATATATTTCTAGATTTCAAGTTTCAACTTTTATTTTATTTTTTTAAATTTTAATTTATTCTACTTGTTAATTTGAGAAATATGACATCTTGGAATTATGGAGTTTAGGTGTTGGTAATTCTACTTTTGATTCTTATGCATATTGTGGAGGATACCACACATGGTAAAATTATCAAAATATTCCCGAGAGTGAGTTATGTGCACCAACTCAATCTTATGTGTGGAATGTGTATGATATGTGTGGTAGTCAAGATGACCGCTTTTATGGTTGTACTTATATTTCTTATGCTCTGCCCACCCCTTATTATGATGGTTCTACTTTTACTTTTGAAGTTAATAGGAACAAAGAACATGGAGATGATAACCTAAAAGAGATCAAGGACATGTTAATATGCCTTGTGGAACAAAATAATGAGATACAATTATGGTTACAAAGGCAAGAGGCAACTATTCGTAACTTGAAGGCTCCAGTGAGTCAAGTGGTGGAAGCTTTGAATGTTCAACACGTCAATATGGTGGATAGTAGTCAAAAACATTGTGAATTAAAGTCAGTAGTTGACACTCTAATGGAGGAGGTAAGAGCAGAACACCAACAACCTAACCAACTAGAATTTGAGGATGCCGATGTTGAAGACATGATACTAGAGTCAGCCAAGGATATTGAATATACAAATTTTGTTGACTCTAGTGTCATTGATGTTGAGGATGTTGAAAATCTTGAAGTTCATGTATTTGAGTGCGTTGGACCTCATTCCAAAAACTTCTCTACATTATTTTCGGATGGTGAAATGGGCATGGATCTTTACAAGCATAAAAAGGAGTCCAGGGAAGAGGTAGATGATTCTGAAATTTTCAAGATCGTTTGAGCAAAACGACACTCCTCATTTGAAAGCCAAAAAGTGTATAAGGAAATATTTAGTTTTTGGCTCGCAAGGATTTGTTCCATCACCCCTGGAGCATAATATAAAACTTGAAGAAAAATTGGGGTTCCAATTCATAAGCTCGAGGTGGAGACATAAAACGATTCACGTCGTACCGCGATGTTAAATCAGGCGCTTGTTGGGAGACAACCCGACTTTACTACTTTTTTTAAATTTGTTTTTATCTAACTATTGTATTATTCTTATAGTGTCATTTTTGATTTTCTAGGAGCATGGAAAGTAAAGCCGTTAGAAGGAAGTAAAATTAAGTGCGATGGTTAGAACTACGTATGGGGTGCCCGCACAAAGAACCAAGTATGGGAGAAGTCTGAGTAGCCCATGAAATGTTAATGCTTCGGCCTTTATCCTACCTGGGAGTTTCTTTTACCTCATTGTATTTATGGGTATGCATTGGGGATAACGCACAAGTGTATGTGTGGGGTGAAGAGACTGTTTGGATGATTTTCTATGCTATTTTAGTTATATTATTTTATGTGTGTTGAAAAAAAATAAAAAATAAAAAATAATTATGTAGAAATAATCCCTCTTGGTTTTTTTATGGCCACGGTTCTTTTTCAAGGGATGACTCTTTAAACCGGGTAGTAGTTTTTTTATGTAGAGTTTTCCAAAAGTTTTGAATTTTTTTCGACGATGGACTTTTTAGACAGTTTTCTTGAGGGTTTAAAGTCTAAAGAAAAAAAAAATATATTTTCTTTCTTTTCTTTTTGAACTGATAATGGAATGGGAAGAACTTGAGTGTGTCTATGTTGTTGACTTGGTTTATATCGGGGCTTAAAACCGAAGCATTTGTGTTGAGTACTTTCTTCATGACTCTTTTGACTATATGCCTTGAAAATATATGTGACTTTATTTAGATGCTTGGGATCGTCTATTGACTCCCATTGTTACTTCCTAGTATTTGGATTATGATGACTTTGCTAGTTGTTTTAACTTGAGAGTCGGGTCTGAACCGTCTTGAGTGAGTCATGTGCATTGTGTGAGGTAAAATTTTAGTTATACCCCATGCCATCCCTTATTAGTATAGAACTTGCATCGTGTGTGAGTCGAAGGAAAATGATTAAGTCTTGTGAGTCTAGGAAATGATATATACGTTTCTTTGATTGACCCTTGAGGCTATTTGCCTACCAATGATAACATTATCCGTAGTGAGCCCTTTTGAGCCTGTAGACCTTTTTCTTTGGAACCCACATTACAAGCCAACCCCTATTTTGTTATAAATCGTATCTTGTTCACCTTTTACCTCCGAAAGTACTTAAGTCGCTGAAAGAGTAAAGAAAGAGATTGAATAACTTTTGAGTGGAACCATAGGAAGGCCGGAGGTGCATTTGTACGTAAAAGCCTTACTAGCCGGAAATACCAAATTAAGGAGAGCGTGAAAAAAAAGAGAAAAAAAACAAAAAAGAAAACAAATGATGCCTCCCATATATTTATTTGGGCTAGTGAGTATCTATATTTTGATGTGCTTAATGAAAAAGGGCTTAATTGTGTATGGTTTCACGGCAAAATATTGAATTGGTCACGACAAGAATGTACTTGAAAATGAAGTGTGGTGTATTATAGTGCTGAGTAGGGTTAGTCACTATTTCTATATATATATCCTACTCGTACTTTAGCCTACATTACAACCTATAAAGTCCTACTTGATCCTAGACTTTGCAAGCTTAAATTAGTCGAGTCTTACATTACTGGAAAGCCTATGGTACGAACTTGGGTGGCATACGAGTTTCATTGTGAGAGCGCGCGAATTCTTTCAATATTTGAGTCCTTAGACTATACTTGAACTTATATTTGAGTGTGTGGACTATTTTCTCTCTGTGGTTTGTAAAGAATTGGTAAAGTCCTTGTTTTGTTTAAGTTGGAACAAGAAGAAAGTCATAGCATGGAACATATTGGAGTTAATTTTTGAGGCTAAGATGTTAGAAGAGTCACACAAATATTTTAAATAGTCTTGGCATTGGTCTAGAAATGAGGAAAGATGCCAATAGTCCTTATGTTGGGTTCTAAGCATCGATATAAACCATTGTCATTACTGTGATGCTTGAGTATGTTTTAGAATTGGGTTTCTTGCCGATGTGCCTAATTTTAAGTTGCTCAAGGACGAGCAAGAGTTTAAGTGTGGGGTAGTGATAAATGATGAAAAGTGTATGTTTTCAAGTATATTTGCATATTGTTTCTTATGTGAATCATGGGGTATTACATGCTTATGAACATAAAATATGCTCATTACGTATTTATTGTGTGTAGGTATGATTTTGGATGGAAGTTGGTAAAAATCGGATGATTTAATGCAAAAAGAAGTTGAGAGAAAAGAGCTGGGAGCGTACCACAATTGGTGCATTGCATGAAAGGTAGGTGCGAAATGGCCTAGAAAATAAACCAAAACTAGTGAAGTATGGCACTTTGGCACCACCCCCTAGCACGTGAAATAAAGAAAGAAGAAAAAACTTGGAGCGTGCCTAGGAGCGTGACTCAACTTCTCCTAGCTGGAATAAGAGAGCTCAAGGCCGCTCCATACAAACCCTAATCGATATAAATACATCATAAAATATCCTTTTTAAGGGAGATACACTACTTTAGGGTTAGACAACACCTAAGGAAGCGAGAACACTTTAGGAGCAAGGAGGAAGATTCAATCACAAGTTTTTCCTTTCTTCTTCCTATTTTTCATTGTTGGTTATGATTTTTAGTATTGTAATTTTATATACTATTATGACTAGATAATTTATCACTAATATGTATTGGCATTAATTATACATGGGTAATATTAGGATATGTCATGTGAGATGCATGTGACTTAGTTAGTTAGTTAGTTAGAAGTTAGTTAAGTTGTTAATAGTAAGTTAAGGGCAGTTTAGTCATAAGTTTCTTTACTTCTTCCTCTCATTGTATATAACGATTGTTGCATTGTAGTGGAGAGCAAATTTTCTTCTTCTCAATAACAGATCATCTTTCTAGAATCTTCCTCCATTAGTGACCTCAAACATTTCTCACATTTTAGCATGGTATCAGAGCAACGTGCCTGGGTCACACCATGTTAATCTCTGATTTCTTATTTCTAATTTCTCGATTGATCGAAGCTCAATTGCAATTTTTCAAAATAGTCAATGTGGGATACTGATCAATGTCGGAAATTGCAATGATCGATCACAATCATCCTTTATATGTTAGTCTTTCAGACACTCCTAGTCCTGTTAAGCTCACATGCTCAGAGAACTATGGGCTATGGAGTAGGTCAATGCGAATTGCACTTTTGGGGAAGAAAAATTTAGGTTTTCTTACTTGAACATGCAAAAGGGATGCAGATAAAGGAGAACTACTGGAGTAATGGGAAATCTGCAATGCCATTGTTCTCTCATGGATTATGAATAATGTAGCACCAGAACTTCTAGGTAAAGTTGTGTATGCATCTGATGTGCACCTCGTATGGGAGGATTTGTGTGAGAGGTTTAACAAGGTAATCGTGTAAGGATTTTTCAATTGCATCATAAAATTGCAACTTTGTCACAAGGAACCTGTTTTGTTTCTATGTACTTTTCGAAGAAGGAGGCATGAATATGATGTTTTGGTTCCATTTCCTAATTGAAGTGAGAAATCGGAGGATCATGCCCTTTTCAATTGCATAGTGAAATTGCGACTTTGTCACAATGAACCACTTCTGTTTCTGTGTACTCTTTGAAGATGAAGGAACTTTGGAATGAATATGATGTTTTGGTTCCATTTTCTAATTGCTGTGAGAAATCGATGGATCATGCAGAGAATTTGCATCAACAGAGAGTTATGCAGTTTCTATCTGGTTTAAATGATTCTTATGATCAAGCAAGAAGATACATTCTCATAAAAGTCACTGCACTTACTCTCAACCAAGCCTATGCCATGATCATTCAAGATGAAAGCCAACAAACAATTGGTGTGAACATGATAACTAACAAGAAAAAACCATTAGCTATGCAAACAGGAAGAGGAAGGGGAAGAAACCAACTTCTTCACTGTGAATATTTGCATTTGAAAGGACACATCAAAGAGAAATGTTACAAAAATATTGGTTACCCTGCTGATTTTGTTCCAAAAAGAAGGTATGGTGAAGGTATGAAAAATCCAGGAAGCTGGCAGTAGAATTCTGGTAGTGGAAAACCAGGTGGATGGAATAGTGCTGGTAAACCAGATGGTTGGATCAGAGAACCAGCGAGCTGAATTGTAATGCCAATTTCTTCCCTGATTTTGTGCCTTTCAAGACCTTTGGAATGGGAAGGTAAAGGGGATTGGTAGATAAAGAGGAGGCCTATATCTGCTCAAAGGTGATCACTGTAGAAACTGGCTAGTAGAATAAAGACATTCAATGTTGTGAGCAGGTTGAATGAAGGAACATGTGGCTTATGGCACAGAAGGCTAGGTCATCCTTCCTTGTCAATAATGAAGCATACAGTAGGATTGTATGCCCTTTGGCAAAATAAACTAGATTGAAGTTTCCATTGAGTGATTCTAGAGCAGATGCTATATTTCATCTTGTACACATGGGCATACAGAGATCGATAGTCACTTCATTCAAGACAAAATCAAAGAGAGGATGGTCAAGATAGTGCATCTTAGTACTAAGGAGCAACATGCAAACTTATTAACCAAAGCATTATGCACTGCTCAACACATTCATCTACTTGGCAAGCTTTAAGTGTTCAATATTTTGCACCCTCCAGCTTAAGGGGGCATATTATGATATATCATGTGAGATGCATGTGACTTAGTTAGTTAGTTAGAATTTAGTTAAGTTGTTAATAGTAAGCTAATGGCAGTTTAGTCATTAGCTTTTTTTCTTATTCCTCTTATTGTATATAATGATTGTTGCATTGCAGTGGAGAGCAGATTTGCTTCTTCTCAATAACAGATCATCTTTCTAGAATCTTCCTCCATTGGTTACCTCAAGCATTTCTCACATTTTAGCAGATAAAATAGTCTGAATGGAAAAATATCCCTGATGCTATTATAGTAGTTCTCAATCCTTCCACGTCACTACAATGTAAAATGTATCAATTAGTCCAACAGGAGAAGAGCAAAGCTTCCTTTTACTAAGTCTTAGCTTAAATTGATTGTTGTTCTGTGTTCTTTCCTTATTTGCTCTCTCTAAGTACAGATACTTTGGTTTTATTAATTTTGAGTAACTTTTGTATTTTTACTTTTTTTTCTCAATTCATGCCCCGACGATAAGTGATTGTTAAATTGTGGTAATTTCACATACATTGAGTCGATTTATACATGCATTCTAGAATGAACCTTAGAAAAGAGATGAATTACAAAAAGATAATAGAGAGATGAAGAGGAACTCTAATACTCATTTTTTAGTTAGTATAGTGATAAATGTATTAGTTGTACTTATAAGCTAACTAACATCACACAAGAATACCCTAAGTTTTCTCTATTTATACTTTAGTTCCACTGACTAACTTCTTATCTTGATACTCCTCCTCAAGCTGGAGGGTGAAATACATTGAACACTCCTAGCTTGGAGATCAATGTGCTATGTTGTTCAACTCCCAGTCCTTTGGTCATCATATTTGTGACTTGCTCTTTAGTGGGAATGAATTGCGGTGCTATTAGACCTTCTTTAATCTTTTCTCTCACAAAATGGCAATCAATTTCTATATGCTTACTTCTTTCATGGCAGACAAAGTTGGTTGCTATTTGCATGGCTTCCTTACTGTCACAGTATCATCTTATTGGTTCTTTTACTGCTACATTCAGTTCCTTCATCATTCCATCTAGCCATAATAACTTTGTTGTCACTGCTACCATATTTCTATATTCTGCTTCAATAAAGCTTCTGCTAACAGTTTATTGTTTCTTTGATTTTCAGGAAATCAAAGAATATCCTAATTTTATCACATATCGAGTCATAAATCTTCTTGTGTTTGGGCATGCAACCCATTCTGAGTCACAATAAGCTGAGACTTCCTCCAGTGATCTTTTCTTTAACAATATCCCCATCGTTGGTGAACCTTTGATGTCTGAAAACACTCAATGCAGCATCTAAATGAGATTGTTTTGGATGCTACATAAAGTGGCTCAGCACTTAAATTGCAAAACATATGCCAGGCTTAGTAATAGTTAAGTAAATCAGTCTTCCTATTAGTTTCTGATAGCTTCCAATATCCTGCAACTTTTCATCTCCTGTAATACCAACATGCTTGTCATATTTCACAGTTGTCAATTTCTGATTCTGCTCTAGTGGTGAACTTGTTAGTTTTTTCCCACTCAAACCAACTCTGAAATGAGTTGAAGTGCATGCTTCTTTTGATTGAGTACCACTCCTATATGTGATCTCATGACCTCAATTCCCAAAAAGTACTTGAGTTCTCCCAGGTCCTTTATCTTGAAATTCTTGTGTAAGGTAGTTTTTGCCTCTTCCACTAGTGCACTGATGCTTCCAGTGATCAGTAGGTCATCTACATTTATAAGAATAATCACTAAGTCTGCACTTGACTTCTTTGTATAGAGGGAATGATCATAGGCACTCTGAGAATACCCTGCTCCAATTAGTGCATCAGTCAATTTTATATTCTATTGTCTTTATGCTTGTTTAAGACTATAAAGGGACTTGATCAATTTGCCTACCTTGTACTCCCCCTGCCTATAGAAACCCTGAGGCAGGTCCATATATACCTCATCATAGAGGCCGCCTTGTAAAAAGGCATTGTTCACATTCATTTGAGACAAAGCCCAACCTTTAAACTGTTTTAAATGTTACAATCTTAGCAACAGGAAAACAAGTTTCATGATAGTCCAACCCCTAATATTATGTATATCCTTTGGAAACAAACCTGACCTTGAATCTGTCTACCTCTCCATTGGCCTTGTGTTTGATCTTATGCACCCATTTTGAGCTAGTGGTTTGCTTTCCTGGTGGCAGATCCACTACACCCCAGGTTCTATCTTCTTCAAGAGCCTGTATCTCTTATTTCATTGCCTCTATCCATCTATCATCATGAGAAGCCTCTCTGAAGGACTTTGGTTCTACCTGGGCTGAGAATGATCCAAGGTAGCATTGGTAATATTCATACATGTGAGAGTAACTCACATAATTGGAGACTGGATAAGTGTTGGTTCCTTTGGGGTTGCAGGTGGTCACATAATTTTTAAGCCACACTGCTGGCTTAATTGTTCTTGTAGATTTTATGTTTCTAGTAGTAGCATTCTCTAGGATTTGAGCAACTTGTTCAGCTTCCAACTAGTGTTCTGTTGAGCTTTCTCCTTCTGAAGCCAATTGCTCCATTGTTGACTCATTGACTTCCTCATTTAGAGGCATGTCTTGTTGTGCAGGATTACTAGCAACATTTGTTACATTGTTGTGTGTTTGTAAGTGATCAACTATAGGTAGCTGATTAACTCTCTGAGGGTCATTGTCTACAGCTAGCTTAGTTTGGTTCCCAATGTCTCCTATGTCAACAGGATCAGGGAGAAACAACTTATGTGGATCACTAGGTAAAGCCTTGAAAGGAAATATATCTTCTCTAAAGCTTACATCCCTTCTAACAAGGAAGCTATTGAATTACAGATCATACAATCGATATCCCTTTTGCACCTCTGAATATCCAATGAACACTGGCCTCTTAGGTTTGGCTGCAAAGTTATCTCCTCTTGGCAGTGTGCTTGCATAACAAAGGCGTCCAAACACTCTTAGATGGCCTACTTTAGGAGGTTTGCTATAAAGTGGTGGCTTCCTCTCTAGCACCTTTATAGGTTATTTATTGATTAACTTTACTGCTGTATTGACATATTTTCCCCCAAAATCTAATAGGCACATTGCTTTGAAATTTCAATGCTCTAGCCATTTCTAATATGTGTCTATGCTTCCTCTCGACCACCCCATTTTGCTGTGGAGTTTGGGCACAGCTACTTTAGTGTATTACCCCCCAAGGAAAATAACAACTCATTACACTTTGCATTGAGATTTTTTGTTCCATTATCAGACCTCAAGACTTTAACAGAAGCACCAAACTGATTTCTTAACAGAGAAAAGAAATCTTTCAATACTGCTATTACTTCACATTTTAATTGCAACAAACAGATCCAAGTGTATCTACTATAGTCATATACTAGAGTAACAAAATAATATTTTCTATCATGAGTGGCTACTTTGCATGGTCCCCACACATCAATGTGCACAAGTTGAAAAATGCAATCAGACTAGTGACTACTAATAGAAAATCTTAGTCTACTTTGCTTAGGTAGTGGATAGATCTCATAATTCTTCTACACTTCAGGAGTCATCTTATTCCTCAAATATGGTAAGCATTGTAAGGTTCCTATGGATACATGTCTCAGTCTTTGATGTCACAATGCAACACTTATTACTTCCTTCTGAAATGAACCTGCTACAACTACATCTTCTTCACATCTAATTATGTACAGCCCCTGATCTTCCTTACTAATCCCTAGTACCCTGAAACTGTAAAGTCCCTGAAACACATAAAAGTCAGGGTAGAAGCATGTTTAGCAACACAAATCTCTATTCACCTTGGATACTGAAAGCTGATTGAACTTAAAGGCAGGCACATGCAAGACATTTCTTATCTTCTATCCCCCTAGTATTGTTGCATATCCTGTATGTGCTACTTCTGATTTTCCTTATGTAGGTATTTGTACACCATTAGTGTTTTCTCTATTAACTCCCCTTATTTTTTATACAATTTTCTTGCAAGAGGTAATGTGATGTGATGCCCCTGAATCTACTATCCAATCATATGAGCGTGCATTGGATAACAGTGACACTATACCTGCCATGTTTGATGATCCAGCTGTGTTGTTGGCATTTTCTTCCACTGATGATTTTATTAATAGACGTACAAGGTATTTGTACCGATCCTTTGTCATATAGTTCATTTGTGACTAGTTATTCATAACAATCTCTCTTTTACCATTGACATTGTTAGTAAAAGGTTTGTTTGCGCTAAATTGGTCCCTTCTTCTTACTCTTGAAGTCTGCCGGATAGCCAATGAACTTGTAGCAATTTTCTTTCACATGTTCTTTATACCTACAATGTTCACAGATGAGCCTTGCCTTCTTTCCCTTCAAAAATTGACCTCCTTTTTCCTGCTAACATAGTCATTGGTTCTCTAGTTATCTCAACTACTCCTAACTGTCTTTGACTCTCCTCCTGCATCACAACTACATAGGCTTGATTCACAGTAAAAATATGTCTCTTTAACAATACTGCACTCCTTACATGGCTATAACTCTCATTTGGTCCCATGAGAAACTGTAACAACCTTTGTCTCACTAAGTGATCTACATATAACCGCGACTCTTCACAGTCACATGAGGGTAATGGTGCTAAGATGTCCCGTTCATTCCAAAAATCCTTTAATTTTGAGAAATATGAGACTGTGGATTATATACCTTGCTTTAGGGTTGCAACATCAGTTGATATTTGATATATTCTGTTAAGGTTGTCTTTGTCAAACCTTTCCTTGAACTCATCTCATATCTTCTTCGCACTCGAGGCATAAATGATACTCGGCACCAGCTCTGCCTCCACAGTGCTACTCAACCATGAAACCACCACCGCATTGCATATTTCCCATTGCACCACTAATTCTCCTCTATATGAACTTTTAAGACAAGTTCCATCCACAAATCCTAACTTGTTCTTTACTAGGAGAGCTACTCTCATCGATCTACTCCACAAAGCATAATTCTCTGGTTCTGTGAGTTTGAGAGCTATCAATGTAGTTCCTGGCGAGTCTGGGTCCTTCAGGTACAATGGATGATTGTGAGGAAATTGTCCAATTTCGTTGTCCCTGATTTTCGAACCTCTGCAATCTTCAAATTCAACTGAATTCCTAAATCTATGGTCGAAATCAACTCGAATTTACCGATCTCCGCTCTGATACCATGTTAAATTGTGCTAAATTCACATACATTGAATCGATTTACACATGCATTCTAGAATGAATCATAGAGAAGATATGAATTAGAGAGATCAAGAGGAACTCGGATTCACATTTTTCGGTTAGTACAGTGATAACTATATTAGCTGTACTTATAAGCTACCTAACATCACAAAAGAATACTCCTACGTTTTCTCTATTTAAACTTTAGTCCTACTAACTAACTTCTCATCTTGATTATTTGACTTTTTTTCTTTTTCTGGATTAAAGGTGATATCTGATCTGAATATCATAGTAAACTCGATGCTCTATTACTTTGGTCTTGGTTGATTTCACTACACAAAGGTGCATTAGTGTGTCCAATTGCATTTACACTTATGTCACGTAATTAATGATCTTGAACTTTGTTGAATGTAATTATTTTTTTTATATTTTAAACAA
The DNA here is from genome assembly GCF_000390325.3 of Nicotiana tomentosiformis. Classification (NCBI taxonomy): domain Eukaryota; kingdom Viridiplantae; phylum Streptophyta; class Magnoliopsida; order Solanales; family Solanaceae; genus Nicotiana; species Nicotiana tomentosiformis. The sequence goes on from NC_090817.1 coordinate 44,807,256, forward strand.
GACAAACGTACAAATGAACTTAAACTAGTACTATCATTTTAGTAGTGTTTACACTTTTACTGTTAAATCTTGGCAAAAGGAATTTTGACTTGTTATACTGTATGTAATCTATTTTCCCAAAATCTATGCAACAAATATTTAGGAGAAAGAAAAGGCGCATGCTTTAATTTGTTGCTCATTTTTCCTTAAATAGTTATTCATATTCATTTTAGTTTTTATTTTGAGAATCGAAAATTTCTTTTTATGTTTGAGAATTAACCCTGATCGCCTCTTATAACATTACTAGTTGGGCTAGCCCGGGCTTCATCGGGGACCAACATAAATAAATCCATGTTGTTTTGTTATATATTGTGCTACTTTATTCTAGTTGTAACATTTAGTGAAGACTTATATTATTGTTTAGTTTAGGAGAGAGAAAAAGTGCATGCTTTAATTTGTTGCTCATTTTTCCTTAAACAATTATTCATATTCATTTTTGTTTTTATTTTGAGAATCAAAAATTTCTTTTCATGTTTGAGAATTATCACTGGTCGCCTCTTATAACATTACTAGTTGGGCTAGCCTTTGCTTCATCGGGGACCAACGTAAATAAAGCCATGTTGTTTTATTATATATTGTGCTACCTTATTCTAGTTATAACATTTAGTGAAGACTTATATTATTGTTAAGTTTTGAGAAGGGCCAAATACATGTACGGACATGTAACGACCCGATCGATCATTTTGTATAATTGTATTCCGTTATCCCTTTTTATGCTTCACACAGTGTGTTTATGGTTTTAAGACTTTCGGGGTCGGTTAGATTCATTCCGGGAAGCTTGCGGGTTAATTTGGACCGTTGTTTTTTGACTTAGAAGTTTAAATTAGAAAATAGTGACCAAACTTTGACTTTTGTAGAAACGACCCCAGAACTATATTTTTATGGCTTCGATAGCTTCTATCGTGATTTCGGACATGGGCATATGCCCGGAATTGATTTTGGAAGCTCGTAGGTTGATGTATATTGATTTGCCAAATATTTGGCAATTTGAAGTTGAACGGTTTGATCTTAGGTTGACTTTTAGCTATCGAGCTTGGAATTTAATTTTTGGGACTTGGAATAGGTCGATTATGGTACTTAGAACTTGTCTGCAAAATTTGATACATTTGGAGTTGATTTGATAGTATTCGGACGTTTAGTTGTAACTTTAAAAATTCTTGAACTTTACTTTGAAATTCATGCTTTTTAGTATGCGATTCATAGTTTTAGATGTTATTTTTGTCCTTTGATTGCGCGAGCTAGTTCGTATGATATTTTTAGACTTGTGTGGATGTTTGGTTTAGAGCTCCGAGGGCTTGGATGCGTTCCGGACATGTTTCGGAATCGTTTTGGACTGAAATTAGACTGTTGGTGCTGCTGGTGCTAAGGTGTCGCAATTGAGTGCACCAACATCACAATTGCGATAGTGACAGTGGGGGCTCTAATGTCGCAACTTCGACTCCCCCTTCACAATTGCGAAGTTGCCAAATTTCACCTTGGTTCACAATTGCGAACAATAGTTCGCTTTTGCGATGCCCTCCAGTTCGCAATTGTGAAGTCTCTATCACAATTGCGATGAATGTTGAGGTTGTCAGGGTTCGCAAATGTGAGCCCTGGTTCATAAATGCGGACCATGTGTCGCAAATGCGACATCTGCAGCTGGTTAAAGGGCTGGGAGACGGGATTTTTGAACTCATTCTCTTATTTTTGAACCCTAGACTCGGTAGGAGGCAATTTGGAAAAGGGATTTTCACCTACAAACTTTGGGTAAGCGATTCTAATCCATTTCTAATCATATTCCATCAACATATCTTGAATTTTAACATAAAAACATGTGAATCGAAGTGTAAATTTGTGAAACTTTGTCAAGTTTTTGAAAAATATGAAATTTAGTTTTGAGGGTCGATTTGGACTTAAATTTTGAAACTAATCACATATATGAACTCGTGGGGTCATGGGTAGGCCGAATCTACCATTGGACCTAGGTTTTGACTAGGTGAGCCCCGGGTTGACCTTTATTGACTTTTTGGGAAAAGTATAAAGATCTTAGCTTTATCTATTGAAATTTAATTCCCTAGCATTGTTTGATGATATTAAGTCGATTTTGGTTAGATTTGAGCTGTGTGGAGGCAGCTTTTAAAGGAAAAGCTATTTACAAGTGTTGAATTAGCCTAGTTGACGTAAGTGTCTTGCCTAACTTTTTGTGGGGGAACTACCCCTTAGGATTAGTATTGTTTGAGTCCATTGTGCTAGGTGAAATCCGTGTACGCAAGGTGACGAGTGGGTACGCGGGTTGTACGTGATATTTGATCGGTTTAGTCTACTTAGACTATTTCCATGCTTTAATTGAAATGATATATCGTGTTCTAAATCCTCCTAGTCAATCTATTCTTACTTGTGTTAGTCTATCCTTACATGACTTAAATGATTTTGTTGACACTTGTTCTACATTCTAATTGATAAATTGCTCTCACGCTTTAGTTGAACTTGATGCCTCTTTAATTGTTACATGTCATCTCTTTCGTTGTTGACTAGCATTATTTGAAGTTATTGTTCATGTTATCTCTTTCATTGTTGACTGTCATTATTTGAAGTTATTGTTCATGTTATATTTTTATCTCTTTCATTGTTGACTATCATTATTTGAAGTTAATTTTCATGTTATCTCTTTCATTCTTGACTATCATTATTTGAAGTTATTGTTCGTGTTATCTCTCTCATTGTTGATTATCATTATTTGAGGTTATTGTTCATGTTATCTCTCTCATTGTTGATTTCAATTATTCAGAGTTATTGTTCATGTTATACCTTCCCTTGTTGATTTACATTATTTGAAGTCATTGTTACACGTATTTATTGCATTGTGAGTTATTCTTATTTAACATCGTGGTTATACATTATTTCTCATTGTGAGTTATTGGCGTTGAAGTTGTGAAGCCGTTATCACGTTGGGGCGAAATTGTTATTGTTGAAACATCTTCTTGTTGAACATTTTACATTCATTGTTGTTGTTTCTATTCATATACACGTTGTGGTGGAGCCATGGGCTATTGTCGTGGACACATTTATATTGTTGATTGTTGGCAAGTTGTGATATATAGGCACTTGCGGTGCGAGTTATTATTGTGATATGATATTGATGCGGTAATGTACATGCAGCGGTATAAGGTTAGACTTATGTGCTTGTTGCTTGTTTCTTGTAGGGAAACTACGTGAATCCACGCGGGGTCATAAGGTGGGCTAAAGTGCATGTAGCTATTTAAAAAAAACTATTTTCAAAACTTATTTCAAATGTAGCCACGAGACGGTATAAAGAAAGCTTGTGATTGAGATTGAGAATTGTGAATACGAGGTGGTACCTTGGTTGTGATTCTTAACTTATACGAGGCGGTACCTCGGTGGTGATTCTTATTGTACATGAGGCGGTACCTCATTGTGATTCTTGCTGTTTATTTCCTATTGCAAAGAGTTTTAGTGGGAATATTTCATGTTGTTTTGTTCCTTATTGTTCTAGCAGTTGTTGTCCGTATATGATCATTGTGGTTCTCTTTAGTTGTTTCTTTTATGCTATTCCCATGTTTAATTTTCAGTATTAGTTCATGTTATTATCTGGGTTCGTATTAGTTATCTCTCTGCTTTCCATTTTTTATCCTTGTTACATTTTCATACTAATTATTTATATCCTAGTGGGTGTTTTCACCTGGCCTTGTCACTACTCTACCGAGGTAGGCTTGATACTTACCGGGTACCATTATGGTATTATAATGACCCAGCCGGTCGTTTTGAGTATTGTAGTCTCGTTTGCCCATTTACTAATTATTCTTTGCTCAATTATTGTTAGTGACTTGCCAGGGTAGTTGGTTTAGTTCGGAGGATGTTTCGGAATGAATTGGGATACTTAGTCCAAAGGTTGGAAGCTTAAGTTGAAAGAGTTCACCGGATATTGACTTATGAGTAAATGGCTCCGGAATGGAGTTTTGACGGTTCCGATAGCTCCGTACGGTGATTTTGGACTTAGGAGAGTGTATGTATATTGATTTGGAGGTCCGTAGATGATTTCGACTTGAATTGGCTAAAGCTAGAAAAAATGAAAGTTTGGATAATTGAGAAGTTTGACCGACAGTTGACTCTGTGGTTACTGAGCTCAGATTTTGGTTCCGAAAGTTGGAATAGGTCCGTTATGTCATTACGACTTGTGTGCAAAATTTGAGGCCAATCGGAGTTGATTTGATAGGTTTCGGCATCGAATGTAGAAGTTAGAAGTTCATAAGTTCATTAGGCTTGAATCGATGCGCGATTCATGGTTTTAGTGTTATTTGATGTGATTTGACGCTTCGAACAAGTTCGTATAATATTTTAGGACTTGTTGGTATATTTGGTTGAGGTTCCGGTTGCCTTGGGTGTGATTCAGATCATGTTCGGTGCATTTTGAACATTGGAGGAACTGCTGATTTCTCCTACTGGTTTCCTTATATGCGATCGCGAATGGGATGTCGCAATCGCGAAGGGTTGTTGTCACTGATGCAATATTATTATATGCGATCGCGAGGTAAGGTCTACAATCGCGTAGCTTTGGCAATTAATGTATCGCGAATGCATAGGCTTAGGAGCGTCTGCGAAGAAAAAAGGAGAAGGTTGGGGTTTACAGGCATTTGTTCATCGCGATCGTGTGAAGTTGTTCGCGATCATGTAAGCCTCGGAAGGCTGTGTATCGCATTTGCGCATGGGATTCCGCGTTCATGGAGAGTAAATTGGGCAGCCTGTGAAATTGTGCTTCGCTATAGCGAAGCATTTCCCGTGATCGTGAAGAAGGGACATCTGGGTACAATATAAGTTTCAAAAATGAGGGTTTGAGTTACATTTCACAATTTGATTTTGGGAGCTCGGATTGAGGTGATTATTGGAGGGATTTTCAAGGGAGTGATTGGGGTAAGTGATTCTAACTCGGATTTTTTTAAATTTCATGAATATGTCATTATTTGTATCATTTAATTAGTATTTTGTGTTGGAAAAATTATGGAGAATTGTAGAAACTTCATAGGTTTTAATTTGAGGATTTGAAGATTGAGTTGTGATAGAATTTGAGTAATTTTTGTATGGTTGGAATCATGGTTGAATAAGTGTTTGAATTTTGTTAATATTGTCGAATTCCAAGACGTGGGCCAGGGTTAACTTTTTGAGTTGACTTTTTGACTTTTGTTTATTTACTTAACTTTATCATATGGAATTAATTCCTATAGCTTATGTTGATTGCATCGAGTTGTTTGTGACTAGATTCGAGTCGTTCGAGGGCCGATTCGCGAGGCAAGGGCTTATTGGAGTAGAGATTTGCACGATTTGAGGTAAGTAATACTTGTAAACTTCGTTCTGAGAGTATGAATCCCTGAATTACGTGTTATGTGGTTTGTGTTGAGGTGACACACAAGCTAGGTGACAGACGTGTGAGTGTGCACCGTAAAAATTATAATCTGGTTGATTCCGTGGTACTATGTAGTCATCAAACCTTGTAGCCATTCATGTGATCTCTATGTATTAGAGTAATTGAGCTGTTGATTCATGCTAGAAATCATGTTAGGCCATATGTTTATCCTGTTGAGATCTACTGTGGTCATTTCTGCTGTTGAATTATTTTCTTAGATGGCAATTTCGGACTTAGTCACATCCGTCATTTGCATACCATATCTCATTCTCTGTTACTATTTATTGTTGTGTTATATATCATTGTTTGGGATAATTGGCATGAAATATCTGAGCCCGAGAGATTGGGGATATTGATGACTGAGTTGGGGCCTGAGAGTCGTGTTGTGAGTAAGATTTATGGATCGGGTGGCACACCGCAACAGGCTTAAGGCTTATATGTGGATCAGGTTGCACGCCGCAGCAGGCCTTTTAGGCTTTATCATTATGGGATCAGGTTGCACGCTGCAGCAGGCCGGATTGGCTTATTATTAGCGCTTAGGTAAGATCCACCCCTGCGGAGTCTGACATACCAGCTGTGAGCGCATGCACCGTATAGTGCTGAGTGACTGAGTGTGATAAGAGAGAATTGGGATAGTCAGATTGATTACTCTAAGAGTGTGAGTACGTGAGGTTTTCATTGTGTTGCATCACATGTGATATGCACGTTGGCATGTAGATATAGAGATGATTGCGGTAAGATTATTACTCACAGTACTCGTGCCAAATATTGAACATGTCACTTACGAGCACTTGGTTCAACTTCTTCAACCACCTATATTATTACAAATCCAATCTATATATCAACTTCCGAAACTAACAGCGTATATAATTGGTCCAACCCTATCTAATTTAATTAATTTACCTGTTTAATTCCCCTAGAATATGGATATTGATTATTTGTTAATCACTTAGGTAGTACTAAAAGGGATAGGAACCTAGTTTATATTGTCTTTGTTTATCGTTATAAGTAGGCAAAAAGGTTTGTGTTCTTGAAAAATTAATACTTTTGTCTATTTCACGTAGTGCTTTGCAAGTACTCAAAATCTCTCCAATAGAGTATCTAACAGGATATTATTTAATTACTTAGAATGAAGGAATTGATCTTGCTCATGAGTATTCTTGTATCCAATTCAATTGAAGATCAACTCATTATTTAACTCAACCCAAAATAGACTAAATATACCCATATCAATGGGATAATAAAATATACGTGGAAATCTGAAATGATAGTAGCTAGGAACAACAATCTTGCAGCACCAGATTGCTAGCCTCTTTCCTTTGTCTTTTTTCTTCTTCTTCTCTCTTTTTTCCCCCTTCTCTGTCTTTTTTTTTTTCCCGTTCTTTTCCGTAGGTTCTTTCCCTTCCCCCAAATCCCTTTTGCTTTCGTCCTTGGTGCGGATTGTGTGTATAATGGGCTTCGGCCTTTTTGTTTGCACTCCCCCCCCCCTCCCCTTTGTTTTATTAGTTTGTTCCTTCATTTTTGTAACTTAAATTATTTGTTAAATGTTCACTATGTCCTCATTTAAAAATATTGGGGTATTATACTTTCCTTGCATGAGACTAAGTATTGTCTCCATTCTTTACATGAGGCTAAGCACTGCCTCTATTATTGCATAAGGCTAAGCACTGCCTCCATTTTTTTTTTTTTTTTTTGCATAAGCCATAACATTTTATCTTTCGCTAACAATACAAAATAGTACAATTATATCTTTAGTAGTTTCCTCCATCAACATTGCTAAATATTTATATCTTTGTTGGTTTTAAATGTACTTCAGGCTCTTGTTCTAGGTATAAATCTCATAGGTTTCTTCGTACAAATAGTGTCTCTAAATCCTCAAAGGAAATACCACTATGACCATCTCTTAATCACGAGTGGCATAATAAGACTTGAGCTTCTTCAATTTCCTTGAAGCATAAGCTATCACACGACCATTCTGCTTTAGAAAATATCTTAATCCTACCATCTAAGTATCACATAACATCGTGAATCCTCTAGAGCCTATTGGAATAAGCTAACATTGGTGTGATTGTCAAACATGCCTCGGGCTTCTGGAATCTCGTGGTACATTCCTCCATCCACTGAAATTTAACGATTTTCTATGTTAACTTGGTGAGTGATGGTGCTATTCTAGAGAAATCCTACACAAATGCCTATAGTAGCTTGTCAAGCCAAAAAATAGTCAATCTCTGTAGGAGAAATGGGTCTCGGCCATTTAGGAAGTGCTTCTATATTCTCAGAATCTACCATCTTTTCATTCTTAGATACAATGTGTCCTATGAATACTACTGAGTCTAGCTAAAGTTCACAATTGAAGAACTTGGTAAAATGTTGTTTTTCTTGCAGCGTCTTTAACGTATTTTTCAAGTGATTCTCGTGCACTTCCTAGCTTCGAGAATATACCAGAATATAGTAAGTAAAAACTATGAACTTATTTTTTTTCCAAAATCAACTTGAACACCATATCCATTATATACATCAATGTAGTCGGAGCATTAGCCAGTCCAAAAGGCATCACAAGTAACTCCTAATGGATGTACCAAGTTCTAGAGGAGGACTTCAAATTAACTGTAGTTGATGCGCATTCTTAGGGACCTATTCTTTTTTTTTTCCTAACAATATTGGTGCACCACATGGTGAAACTCTCGGTATGATAAAAACCCTTATCCAGTAGGTCTCGCAATTGTTCATTCAGCTCTCTCAACTATGTTGGTGCGATATAATATGATTTGCGTGTCAAGTGTCAACTCAATACCGAAGTCTATTTCTCATATTGGAGGTAGTCCTAGTAAATCCTTAGGAATACATTAGAGAATCTCTCATTATGATATTTTTTTCTCAAACTAAGTGTTTCTTCTCTTGTTCCCCTTACTGTATCTATGAGACCCAAACAACCTTTCTTTTATAACTATTAAGCCTTCAAAATATATACTTTGCTCATCTCTAAAACCTATAATATCCTTTTTGGACAAAACTAGCTTTTAAAGTTCACCAAACTTAATAATCTTTCCATAATAATCTTGGGTAGCTTGGTATGAAGATAATTAATCCATACCCATCAGTACGTTAGAGTCAACCATATCAAGTACAACTTGGTTAGCTAGGGTTTCCTTTTCTTAACTTGAAACTTAAGCTTTAAACACATGTCTAACTACTATAGATTTTTTACATAAGTGGTAATCCAAAAAGGATCGCTTAATATCTCAAAATGTCCTTGATTTTTAGATCTCCGACTCATATTAAAATCCATACTAAAAGATATTCTAATCTCGATCTTCTTATGTGAATTCTTGCACGCCTATCATGTCCAACTTTTCAATCTTTCTGGTAAGTGCAACTACTACAGAATAGGTTTAAGTCTTCATATATGTAGTTACTACCTTGTTTAAACAATTAACCAACCTTTCAATAAGTCTCTAAACTTAAGATGTTGCTTGCGTATCCAGCTGAGAAAGTTTGGTGTTATATGTAAGGATACCCATCATCTAAATCAATTTCTTAAATGATCTAACAAGCAAGTTCACGTCACAAACTGTCAAGAAGGAAGTGATTCATAAACACTTTAGTGAAATTATTCCCAAATTAGTTGTGTTGCTCTTGTTGGCATCCCTAAAAGTATAGTAGCATTTCATGTATTCGCCATGTTCTCTAGTCTAAAAGTTGCTTGTTCCATAGGCCACTTCATGAAATATCCTATAGCTCATAATGTGGTAAGTATTTTACTAAAACCTTTAAGGATCCTTTGATTTATCAGAAATAGTAAACTTAGTAGTTTCAACTTTAGGAACTTTATTAAGAATATTTTGTTGTTCCCTATAATCTTCTAGGTGCATGAGGACTTAAGAGCCCCTATTCTGTTGCTCATTCTTCTTATGTTTATCCATTATATCCATAAAGATCTCAATTTGTTTTCTGGAGGTAAGTACCTTTTGGTGATAGCACTCCTCTATCGCTGTAGTGGTAGACTAGTACAAATTTTCGAATTGGACTCTATTATGCATCTTACCGGGAAGCACCTCATATGGCACAATGAACCTTTCACTGGTCTTGTATACTACTTATGTAGCATTTCTTTGCTTGGAGATGGTTGCATATCCATTGGCAAAATTTGACGTCTTTGAAGTTTGAAGCTTATTATAGGGTAATTGGTCCGAGCCATACACGAATAGGATAAGTAATGACAGATTCAGTTATTTGACCCTAATCGCCACACACGTACGGATGAATAAGAAAGAAAGCCAAGACACATCCTATCACGCCCTCACAAAATTATGATTATGGGAATGACCGACTACATAACCATAATTGAGATTCTACTACCGACGTGTGCTCCATTAGTCATAAGAATAACCTAAAACTTTGATACCAACTTTGTCATGACTTAATTTTGGATCATGACCGACGCTTAGAAGCAAGTGCTCCCAAGTAAGCCTCATCAGTAATTTATAGAAAATCGGATAGAGTTTCTCCTATTTTAGGACTATCCACAAATAAACATGTCTTAGAAATCAACAACACAACCAACCTATATCGACCAAACAAGTTATAATCCTCATTCACGAAGTATTTCCAACACAATAATACTAGCTTCATCTCCAAGTATTCGATAGAAAAGTCTAATACGAGTCACAAGTCTATATCAATAAAAGAATATTTATGACACTCATAAAAATGATTATGGAGCGACTCTAAGAGTTTTAAGAAAGAGACTATAACAAATAAATAACAATCTTTGCCCATGCGAATAAATGCAGGGCTCACCAGGAATTGCCAACTCGTGTCTTTAACTAATGGAATCCTCGCCTGCGTCTACTGCTGTCTCTGTAAAAATAATAGCAAGAAGTGAATCGTTAGCTCAGTGAGTAATAATACTTAACCACAACTGTTTTTAATTAGGAACAAGTCAGAAACATGCTTGTATAATAATCACAAAATAAAATACTCTTTTTAAAACGGTAATAATAATCAGTCTCATCATGTGTTTCCTGTAACAAAATTAATTTAACAATTCACTAATAAACTCGGTAAATACTGTGTCATAGAAATCTTTATATTTGGGAGGTTTTCCAGAAAAGGATCATGTAATCTGTATCACTGTGTGGACCCCTTCGTAAAAGGATTCAAATATAACTGTAGGTCCCTACTCGAGGAAAAACTGTAATTGTATGCTAGTTCTACCTTCCAACTAGTGAGGGCTATAACTGTACTCAGTAATCGGTAAATACAAGGTGCACCATGTCTTACGTACCCGCCGTTAGCTACAGGATCTTTTAAAGTCTCCTCCCATTCATACTTTTCTTTGTAAACAGTAGATCTTCACATGGAAGCATTTTCAAACCAGTACAAGGCATTTCAATTCTTATCAAATCATGTAATTCAATTTCGGTAACAGTAATCATATCTCTAGTAACAGTAAAACATGTCTAGTAACAGTGAGAATATTTTGAATAACTGTAAACATCTCAAGTAAATTATTCAGTACCATATCAAGTAAAGGACTTGTCCTACATGCAATTTCAAATATTTGGTAAACACATTTTAATTTCAAAATAATGTATAAACCATGCAGGTTGTGAAAACACAAATTGCGGTAAGATTATTACTCACAGTACCCGTGCCAAATATTGAACTTGTCACTTGAGAGCACTTGGTTCAACTTCTTCAACCACCTATATTATTACAAAACCAATCTATATATCAACTTCTGGAACTAGCAGCGTACGTAATTGGTCCAACCCTGTCTAATTTAATTAATTTTCCTATTTAATTCCTCTAGAATATGGATATTGATTATTTGTTAATCACTTAGGTAGTACTAAAAGGGATAGGAACCTAGTTTATATTTTCTTTATTTATTGTTATAAGTAGGCAAAAAAGTTTGTGTTTCTTGAAAAATCAATACTTTTGTCTATTTCACGTAGTGCTTTGCAAGCACTCACAATCTCTCCAATAAAGTATCTAACATGATATTATTTAATTACTTAGAATGAAGGAATTGATCTTGCTCATGGGTATTCTTGTATCCAATTCAATTGAATATCAACTCACTATTTAACTCAACCAAAAATAGACTAAATATATCCATATCAATGGGATAACAAAATATACCTGAAAATTTGAAATGATAGTAGCTAGGAACAACAATCTTGCAGCACCAGATTGCTAGCCTCTTTCCTTTGTCTTTTTTTCTTTTCCGTTCTTTTCCATAGGTTCTTTCCCTTCCCCCAAATCCCTTTTGCTTTAGTCCTTAATCTATCCAAAACAACTTCATACTATAAATATAAAGTATAAAAAACTATTTCGAACAACAAAATTACGATCTTTGCAAAAAAATCAAAATGTCTACTCAAAACATCAACCCCAGCACGCGCCTCGGAACACGACAAAAATTATAAAATTCGAATACCTATTCAATAACGAGTCCAACCATACAAGAATTACTCAAATACAACTTCAAATCACTTTTCAAATCCCTAATTTTAGCCTAAGAAGTTTTACAATTTGTTCTTCAAATTTTCAACTCAAATAAATAATTAAGTGATGAAATTAACAATTGATTCATGTAATTTAACAAAAAATGAGTTAGGATTTCATACCCCAATGATTTCCTTGAAAAACCCTGAAAAATCATCACAAACCGAGCTCTCTAGGTCCAAAAATGGATTATGAAATTCAAACCCTCGAAGACCCATTTTCTGCCCAGCGATCCTCGCTTCTGCGGGCCTTGGGTCACACCTGCGACGCCGCGCTTGCGTAAAATCCATCGCAGGTGCAGTTCCAACTTAATCCCTGAGGTTCTGCTTCTACGGACAATTGCTCGCACCTGCAAGCCCGCTTCTACAAAAAAATGACCGCATCTGTGGTCCTGCCCAAAGGCCCTTCCCAAATTCCGCTTATGCAAAAGAAGTGTTTGCGCCTGCGGTGGAGCACCTACGCCCAGGTGTCCGCACTTGTGAGCCCAGCCCCGAGCTTTCCTTTTCGCCTATGCGCTTCATTTTTCGCACTCGCGAGTCCGCACCTGCAGTCAATCCCTTTGCAGGTGCGATGACACCAGCACGCCTGGGACTTCAGCAACATGAACAAGCAAAAATTTATTCCGGATTCAATCTGAATCACACCCGAGGCCCACGGGACCCTATCCGAGTATACCAAGTTCTAAAACACATAACGACGTACTCAAGGTCAATAATCACATCGAACAACATTGATTCTACGAATCGCAACCCAATTTAAGCCTATGAAACTATGAACTTCAGAATTCCAAAAACTAATATCGATTCATACCAAAACAACTTCGATTGACTTGAAATTTTGCACACAAGACATAAATCACATGACTGACCTATGTCAACTCCGGAATCGAAATTTGACCCCTATACGATAAAGTCAACTCCCGGTCAAATTTTCCAACCTTCCAAACCTTCAACTTTCTAACTTTTGCCAATTCATGCCGAACCGACCTACGGACCTCCAAATCAACATCCGAATATGCTCTGAAGACCAAAATCACCATACGAAGCTATTAGAACTGTCTAAACTCTATTTCATATTCATCTACATAAAAGTCAAACTACGGTCAACTCTATTCACTTAAAGCTCCAACTTAGGGATTATATGTCCCATTCCACTCCGAAACTCGCCCGAAACCAAAACCAAAAATTCCCCGGCAAATCACATAACCTTAATATGACATAGATGAGGCAATACATTGGGGATCAGGGCTAAAATACATAAAACGACCGGCCAGGTCATTACAGGCGGATGTCCAGATATTGATTTGGAGGTCCGTAGGTTGTTTTGGCTTGAATTGGCGAAAGTTGAAAAGTTGAAGGTTTGGAAGGTTGAGTGGTTTGACCGAGAGTTGACTTTGTTAATACCGGGATCAGATTTTGATTCCAGTAGCTGGAATAGGTCGGTTGTGTCACTTAAGACTTGTGTGCAAAATTTGAGGTCAATCAGAGTTGGTTTGATAGGTTTCAGTATTGGTTTTAGAAGTCGGAAATTCATTAGTTTCGTTAGGCTTGAATTGGGGTGCGATTTGTGATTTTTATGTTGTTTGAGGAGATTTGAGGCTTCAACTAAGTTTGTATCATGCTTTAGGATGTGTTGGTATGTTTGGATGGGGTTCCGGGGGCCTCGGGTTTGAGTCGGATTGAATTCGAGTTGAGAATTGGACTTAGGAAAAATGCTGGAGCTTCAGTTCTGATGCAATTGCACCTGTGAAGGATTTTCCGCAGGTGCGATGCTGCAGAAGCGGCCCAGGGGTCACAGATGCATGTTTGGCTAGGTTGCTGGTCGGTCGCAGGTGCGAGGATTATGCCGCGTGTTGTTTCCGCAGAAGCGGTTGAGGAGCTGGGATGTGGAGTCTGCAGAAGCGGACATAGATGCGCAGAAGCACGTCCGTAGGTGCGATGGATGGTCCGCATAAGCGGAAGGCAACTGGGGAGCATGAGTCGCATACCTTATGAACAAGATGTTTCATCCCTACCTTGATCAGTTTGTGGTGGTCTACCTAGATGACATAGTCATCTACAAAAACACCTTAGAGGAGCACATGGAACACTTAAGGAAGGTTTTCCAAGTCTTGCGGGAGAATGAGCTATACATCAAGAGGGAGAAATGCAAGTTTGCACAATCAAAGGTGCACTTCTTAGGCCATGTTATTAGCAATGGCGAGCTACACATGGACGAGGCTAAGGTACGTGCTATCCAGGAGTGGGAGGCACCTATAAAGGCAGCTAAATTGAGATCCTTCCTTGGCCTTGTTAACTACTATCATCGGTTCATCAGTGGCTACTCAGCAAAGGCCGAACCATTGACTGAGTTGCTAAAGATAAACAAGCCATGGGTTTAGATGGAGCATTGTCAAAGGGCGTTTGAAGACCTCAAGGCAGCTGTAATAAAGGAGCCAGTCTTAGCATTACCTGACTTTGCCAAGAAATTTGAGGTGCATACAAATGCCTCAGATTTTGCCATTGTGGGTGTCTTGATGCAGGATAAGCATCCCATAGCATTTGAGAGCCACAAGCTAAATGAGACGGAGCATCGTTACACAGTGCAAGAGAAGGAGATGACTGCTATTGTGCATTGCCTTCGTACATGGCGACATTATTTGCTTGGGTCGAGGTTCGTGGTCAAGACCGACAATGTAGCTACTAGCTACTTTCAGATGCAGAAGAAGCTCACCCCAAAGTAGGATTTCTTGGCCGAATTTGATTATGTGTTGGAGTATAAGCCGGGCAAAGGTAACATTGTAGCCGATGCCTTGAGCCGGAAAGTCGAGCTTGCTGCAATCACTTCAACAAGAGGGGACATTCGTGAGGCTATAAAAGAAGGCATGCAATATGATCCATCAGCCAAACAACTTATCGAGTTAGCCAACTAGGGCAATACGAGACGTTTTTGGGTCGAAGATGACCTACTACTTACCACAGAACGGCGGGTCTATGTGCCTAAGTTTGGAGACATTAGACGGTGAATCATAAGGGAGAGTCATGACACAATGTGGGTTGGTCATCCAGGCCAACATCGCACTAGGGACTTGGTTGAGTCAGTCTACTATTGGGCACGCATGAGAGATGATATAGAGTGTTATGTGCAGACTTGTCTTGTCTGTCAATAGGACAAGGTTGAGCAACAAAAACCAGGAGGACGTTTGGAGCCACTACCAGTTGCAGAACGTCCATGGGAGAGCGTGACTATGGACTTTATCACTTGCCTACCAAAGTCCGACGATTATGGTACTATTATGGTGGTGGTGGATAGGCTTTCCAAATATGCTACCTTCATGCCCGCCTCACCAGGTTGCACTGCCAAGGAAGCCGCTAAACTATGTTTTAAGAACGTGGTGAAGTATTGGGGCTTACCAAAGCATATTATCAGTTATCGAGACCCCTGTTTTACTGGAAAATTTTGGAGAGAGTTATTCGACATACTAGGAACGAAACTGCACTTTTCCACTAGTTTCCACCTACAGACGGATGGACAAACAGAATGGGTCTATACCTTACTAGAATGCTACTTGAGGCATTATGTAAGCGCGCATCAGAAAGATAGGGCAAGGCTCCTAGACATCGCCCAATTCTCTTATCACTTGCAGCGGAGTGAGTCCACGAGGCTGACACCATTTGAGCTAGCCATAGGCCAACAACCACAAACTCCACATTCATTACCAGCCGCGTTCGAGGGAAAGAGTTTGGGGGCTTATCATATGGCCAAAGGATGGAAGGAGCAGCTTGACACTGCTAAGTCCTACTTGGATAAGGCAACTAAGAAGATGAAGAAGTTTGCAGACCGTAAGCGGCGTCCCACGGACTACAGAGTTGGAGACATGGTCATGTTGAAGTTTAACCCAAGACAGTTCAAGGAACTACAGGGCATGCATCAGAATTTGATTCGCAAGTATGAGGGGCCATTTAAGATCGTCGCCAAGGTAGGCAAGATCTCATACAAGCTTGACATGCCATCATATCTTAAAATCTACCCTATCTTCCATGCCAGCATGCTTAAGCCATATCAGACAAGAATGATCCAAGTAGGCGCCAATCAAGTCGAGCGCCTATTACTATCACCGCCTCGCATGACCGGGAGATTGAGGCTATTATTTATTACCAGGCTAGGCGAAAACAAGGGAAGAAAGCCACCGAAATGTTCCTCGTCCATTGGAAGGGGCAATCTCCTGAGGAGGCCACGTGGGAATGCTATGAAGACTTATAACAATTCAAAGATAAGATCCGAGAGTTTATGCACTAACATTGCACCGCGGTCGTCTCAACATTAGGTGGGGGAGAGTGTGATGACCAACCACGTCACCATGCCACATAGGCACCATTTGGCATATATTAATACCATTTGGAAGCTTACATAGGAGGAAAGCTAGTATTTGTGAGAAGATTCTAGAGAAGTATGGACATTTCCTTTGGAAGATCCTAGATGCTTATGGATTTGCTAGGAAAATCCTTGAAATCTTCTAGGATTGTAGGACGTGACATTGAGCTTCATATTGTACTCCCTTAGTATGTCGAAAGTTTCCTACAAATGCTTTAAATGGTCCTCTGTTCGCAGGGATTTAACTAACATGTCATCAATATAAACCTCCATTAGTTTTCCTATTTGTTTTTCAAACCTTCTGTTTACTAGGCGTTTATAAGTTGCTCCAGCATTTTTTAGGCAGAATGGAATTACATTATAACAGTAAGCCCCGTACTTAGTGATAAATGAAGTCTTTTCCTGATCTTCCGGGCTCATATGTATTTGGTTGTACCCGGAATAGGCATCGAGAAAACTGAGAGTCTCGTGGCCGGCTGTGGCATCGATCATACGATCGATATTAAGCAAAGGAAAAGAATCCTCAGGGCATACTTTATTCAGATCTTTATAATCTATACACATTCTAAGCTTGTCCCCCTTTTTAGGGATTACCACCACGTTTTCTAGCCATTTGAAGTACTTTACTTCCCGAATGGACCCTATTTTGAGAAGTTTGGTTATCTTGTCTTTGATGAAGGTATGTTTGACCTCGGACTGGGGCCTTCTTTTTTGTTTTACCGGGTGGAACTTTGGGTCTAAGCTTAGCTTATGAGTGGTGATTTCCGGTGGGATCCCTGTCATGTCAAGATGGGACCAAGCAAAACAGTCTATGTTAGCTATAAGAAATTGAATAAGCTTTTTCTTGATCTCGGGATCTAACCCCGTGCCTAGGTATTCCTTTCGTTTGGGCAGATATTCGATTAGTATGACTTGCTCAAGTTCTCCGACCGTTGATTGGGTAGCGTCAGAATCATCGGGGACCACGAAAGATCGAGGGACCCCATGTTCATTATCTTTGTCAGTCTTCCGATTCTCTAATTGGGTCGAGGATGACGTTTGTGATTGCTATTTGGTATTCTGTTCCTCCTTCGAACCCGATCCTTTTGTCGATAATAATGATGATATCGGAATCACTTCATCGATGACAAACATTTCTTTTGCGGTCGGTTGCTCCCCATACACCATTTTGATTCCCTCCGATGTTGGGAACTTCAAAACTTGGTGGAGGGTCGAGGGTACAACCCTCATATTGTGGATCCACGATCTTTCGAACAGAGCGTTGTATCTCATATCGCCTTCGATCACATGGAACTTTGTTTCTTGGATGGTCCTGGCCATGTTAACTGGAAGGATTATTTCGCCCTTAGTAGTTTCACATGCCATATTGAATCCGTTTAGTACTAAGGTTGCGGGCACGACCTGGTCCTGTAGACTGAGTTGCTCTACGACCCTCGATCGAATGATGTTGGCCGAACTACCTGGATCAATTAACACACGTTTAACTTGATTTTTATTCATAAGTACAGATATTACCAGTGCATCGTTATGTGGTTGCATGATTCCCTCTGCATCTTCATTATTAAAGGACAAGGTTCCTCCTATGGGCGCGTAATCCTGAGTTCGAGATCGTTTTTTTCTTATAACTGACATCTTAGTGCGTTTAAGCACCGGCCCCTGAGGGGTATCGATCCCACCGATGATCATGTGGATGATATGTTGTGGCTCTTCTTATTCGTTTCGTCTGTTAAAATCCCTATTTTTGAAATGATTTTTGGCCCGGTCACTTAAAAATTCTCGAAGGTGTCCTTTATTGAATAAGGGCTACCTCCTCTATTAGTTGCCTGAAATCTTCCGTTCTATGGCCATGAGTGCCATGAGATTTGCACATTTGATTGGGATTCCTCTGGGCAGGATCGGTTTGCATAGTTCAAGACCATTTAGTATCTTTGATGCATCCGATAGCCGACACGATAGCGGATGCATCGATGCTGAAGTTATACTCCGATAACCGTGGTGCATCCTTAGGTCTGTTATGCTTGTCGAACCCATTTATATTCAACAGCCCTCGAGACCCTTGTCCTCGATCACTTCTTTTATTGCCTTGTATGGGGTTATTCCTTGGTTCGTTCCCTCTATGATCTCCACTATATAGTCGATATCTATCCCTGATCGGCCTTGGTTCTCGATTGATGTCCATTTTAACAACGGGCCCAGAACCCAACTGGTCGTCTTCGACTCTTATTTTGGATTGATACCGATTGTGCACATTGGCCCAAGTAATAGTTAGGTACTCGATCAAGTTATGCTTCAGCCGCCGTGAAGCCATCGAGCTTTGTTCGTTTAGACCTTAAGTGAAAGATTGAACAACCCAATCATCTGTGACTGGCGGTAGATCCATTCGTTCCATTTGGAAACGAGATACAAATTCTCTTAGCATCTATTTATCCTTTTGTATTACCTTGAACAGGTCCGACCACCTGGTATCGACCTTTATGACTCTCGCATGTACTTTTACGAAAGAATCTGCAAGCATAGCAAAAGAATCGATAGAGTTAGAAGGTAAATTATGATACTATATCATTGCTCCCTTTGACAGGGTTTCACCGAATTTTTTAAATAATACCGATTCGATCTCATCGTCCTCTAGATCGTTCCCTTTAATGGCATATGTATAAGATGTGACATGTTCGTTGGGGTCGGTCGTTCCATTATATTTAGGAATTTCGGGCATGCGAAACTTCTTTGGGATCGGTTTAGGAGCCACGCTTGGGGGGAAAGACATTTGTACAAATTTCTTGGAATCTAAGCCCTTCAATATCGGTGGTGCCCCCGGGATCTGATCAACCCGGGAGTTATACGTTTCCACTTTTTTGTCATTTTCCTCGATCCTCCTTTCTTCTTATTCTATTCGTTTTGCCAATTCTTCGAACATCTTAACAATTTTGGCATTAGTCCCCAATTCTTACTCATTTGACCTTACTATAGCTGGCTCTGTTCTGTGGGTGACTTCTCGGGGTGAACTGGGCTCCGACCTGCTCGGTACCTAGGTTTGACTCTACAACTGAGCTATTGCTACATGTTGAGCTTGCAATATTTTGAAAATCATACGCAAGCTGATTCCGTTTTCCTCAACATTTTGGGTATCTCGAGCTGCAAATCGAGTTCCACAATGAATGCTATTTTCAGGATCGAAATGTTGGTTTGCCTCAATGGCCACATGCGAATTAATATCTATTGGCACTTAGACTCGAGCTCCAACGATATCGACTAGCGGCCTTTCGCCCCTGGGCATAAAGTTGTTGTTCTCATCTTGAAGGCCAGCTTCGTTGTCGATAGGTAAGGCCATTGATTGAGAGTTCGTCGTTGCTAATTTGAAATCAAAGACACTTCCAAAAACAAGCGTAAAATGGTGTGTTTTGCATAGATTCATACCAAATAACCACTATTATCCGTAGCCCCATGGCGGATGCCAAACTGTTTACCCGAAAAATGGATAGAGTTGAATTTATACGTAGTTCTAAGGGTACGTGGTATAACTTGATACAAATTGTAAAAGTAAATAGAAATATCGAATATTGACTGTAAATGTTGAAATACAAACCAAGTTGAATGGAGAATGGTTTATGAATAATCTAGATGAATCAATGTATAAAGCTCAAAAGGATAATCTCCAAAAATGGGAGTGTCTCAATAGTATCTGAGTTATATCGCATGAATGCCTTAATAGTTGGATCCTTTACAGAAACAATAGCTATCCCTTTTATAGTGGAGAAATCCTACTTTAGATATAATTAAAAATGCATAGTGGGGATCCCATGATATATTAGCTTCTCCCTAATTCCCGCCGAGATTCTGTCTCTTAGTGCGGCTATAACGGCTCTTGTCTCTTGGCTCGATCTCGGTCAAATTTGGTATTGGTCGATTTCCAGATTTAGAGCTCGATATTGACTCAGGGCTCGGTATCGACTTCGAGCTCAATATTGACTCAAGCTCGATATCGACTCGGGGCTCAGTATCGACTCAGACTTGATATTAGTCGGTCTCTGGCTCTTAAGTTTGATGACACTGCTTCGAGCTCGATAATAATTTTGAGCTCGGTATTTGATCGGTCCTAGAAACTTAAGATCGGTGACCTGCCTTCAGATCTCATCTCGATATTTATGAAGATGACCTTCGATCCATTATGATCCAATCTTGACTAATCATACGAAGGTCGAAACCGATTTTGACCGTATACAGTAAGATTTCTTCACTATGCTGGCAAGGTAAGCAAACTCATGACTTAGTTAGTCTTTTCCATCTCAAGTGCATTTAATCATTAACTAACAATCATGATCATTCCTCGATCACCGCTATACAAAGAAAAAGGTTGGATTAGGAGTGTTTTCAATATGATTCTTTTCCTGTATTTGGTCAATAAGAAATACAAGTCAGTTTTGTCCACTTTCTTCATCCCCTATGTCACAATGATCAAAATGGAAAGCACTCTCTTTTTTAGTATTATTGATGGACAATAACATGTTTGAATTGAACTGCACATCGGCCTTACTTTCTCGACTAGTCTTTATCTAACAATATGAGTACCAATTTGTGATCTTCTGTCTCACAGTATTTGCTCAAGAAAGAGCAGAAGCTTAGCAAAAGATCAAAGAATGTGAACTTTTGGTTTCAAATGCTAACAACCATCATCAATTGTTTAATAAATTGGTCAATAGAAAGTTGACATATCTGATTATTGGTCTCCATTCCAAAAACATGATATTTGATGCAGAGTTAATGCTGTTGGGATTTATATCTCTTCTTTTGACTATACTTCAAGGCAGAATCCTTAGAATATGCCAATAGTAGGCTTCTATTAGAAAATATCACTTTTGGGCCTAGTACACCCGTAAGGGGTGCTAGCTAATAAATCGGCTAATTAGTTACTCTAACCCTAAACCCTAATAATAGCCTATATAAACACTATGATAGGTGTTGAAAAGATACGCTTTTCATAATACCAAAACAACTAGGGTTTAGTAGTGATATTCTTTTGCATCAAGAAAGATATATATGCTGTGGAAATATGGGAGTTCACCCATCTTGTGAGGATTCCCAAAGAATAGTAATTGGAGTTGTGGTTACTATATACGATCCACTTAAGTAACCCGTATTGTGAGAAAATCTGTAAGTCTACTAAATCGATTTATTACATTAGTATGAGAGCCAATGTGCCCGTTTTCTGGTTGTATGATTTGTTGATACTCAATACATGATCTTTTAGGCTTTTATTGTAGAACCCATAAATTAATTTCATTATTTCATGTTTAAATCTGTTTATTTATTGCATGAAACCTTATGGCTTTTAAATATCTCGTCAAGAGCTTTCCGACAATAGGTAGATCAAAATATTTGGCCATATAGTTTGTGATAAATTGAAGTTTTAAGTTTTAGGGTTTATGAGTGCGAGTTTAACCCTAAATATTCGATTATTCATGTTTCATGCAATTTTTGCACAACGTGAAATCTATTTACAACATATTTTTAAGCAATACTAATTCATCAATTGTGTTTTTCATCAGAAAAACAATCATCTTTTTAATGAAAATCGACTTAGGGTTTATTCGGATGAAAAATAATTTATTTGATTATATGAATTAAATTTTAGGTCATTTTTCGTGGAATCAGTTATTCAAATTAGTCTTAAAACAGGTTAGGACTTCAACTAGTGTTTCAAACTGCAACGACCCGGCCGGTTATTTTGTGTATTGTAGTCCTGTTCCCCTATTTATTGCCTCTTCTATGTTCGTTTGTGGCTATGTGACTCGTCGGGGTGGTCGGATTGCTTTCAGGAAAGTTTCGGAATAAATTGGAATACTTAGTCCCAATGTTGAGAGTTTAAGTTGAAAGAGTTAACCGGAGTTTGACTTTTGTGTAGACGACACCGGAATGGAGTTTTGATCATTTCTATAGGTTAATATGGTGATTTTAGACTTAGTGTATGTCCAGATGTTGATTTGGAGGTACATAGGTTGATTTGATACATTTTGATGTAAGCTGAAAAGTTGAAGGTTTGGAAGGTTGAGAGGTTTGACCGAGAGTTGACTTTGTTGATATCAGGTTCAGATTTTGGTTCTGCGAGTTAGAATAGGTCTATTGTGTCATTTTGGACTAGTGTGCAAAATTTGAGGTCATTCAGAGTTGATTTGATATGGTTCCACATTATTTTTAGAAGTTGAAAGTTTATTATTTTTATTAGGTTTGTATTGGGGGTGTGATTCGTGATTTTGACATTGTTTGATGTGATTTGAGGCTTTGAGTAAGTTTGTAATGTGTTTTATGACTTGTTGGAATATTTGTATTAGGTCCCAGGGGCCTCGGGTGTGTTTCGGATGGTTGACGGATCATGTTGGACTTGGTAGGATTGCTGAAGATTCCTGATGCTAGTGCAATCGCACCTGTGTGGCTTTGACCGCATGTGCGGTCTCCTGTGCACGTCCGCGAGGTCAGTTGGCTGGGGTAGAGGTCGCACATACGAAGGTGTTCCGCAGAAGTGGATGCGCTTCTACAAGTGAGAGTCAGCAGGAGCAGAGTTTGGCTGGATTTGGGAGGAGCTCAGGTGCAAAGCTTTTTCCGCATCTGCGAGTCCGTAGATGCGGATGTGTGAGCGCAAATGCGAGATTGGAGGGAGGCTTGGGAATCCGCATATGCGGAAGGATTAGTCACAGATGCGGAAGGATTGGTCGCAAAAGCGATCCCACAAGTGCGGAGATGGGACCGCAGGTGCGCTTGGTCGGGATGTTAAGTGACTTTCGGAGATGCAGAATTTTGACCGCAAAAGCGGTGTTGCAGGTATGAAATCGCTGGGCAGAAGGTTAAAACGAGGTTTTGAGTCATTTCTCTCTTTTTTGACTTGTGTAGCTCGGCTAAGGGCGATTTTTAAGAGGGTTTTTGCTACAATTGAAGAGGTAAGTGAAGTTTAATCACTTTTGATGTTAGATATTGATTACCCATTGATTATTGCACATAGTTTATGTGAATTTGAAGTGAAATTTGGGGATTTTAGACTATGTTTTTGGAGAGTGAGATTTGGTAATTTGGGGGTCGATTTGTGGATGGAATTGGGTGAAATTAGTATGGTTGGACTCGAAATTGAATGGGTGTTCGGAATTTGTGAATTTTGTCGGGTTCTGAGGTGTGGGCCTGAGGTTGACTTTTTGGGTTGACTATGCATGTTTGATTCAAGACCTTAGCTTTATCTTGTGGAATTATTTTCTATAGATGGCATTGATGGTATTAAGTTATTTTCACTAGATTCGAGTCGCTCAGAGGATGATTCGCAAGCAAGGGCTTTTTGTAGTATTGATTTACGCATTTTGAGGTAAGTAACATATCTAAACTTGGATTTGAGGGTATTTAACCCTGGAAATTACGTTATATGAAAGGCATTGGGGTGATGTATGTGCTTGGTGACGGGCATGTGTACGTGAACCAGTGTGTTCCTTATTTGAGGTGGCTTTTAGACTACTACCGAAATTGTTTTGCTATCATACCTTATTATACCCGTGTTTTCCCTACTTGTTCGGTTATTTGACCTATGATTCATGTTAGACATCATGTCTAGGCTATGTGCTATTTGTTTGAGACTTAATATGGCTATTCTTTTCGTTTCTGAGCTATTTTCCTTATTTGTACACATGTTCTCAGTCATGATACTATATCCATGTATGATATCTCTAGCTCAGTATTTCTTATGTGATTCCTCACATGTTGTTGATGCCTCCTATATGTAACACTATTAGATTGAGTATTGTGAGATATGTTTATCTAAGACATGAATGGTAAATGACTGAGTTTGGGCCATAAAGCCGGTTTGGTATTGATTTTGAGGTGACGCATACGACGGGCCCATATTGGGCTAAGTGCTATTATTTTGGGGTGACGCATGCACCAAGCCTCACTATTTAGCTGAATTATTTTGATTAGCGCTTGGGCAAGATCCTCCCCCCCGGAATCTGACATGCAAGTAGTGGGCGCAGACATAATATTTTATATATGTGCTTGATGATGGGCAGTTATGCTAGGCACCCATATAGTGCTAATTGTGAATAATTTGATGGATCCACTGTCATATTGTTAATTTGAAATGTAGGCATAAAGATGTACCTTCCTCATGCTAACTGTAAAAGAAATGCTTTATCTGTGTTGGGCTTTAACCATTATACTTGAAAGCATGCCTAAATTTCTGAAATGTGAACAAGTTAAACATAATATCCTTGAGCTACCAGTTTCTACTATTTCCCTTGATATTCTGAGTTGTTACTGTTATTGACATTGGCATTTGACTATTGTTTCTGAGCTCGTCATTGCTTTCACCCCAAGCTTACTGTTGTTAATTATTGAGTACATAGGGTCGGTGGTACTCATACTATACTTTGCACTTCGTGTGCAGATCCAGGTACATACGGTCGAGGTGATTTCCAGAGTTGAGTTACTATTAGCTTTTGGCAAACTACAAGGTAGCTGCTATGTCGTCCGCAGTCCTTGAAGTTCTCTTTCAGTTATTTATATCTTTATTATTCTATTATTCAGACAGTAGTGTCAGAGGAGTTTGCTTGTATCTTGTTATTCAGTAGTGCTCGTGTACTCGTTGACACCAAATTTTGGGGTTGGTTGTAGTAGTATTATGACTATATTTCTAGATATTTCATGATGTTTCCGATGTTTAGTTTATTAAACATTGTTTTTATCAAATTCATTATTCTCATGTGACTGTTGGCTTGCCTAGCAAGTAGTGTTAGGCGCCGCCGCGACTCTGGTGGGAGTTGGGTCGTAACAAGTTGGTATCAGAGCACTAGGTTACTTAGGTCTCACGATTTATGAGCAAGTTTAATAGAGACTTGCGGATTGGTATGGAGACGTCTGTACTTATCTTTGAGAGGCTGCCAAACTGTTAGGAAACTTCACTTTCTTGCATTTTTGTCGTGCAGATTTGTTATTTCTGAAGCTTGAAACTTGACTCTTCTATTCTTTCACAGATGGTGAGGACACGTACAACCGAATTAGGTAGACGACCACCAGTACCACCAGTTAGGGTCGCGAGAGGCTCGGGCCATGGTAGAGGCCGAGGTGTGGCTCGCACTACAGCCAGAGTAACACCTGTAGAGCCACCAGTTGCTCCAGTTGAGGAGCAGGTACCAGATGTTGTTGAGCCGGTGGGACCAACTCAGGCACCAATAATGCCCATTGTTATTCCTGGTCTTCAGGAGGTCTTGGCCCATATTTTGACTGTGTGCACGAGCCTAGCTCAGGCGATTTTGATTCCAGTTGCACCAGCCACCTCGCAAGCTGGGGGAGGTGACCAGACTCCCACAGCCCTTACTCTTGAGCAGTTAGCTCTGAGCCATCAGACACTGGGGGTACTACCAGTTCAGTCGGCTGCTGCTGCTCAGACCGAGATTGGTCTTCCCATGAGTGATGTGTCTACATCGGTGTCAGCAGATTCTTCGTACAACGAGTATTTTGGAGACTAGTGGAGTCGCATTAATCACTTTCAGCTGACAGGGGTGGCCTACAGATGGTGGCATGCTGTTGGCTTAAGTGAAGTTTATTTTGATGATTGACAAAGGAACTAAAGCATGAACCATATCCATACACAGTGTACACAGACTCAGGCAGATTCGAGCACACAGCATGTACGTGAAGGAGATAAGCTTAAGTGGTTATATCTGATATCTCCCGAATGAAAAAGTTGCATAAATGATAAAGAGAAGGACTCCTTACTCGAAGAGAACTCTATCCTAGATAAAGGGAGGAGTTAGAAGTTGAAGATAACTAGAACTCTTCCATAAAGGAAGAGTAAAACATTAGGCTTCTAGTTACTTCCTATTCTACTAACTCTATATATTTCAGGATGTTCTCATTTTACAGGCACGCACAAACGCTACAGTTTAACGTGAGTTGATAGCAAAATAGCAAGGCATTTTGCAAGCAATTCTTGTGTGATTTAAGTGTGCGAACCTAAAGCTACATAAACCAGGTAGAAGAACCAGTTCCAAGTGTCTGTATTTTATTCTAGTTCAATTGTAGTAGGGCTTTTGAGTTGTACCTTTCAGCTTTCTTTAGAAACATTTGTACTAGGTACTTTGAGTGTAGTGTTCAAGCCAGAGTTAACTTGAAATTGTCGCAACAGTCTGAGGCTGGTTGCCACAAAGGTTAGAGGTAATCCTTAAGTTTACAAAGAGTTTTGTAAATGTTGTTTTTGGCTCAGTGATTTAGTGAAGTGTTGGAAAAAATCCTACTAGGTAGTAGGTCGTGATTTTTTTACCTTTCGAGTCAAGTATTTTCCACGTAAAAATACTTGTGTTCTTTTCTTTCTGCATTTATTATTCTGCAACAGTAGTATAAGGAAAACATAGAAGAATCATGTCCTTCTATAATCTGTGCATGCAAAAAATTAGACACCACACAAATCACCCCCTCTTATGTGGTATTGAAGTATAAAACATCAATTGGTATCAGAGCAGGTTATCTTTGAAGAGGATAACACCTTAGGAGAAGATCAAGATGAGCGCACGACTTGAAAATTGGGAAGAGAAATCCACTGCTAGGACACCACTCTTTAATGGCCAATACTACTCTTGGTGGAAGAACAAAATGAGATATCACATTCAAGGAGAAGACTATGAGCTATGGAACATTGTCACTGATGGTCCACTGGCAACCTTGATGAAAAATACTGAAAGAGTAGATGTGCCAAAACAAGAGCGAATTGCAATGCTGAGGACTTGAAGAAGTGGGAGAAGAATTCTAAAGCCAATAAATGGCTTGTTTATGGGCTTTGTCCAGATGAGTATAGCAGAATCCAAGGTTGTTCCACTGTTAAGCAAATTTGGGACACACTATAAGTAGCCCATAAAGGAACGACTCAAGTAAAGAGATCCATAGGAACTCTACTGTATTTTCTGTATGAGAACTTCGTTATGAAGGATGAAGAGACCATTCAGGAGATGTACTCAAGGTTTACTACCATTACAAATGAACTAAAATCTCTTGGAAGGATTATTCCTGAAGAATGGAGGGTTGAGAAGATACTTACTAGGGTCTTGCCAATCACTTGGGAAAGCAAGATCACTGCCATCCAGGAGTCAAAGAACATTTCCACTCTCCCACTAGATGAATTGATTGGGAATCTCACTACCTATGAACTTAGGAAACAAACCGGGAAAGGAGCTTGACACTCAGAATCACTGAAGGTTCTAATCTGGAATATGATGAAATAGATATGATCACCAAAGACTTCAAGAAGTACCTGAGGAGAGGAAATGATTCTTCAAGAAGTGGAAGCTACAACAAGGCAAAGGCTCCTGAGAAGCAAACTAATGATGGTTGCTACAAGTTTGGAAAGATGGATCACCACATAAAAAACTGTCCTTTGTGGGAAATTGAGTGGAAGAAGGAGAGATCTGAACGAAGGAACAAGAAAAAGGAACAGGTTCAACCCAAGAAAAGCAACAACAAAGGATCAACCAAGGCTATGGTCACTTCTTGGGGAGAAAGCTTAGATGATGATGATGATGAACGAGCACTTATGGACATTGGAGAATCTGATGAAGAAACTGAGGTAAGTGTCTTTCATCTTAAAGACAAGATTAAATTTTTGTCTAAAGAAAGGTTATTTGAGTTACTACTAGAGCTAATTGATGAATCTAAGGATGTGAATAATGAAAAGGAACAACTGTTAAAAGAATGTGTGATTTTGAAAGCTAAGTGCAAACACCTAGAACTTAGGGCTTGTGAAACTGAAAGTGAAAATACTGTGTTGAAGAACCAGGTTCATGCACTTGACACAACTGTCATAGAACTTAGATCTGAAAATCTAAAATTAAAATTAGGAATAGGTAAAAAGACAGCTGATCACACACAACTCACTTTAGAAGAAAATGTAGGAAAAATAAAAGATGAGTTGTATAAGAGGGATGCATAGGTAAGAGTCCTAAAGGAGGATCTGAACAAGGTCAAGCATGATCTAGACAGAACTTGTAAATGAAACAGGTCCTCCGATGCACTTTCATGGCTATAAGAACAACATAGTAAAAACTGAAGATGACTTGGTTTTGGGAACTCTGCACCTAAGTGGGATCCCAAAAGTAAGTGCCTCAAACTCCCTGAGAATAATATTTGCACACAATGTGGTAACACTGGTCACTATAAGAGTTAATGCATTGCAAAAGAGAAGGCAAATCAAAAGAAGAAAAAGTTTGTTCTAGGGAAAAATAGGCTGCCAAGTTGGGCTAAAAAGAATCTGATTTATCCTTTTGCCTATAGAAAGGGACCCAAACTAGTTTGGATTCCTAAGACTAACCCCTGATTTCCTTTTACAGGTCCATGTGAAGGGGAACGACCAAATATGGTACATGGATAGTGGATGTTCAAAGCACATGACAGGAAGCAAGAACCAGTTCCTTTCACTTGAGGATCTTAAGGGAGGTAATGTCTCCTTTGAAAATGGAAATAAATGTGAGATCATGGGGGTTGGAAAGGTTGGTAAGTCTGATTCTCACTCTATTGAGAATGTATACTTCATAGATGGACTTAAGTACAACCTAATAAGTGTACCACAATTGTGTGATATAGGTAACATGGTAGCCTTCACCTCTACAAAATGCTTTGTGATTAATCTTACCACTGACAAGATAGTTTTGTAGGGAAAAAGAGTGAACAACATATATGTTGTGGCTCTGTCCACACTTTCAGATAATGAACTCACTTTCTTAAGTGTGTTGGATAATGATCCCCTCCTTTGACACAAGAGACTTGGACATACCAGTCTAAGTCAATTCAATAAACTAGTCTCCAAGGACTTAGTGATAGGGCTGCCTAACATTAAGTTCAAGGAAGATAAAGTTTGTGTGGCTTATGCAAGGGGGAAGTAGGTAAGATCCTCTTTCAAAAGCAAGAAAATGGTATGCACTACCAGGACGATGGAACTGGACCATATGGATCTTTATGGACTAATGAAAACATTGTGTAGAGGTGGTAAGAGATATGTTATGGTGCTTGTTGATGATTACTCTAGGTTTACTTGGACACTGTTTTTAACATCTAAAGATGAAGCATTTGACATGTTCACTTCCTTTGTTAGAAAAACTCAGAAATGACTATGTAATCAACTTGCATCAATTAGGTCTGATCATGGTACTAAATTTGAGAATGCTAAATTTGCTGAATTTTGTGATGAGAATGGCATAAATCATAGATTTTCTGCTCCTAGGACTCCACAACAAAATGGAGTAGCTGAAAGAAAGAATAAGACATTGGAAGAAATGGCTAGGACTATGCTTCTTTCTATTAAACTGCCCCATATCTTCTGGGCAGAAGCTGTGAACACTGTTTGCTACATCATAAATAGATGCACGACTAGACCTCTTGTAGAGAAGACTCCCTATGAGTTACCTAAAGGGAGAAAGCCAAATATATCCTATCTTAGGGCATTTGGATGCAAGTGCTTTATGCACAATAATGGTAAAGACTCCCTAGGTATCCCATAAGTGATGAGGGAGTATTCTTGGGATATTCTTCACATAGTAAAGCTTATAAGATATATAACAAAAGAACTATGGGTGTAGATTTTTGATGAAACTAACATTCTTTTTGAGAGGCAGGAACAAGATGATGAAGAGATTGGGCTGATAAGAAATTCAAATGATGAAATAATAGTCAAGCCTGAAGCTGAATCACAGGAAGGAACATGTTATGGAATATGTCTTTCCACCCCGGGCAACCTGACAGGGGGAACTGAACAGAGAGAAACTGATACTCAAACCTCAAGGGAACCTTTCTATGAACTTGTTGCTCAGCAACATAACATTGAAGGAACATCTAGGGGAAACCAGCTGATTGTGAAACCTTACAAGTATCAAAGTTCTCATCCCGTTGAGAACATAATCACTGATCCAACCTCTAGAATCAAAACCAGATCTTCTTTGAAGAATCTTTGTGCTATTGATGCTTTTTTATCTCTTATTGAACCTAAAAATATTGTTGAAGCTTTGCAGGATGCAGACTAGGTGAATGCAATGCAAGATGAACTCAACCAATTTGAGAGAAGTCAAGTTTGGCATCTAGTACCAAGAACCAAGGACATATAAGTAATTGGCACAAAATGGGTCTTCAGAAACAAACTTGATGAAGATGGAACAGTTAGAAGGAACAAGGCAAGATTGGTGATTCAAGGATATAGTCAAGAGGAGGGCATAGATTCTGATGAGACCTTTGCTCCAGTTGCAAGATTGGAAGCAATTAGACTCCTTATAGCCTTTGCTGCTTACATGGAATTCACTCTCCACTAGAAGGATGTCAAGAGTGCCTTCCTCAATGTCTATCTAAAGGAAGAAGTATTTGTCAAGCAACCTACGTACTTTGAAAGCAAGGAATATCCTAATCATGTGTACAAGCTTGACAAGGCACTTTATGGGCTCAAGCAGGCTCTAAGAGAATGGTATGAAAGATTGTCAAAGTTCTTGATTGAGCATGGCTACAAGAGAAGTAAAATCGACAATACTTTGTTCTTGAAAGAAAAAAGGTAAAGATCTCTTGGTAGTTCAGATATATATTAATGATATAATCTTTGGAGCAACTACAGATAAGTTAAGTAAAGAATTTACTAAACTAATGGGAAGTGAATTTGAAATGAGTATGATGGGTGAGCTTAATTTCTTTTTAGGATTACAAATTAAACTAGCAAGCTGTCCGGGTTTTTGCCACAGGAATCACGGCGTATCACCCGAAATTACCTAGGGTTTGTGTCCAAATTTTTGTGGAGGAGTTGCAGGGGTTCAATATGATTTTGTTGGTCTGAGAAATGAGTGAAAGAAATGAGTTAATAAGTCCTTAAAAGTCCCCTCTTGGCCGACTTTAGGAGCTTTTAATTGAGGCCTCTCCTTTTGGCAAGTAGGTGATGTACCTACTTGTCACCTACCAGTCTACGCGGTCTCGCAAAAATGCGAATATATCTCTACTCTAATATTATATCAATGAATGGTTTAATCCTTTGAAAACTAGACTCGTTGATCTTCAATTTGGTAGGTATATCATCCTGTAACTCCAAGTACATTGGGAGAAATGCGCAGCTATATTTGACCTAAGTTTCAGCATATTTATGAATGTAACTTGTGATGATCTTTGCAAACTTTTGTTCCACAACTCGCTTGACTTCAAAACATAACATATGACTATCATAAGACTAAAATAACTCATAACATAACCTCTTTATCATTTTGAGCACCGTAGTCTCACCCCAAAAGTACATGTTATAACATTCCCAACTTGTCGACTTTCGACGAAACTTATTTTGTTTAATTCGTTTAGCTTCTAAGCCTTTTAACCCTCTTGGTACTTGTAGTTCATGATCTTAAATAATTGTAACCTCCAAATTAACATGATTAACTTACTTTATGTACTTTCAAAGAGGATCACATTTATGAGCTTTCATCAATTGACTTACGACGTACTCTCACGTACGTAAATATGGGGTGTAACAGTCAGTTACACACAATAGAGGCCGTCCTTCAGGCCTGCCCAAATGGCTCATCAAGTTCATTCTGGTGCATCAGCTAGCCACGGTTCATACAACACTCACCCGGTTTAGTCATCTTTCAGTGCACTTCCAACTCAGAGCTTATACCGTACTCCATCAGTTCAAGGTTCGCTAGTATTGGGTTCTTCTAGTGGCTATTCTAGTTTTCGGGGTCTGATTCAGGCCCCACCATTATTTTCAGCTCGAGATTGTTACGATTATGGAGAGTTGGGGCATGTGAGGAAATATTTTCCCATCATTACAGAGGTCCAGTACATCAGGGGGGCTAGTCTATGACCCCTGCACTAATTGTTTCACCATCCCCCAGCCAGCTCGAGGTGGAGGTCGTACGGGTTGAGGTCACCCCAGAGGAGGGAGGTCAAACAGGTGGTGGCCAAGCTCGTTTCTATGCATTTCTTGCCAGACTGGTTATCACCATATCATGCCAAGTGTGGTGACTATTGGGGTATCTGAGATGAGGGTCGATCTTTTATTGCTTAGCATGGTTGATCTTTACGTGATTCTGGGCATGGACTGTTATCATCATATCACGCCATCCTTAATCGTCACGCTAAGACCGTGGTATTGGCGATGCTGGGGGTGCCAAGGTTGGAGTGGAGAGGCTCCCCAGATTATGTTCCTAGTAGAGTGATCTCCCATTTGACAGCTCAACGGATGGTTGAGAAGGGATGTTTGGCATATTTGACCTTCGTGAGGGACGTTAGTGCTGATACTCCTACCGTTGAGTCAGTTCCAATAGTGAGAGACGTCCTAGATGTATTTCCAACAGACTTGCCGGGTATGTCACCCGATAGGGACATTAATTTTGGTGTTGACTTGGTACCAGGTACTTAGCCCTTCTCTATTTCACCGTACCGCATGGCGCCTATTGAGTTAAAGGAGTTGAAAGATCATTTGCAGGAATTACTTGATAAGGGCTTCATCAGACCTAGTGTGTCACCTTGGGATGCACTAGGTCTATTTGTTGCATGAGAATCAACAAATGTTTAAGTGGTATGATGGATAGGATCAACTTCGGGTAAACCATAGACTCTTGTGGTACCTCTTAATTATGCCTTAGTAACACTTGAAAATTCTCATGCTTACAGTTAGGGTAAGAACAAAGCCGACATCATTGTTTCATGTGCATTGTGTGGTGAACCTAGATTAAAATTTAGTGCATTACATTATAGATCTAGAATTTGGCCCGAATATATGATGAGGCGAAATCCTGAGTAACGATTGGTTTGGGAAAGGATCATAGGCTTTCTTTGACCCGATTGAGCCTTTCTAGCCTACCAAATGACATCAATCCCTATCATTTCCCCCTTAGAGCCTTAAGCCATTTTCTTTGGACAGTCGCATCTTAGCCCATACCCTTTCTCGTGCTTAATGCACAATCCCTCTCTTGGCCCAACCTCCTTGTGCGCACTGAAAATGTGTAACTTCAGATGAAGACCAAAGTGACAAGCATAAAAAGGCGAAAGATGCAAAGTCCAAGACAATCAAAGACATGACTTCAAGAAAAGAAAGAGGAAGCTTCGCCAATTCAAAAGGAGGATCTAAAGAGAAGGAGAAAACTTTCCAAAATTCAGAGGAAACAAAAATAAAAGAGAAAGGGTAAAACTCCACAAATTCAAAGAGGAGAAACTCCAGCAAAAGAAGAAAAATTACCGCAAAGCAGGCGAAACTTCAAAAAGAAAATGAAAGAAAAGAAAGAAAACAAATCCCTCCAAAAACGGAAGAAGAACCTCCTACAAGTTGTAAGGAAGTCAGAGTAAAGAAAGGGACATCGAGCCGAACAAGATCAAGCACCGAAGCATGGTTTGAATACCGAAGACACGGACACAGTGCAATGCTCATGGAGGAATTAGTCACTTTCATCCAAATGAATATCCTACCTATCCCCAAGCCTGCATTACAAGCCGATAACAAAGTCCTACATGATCCTATTCCAAGTATTCTCACATTAGTGGATACTCACATAAAGGTCAAGCATATGGTATCTTAATCGCATGCATTTGAACATCATTCTGAGTGTGAGTGTGCTTCGAAAAAATGTCCTACTATAAAAAAAAATACTTCAAATATGTGTGAAAATTAGGAATTTCTTTTGGTGAGGGCACTTGAAACATGAGTTAGGCAGAATTCAAAACATTTGATTGAAGCAAGACAAACAGATCTTGTCGATACTTAGGTATACATGAGGTACCACTCAAAGCTACATGAATTACCCATAAGCTAATCACGATTTATTGGAAAGTATATGGTGGAAATTCTTATGCACAAAACTAATTGTTGGTACCAACCAAAGTCGAGTCAAAAAATGATAATCGGTCAATAAATCACAATCTTTCTTCACTTCCCAAATTTTTCAAAATTCTCTACAAAGAATCTACAAAACAGCAAAAAAAAATAGAAAACAAAAGAGTCAAGTTTTGTTGACAGTAAGGTTAGGTTTTGTTGTAACAAAACTACATTCAACCAGACTTCCTACAAAAGGATACGTGGCTATTACACCCTATATTTTCGTAAATAACACTGCGTCGTGAGCAAACTAATGTAGGACCCAAAGAAATGAGATCATATTTGAAAATATATAAAACAAGTTAATCATGTTACCTTGGAATTTACAAATATTGAAGATCATGAACAACAAGTACAAAGAGGGTTGGAAGGTTTAGAAGCTAAAGGAATTGAAGAAAATAATGTTTCGTCGAAAGCCGACAAATTGGGAATGTTATAGCATGTACTTTTGGGATGAGACCAGGGTGTTTTACATGATAAGGAGGTTATGTTACGAGTTATGTTATTCGTATGATAGTCGTGTGTTATATTTTGAAGTCAAGTGAGTGGTGGAATAAAAGTCGATGAAAGTCATCACAAGTTACGTTCATAAGTTTTACTGAAACTTTAGGTCAAATGTAACTGCAAATTTCTCCCAATATACTTAGAGTTATGGGGTGTTCCACCCATCAAATTAAATATCTATGAGTCTACTTTCCAACTCATTAAACTTTTTGTCAATATGATATCTGACTAGAGATATATGGGCATTTTGGTGAGACTGCGTAGACAGTCACCTACTTGCTTAAACGAGAATCCAAAACTGGGCCTGTTCCGGTCGTCCAAAAATGGGCCAGTTCGGGTCGTTCAAAGAGGCCTTTTTAAAGTCCTATCCCCTTCATATATTAGGCTGATAATAGGGAAAAATAACCAGACTCATTCTCTGCAAAACTCCTCCCAAATATTTCCCCCAAACCCCAATTGATTTTCTCCCCCTTTCAAGTTCTAATCGGAGGTAAAGCCTAGAGTTTGAAGAACCAAGATAGGAGCCGAGTTATCCAACAAATAAGGTAAGTTTACTGCTCTCTTTCATCCATTTTTTTCTATTGTAGATGCATAGTAAGTCGTTCTATATTTGTAAGAATTCACGGGATGGTGATCGGAAACCGTGAGTTCGAGTTATTCACTTGTAGCGGACTATTTTGTGGACTGTTTTGTGGACTATTTTGTAGTGCTATTGGGCTTCGTGTTTTACTACTATTTTGTGGAGTTTTGTAGGAGGAAGTGTGTGGATCAACACCACATAAATTCAGGATGTTGGGCTGGTCGTTCATCGTAATATTTTCGGGTTGTTGATACTACTACGGTGGTCGTTTTGTGTATGAAGAGATTGGGGTATGTTGGGCTATTTTATAGTATTGTGTGGTGTGCATAAGGTTGGAAAATAATGTATATATGTTGTTATTGTTGTTTTTGGTGTTGTTGGTATTATCTTGAATTTGGAGGAAGTAAGGATTATAGGGGAAATATTATCCGTTTTAATACAAAATAAGCATGTCGTTCGTTGTGCGATAGTTATACGTTTCATAACTTAATGATAGTATAATTATCGTTGTTGTAGATTAAGGTGAGAAGAGTCGAGTTAAACTTGGTGATAGAAAAGAGTGTGATAAGGTATGTTAAGGCTAAGCCTTCCTTCATTTTGGCATGATCTCGTAGCTACATGTGTTAGTAATGAGACATAAAGAGAAGTTCGTATTCATGAATTTATTCACATTATTCTAGTCTCATAAGTTACAATATTATTCCTTATCGAGACTATATATTCAATTTAGTATTGTCTTCTTCCAGTTAAGAGAGCAGCAAGCCTATATATATATAGTATTACAGTATTTTCATTACCATCGAGCTATAATCGATGGGCAGGCCCCTATTGGGCAACCTCTGATCAGATGGAAAGTTATATACCGAGCCTACTGTGGTCGAGCGCCTATGAGCGAGCCCAGCATGGTCGAGATACATATCCTAGTATGGCCGAGCGCCTATGAGCAAGCCTACTATGGCATAGCAGTTATATATACCGAGCCTTATAAGGCCGGGCAATTATTTTACTTACTATATTGAAGGAGTTGATTCAGTATAAACAGGTAAGTATATCTCCAGATCATCTTTGACTCCCAATTACTTTAAGTTATTATATTATCAGTTCAGTTTCAACTTTCAGTTATGTTATTGCCTTATATACTCGGTACATTATTTTGTACTGGCGTCCCTTTTCTGGGGACGCTACATTTCATGCATGCAGGTTCAGATAGACAGACGGGTAATCCTCCTCAGTAGGTGTTTCTAGAGTTCAGCCTGATTGGTAAGCTCCACATCCTTCAGAGTTATCGGGTCTAGGTTTTCGTGTACATCTTCTGTATGTATGTATGTATATAAATTATGGGTAGGTCGGGGCCCTGTTCCGATCACAATATATCTATCAGTAGAGGCTTGTAGACATATCCTGTCAGTTAGTGCATTATGTTGGGCTTGTAGGCCTGGTATGTATATTTTGGTGGTTTGTCAGTTGTAGTAGTTATGACGGACTTGTCGGCCCAACTTTATATTGATGTTTAGTCAGCGCTAGTTTCCATTCAGTTTTATATTTTGCTTCGCTAATTGTCTTGCAAGGTGGCCCCTTGGCCAAATTATGACATTATATGTTTAGAGTCCCTTAGTCGCAATTTGGTGCACTAGGTTAGTTGAGGCACCGGGTGCCAGTCTCGCCTCCAGGTCGGGGCGTGACAAAATTGGTATCAGAGTAGTTCTGTCCTAGGGAGTCTACAAGCCGTGTCTAGTAGAATCTTGTTTATAGATGTGTTGTGCACCACATTATATAAGCAGGGAGCTACAGGGCATTTAGGAGTTGGTTATCCTTCTTTCAAATCTACATCGTGCTGTAGAACTGAGTTATAGGAAATTTTAGTTAAACTTATGTTTTGGTGTTTGCATACACAGATGACGGTGACTAGGAAGACTACGGCTAGCCAGAGGCAAGATACAACAACATGTGAGGGGACCAGCAGTGTACCCCCAGTAGATGGGTCCCAGTCTGAGGCCCAAGGCGAGACCCCTACTCAGCCATTACCGGCTCCTCCACCACTTGAGGAGATTCCTAGGGATACCGCACATCCAGTTCCCCCTCCACTTCCACTAGATCAGGACTTGAGGAGTGCGGTGCATTTGTTGACACAATTGGTAGCTACCCAGCAACAAGCTAAGGCATCAGCTAGTGCAGGATCTTCTGAGGGGTCTGGGAGTTCAAAGGTCCGAGAGTTTATTTCTTTGAGTCCCCTAGAGTTTACGGGGTCCGATCAGAGGGAGGACCCGCAGGATTTCATAGATCAGCTTCACAGGATCTTTCGGGTTATGCATGCCACATAGAAAGAAGCAGTTGAACTAGTAACTTTTCGACTCCGAGATATAGCCATCCTTTGGTACGAGGGATGGGAGAGGTCCAGGGCACGTGATGCACCTCCAGCTAGTTGGGAGAATTTTTCAGATGCTTTCCTTGACTAACACTTACTGCAGGAGATCCGATAGGCTCGGGTCAATCAGTTTCTAGACCTTAAGCATGGCAATATGAGTGTTCGAGAGTATAGTCTCCATTTTGACTCATTAGCCAGATATGCAC
This sequence comes from Nicotiana tomentosiformis, assembly GCF_000390325.3. Classification (NCBI taxonomy): domain Eukaryota; kingdom Viridiplantae; phylum Streptophyta; class Magnoliopsida; order Solanales; family Solanaceae; genus Nicotiana; species Nicotiana tomentosiformis. The sequence continues at coordinate 44,845,059 of NC_090817.1, forward strand.
CATCCATAGTTGCTACTATGCATGACAGGATCCACAGGTTTATAGCAGGGTTAGCCCCAGAGTTGACCGAGGCATGTGCCACCGCTGCATTGCATGATAATATGGATATCTCCCGGATTCAGGCATTCGCTCAAAATATAGAAAGGGTTAGGCGTTGACAGCAGGGTACAGAGAGGACAGAGCAAGGGCAGCGTAAGAGGATGAGATTTCCTAGGTCTCAGGAGCAGTCTTAGGGTAGTTATAGGCCCCAGTACTTCAGACGGCCACCTAGGCCTCCGCCACCTCAGTTACAGGGTTACAGTTATGACCGCTATACTCAGTCAGGACCAGGTGAGAGCTCACGGGCGTCAATTTTGCAACGATAACGAGGTTCAAGGCAAACATGGTCATTTCTGCCGCGGTGTGACATCTGTGGTAGAGGACACTTGGGCCAATGCCGAGCAGGTTCTGATGCTTGTTATACATGTGGGCGTCCGGGGCATATGATGCGAGATTACCCAAATAGAGATTCTGGGGGTATGGCACAACCAACAAGTTCAGCGACAGGATCATCTAGGTCTGTGCATCCTTCTGGGCGCGGGTCTGAATCTTCGGCTGGTAGAGGTCGAGGCAGAGATAGAGGTTCCAGTTCAGGTGTTAATCAGAACCGTATTTATGCTTTAGTGGGTCGACAGGACCAGGAGTCTTCACCAGACGTTGTGACAGGTATATTGACTATTTGCTCTCACGATGCTTATGCCTTGATAGACCCAGGATCTACTTTATCATATATTACGCCATTTGTCGTGGGGGAATTTGGTATAGTGCCTGAAATACTAAGTGATCCTTTTGCGGTATCTACACCGGTCGGAGAATCGGTTATTGCTAGACGGGTTTACCGAGGTTGTACGGTGATAGTTTGTAGTCGTCAGACCTCAGCCGACCTAGTTGGGTTAGAGATGATAGATTTTGATGCTATCATGGGCATGGACTGGTTGTCATCTTGCTATGCTACAGTTTATTGTCGAGCAAAGGCAGCCATATTTCATTTTCCAGGTGAGGCAGTCCTTGAATGGGTAGGTAATACAGCGACACCCAGAGGTAGGTTTATTTCCTATCTGAATGCGAGGAAAATGATTGCAAAAGGGTGCATTTATCATATTGTGCGAGTTAGAGATGCAGATGCTGAGATATCTACACTTCAGTCTATTCCCGTAGTCAATGAGTATGCAGATGTGTTTCCAAATGAACTTCCAACTATTCCTCCAGAGCGAGAGATTGATTTTAGCATCGATTTGCTTCCAGGAACTCAACCAATATCCATCCCTCCGTATAGAATGGCACCTACCGAATTAAAGGAGTTGAAGGAGCAGTTAAAAGATTTGCTGGAGAAAGGTTTCATCAGGCTCAGTACCTCACCTTGGGGTGCACCAGTACTCTTTGTACGAAATAAAGACGGCTCATTGAGGATGTGTATCGATTATAGGTAGCTGAACAAGGTAACTATTAAGAATAAGTATCCACTTCCAAGGATTGATGACTTGTTTGATCAGTTGCAGGGGGCTAGATTCTTTTCAAAGATAGATTTGAGATCGGGATACCACCAGGTCAGAGTTCGGGAGAAAGATATTCCGAAGACAGCCTTTAGGACCCGATATGGCCACTTCGAGTTCCTTGTCATGTCCTTCGGGTTGACGAATACTCCCACCATATTTATGGACTTGATGAATAGCCTATTCCGTCCATTTTTAGATCTGTTCGTGATAGTATTTATTGATGATATTCTGGTCTATTCAAGTTCAGAGGATGAGCATGTGGACCACTTGCGAGCGGTACTCCAAACCCTCCGTGATCGTAAGTTGTATGCTAAGTTTTCTAAATGTGAATTCTGGTTGAAGTCTGTAGCATTCTTGGGGCATATTGTATCCGATGAAAGTATAAAGGTAGACACTTAAAAGATTGAGGCCGTGAAATCTTGGCCTAGACCTACCACTCCGACAGAGGTTCGTAGCTTTCTAGGCTTAGCAGGATACTACCGGAGGTTCGTAGAGGGTTTTTCTTCCCTTTCGGCACCATTGACGAAGTTGACGCAGAAATTAACTAAGTTTCAGTGGACGGAGGCTTGCTAGCAGAGTTTCCAAGAGCTTAAGAACAAGTTGACCTCAACGCCATTTCTAACACTTCCAGAGGGTCCAGAGGGTTATGTCATGTATTGTGATGCCTCAGGTGTTGGGTTAGGATGTGTCCTGATGCAACATGGGAAGGTAATTGGTTATGCTTCAAGGTAGTTAAGGAAGCACGAGAAGAATTATCCAACCCACGATCTTGAGTTAGTTGCGGTTGTCCATGCACTTAAGATATGGCGGCATTATTTATATGGTGTTCATGTTGATGTATTTACCGATCATAAAAGTCTGCAATATATATTCAAGCAAAAAGAGTTAAATTTATGACAAAGGCGATGGCTTGAGTTATTGAAAGATTATGATGTTAATATTCTCTACCATCCAGGGAAAGCTAATGTTGTAGCAGACGCCTTAAGTCACCGATCTATGAGTAGCTTAGCACATGTAAAGGCCGATAAAAGACAATTAACTAGAGAGATTCATCAACTGGCTTGTTTGGGGGTTCGGTTAGTAAATTCCGACGATGGTGGAGTTGTACTCCAAAACACTGCAAAATCATCTCTCATAGATGAAGTCAAGGAAAGGCAGTACGATGACCCAGAGTTGGTCGAGTTGAGAGAGCGAGTTCCGTAGCAGAAGAATCCATTGTTAGAGCTCAAGGGAGATGGGGTTCTTAAATATAGGGGTCGTTTATGTGTTCCAGATGTATTAGGGCTACGAGACAGGATTATGTCAGAGGCACATTATTCGTGGTACTCCATTCATCTTGGGTCGACGAAGATGTATCATGACATTAAGGATATGTATTGGTGGAACGATATAAAGAAGAACATTGCTGAGTTTGTCGCCCAGTGTCCTAGTTGCCAGCAGGTGAAAATAGAGCATCAGAAGCCCGGAGGGCTAATGCAGACTATAGAGATCCCGACATGGAAATGGGAGGTGATAAACATGGACTTTGTTACGGGTTTACCTCGTTCTCATCATAAGTTCGATTCTATATGGGTGATAGTCGATAGGCTCACTAAATTAGCACATTTTCTACTGGTCAGATCTACATATACAGTAGAAGATTATGCAAAGTTATATATTAAGGAGATAGTGCGGCTACACGGAGTACCAATATCTATTATATCTGACCGTGGGGCTCAATTTACAGCATATGTTTGGAGGTCATTTCAGAGAGGTCTAGGGACTCAGGTGAATCTCAGCACAACTTTTCATCCACAGACTGATGGGCAAGTCGAGCGCACAATTCAGACGCTCGAGGATATGTTACGAGCATGTGTGTTGGATTTTAAAAGAAGTTGGGATGAACATTTACCTCTTATTGATTTTGCATATAATAACAGTTACCACTCCAGTATCTATATGGCTCCGTACGAGGCTTTGTATGGGCGTAAGTGCAGATCTCCTATATGGTGGTTTGATGTTGGAGAATCTGGGTTACATGGGCCAGACCTAGTTCAGCAGGCCGTAGAGAAAGTAAAGCTTATCCGGGAGCGACTGTTGACAGCTCAGAGTCGCCAGAAGTCATATTCTGACATGCGGTGACAAGACTTAGAGTTCGAGGTTAATGACTGGGTATTCTTAAAGGTATCCCCTATGAAGGGCATGATGAGGTTTGGAAAGAAAGGCAAGCTTAGCCCACGGTATATTGGGCCTTACAGGATTATTCGGAGAGTGGGCCAGGTAGCTTATGAGTTAGAATTTCCCTCAGAATTGGAGTCAGTCCATCCGGCTTTTCACGTATCTATGCTACAGAAGTGCATTGGCGATCCTACCAGAGTGGTGTCCACAGATGATGTACAAATTATGGAGGACTTGTCATACAAGGAAATTCCAGTTGCCATCTTAGACCGACAAATTCGCAAGCTACGAAATAAGGAGGTAGCCTCAGTGAAGGTTTTATGGAGAAGCAATAATTTGGAAGAGATGACATGGGAAGCGGAGGAAGAAATGAAGTATAAATACCCCCACCTATTTCAAACTGAAGATATGGCTCGAGATGGGATGCTACAACACAACTCTATTCAGGCTAGTAGGTCATCAGGTAAGCTCTTATTTTCTGACTTTCAGTATTTATGATTTACGACTCTTTGAGGCAAAGTGTTGTTATTTATAGACATTGGCCATGTGTGGCTTGCATAGTATGTTTTTTGGCTGCATGAAAGTTGGTTATAGTCTGGTGTACAGAGGAAACTCTGGCAAAAGTTTTCCGAAGTCTCTAGAAGTAAACATTCGAGGATGAATGTTCCCAAGGGGGGAATGATGTTACACCCTATATTTTCGTAAATAAAATTGTGTCGTGAGCAAACTAATGTAGGACCTAAAGAAATGAGATCATCTTTGAAAATATATAAAACAAGTTAATCATGTTACCTTGAAAGTTACAAATATTGAAGATCATGAACAACAAGTACAAAGAGGGTTGGAAGGTTTAGAAGCTAAAGGAATTGAAGAAAATAATGTTTCCTCGAAAGCTGACAAATTGGGAATGTTATAGCATGTACTTTTGGGATGAGACCAGGGTGTTTTACATGATAAGGAGGTTATGTTACGAGTTATGTTATTCGTATGATAGTCGTGTGTTATATTTTGAATTCAAGCGAGTGGTGGAACAAAAGTCGATGCAAGTCATCACAAGTTACGTTCATAAGTTTTACTGAAACTTTGGGTCAAATGTAACTGCAATTTTCTCCCAATATACTTAGAGTTATTGGGTGTTCCACCCTTACAATTAAAGATCTATGAGTCTACTTTCCAACTCATTAAACCGTTAGTCAATACGATATTTGACTAGAGAGATATGGGCATTTTTGCGAGACTGCGCAGACTGTCACCTACTTGCTTAAACGAGAATCCAAAACTGGGCCTGTTCGGGTCGTCCAAAAATGGGCCAGTTCAGGTCATTCAAAGAGGCCTTTTTAAAGTCCTATCCCCTTCATATATTAGGCTGATAATAGGGAAAAATAACCAGACTTATTCTCTGCAAAACTCCTCCCAAATATTTCCCCCAAACCCCAATTTATTACCTCCCCCTTTCAAGTTCTAATCGGAGGTAAAGCCTAGAGTTTGAAGAACAAAGATAGGAGCCGAGTTATCCAACAAATAAGGTAAGTTTACTGCTCTCTTTCATCAATTTTGTTTTGTTTTATATGTATATTAAGTCGTTCTATATTTGTAAGAACTCACGGGACGGTGATCGGAAGCCGTGAGTTCGAGTTATTCACTTGTAGCGGACTGTTTTGTGGACTGTTTTGTAGTACTGTTGGGCTGCGTGTTTTACTACTGTTTTGTGGAGTTTTGGAGGAGGAAGGGTGTGGAGAAACACCACATAAATGCAGGATGTTGGGCTGGTCGTTCGTCGTAACATTTTCGGGTTGTGACACTACTACGGTGGTCGTTTTGTGTATGAAGAGATTGGGGTGTGTTGGGCTATTTTGTAGTATTGTGTGGTGTGCATAATGTTGGAAAATAATGTATATATGTTGTTATTGTTGTTTTTGGTGTTGTTGGTGTTATCTTGAATTTGGAGGAAGTAAGGATTATAGGGGAAATGCTGTCCGTTTTAATACAAAATAAGCATGTCGTTCGTTGTGCGATAGTTATACGTTTCATAACTTAATGATAGTATTATTATCGTTGTTGTAGATTAAGCTGAGAAGAGGCGAGTTCAACTTGGTGATTGAAAAGAGTGTGATAAGGTATGTTAAGGCTAAGCCTTCCTTCATTTTGGCATGATCTCGTAGCTACATGTGTTAGTAATGAGACATAAAGAGAAGTTCGTATTCATGAATTTATTCACATTATTCGAGTCTCATAAGTTACAATATTATTCCTTATCGAGACTCTATATTCAATTTTAGTATTGTCTTCTTCCAGTCAAGAGAGCAGCAAGCCTATATATACAGTATTACAGTATTTTCATTACCATCGAGCTATAATCGATGGGCAGGCCCCTATTGGGCAACCTCTGATCAGATGGAAAGTTATATACCGAGCCTACTGTGGCCGAGCGCCTATGAGCGAGCCCAGCATGGTCGAGATACATAGCCTAGTATGGTCGAGCGCCTATGAGCGAGCCTACTATGGCAGAGCAGTTATATATACCGAGCCTTATAAGGTCGGACAATTATTTTACTTACTATATTGAAGGAGTTGATTCAGTATCAACAGGTAAGTATATCTCCAGATCATCTTTGAATCCCAATTACTTTAAGTTATTATATTATCAGTTCAGTTTCAACTTACAGTTATGCTATTGCCTTATATACTCGGTACATTATTTTGTACTGACGTCCCTTTTCTGGGGACGCTGCATTTCATGCATGCAGGTTCAGATAGACAGACGGGTATACCTCCTCAGTAGGTGTTTCCAGAGTTTAGCCTGATCGGTAAGCTCCACATCCTTCGGAGTTATCGGGTCTAGGTTTTCGTGTACATCTTCTGTCGGGGCCCTGTTCCGATCACAATATATCTATCAGTAGAGGCTTGTAGACATATCATGTCAGTTAGTGCATTATGTTGGGCTTGTAGGCCTGGTATGTATATTTTGGTGGTTTGTCAGTTGTAGTAGTTATGACGGCCTTGTCGGCCCAACTTTATATTGATGTTTAGTCTGTGCTAGTTTCCATTCAGTTTTATATTTTGCTTCGCTAATTGTCTTGCAAGGTGGCCCCTTGGCCAAATTATGACATTATATGTTCAGAGTCCCTTAGTCGTAATTTGGTACACTAGGTTAATTGAGGCACCATGTGCCAGTCTCGCTTCCAGGTCGGGGCATGACAGTGGCAACCCACGTAGGGTTCGATTTCTCTCTTCCCACTCTTGTAATAAAAATCATCAAAAAACATTTTTGGACATTCGGAACTATCCCGTGACTTGATTTCCTTTGGTAGGTATACGCAGGCAATCCACATCGAATTCAATCACTTTTTGTAATCGAACTACGTCCTGGCCTGATTCAATTGGGATACGTAGGCAAGCTTAGCCAGACCCGCCATATTATTTCAAATTCTATCATCTTGCATCTATTGCTTACATGAGTCATTAATAACAGAACCCCATTCATCAATTTTCTTACAAAAAAAATATAACTTCTTACTTTTCCAGGTGCCCTCGTGAACAATGGGCATTTCATTTCAAAGTCAAACTTTCCAGGCGCCCTCCTGAACAATGGGCATTTCTTTTCAAAGCCAATTTTCCAGGCACCCTCCTAAACAATGGGAATCTTATTTCAAGTTCAATTTTACAAGCGCCCACCTTCCAATACAGGTTTTTAGAGTTAAATGCTCCGATATCGCTTAGGCATGGTACACTGTCCGGATTTTCTTCTAAAATCAAAGTGCTCAGATCACTTCGGACCGGTACCTAGTCCATATTTCCTTTTTTCAATAATTCAAATGCTATGATCACTACAGACTGGTAGATAGTCCGCATTTTCTTCTAATATCAAAGTACTACGATCACTTCGAACCGATACACAGTCCGAATTTTTTTCAAAAATCAAAGTGCTTCGATCACTTCGGACCAGTATCTAGCCCGGATCCCTTTCGAAATAGAGTTCCAACCTGGGACCATATTTCATTCAAAATTCACATCATTCTCACATCGCATACGCGAGCATCATTCAAGCCACTACAATCCATTTACTCAAGTGAAACAGAAGCATAGTCCACACATCGTCAACTATCCTGATTGAAGACGTGACACAACGTGGAATTATCTTCTGGCAAATAATCTAGGGCAGCTTTTGAGGACATTCGTCAAGCTTTCGAACAGCAATCGACGTCATGTCCCCAAGTATTGTTTTTACGTCCCATTGACATGAGGTGTGTAGGAAATCTGAACCCTCATAGTCATAATACACCCAGTGTCATCACAGCTTGACGCTAGGGCAACTTTTCAAAATCAAAAATCAAATCATCTCATCATCATCTCAAACTACAACCGGCATGATTCTCGTTACATCCGAGATATGTAAGAAAACTCGACATAGATCCCGGCCGCATCCACAACAAAATCCATCAATCAATCCATCCGGCATCCAACATCTACATCCCAGTGTTACCATTGTCCGACACTGGGGCAATCCTGGAAGAAATATCGAGATCACACGAACCTTTCGTCCTCGAACGTTTATCTTCCACTCTTTGAGGCTACAATTCACAAGTAGCACTCAATTGCATTTCAGAACTACACGTGACCTGATTCTCGTGCAATCCGAGATATGTAGGCAACCTAGAAGCCAGAGTTCGGTCACAAGCTTCAAAACATCCTCACCGCCCACTCTATCATGTCGGGTCAAAATTGAGTATGATGTCAATTTCTTTGCTCGAAGACTCTTACATCATCTCCGGTCAAAGAAGGACAGTTGTTGACAGTCAATTTTGACCCTCCGTGTTTAAAAAATTAAATTATGAAGGATTTCTTGTCAAAAATGATATAGAAAACTGTCAACTCAATCAATCAGAGTGCCCTGTACAAATCGAACGTCGGCTTTGCCAATTAAAGTGTTGTATATAGCAAACCATCAGCTCAATCAATCAGAACGCCATGTACAAATCGAACGTCGGCTTCACCAATCGGAGCCTTGTATATAGCAAACTGCAAAACTTCTCCAACAAAGCAATTCGCATCATCCCAGAATAGACATTCGCAAACCTCGTCACTGATGTTCTGCCAATCGATGGCCGTAACTTAGCTTCGCAGTCAAGAGTATCTCTTGGGCATGCTTTTATTTCATTTGCTATTACTTTGAATGTTTTAAAGTTTTGTTCACGCAACTTCAGGAATGATTACAGTTTAGTCAATCACTCAAAAGCGGAGATTACTTTACATTTCAGTGCCAAGCTCTCCCAACAAGCGGAGACGCAATTTACAAATCAAGCTCTCCCAACAAGCAGAGACATTTCTCATTGCAAATCTCTCCCAACAAGTGGAGACGCACTCTACCAATCAAGCTCACCCAACAAGCGGAGAAAATTTTCAAATGCTCCGATATCTGCGAAACGGTACACAGCCCGACTAACAAATCGAGTCAAGATCAAGTATCCCATTATATAAATCCCAAATAACGGCTCGCCGGCAGCCAAACATCATCATTCCTTCATCATTTACATCGCATATTAATATATTCTACATTGCAATATATTGTATGCGTGTATTTCATTTGTTTTGCAGGAACAAACACCGCGGCGTAGAACTTTTCTTAGCAGCAGACCGAACTACAATGTTATGGGGACAACAAACCCATTAGTGGGCCAAGGATCTAAGCTCAAGACGACCAGTGAGACTCAAAATTTTCAAATCCTTCAAATAAAGCCGCAAAACTCAAGCTATCATGAGTGTCCAATCCTCCGACTCGCTATATTGTCGTGATGCGATACTGGGGCAATTCCTGCGAGTGTTGCATCCTCAAATCTTCACTCCAGAACTACATGAGGCCTGATCCTCATTAAGCCCGAGGTATGTAAGAAATTCAAAGCCAGAACTGGGCCCTAATATTCCTAAAATCTTCCCAGATTCTTCCTTAACTCAATTCTTCAATTCACAATCGTCATTCCTTCAATACATGCCTGAAGTCGGGACAAAATTGGCTTTGGTTCAATTTCATTGCCCGAAAACTCTTTTCCCATCTCCGGTCAAAGAGGGGCAGCTGTTAACGGTCAATTTTGACCTTCCCTTTTTAAATTAATTTACTTATACTTAATAATTTACAATAAATATTTTTAAAGTGTTTTCTAGTAACAAATACTTATTTTTTACAAATTAATTAAGTATTAGTTGTAAAATTAATCGCGTAGTATTAACATTACGTAATTACAAATATATTTACTATTTTAATATTATTAAAATAATTCTTATATACATTACATAGGTTCTATAAGTAATTTAATGAATTACTCTTTAATTTCTAGTTAATTAGACTATTATGTGAAATTCGAAATTAGTGTTGTAATTTAAGAAAACAAAGTAGTTTTATAAATAATTAATTAAAATAATTTATAGTATATATAGTAATTATAATTTTTACCACATTTATTGAAAATTATTAAGTTTATTTAAATTAAATTTAAAAAGGGATTAAAAGACAAAAGGGCTACAATTGCAATGCTCAATCAAATGTAAAAAGGCTATTCTTCAAATTATTTTCAACGCAATTGCTAAGGCCCAAACAGAAATACCCAATCCAAACACCCCATCTCCATTCCAACGTGGCGATCCAGGCCACTCTTTTTGCACCAATCATCTCACGCCACGTCACCCTCTGTCACCACTCACACAAGAAACCCAACGAATCTGAGCTGACTGTTCCTCATATCAACGACTCACATTTGATCTTTATTTCTCTTTAATTTAAACAACCAGAGATCTAATCTGAAACGTCTGATCAAAGTAATCCAATGGCCATCGATTTTTCCCACTTAAATTATTTCTAAATTTCCAATTACTTAAATAATCAGATCCGTTAATCAACAAATCTAACGGCTCCCGTTCCACCTCTCGTCCTTAACGTAGAGACAGACCTCCCATTACCCTAAAACCCTAATAATTTCTCTTTGACACAACTACCCTCATTTCCTTTTCCTCTCTCTTTTCTCTCATCCCTTCCAATCCATCAGTCATGAAACCTTGCACGAATCAGCGCAAGGTCACACGACCTTCACCAAATCGTCCTTTCCTGCTTCTCCATCCCCGAATCCCGATAATTTTCCCTTTTTGCTCTTCAAATGTGAGAGATTAGACGCGGCAGTAAGGATGAAACCCCATTCTTTCTGTTCTTTCAAATCGAACATATAGATTCGTCTCCTTTGTCCCTAGGTGATGAAGCCAGTGAGTCCAGTTTCTATTTTTGTTGATGAAATTCAAAAACCCCAATTTGAAACACTAGACCTAAATGATGAAATATCATTTCATCCATTTTTTCCACTCGTTCTTCCAAATCAGAGCATGTATGTGCATTTTTCAGAGCTTCATCATGAATATTTTGTACCCAGAGGTCAAACGTAGTGACCTCTGGGTTTTTGGGATTTGTCCAATGGGTTTTCCTTAAACGGTCAATTGCTCTCTACTCATGTAAAAATTTCATTCATTTTCCCTCTGTTTCTTTGTGATTTCAGTCAATCTTGCTTTCATCATCGATCTTTTGTCACTTTCCACTATTTTTTTAAATCTGTGAAACCCTAAGGGCCTTAAATGGCACTATAAAAAGGGCCTTTAATGTTCTCATCTAGCACGACCTAACACTGAGAAAAAACCACCTACCGCTGAAAAAATAATCTAACAACATCTACACAATCATCTGAGAGCAATTCTGAGATTTCGAAACCTAGGGTTTCTTAGTGGTTTCCCTTTTTTGTTTCTGAGTACTTTCGCTACTTCGATCTTGAAGGTTTGGGGTCATAAGAAACTAAGACAGATCCTTGTTTGGTCTGCTACCCTAGAAAAGTTCAGTATACCTCTAACTTCTCTCTTTTGATCATCTTATTAGAATACTATGAACATGCTCATTATCTTCTATTAATTGTAGTTGTTTGTGATGTTATCATTGATATACAAAATGTTATCTCCATGTTCATGATAAGGTTCTATTGGTCTGTGATCTTTTGTCATGTTTCTGAGTATCCTCAAACTGAAGTCGACTAGCCTGTTATATGACTGTAACTACTCTTATATCTGAATCCTAGTAGTTTACATAATTAATTTCCCTTAATGTGCCTTAAATGACTATTCATGTTTATATAAACTTCATGGGTTTTTCAGTGATGATTCTGTTGTGATCTTTACCTCTATATATTGTTTCCATGCCTTCAGTTTGTCTTGTGGTCAAGTTTATTATTTGATAATCCTAATTGAGATCACCTGAAAAGTTTATAAGTTCATATCTTTTACCATTTAGCTGTAGCATGAAGAATCTAAGTGTTTAGATGCTTTCCTTCTCTATACCTATATCTGCCAACTCTGAGGGCAACTTCTGGGCTGTCACTATGGCATTCTCATGATTATACTTAACTGTTGATTGCCTATGTATAAAGCAGTCTCATTTGAGTTGAACTTTCTCCTTTTCATGAATTCCAATAGTTATACTGTATATATTCTATTAAGATTAAGTTATCCTCTTCTTCATAAAATAAGTCATAATCATGTTTGTTAACTAATTGTTGTTAAGCTGAACTTAGTTGACTCATGCTAGTTAAAACCTTTAGTTACATGTTTAAGTCAAAACCTATTTGGTGTAGTGCTGTTTCTATTTTTAATTTCTTTGATGCTACTGCTGACTTTGTGAAGCTTACATGCAGTTATCATTAAGCTACCTTCCATAAAAGTAGGACCTAGTTATTCTTGTTATAGTTAAGTGATAATATTTAGATGAGTGTGATTACTTCATATCTAGACACTGATTTAAGCTATATACTTGAGTTAAACTTGTTTTGATATAATATTTCCTTTGTATATAACTCCCTCTCTTCATGACATGTTTAACTTGATTCTGTAACATGCAAAGCTCCACTGTCTATATAAGATTACAACCTCGCTTGAACTACCTATGTATAGCTGACTGAATATTGCATGGATCCCTGTTTGACACTATTTTTCCATGTTCTTGTCTTAAACTGTACTCGGTCCTTTCCTCATTGCAAATTTGAACTTAACATGATCTCTAAATCTTATGGAAAGTTCTTTGTTGATACTGTATGAACATGATGGTTTGTTTAAGGTTATACTTTTAGGAATATGATCATGTTGAGCCCTTAGGGTATTCCATGTTCAAATCTGTGAACCCATAGAGTCTTGATCATGTTTCTGATATCTCTGATAACTTATGTAAAAGGTGCTAGTTGCAACTGTTTGCCTAAACCTTATTAGCACCTCTTAAAGTTCCAAATAGTGTTATTGATCCATGTATGTGCTGGTAGCAAGCTAATCAATTCATAACTAGTCTACCAAGGCGGGAGTATCTGTATTTCTTGTGTTGATGCATGCCTAAACTGAGTGCTCTTTGCCTTTTCTTTTGATGTTTAACAGTATGTTATATTGTTTCTATTTCTTTCCTATATGTGCTCGAAGTATGACCTTTAGGTTTACCTGATATGTGTATTGTTCATTTGGTATCAAATATAGTGTGTGTGACCTTATATTATTCTGTTAGAAGGGAGAGTATACTTTTGTGGTAAGTGATACTATAACATTTAGTTTACATTGAAAGGGCCTCATTGGCATTTAAACCCATATGTAAAAATATGTTGTTAGTGGTTAGGGGTATTTGGGAGTAGAGTTTAACTCTAGGTTGGGTTGCTCTCCCCGGCACAAGCATTGCCCTGGGCCTTGAGTCCCTTGGGAACTTTGAAGTGTCGGGGGATTCAAAGGGAGCATCGACCTTGTGTAGAACTCCCTACTTAGCCTTTAATTCATTGTTGCTTTTGGTTCTTTAGGGGTTTAGTGTTTAATGACAATGAATGGTTTTCAATGTAAATCAGTTGCCATGTATGACCACCATATTAGTATAATTTCTCATAGTATTAGAGTATTGATGTTTTAATATATTTGGTTCCAATCGTCTGTTTATATATGTTTCATACATGGTTAAATATGCTGAAAAAATGGAGGGTGTGTCTAATGATTTTCTCTTTTCTTTTGGACATGTACATCATTTGGTCATGCTGAGTTCCTAAGGAAACTCAGGCCCAATCCCAGCCTTGTTGCATTTTTATGGAGAGTCCAAATCAGCTGTGGCCGCATCTCTTTACTGCTGGACCAGCCTTCTTGAGGCCCAATTACCAGAGTCCAGTCCTCTTTCCCTCAACCTCTTTATTAGTTGTCTATTGCTTCGCTGGTTTAGTACACTGCTTGTTGCATTTTTGTAACCTCGTTGTTGTTGTTCTATCTCGTATGTATACAACACTTATATATTAGATTACATATTTTTTTTCATGCTTTAATATCATATGAAACATAGGCAAGCCTTAAATAATATAGGATTTAAAAGGATTAGTTAAGTAATTAATCCTCATTTTGCTAATTATAATTTACACATATCATTACTATGTTCTCGCTCACTTTCCTTTTCTTAGAAGATTCTGAAGCCCGGGATTTAGTAAAAATAGCGGCCCATTTTCAGAAGTAAATCAGAACTGAATCGCAAGCTTTACTATCACGAGGAAAATCTGAATTTTGCCAAAACGAAGAACTATCGCTTTAAAGGATATTCAACAAAATGATCTTTCTTTAAATCTTCAAGTCAAGGTATATCTTAGGCTCGCTTTTACAAACACCTTTTAGAATTGCATGAACACCTACAACTCTAAATCAACACTTTTCATAACTTAACCTCTTTTAACAAGTTTTATAAAATATGGACCATTTTAGAGACATATTTCAAAACTCTTTCAACTATATCCACCAACATAGACTCCTTTATAAATTCACAACCTTTTAAGGGTCATGTTCTTTTTATTAACATCATGCTCTCCCTTAGATATACAATAATCCATACTCTTTAATAGTAATTAAGCATAGTATAAATAACTGATCCCTTAAAATTATTCTAAGTTCTATAGAGCTACCTCAGGTAGATTTTAAGGGATGCCTATCACCTTCCCCTAGAAGAACAAGAATCCTTACCCATAATCTCACCGGTTAGCATACCAATAATAAAAGTGACTTAGCAATTAAATAGGAACCCTAGTATACCTTTAAATATTAGGTGGCGACTCTCTTTTATCAACAACAGAGAAACCACAAGTTGAATCTTGTTTTGACTAGTGCAAAATAGGGTGCAACAAGGAATACAATGGCTTATGAGCTTTAGGACGATGTAGATTCATGCTAGGATCTCTTGTGGTGAGCTTTGGGTAAGGATCTATCACGACCCCATTTTCCCACCTTAGGATGTCATGATGGTACCTAGTCTCTAAGATAGGTAAGTCTAATATTTAATAATAACTTAACAGAAAATAATCAACATGAATACTAAAGCAAGACTGATAACCTCATATAAACTCCCAAAATAAGACCTCAACAACATTTCTCCAAAAACCGGTCATAAGCTCTACAGAATAATCTATAATATCTACTACAACACTGTCTGAATAAGAAACAACAAAATTAAATGATATGGAAGGTGACTTCGAGGCCTGCAGATGGCAATCAGGTATACCTTGAAGTCTTCGAAAAAGCAGCTAACAGTCAATCACTAACATCCCGCACGAGCAGACGTACCTGGATCTGCACAAAAAGATGTGCAAATGCGTAGTATGAGTACATCACAACGGTACCCAGTAAGTATCAAGTCTAACCTCGGTAGAGTAGTGATGAGGCCAGGTCAAGACACCTACTAAGACATAATAAACTGAATGAAAACATAATAACGAGGAGTACTAGAAGGCGGAGGAATAAATGATATGAAATGAGTTAATAACATAGACTTATCACAAAATTCGTAAGCATAGATATAACATAAAGGAAGCAACTAAAGAGAACCACTGTTGTCAAATACGGACAAAACTGATAAGACAAGGAAGAATAAAAGCAACAAGAAGTGTTCCACTAATAACTCTTTTTAACATGAGATGTATAACAAGAATCACAACCGAGATACCGCCTCGTATACAACAAGGATCACAACCGAGGTACCGCCTCTTATACAACAAGAATCACAACCAAGGTACCACCTCGTATACAAAAAGAATCACAATCGAGGTACCGCCTCGTGTTCACATTTCTCAATTTCAATCACAATCTTTCCTTATATCATCGCGGGAGCCTTACATTTAGTTTTAAAAATCATTTTTTTTAAATAGCTACCCGCCTTTTAGCCCACCTTATCGCACTGCGTGGCTTCAAGTAGTTTCCCTACTAGCAACACACGTATCAAGCCCACCTTATCTCACCGCATGTGTATCAAACCTAAGCCTTATACCACCACATGCGTATCAATATTGCAACATAATCACAACTCGCACCACAAGTGCCCATATGCCACAACTTGCCAATAATCAACAATATAAAATTTTCCACAACAATAGCCCATGGCTCAACCACAATGTGTGCAGGAATATCAACATCAACAATAACAATGGAATTGTCACGACCCAACTCTTCCTCCGTAAGACGTCGTGACGGCACCTAGTCTCTACGACTAGGTAAGCCTAACAAAGTGCGGAAATAACAAAATAGAAGTAAAACTTAACAACTAACTGCAACAAATAACTAAATAACTGGTAACAATGTCGTTTGGCATGTACAATAACCAACATTCTAGTAATACACAGTATTCCCAAAACCCAGAACATCATAAGTCACAAGCTACAGAAGGAAACTAGAATCTCTATACACTAGAGTCTAATAAAAGAAATGCGGAAGGTAAATGATATAGGGGAGAATAGAGGGGGACTCCAAAGTCTGCAGAGGCGGCAGATGTACCTTGAAGTCTCCGTACAACAACAAGCACTCTCAGCTAATAGCGGGGTTGATGAGAATCACCTGGATCTGCACACAAAACATGTACAGAAGAGTAGCATGAGTACACCACAACGGTACCCAGTAAGTACCATGCCTAACCTCGGTAGAGTAGTGACGAGGTCAGGTTCGGGCCCTACTGGGGATATAATAATAAGACAGATGATATAATAAAATGAAGTAAAATGGGAACTTTAACAGAAAGAATTCACAGAGAAATAATAACACAACACAATGTGATAACAACCGGGGCACTCCTGAGATACCGTCTCGTAGTAAAAAATAAATAAACACTCAATAGGGGATCTCCAAAGATACCGTCTCGTAGTCCCAAAAGTAAATATGCGAGGAGATCTCCCGAGATACCTTCTCGTAGTCCCAAAAGTAAAAATGCGAGGAGATCTCCCGAGGTACCGCCTCGTAGTCCCAAAAGTAAATGTGCAGAGAGAACTCCTGAGGAACCTCCTCGTAGTCTTAAAAGTAAATACATAGCTCAAACCGATAAATACAACAGTTAACAACAAGATTTCTACAGTTAATACTGATAAAGAATAAGGAAAATCGAAAATCAACTAGGCATGTTTCACATAGTTCAAATAAGCAGTTAAAGCACGTAGACATGCGATATTAGACTAAACAGGATAACTACACATATTGGAATATCTTAATTAGGAATGGAAATAGACTAATACTCATTAAAACGGTATAACTCAAATTAAAAGGAAAACAAATTGATACTCAGTAAAAATCGGGTTTTACAACAATATAGCTCGTGTACGTACTTGTCACCTTATGTACACAGCGCTCACAGATCACAACAGTACCAAAAACCTAAGGAGATTTCCCCCACACAAGGTTAGACAAGCCACTTACCTCGAACCAAGCTCAATCAATCGGTAACAATGCCTTCTCCACGAATATCCGACTCCGTATGGCCCAAATCTAGCCAAAATCAATTACATACCATAAATACAAATATAAGAAACTAATCTAATTAATTAAATCAAAGCTAAAGCAAGAAATTAGAAAATCGGCCCAAAAGGCCTCCCTCGGCCCACATCTCAGAATCGGGTAAAAGTCACAAAATATGAACACCCATTCACTCACGAGCCCGGTTATGTAATTTGTTTTGAAATCTGACCTCAATTTGAGGTTTAAATCCCCACTTTACAAAAACATCCCTAATTCTACCCAACCCCCCCAATTTCCACCATGCAAACACAAGTTTTTAGGTTGAAATCTTAGGAAATGTAGTGAAAGATTTTAAAAAATTAGTTTAGAATCACTTACCAATGATTTGGGGAAGAAGGGTTCTTTGAAAAATCGCCTCTAGGGTTTATTGTTTTGAAAATTTGAGAGAATGAACCAAAATCCCGTCTAAGTCCCATTTTGATCAGTTGCAGATGTCACATTTGCGACCTGGGGTTCGCAAATGCGAACCCCGGAAATGCGAAGCAACCATCGCAAATGCGAAGTCCTTCCTATCTCTGCTTTCATCGCAAATGCAATGACTTGTTCACAATTGCAAACATTGATCTTCTGCATTTGCGACCAAATTAATTGCAAATGCGACCAAGCCTGCCCCATCCCCACTTCGCAAATGCGAACTCTGGCCTCCCTACAATTGTGACCTCTTGATCACAAATGCGAACTTATGCCGACCACGGTACTCTTCGCAAATGCGAAGAAATTGCTCGCAAATGTGAGCTTGGCAGGATTTGGGATGTTCGCAAATGTGAACATTAAACACGGAATTGCGAGATCAGAGACCAGAAATTGCAGAATACCAGCTGAGTTCAAAGTCTAAACCACTCCATAGCCTATCCCAAACTCACCCGAGCCCTCAGGACTCTAAACCAAATATGCACACAAGTCTAAAAATATCATACGAACTTGCTCGCGTGATTAAATCACCAAAATAAAACATAGAACTACGAATTTAGCATCAAATCAAAGGAAATTTTCAAGAAAACTCATGAACTTCTAACTTCACAACCGGACGTCCGAATCACGTCAAACCAACTTAGTTTCTCACCAAATTTGACAAACAAGTCATAAATATAGTATTGGACATATACCGGGTTCCGGAACCAAAATACGGACCCGATATCAATAAAGTCAAATATTGGTCAAACTTTCAAAGTCATTAAGCTTTCAAACTTTCAAATTTCAACAAAGTCCGATAACTTGGGCTAAGGACATCCGAATTAGATTCTGGGCATACGCCCAAGTCCCAAATCACGATATGGACCCACCGAGACTGTCAAAACATGAATCCAGGTCTGTTTGCTTAAAACATTGACCGAAGTTAACTCAAATGGATTTTAAGGCGAACGTTTCATATTTTCTCAGTTTTTAACATAAAAGCTTTCCAGAAAAACACCCAGACTGCGCATGGAAATCGAGGAAGGCTAAAATGAGGTATTTAAGGCTTCAAAGAGTAGAATTAGGTTCTAAAACATAAGATGACCTATCGGGTCATCATATTCTCTACCTCTAAAACAATCGTTCGTCCTCGAGCTGACATAGAAAAGTACCTAGACTGGTGAACAGGTGGGGATATCTACCGCTCATGTCCGACTCGGACTCCCAAGTAGCTACCTCGACGGGCTGACCTCTCCACTGCACTTGGACTGAAGGATAACTCTTTGACCTCAACTGACGAACATGCCGGGCTAGAATAACCACCGGGTCCTCCTCGTAAGTCAAATCCTTTTTCTATTGGACATAGCTAAAATTTAACACGTGGGACGGATCGTCGTGAAACTTTCGGAGCATGGACACATGGAACACCGGATAAATTGCTGATAAAACCGGTGGCAATGCAAGCCTGTAAGCCACCTCCCCCACTCTCTCAAGAATCACAAAAGGCTCGATATACCTAGGGCTCAACTTGCCCTTCTTTCCGAACCTCGTCACACCCTTCATGGGTGATACCTGGAGCAATACTCTTTCTCCGACCATGAATGCAACATCACGAACTCTACGGTCGGCATAACTTTTCTACCTGGACTGAGCTGTGTGAAGTCGATCCTGAATAATCTTGACCTTTTCCAAAGCATCCTGTACGAAATCTGTACCCAACAACCAAGCCTCCCCCCGCTCGAACCATCCAACTGGCGATCGGCACCGCCTACCATATAATGCCCCATAGAGAGCTATCTGAATGCTCGATTGGTAGATATTTTTTAGGCAAACTCCTCAAGTGGCAAGAACTGATCCCATGATCCTCCGAAGTCTATAACACACGCGCGGATCATATCCTCCAATTGCTGAATAGTGCGCTCGGACTATCCATCCGTCTGAGGGTGAAATGTTGTGCTCAGCTCCAGTCGAGTACCCAACTCATGCTGTACGACCCTCCAGAACCGTGATGCAAACTGCGTAGCCCGGTCAGAGATGATGGATACTGGTACGTCATGAAACTTGACGATCTCACGGATATAAACTTGAGCCAGCTGCTCGGAAGAATAGGTAGTCATCATAGGAATGAAATGAGCTGACTTGGTCAGCCTATCTACAATTACCCAAACAGCATCAAACTTCCGCTGAGTCCAAGGAAGCCAAACAACGATATCCATAGTGATCCGCTCCCATTTCCACTCTAGAATCTCTAACTTTTGAAGCAATCCACCAGGCCATTGATGCTCATACTTTACCTTCTTGCAATTCAGACACCGAGCTACATATTCCACTATGTCCTTCTTCATCCTCCTACACCAGTAATACTGCCTCAAGTCCTGGTACATCTTTGCGGCACCCGGATGAATGGAGTACCGCGAGTTGTGAGCCTCTTAGAGAATCAACTCACGCAACCCATCTATACTGGGCACACATAGCCTACCCTGCATCCTCAATGCACCATCATCCCCAATAGTGACCTCCTTAGCATCACCGTGCCGAATCGTGTCCTTAAAGACAAGCAGATGGGGGTAATCATACTAACGCTCCCTAATATGATCATATAGAGAAGACTGAGAGACCACACAAGCCAATACTCGACTCGGCTCAAAAATATCCAATCTCACAAACTGGCTGGCTAAGGCCTGGACATCCAACCCCATGGGCCTCTCTGCTGCTGGTAGATATGCTAAGCTTCCCAAACTCTCTGCCCGGTAACTCAAAGCATCCACCACCATATTGGCCTTCCCGGGATGGTACAAAATGGTAATATCATAATCCTTAAGCAGCTCCAACTACCTCCCCTGATGCAAGTTAAGATCTTTCTGTTTAAACAGATGCTGCAAACTCCGGTGATCGGTGTAAATCACACAAGGGACACCGTATAAATAGTGTCGCCAAATCTTCAAGGCATGAACAATAGCTACTAACTCAAGGTCGTGGACAAGATAGTTCTTGTCATGCACCTTCAGCTTTCTGGATGCGTAGGCAATCACCCTACCGTCCTGCATCAACACCGCACCGAGACCAATCCGCGACTCATCACAATATACAGTATAAGACCCCTAACCTGTATGTAATACCAATATTGGGGTTGTAGTCAAAGCCATCTTGAGCTTCTGAAAGCTCTCCTCACACTCCTCTGTCCACCTGAACGGAACATCATTCTGGGTCAGCCTGATCATAGGTACTACAATAGATGAGAAACCCTCTACAAATTGACGGTAACACCCCGCCAACCCAAGAAAACTTCGGATCTTCGTAGCTGAGGACAGTTTGGGCCATCTCTGCACTGCTTCAATCTTCTTTGGATTCACCTGGATCCCATCACTCGATACTATATGACCCAAGAATGCCACTGAGTCTATCCAAAACTCACACTTTTAAAATTTTGCATATAATTTCTTTTCTCTCAAGGTCTGAAGCACAATCATCATGTGCTGCTCATGATCCTCTAGAGTCTAGGAGTACACCAGAATGTCATCAATAAACACAATGATGAATGAGTCAAGATAAGGTCGAAACACACTGTTCATCATGTGCATAAATGCTGCTGGGGCGTTGGTCATCCCAAATGACATCACAAGAAACCCTTAGTGACAATACCGAGTCTTGAAAGCAGTCTTGGGGATATCCGGCTCCCGAATCTTTAACTGATGATAGCTTGAACGTAAGTCAATCTTGGAAAACACTCGGCACCTTGTAGTTGATCAAATAAATCATCAATATGAGGCAATGGATACCTGTTCTTCATTGTGACTTTGTTCAACTAGCGGTAATCAATACACATCGGCATAGAACCATCCTTCTTCTTCACAAATAAGACAGGAGCACCCTAAGGTAACACACTGGGCCGAATGAAGTCCTTGCCAAAAAACTCTTGTAACTGCTCTTTCAATTCCTTCAACTCAGGAGGAGCCATATGATATAGAGGAATAGAGATGGACTGAGTCCCAGCAACAAATCAATGCCAAAATCAATATCTCTATCGGGCGGCATGCCCGAAAGATCAGCTGAAAATACATGTGGAAAATCCCTCACTACTGGGACTGACTCAACTGTAAGGGTATCAATACTGACATCTCTCACATAAGCTAGATACGCATCACACCCATACTCAACCATTCGTTGAGATTTAAGAAATAAAATAACTCTACTGGGAGTATACTCTAAGGTACCTCTCCACTCAAATCGCGGTAATCCTGGCATAGCCAGCATCACAGTCTAAGCGTGACAACCAGTCCATGCCCAAGATAATATCAACGTCTACCATACTGAGCAATAATAAATCGGCTCTGGTCTCAAAACCACTAAGAGCAATAAAACACGACTGATACACGCGGTCTACAATGAGAGATCTCCCACACGAGTCGACACATAAATAGGAGAACTCAAGGAACCACGAGATATGACCAAATACGGGGCAAAATAAGAGGACACATAAGAATAAGTGGAGCCTGGATCAAATAAAACTGATGCATCTCTATGACAGACCGGAACAATACCTGTAATGACAGAATCAGAAGCATCTGCCTCTGTACGAGCTGAAAGAGCATAATATCTGGCCTGGCCTCCCCCTCTAGGGCGACCTCCCCGACCTCCACCTCGAGCTGGCTGAGCAGGCGGGGCGGTAGCTGGTGCTGGAATCATAGCCCGAGGACCCGATGGAGCACGTGGTGGCTGAGAAGTCTGTGGAGGTGCACCCCTCCTAAGTCTGGGGAAATCTCTCACCATATGGCGGGTGTCGCCACACTCAAAACAAGCTCTTGGAGAGTATGGATGCTGTGACTGGCTCGGGCCAGGTCTGCTGGACTGACCATTAAAAGCACCCCGTGCAGGAAGCACACTAGACACTGGCGGTGCATAATAAAGCTCCTGGGGTCTAGAAGGGGCCGAAATACCACTGGCGACTGGAAGAGCTGATTGAATGGGGTGATTCACATAACCCTTACCATGGCAAACTGAAGCTGGGGCACGCGTACCTCTGTAAGTGCCAGACTCTCGAGACCTCTTGGCCTCCCTCTCCTCTCTATCCCGAGCGAGCATGCCCTCTAATCTCCTAGCAATACTCACAACCTACTGGTAAGGAATATCCATCTCCAGCTCCCTGACCATACTAAACCTGATACTGGGGTGGAGTCCCTCAATAAATCGATGAACCCTCTCTCAAACTGTGGCAACCAAGGCCGGTGTATGTCGGGCTAAATCACTGAAGCGAACTGCATACTCTGACATAGTCATAGCACCTTAGCGCAACTGCTCAAACTCCGCGCGCCATGCTTCTCTGAGACTCTGGGGAACATACTCCCTCAAGAACATGTCCAAGAACTGAGTCCATGTAAGTGAAGGTGACTCAATCAGACTACTCAACTCATTAGCACGCCACCACTGATAGGCTGCTCCTCTAAGCTGGAATGCAGTAAAAGAAACCCCACTCGACTCTGCTACGCCCATAGTACGTAGAATACGGTGACACTCCTCCAGAAAACCCTGGGCATCATCTGACGCCAATCCACTGAAGGTAGGAGGGTGGTACTTCTTGTACCTATTAAGTCTGAGCTGCTCCACCTCAGAAACTACTGCCCTAACCTCGGGCTGAACTAGAGCTACCGTCTGCACTAGTATAATCTCTGGATCCTGGTCTACCTGAACTCGCTGCTCTGGGGTACCGGCGATGGGAGTCTATACAACTCCCCCGGCCTGAGATATGGCAGGAGCAAGTTGAATGAATCCAGCCTGAGCTAAGGTGCTGAATATGCTCAAAAACTGGGCTAGAGTCTCCTGGAGGGCTGGTGTAGCAATAGGTAGCTCAGGTGCCTTCCCTCTAGCTGGAGCTACTGGGGGCTCCTCTATATCAGCTCGTGCGGGTGCTCTGGCTGCACCTCGTGGACATCCTTGGCCTCTACCCTGACACCGGCCTCTCGCGGCTCTAGCAGGGGGCGTGACTACCTGGTCATCAAATCCTCATGTACGTGTCCTCACCATCTATGAGATAATAGAATACAGAAGTTTAGAATTTTGAAGTCAACAATTTTGCACGACAAGGAATCGAAGAAGTGTAATTTATCCTAACAGTCCCATAGCCTCCCGAAGATAAATATAGACGTCTCTGTACCGATCTGCGAGACTCTACTAAACTTGCTTGTGACTCACGACACCTATGAACCTAGAGCTCTGATACCAACTTGTCACGACCCAATTCTCCTTCCGTAAGAAGTCGTGACGACACCTTGTCTCTATGAATAGGTAAGCCTAACAAAATGGAAGTAAAACTTAGTAACTGGTAACAATACCGCTTGGCATGTACAATAACCAATACTCTAGTAATACACAGTATTCCTAAAACCCAGAACTTCATAAGTCACAAGCTAACGAAGGAAACTAGAATCTCTATACACCAGAGTCTAATAAAAGAAATACGGAAGTTAAATGACATAAAGGAGAATAGAGGGGGCACCTGGATCTGTACACAAAATATGTGCAGAAAAGTAGCATGAGTATACTACAACAGTACCCAGTAAGTGCCAAGACAAACCTCGGTAGAGTAGTGACAAAGTTAGGTCCGGGCCCTACTGGAGATATAATAATAAGACAAATAATATAATAAAATGAAGTAAAATGGGAAATTTAACAGAAAGAATTCACAGAGAAATAATAACACATCACAATGTGATAACAACAGAGGCACTCCTGAGATACTGTCTCGTAGTCAAAAATAAATAAACACTCAACAGGGGATCTCCTGAGATACCGTCTCGTAGTCCCAAAAGTAAAAATGTTAGGAGATCTCCCGAGGTACCGCCTCGTAGTCCCAAAAGTAAATGTGCAGAGAGAACTCCCGAGGAACCGCCTCGTAGTCTCAAAAGTAAACACATAGCTCAAATCGATTAATACAACAGTTAACAACAAAATTTCTAAAGTTAATACTGATAAAGAACAAGGAAAATCGGAAATCAACTAGGCATGCTTAACAGATTTCAAATAAGTAGTTAAAGTACGTAGACATGCGATATTAGACTAAACAGGATAACTACACATATTGCAATAGCTCAATTAAGAATGGAAATGGACTAATACTCATTAAAATGGTATTAACTCAAATTAAAAGGAAATCAGATTGATACTCAGTAAAAATCAGGTTTTACAACAATATAGTTTGTGTATGTACTTGTCACCTCACGTACACGGAGCTCACATATCACAACAGTACCAAAACCTAAGGGGATTTCCCCCACACAAGGTTAGGCAAGCCACTTACCTCGAACCAAGCTCAATCAATCGGTAACAATGCCTTTTCCACGAATATTCGACTTCGAATGGCCCAAGTCTAGCCAAAATCAATTACATATCATAAATACAACTATAAGAAACTAATCTAATTAATGAAATCAAAGCTAAAGCAAGAAATTAGAAAATCGCCCCAAAAAACCTCCCCTCGCCCACGTCTCGAAATCAGGTAAAAGTCACAAAATATGAACACCCATTCACTCACGAGCCCGGTTATGTAATTTGTTTTGGAATCCGACCTCAATTTGAGGTCTAAATGCCCATTTATAAAAAACAATCCCTAATTCTACCCAAAACCCCCAATTTCCACCATGCAAACACAAGAGTTTTGGTTGAAATCTTAGGAAATGTAGTGATAGATTGAATGAAATTAGTTTAGAATCACTTACCAATGATTTGGGTAGGAAGGGTTCTTTTAAAAATCGCCTCTAAGTCCCATTTTGATCAGTTGCAGATGTCGCATTTGCGACCTGGGGTTCGCAAATGCAAACCCCGTAAATGCGAAGAAACCATCGCAAATGAGAAGTCCTTCCCATCTATGCTTTCATCGCAAATGCGATGACTTGTTCGCAATTGCGAACATTGATCTTCCGCATTTGCGACCAAGCCTGCCCCAGCACCCACTTCGCAAATGCGAAGTATTGTTCGCAAATGCGAACTCTGTCCTCCCCGCAATTGCGACCTCTTGATCACAAATGCGAACTTATGCCGACCTAGGTACTCTTCGCAAATGCGAAGAAATTGCTCGCAAATGCGAGCCTGGCAGGATTTGGGATGTTCGCAAATGCGAACACTGATCTCGCAATTGCGAGATCAAAGACCAATACTAGAAATTGGAGAACACTAGCTGAGTTCTAAATCTAAACCTCTCTGTAGCCTATCCGAAACTCACCCAAGCCCTCGGAACTCTAAACCAAATATGCACACAAGTCTAAAAACGTCATACGAACTTGCTCGCGTGATCAAATCGCCAAAATAACACCTAGAACTATGAATTTAGTATCAAATCAAAGGAAAATTTCAAGAAAACTCATGAACTTCTAACTTCACAACCGGACGTCCGAATCACGTCAAACTAACTTCGTTTCTCACCAAATTTGATAGACAAATCATAAATATAATATTGGACCTATATCGGTTTCTGGAACAAAAATACGGACCCAATATCAAGAAAGTCAAATATTGGTCAAACTTTCAAAGTCATTAAGCTTTCAAACTTTTAAATTTCAACAAAGTCCGATAACTCGGGCTGGGGTCTTTCGAATTTGATTTCGGGCATATGCCTAAGTCCCAAATCACGATACGGACCCACCGGGACCATCAAAATACGAATCCGGGTCCGTTTGCTCAAAACATTGATCGAAGTTAACTCAAATGGATTTTAAGGCAAATATTTCATATTTTCACAGTTTTTAACATAAAAGCTTTCCGGAAAAACACCCGGACTGCGCACGCAAATCGAGTGAGGCTAAAATGAGGTATTTAAGGCTTCAAAGTACAGAATTAGGTTCTAAAACATAAAATGACCTATCGGGTCATCACAAGAATATCAACAATAACAATGAATGCGAATTGCTCAACAAGGGAGATATCTCAACAATTAACAACTTTGTGTTAATATGATAACGACTTGCACAACTTCAACACCAATAAATTGACTTAATATCATCAAAAATGCAAGGGAAAACAATTACAAGAGATAAAGCTATAATCTTTACACTTTTCCCATAAAGTCAACAAAAGTCAACCCGGGGCTCGTCCGGTCAAAACCCGGGTCCAAGGGTAGATACCGACTATCCATAACCCCACGAGTCCATATATGTGATTAATTTCAAAATCTGAGTTCAAATCGACTCTCAAGACTCAAATTCTTATTTTCCAACAACTTAACAATGTTTCACAAATTTTCACTTTGATTCACATGATTTTGGTGTTAAATCTAAAATATATTAATAAAATATAGTTGGAAATTGATTAGAATCACTTACCGAGTCTAGGGTTCTATAATGAGAGAATATGTTGTAAAATCCCGACTCCCAGCCCTTTTGATAAATTGCAGATGTCGTAATTGCGACATGGGTTCGCAATTGCGAATAAAACCTCGCAAAAGCGGCCACTGATAGCCTAAGAGGAGTTCGCAAATGCAAAACCTGTCCTCATCGCAAATGAGACTAATTTGTCGCGAATGCGAACTACCTATATCATGAGCTACTTCGCTATTTAGAGCTTGTGATACCTGAGGCCCCCTACTAAGCTCGCAATTGTGAACCTGGTGTTCGCAAATGCGACACCAGAGGTATCAGCACACCAGATCCTATTTTTCAGTCCAAAACATTCTGTAACATGTTCGAAACTCATCTGAGCCCTCCGGGCTCCAAACCAAATATCCACACAAGTCTAAAAACATCATAAGAACTTGCTCGCATGATGAAAACTGAAAAATAACATCTAGAACTACGAATCGGACACCAAAATGCATGAATTTCAAAGTAAATTTCAAGAACTTCTAGAATTGCAACTAAGCGTCCGTATCCTATGAATTCAACTCCAAATGATACCAAATTTTGCAGACAAGTTCTAAATAGAATAACAAACCTATTCCGAGTCCAAAAATCAAATTCTGAATCCGATAGATAAAAGTCAACATACGGTCAAACTTTTCAACTTCAAATTGCCAAATTTCGGCAAAACAACACAAATCAACCTACAGACTTCTGAATTCGATTTCGGACATACGCCCAAGTCCAAAATAGCAATACAAAGCTATCAGAGCCATTAAAACACCGTTCTGGGGTCGTTTTTACAAAAGTCAAAGTTTGGTCAACATTTCTAACTTAAGCTTCTAAGTCAAGAACCAAAAGGATCTAAATCAACTCGAAATCTTCCCGAAACGAAACTAATCAACCCCGTAAGTCATAAAACCATAAACAAACATGTGTGAAGCATCAAAAGGGTAAACGAGGCGCAATTACACAAAACAACCAGCAAAGTCATTACATTTTCCCCATCTTAAAACAAACGTTCATCCTCGAACGTGCATAAGGACATACCTGAAGTGATGAATAGATGAGGATAATGACTCCGCGTGTCATGTTCAGTCTCCGAGGTCGCATCCTCAATCGGATGAACCCTCCATTGAACCTTCACCGAAGCAATGTTCTTTGATCTCAACTTCCAGATTGGTCTGTCCAAGAATGCCACCGGCTCCTCAATATAAGTCAAATCCATGTCCAATTGGACTGAGACGAAGTCTAAACCATGAGACGGATCACCATAATACTTCCGGAGCATAGAAACATGGAACACCAGATGAACTTTAGATAAGCTAGGTGGCAATGCAAGCTTGTAGGCCACCTCACCAATCCTCTTAAGGAACTCAAAAGGTCCGATATACATAGGGCTCAACTTGCCTTCTTCCCAAACCTCATCACACCATTCATGGGTGAAACCCAGAGCAAAACTCGCTCTCCAAACATGAATGCTATATCATGAACTCTCCGATCGGCATAACTCTTCTGTCTAGACTAGGCTATATGAAGCCGATCCTGAATCAACTTGACCTTCGCCAGGGCATCTCGAACCAAATTAGTGATAAATAACTTAGCCTCTCCCGGCTCAAACCAACCAACTGGAGAACGACACTGTCTCCCAAATAGGGCCTCACAAGGAGCCATATGAATATTCGATTGGTAGCTGTTGTTATAGGAAAACTCCACAAGCGGCAAGAACTGATCCCAAGAACCCCCGAAATCCATAACACAAGCACGTAGCATATCCTCTAATACCTGAATGTATGCGCTCGGACTGTCCGTCCATCTGGGGGTGAAATGTTGTACTCAACTCAACCTGTGTGCCTAACTCCCACTGTACAACTCTCCAGAAATACGATGTAAATTGTATGCCCTAGTTAGAGATGATGGATACTGGCATGCCATGAAGTCGGACAATCTCGTGGATATAGATCTAAGCCAACTGCTATGAAGAATAGGTAGTCACCACCGAAATAAAATGAGCTGACTTGGTCAACCTATCAATAAATACCCATAAATCGTCAAATTTCTTCTGAGTCCATTGGAGTCCAACAACGAAGTCCATGGTAACCCGCTCCCATTTCCTCTCAGGAATCTCAACTCTCTGATGCAAACCACCTGACCTCTGATGCTCATACTTCACTTTCTGACAATTTAGGCACCGAACTACATAATCCACTATATCTTTCTTCATTCTCTTCCACCAATAGTGTTGCCTCAAATCATGATACATCTTAGCGGCACCCAGATGAATTGAGTATCGCGAACTGTGAGCCTTATCAAGAATCAACTCATGCAACCCATCCACATTGGGCACACTGTAAGGCCTCATGAAATATCACTTAGTACCCGAGGTGTTATGGTGCCGAGGTAAGCTAATATGTTTGAGGATTGTAGAAATTCTTCGAGGTGAACATGCTCATCATGGTATGGACTTTTGGGGTTGCTTATTGAGTCGAAGAGCTGAAGGAAAACGTTTGCAGAACATGGATGTTATGCGGTCCACTATGCGACCTCATAACCAGTTTGCGGGCCACAGATCGGCCGCGGAATAAAGCAAAAATATTTTCCAATTTTGAGGACCATTATGCGGCCACAGAACCGTTATGCGGGCTGCAGATCCCATCGCAGATCCAACATGAAAAATTTTGGAAGGAGGTTCTACGGTCCATTATGCGACCACAAATTGAAGCAGAAATGCCCAGTTGTGGAAGGTCATTATGCAGTCTATTTTTCGGACCGTAGAAGTGTTATACGGTCGCATCTGTGGTCATGCGACCGCAGATCTGCATCAGGGCTTCATTTTTCAAATTTTATAACCCGACCCCCATTTTGTTTATCTAGACTGAGGGTTCATTTTTGGGGGATTACCTGACATTTTAGAGAGAGAAGAGAGCTATTCTAGAGAAAGAAAAGGAAGGACTAAGGATTTCACTACTCTACTTTGATCAAACCTTGGAATTCCATCAAAAGAAACTTGCTAGGGCTTCAAAACGATTAACATCGTTAGAAGTGTCGGGACGTTATTGCTACACCAAGGAAAAATCTTTCGAGGTATGAAGATTCCCTAATCCTTGCAAAACTCCATCGTGTGTACTCGAACTTGAAACACTGTTGAGATGGAATGTTCAGGCTAGTAAATCAATTGTCAAATTGCATAACATGTCTGAACCCTCATGTTTTAAAGATTTTCTATTGTGACTTAATTATGATATGCCCATTTTGGGAAGAAAACCTTGTATGAAATCAATGTGATCAAAAACTATTTTCTCATATGATGAGACTTTATGAACTTACACTTGGTAAGGCCAAAGGTGTCAAACAGTTAATTGGAAGAAAACTCTTTTGTACAAACTATTATCATTTTGGGAATCTAATTTGTGGTATTGCGATTACACCTCCAGTCGCATACATTGGGGTGAGGTGGCACGACCGCTTTTTGTAGAGTTATGGTATTGTGATTACACCTCCACCCATATACATTGGGGTGAGGTGGCAGGGCCGCTTTGTGTAAAGTTTATGGCATCGTGATTGCACCTCCACCCGCATACATTGGGGTGAGGTGGCAAGTCCGCTTTGTGTAGAGTTGTGGTATTGTGATTATACCTCCACCCGCATACATTAGGGTGAGGCGGCAGGGCCGTTTTGTGTAGAGTTTATGGTATCGTGATTTCACCTCCACCCGCATACATTGGGGTAAGGCGGCAGGGCCGCTTTGTGTAAAGGTGGTTACAGAGGATCCCCGACTTAAAATTTATAAATGTTATTAGAAGCTCTTAATTTTCTTTGACTTTAATGGCTATCTAATCCCTTTTATTGTTACCATGATTCATCATAGTCATGTTGTATTTCCAAGTCCTTCAATAGGTGGTTTACTTTTCATACTAGAACTATTCGACATGTACTAACATCTCTTTTTCTGGTGGCGCTGTATCTTTAATGGATGCAGGTGGTTCCACAGTGGGAGGCATTGACCAGTGATAGCAGTACCCTCTATTCCCAGATGACTTGGTGATCCCTACTTCATTTCGGGGTCGTGCATCTTTTGTTCTGTTTGTAATATGTTTCGAGGTATAGCTGAAGCCTTATTGTCAGTACTATCATTGTACTCTTTTATATCTATTAGAGGCTCCGTAGATATGGTGTGGATTGTGTATTGGTGTTGGGAAAGTTAAGCTAGTAATGGCGTATGTGTATTACATGTTCCACTTCAAACTATGAAAGTGTATGTATTCTGAGACTTAACAATAAAGTAACTATGGTAATGGATTTGGGGTTATTTATGAAATCCTCTAAGTGTTTAATTAATAGAATATATCTCCTCTTTATTCACGGGTGAGTTTGGGTAGAAGGAAATCTAATAGGCTTGCTCGACTGGGTTATCTTGATTGAGCGCCGTTCGCGCTCCCCGGGGTCGGGGCGTGACAAACTTAGTATTAGAGACTAAGGTTTTAAAGTGTCCTAGGATGTCTCAGAGCCATGTCTAATAGAGTCCTTCTTATCGGTGTATTGTCGACCACATCTATAATTAAGAGGCCACTTGGACATTTAGGAATAATCCCATTCTTTGATGTTCTCGATCGTGTGATTAAACTGATTGTAAGATTGTTCCTCCGTTAACTCGTGCATTGCACTAACTTTAAGTACATGGTGCCTAGGAAGAAGGCAAGTACTGTCCAAGGAGCCTATGTCACCCCATGAGTGGGAGTTTATTCTATATTGTATGATGTGGGTGAGCACTCGAGGGGTGAGGATATTCGCCCAATTACTACACCGCTTGAATCTACTATTACTGCTTAGACTGCACTAATTCCTATACCTATCGAGGGTGCAACGGTTCCTCTAACTGATATTCCAGATCCACCTCCAGCCCCAACTTCTGGTCCCGGTGTTTTTAATGGGGACCTTAGGGGAGCCACACAGATGTTGGCCCAGAGATCGAATGTTGCACCTACATCTTCCAGTCAGTAAGGGGAATCTACTAGTTCCAGGGTGAACAAGATTCTTCAGTTAGATCCTCCAGAGTTCACGGGTACTAATCCTGAGGAGGACCCCTAGGACTTCATGGATGATATGCACAAGACTCTCAGTTATGCGTTCTACTGAGACTGAGGGATTGGAGTTGGCCTTCTACCTCCTAAAAGGGGTGGCATATTCTTGGTTTGAGATGTGAGAGGAGTCCCGTGAGGAGGGGAGCCCACCGGCAAGGTGGAGTAAGTTCACCGATGCCTTTATAGATCATTTCTTTCTTGTTGAGACTAAGGCGGCCCGTGTCACTGAGTTTGAGAGCCCGAAGCAGAGTAGCATGAATGTGTGGGAGTGCCATATTTAGTTCGTACGCCTATCCAAGTATGCTATTTACATGTTTCCCACTATAGAGGCTAGAGTGCACCAGTTTGTGCAAGGCCTTAGCCCCTCGATTATTAATGAGGCCAATACAGCTGACTTGAACTCTGATATGAACTATGGGAAGATGGTGGCGTTTTCTCAAGCTACAAAGAACCGTAAACTGAAAAATAGAATGGAGCATGAGGGTAGCAACAAGGCCCGCTCTGCGGGAAACTTTGGTGGTTCTTCGGTGGTAGTGGTGGTAGGTCGGCATTTAGGGGAGGGTCATCAGGGCCATCTCAATCATTTGCTCAGTCTTCTATAAGTGCACAGCCATCAAGGCCCAGTCAGCAGCAGTGGAGTTATTTGAGGCCCAATCAAGGCAATAGGAGATCCCACCGGCAGGGTCGGCCTGGAGGGAGATTCGAGCAGCAGCAGAGGCCCTCATGCCCTAAGTGTGGGAGGATGCACTTTGGGCCTGCTTTATGGACCTACCTATATGCTACGAGTGCAGTATGAGGGGTCATATTCAGTGGGACTGTCGCTCGTCCCGCCAGTTCATGGGCAGGGATGCGGCAACACCAGCTAGTTCTACAACTACTACATCCACAACGCCTCTTCCAGCTCGAGGCACTCCAGCACCCGCAGGGCGTGGTTCAGCTAGGAGTGGTACCCAAAACTCGGGAAGGCCCATAAGATTTAATGATTTGCGGAGGTGTCAGGATTTAGAGGCTTCTCCAGATGTTGTCACAGGTATATTGACTGTCCAATCCTATGATGTATATGCTCTTATTGATCCCGGTTTCACTTTGTCATATGTCACTCCTTATATTGCTATGGAATTTGGGATAGAACCGGAACAACTTCATGAGCCATTCTCTGTATCTACTCTGGTTGGCGTGTCTATTGTGGTCGGGCGAGTTTATAGGGATTGTGTTGTCACGGTGCGTGGTCGAGACACCATGGCCGATCTAATTGAATTGAGGATGGTTGATTTTGATGTAATAATGGGGATGGACTGTCTTTGTTCATGTTTCACTAAGCTTGATTGTCAAACCAAAACCATTAGGTTTGAATTTCCAAATGAGTCAATGATTGAATGGAATGGGGATGATATGATGCCGAAGGGTAGGTTTATTTCTTACCTTAAGGCCACGAAGATGATTAACAGGGGGTGTATCTACCATTTGGTCCGGGTTACAGACATCGATGCTGAGGCACCTACACTTGAGTCTGTGCCTGTTGTGAATGAATTTCCGGGGGTCTTTCTGGATGAGCTCCCTGGTATCTCACTAGACAGGGAGATTGATTGTGGGATTGATGTGATGCCAGGCACGCATCCTATCTCTATTCCACCCTACAGAATGGCACCAACAGAATTGAAGGATCTAAAGGAACAATTGAAGGATTTGTTAGAGAAGGATTTCATCCAACTGAGTGTGTTGCCTTGGGGTGCACCAGTTCTCTTTGTAAGGAAGAAAGATGGGTCACTGAGGATGTGTATTGACTATCGGCAACTCAACTAGGTCACAATCAAGAATAAGTACCCACTGCCAAGAATAAATGACTTGTTTGATCAATTGCATGGTGCTAAGTATTTCTCCAAGATTGATTTAAGATCCGGATATCACCAACTAAAAACCAGGGAGCAGGATATTCTGAAAATAGATTTCAGGACCCGGCATGGCACTTTAAATTTCTGGTAATGTCTTTTGGGCTAACAAATGCCCCGACAGCTTTCATGGATCTTATGAATAGAGTCTTTAAGCCTTTTTTTTGACTCCTTTGTGGTAGTATTCAATGTCGATATTCTTGTATATTCACAAAGCTGAGAGGACCATGTCTATCATCTGAGGGCAATTCTACAAACTCTATATCAGCACAAGTTGTATGCAAAGTTTTCGAAGTGTGAATTTTGGCTTGAGTCTATCACATTCTTGGGTCATGTTATCTCTAGAGAAGGGATTAAAGTTGACCCTCAGAAGATTGCAGCGGTAAAGAATTGGCCTAGACCTACAACTCTAATAGAGATTCGTAGTTTCTTGGGTTTAGCTGGGTATTATAGGATATTTGTGGAGGGGTTCTCTACTCTTACCTCTCCATTGACTAAATTGACGCAGAAGGCGGTTAAGTTCCAATGGTCAAATGCTTGTGAAAGGATCTTCCAAGAGTTGAAATCAAGATTGACTATGGCGCTAGTGTTGACTCTACCGGAGGGTACGGATGGGTTTGTGGTATATTGTGATGCTTCAAGGATCGGACTTGGGTATGTATTAATGCAACATGGCAAGGTAATAGCTTATGCTTCTAGGAAACTCAAGAATCATGAGAAGAACTATCCAAAACATAACTTAGACCTCACGGCAGTGGTTTTTCACTGAAGATTTGGTGTCATTATTTGTATGTGGTCCATGTGGATATATTCACAGCCCATAAGAGCCGTCAATATAATTTCAAGCAGAAGAAATTGAATCTGAGGCAGAGAAGATGGCTTGAGTTACTCAAGGATTATGACATCGATATCCTATATCATCCAAGGAAGACTAACGTTGTGATAGATGCTCTTAGTCGGAAATCTATGGGCAACTTGGCTCACCTGGAGACATATCTAAGTCCGTTGGCCAAGGAGGTTCATCGATTGTCTAGTTTGGGAGTTCATCTTGCAGACTCTAGTGAAAGAGGGGTGATTGTGCGTAATAGGGCTGAACCATCGCTTTTGGTGGAGGTCAAGGAGAAGCAATACAATGATCCATTGTTGATACAATTGAAGGAGGGTATTCATAAACATAAGATCATGGCTTTTTCTCTTGGCATGGATAATGGTACCACAAGGTACCAAGGGTGACTATGTGTTCCAAATGTAGATGGTCTCCGGGAAAGAACCATGACCGAGGCTCACACTTCTAGGTATTTTGTGAACTCGGGGTCTACAAAGATGTATCATGATCTTAAGGAAGTCTACTGGTAGAACGATATGAAGAGGAATGTAGCGGACTTTTGTGGCGAGATGTCCAAATTGTCAACCAGTAAAGGACGAACACCAACGGTCCGATGGGTTGGCACAAAACATAAATATTCCAATGTGGAAGTGAGAAATGACCAATATGGACTTTGTGGTGGGACTACCTCACATACCTCGTAAGTATGACTCAATTTGGGTGATTGCATATCGACTCACAAAATCAGCACACTTCTTACCTGTAAAGGCTACCGACACCGTAGAGCAGTATGCTCAGTTGTATATCAAGAAAATAGTCAGGTTGCATGGCACTCCAATTTGTATTATCTTAGATAAAGGGGCACAATTCACACCTAACTTTTGGAAGAAATTTCAGCAAGGTTTGGGTACTCAGGTGAATCTTAGTATAGCCTTTCACCCACAGATTGACGGGCAGGTAGAGCGGACTATTCAGACGCTTTAGGATATGTTGCGTGCTTGTGTTCTTGACTTAAAGGGTAGCTGTGATGATCATTTTCCACTTGAGAGTGTGCAACTTGAGACCTCGGAATAATCGGAGCACCACTAGAAGCTGGAACTGCTGAATGAACTGGACGACTCACATAGCCTCTACCATGATGGGTTGCAACTGGGACTTGGGCACCACTATATCTGCCAGAATATCGAGGCCTCTTGTCCTCCCTGTCCTCCCTCTCACGACCCTGCATGCCCTCCAACCTTCGCGCAATCTCTCCCACCTGCTGATACGGGGTATCTATCTCCAACTCTTGAGCCATGCTGAATCAAATACCATAGTCGAGCCCCTCGATGAATCAACGGACTCGCTCTCTAACTGTAGAAACCAAGGTAGGTGCATGTAGGACAAATCACATAATCAGACAGCATAATCTAACACTGTCATAGTACCCTGGCACTGCTGCTCAAACTCCGCGTGCCATGCATTTCGAAGGGTCTGGGGAACAAACTCTCTTAAGAATATCTCTAAAAACTGAGTCCATGTAAGTGAAGCTAGTTCGGCTAGGCTACTCCCCTCGTAAGCCCTCCACCACGGATACGCTGCGCCTGACAGTTGGAATATAGTAAAAGAAACTCCGTTCATCTCCACAATACGCATGGTGCGGAGAATATGGTGGCACTTCTATAGAAAATCGTGTGCATCCTCTGAAGCTAAGCCACTGTAAGTAGGAGGATGATACTTCTCTAACCTCTAAAGTCTAAGCTTCTCCTCCTCAGATGCCACTGCCCTAACCTCGGGCTGAACCAGAACAACAGGCTGCACTAGCATAACTCTGGACCTGATCAACATGTACCCGCTGCTTAGGAGTATGGGCAGCGTTACTCTAAGCTCCTCCCATAGCCTGTGATGTGGCTGGTGTAGGTGGAATCTAACCCGCCTGAGCTATAGTATAGAACATGCTCAAGAACTGTCCGAGGGTCTTCTAAAGTGTAGGGGTGGCAACATGCACCTCGAGTTCCTATCCCCCAATGGGAGCTACTTGTGGCTCCTCTGTCGTAGCTCGAGCAGGTTCTCTAGCTGCACCATGTGCCCCTCCTGGGCCTCTGCCCTGACCCCAGCTTCTCGTGGCTCTAGCAGGGGGCGCGGGTGTCTGATCGTCGAATCTAGCAGTGTGTTTCCTCACCATCTGTGAGAGAATAGAAAGTCAAAAATTTAGATTTCGAAGTCAACTAATTCACATGATAAGGAATCAAAGAAGTGGAGTTTTCTTAACAGTTCCGCAGCCTTTAGAAGATAAGTACAGACGTCTCCGTGCCGATCCACATACTCTACTAAACCTGCTTATGACTCATAATACCTATGAACCTAGAGCTCTGATACCAACTTGTCACGACCCCATTTTCCCACCTTAGGATATCGTGGTGGCACCTAGTCTCTAAAACTAGGTAAGACTAACATTTAATAATAACTTAACAGAAAATAATCAACATGAATACTAAATCAAGACTAATAAACTCATATAAACTCCCAAAATAATATCTCAATAACATTTCTCCCAAAACCAGTGGAACTGAGTCATAAGCTCTACAGGATAATTTAGAATGTCTACTACAACACTATTTGAATAAGAAACAATAAAATGAAATGATATGGAAGGTGACTTTGAGGCCTACGGACGGCGAGCATGTATACTTTGACGTCTCTGGAAACGTAGCTAACAGTAAATCACTAACGTCCCGGACGAGCATACATGCCTTGATCTACACAAAAAGATGTACAAAAGTATAGTATGAGTACACCACACCGGTACCTTGTAAGTATCAATCCCAACCTCGGTAGAATAGTGACGAGGCCAGGTCAAGACACCTACTAGGACATAATAAATAGAATGAAAACATAATA
The DNA here is from genome assembly GCF_000390325.3 of Nicotiana tomentosiformis. Classification (NCBI taxonomy): domain Eukaryota; kingdom Viridiplantae; phylum Streptophyta; class Magnoliopsida; order Solanales; family Solanaceae; genus Nicotiana; species Nicotiana tomentosiformis. Next base: position 44,882,988 of record NC_090817.1, read on the forward strand.
ACGAGGAGTAATTGAAGGCGAAGGAATAAAGAAATTAACTAAAGAGAACCACAATAGTCAAATACGGACAAAACTGATAAGACAAGGAAGAATAAAAGCAACACGAAGTGTTCTACCGATAACACTTTTCAACATGAGATGCACAACAAGAATCACAACCGAGGTACCACCTCGTGTACAACAAGAATCACAACCAAGGTACCGCCTCGTGTTCACATTTCTCAATTTCAATCACAATCTTTCCTTATATCACTGCGGGAGCCTTACATTTAGTTTTAAAAATCATTTTTCCCAAAATAGCTACCCGCGTTTTAGACCACCATATCACACTGCATGGCTTCAAGTAGTTCCCCTACCAGCAACACGCGTATCAAGCCCACCTTATCTTACCGCATGCGTATCAACCCCAAACCTTATACCACCGCATGCGTATCCATATTGCAACATAATCACAATTCGCACCACAAGTGCCCATATTCCACGACTTGCCAATGATCAATAGTATCAATGTTTCCACAACAAAAGCCTATGGCTCAACCACAATGTGTGTAGGAATATCAACATCAACAATGATAATGGAATATCAACAATAACAATGAATGTGAATTGCTCAACAAGGGAGATATCTCAACAATTAACAACTTCAGCTCAATATGATAACAACTATCACAACTTCAACACCAATAACTCAACAAGAAGATATTTCATGAAATAACAACTTCAATTACAAGTAAATCAACAATTAAGGATGTAGCAAGGCAATAAGGAAAGCAATAACTTCAACTATAATATAAGAGCAAAGTATCAAGTAAGATGTAAAGCAAGTGTTAACAAAGTCAAATAAGGCATGTAAGAATAGACTAACACCAGTAAGAGTAGATTGACAATGAGAACTAAAACATGATGTGACAATTCAATTAAAGGCATAAAAAGAGTCTAAATAACTTAAACCGGTCAAATATCACATATAACGCGTGTACCCACTCGTTACCTTGCGTATACGGTTTTAACATAACACAATTTGTACAAAAAAACAAATTCCTAATGGGTAATTCCCCCCCCCCCCCCCACAAAGTTAGACAAGATACTTACCTCAACTAGGCCAACTCAACCCTCGGAAATAGCTTTTCCCCTAAAAGTTTCCTCCATACGACTAAAATCTAATGAAAATTAACTTAATATCATCAAACAATTTAAGGAAAAACAATTACAATAGATAAAGCTATAATCTTTATACTTTTCCCAAAAGGTCAACAAATGTCAACCCCGGGCTAGCCTGGTCAAAACTCATGGGGTCCAAGGTTAGATTCCGACTATCCATAACCCCACAAGTCCATATATGTGATTAGTTTCAATATCCGAATCCAAATCAACTCTCAAGACTCAAATTTTTATTTTTTAAAAACATGACAAAGTTTCACAAATTTTCACTTTGATCCACATGATTTTGGTGTTAAATCTAAGATATATTGATGAAATATAATTGGAAATTAGTTAGAATCACTTACCCAATGTTTGTGGATGAAAATCCTCTCTCCAAATCGCCTCATGCCGAGTCTAGGGTTCTAAAATGAGAGAATATATTGAAAAATCCTGACTCCCAACCCTTTTGATCAGCTGCAGATGTCTCAGTTGTGACATGGGTTTGCAATTGCAAACCCTCACAATTGCGAATAAAACCACAGTAAAGAGGCCACCGACAGCCTAAGAGGAGGTTGCAAATGTGACATTGGCTTCGCATTTGTGAAGCCTTTCCTCATCGCAAATGCGACTAATTTGTCGCAAATGCGAACTACCCATATCCTGAGCTACTTCACAATTGCGAGCCTGGTATCACAAATACCTGAGGCCCCCCTGCTAAGCTCGCAATTGCGAACCTGGTGTTCGCAAATGCGACACCAGAGGCATCAGCACACCAGATCCTATTTTTCAGTCCAAAACATTCTGTAAAATGTCTGTAACTCATCCAAGCCCTTGGAGCTCCAAACCAAACATCCACACATGTCTAAAAACATTATAAGAACTTGCTCGCATGATTAAAACATAAAAATAACATCTAGACCTACGAATCAGAGACCAAAATACATGAATTTCAATATAAATTTCAAGAAGTTCTAGAATTGCAACTAGTGTTCAAATCCTATGAATTCAACTCCAAAATGATACCACATTTTGCAGACAAGTTCTAAATATCATAAAAGACCTATTCCAAGTCCCAAAATTAAATTTCGAACCCGATAGCTAAAATTCAACCTACGTCCAAACTTTTCAACTTCAAATTGCCAAGTTTCAGCAAAATAAGACAATTCAACCTACAGATTTTCAAATTCAATTCCGGGCATATGCCCAAGTCCAAAAGCATGATACGAAGCTACTGGAGCCATGAAAATACCATTTCGGGGTCATTTTCACAAAATTCAAAGTTTGGTCAACATTTCTAACTTAAGCTTCTAAGTCAAGAACCAAATGGTCTAAATCAATCCGAAATCATTCCGGAATGAAACTAATCAACCCCGTAAGTTATAAAACCATAAACACATGTGTGAAGCATCATAAAGGAAAATGAGGGTTACAGGATCTTGGTGAACTAGCAAGGAGAAGTGTTAACTTGAAAGCAATTCGGAAGGAACTCGGAGAAATAGTACAGCTTAGTGGTAGGTTGGATCAACATGGCAATGAATATGATTGATTCTTTTGATTCTTATGATATGGTGAGGCTTTACTGGTATTTTGTGGCAATACTCGAGTTTGGTGACCTGCATGAATTGGTTGAGTTAGAGGGATTCAGTTGTGATGGATTGGTCTTGTGCTAATGGGTTTCAAAGAGCTCTTGATGATTTCTACCACTTCTTGAGACGGATGTCTTCTACTAGCATGAAGAGTATGTCGCGTGTTGTGATTTTCTCTTGGATAGGATTCAAGTGGAAGGTTTCAGCTAATGGAATGTGCATCATGTTTGTAATTCGGGGTTGATAATGGGGTTTTTGTGTGTTCCTATGATGACATAATATATGCGGTGTGACGTGTGGGATTGAGGTTTGCATGTACGAGGTTGCAATTTTGTTCAAAGGGAAAGACATGAGTTTTAGACGGCATGGACTTGCCACCTGAGTAGGGTGCACATTTCAGAAGGCGCAATATGCTTTGACTTGCGGATGCTTGACTAGTATTGCGGTAATCACCTTGTTGGTTGGCTATTGATGATTAGATTTTGCTATGTGGCACGAAAGAATTAAGGAAGTATTTATCGTGAGATGATTGTTCTTGAGAGATGTATTAGTTATTTTGGTGGTAGAGTCAGGATCGGATATGAAGAGTTTTGTATTCTTGTGATTTGGAGACTGGGAGTCTCATAGGTAGACTATTCCTTGGTTATGAACTATGAAAATATGGCCAGAGTTAGACAATTGTTTATATGTGTTATGGATAGGTTTCTGTGGATCTTTGGCAAGGTTATCCACTCATTTTGGGAGGATCAAAATCGATTTGGAGGCCATTAGTAGGCCTAATGAGAATGTGTATTCTACATCAGATTGGATTTATTTACTCAGCACTGCTATTGTTGAGGGAAGTGTCATCGGCTAGAGTTGATCCTATTCATGTTCGGATATATTCCATGTGTTACTCTTCTATGCTACGATGGGTTATGAGATTATTTACTATTGACACACATGATGCAGTTTTATTTAGGATTTATGGTGGAATTTGAGCGAGGTGGCTTTTGGGGTGTTGAATAGTTGGTGGTGCTTTGGTTATGGTCTTCCTGTTGGTTTATATTGTGTTATACTTTCTCCATGGTTATGATCATTCACTTCACATGTTTGTAGTTGATATACATATGGAGGTTGATTGTGAGCATCATGGCTCGAGATATTTCATGTGGACCGGTGTTCAGATTGGGTCACGCATCATGGCGGAGTTATGTTAGAGTATAATTCTAGCGCTTATTTTGTATGTTTTATTTCTCCCTTGCATGATGGGTTCATAGCGTTGTGCTTTGTGGTATTATATGTCGAGCTTGCCGAACGGTTCTCTCAATTGATTTCTCTTTCCCCTTATTGGGTACATTTGAGTTGTTGCTTGTTTGGTGCACGGATTGCACGGTATGTGGCTTGAGGTGGTGCTGGTGTGGCTTGATGGTCAAACAACTTGTACTAGATGAGATGAGATTATTGGATCTAGAATGAGTGCGATCGGACTTGATTAAAGTATGCCTGGAAGAATAATGTCACTAGTCAGCTTAGAATTTGGCTATGGTTCTTGTAGGGCAAAAGAGCTCCACGACTTGTTTATCTGATGAGTGATTATGATTTTCTACATGTTATTTTCATCATTGGCAGTGTACAAAGGTTTTGGACAAGGTTTTATTTGATATGAGATTTGTTACATGTACTGGGTTAGTTATTGAGCAGCTATTGTGGTCGGAAGTTATTGCTATGAGTACTTGAGTTATGTGGTATATCGTGTGACTATGTCTCAGGTTATGGTTATGGATTGATTCGGTTTGTTCAAACTTATACAATGCATAGATGCGAGAATCAGGTCTTGTAATGGATTCCAGATATTGGAGATTTTATTCTATGTTTGATGCATTAATGTTGAAGTAAAGACCTTCAGTTATATTGTGTTGTCAGGCTTACATGGTTTGGGGTGATGTGGGATCACCCAGGGTATGTGTATGGTGAGTTAATTATGTGATTTGTTGACTTTGTTACGACTCTTGACACGTTTGAGGACGAACGTATATTTAAGTGGGGGAGAATGTAGCGATTCGACTGGTCATTTTGAGCATTTGCACTGAGTTTGGTGGTTTGTGGTCATGAGTAGCTTCATATGGTGTATTATGAATTGCATGTATCATCGATTATGGTTTTCGAGTAGTTCGGGATTGATTTGGAAGAATGATTCTCAATTTGGAAGCTTTAAGTTGGAAGAATTGACCAAGTTTGATATTTATGTAATTGACCTCGGATCAGAGTTTTTTTGATTCCGGATGCTGATTTTGGACTTGGGAGTATGCCTGGATTTGCATTTGGATGTTTCTAGAATATTTTGGCACTATTTGGCGAAGGTTGGCAATTTGAAGGTTTGAAAAATTCATAGGTTTGATCGGGAGTTGAATGCAATATTATCGAATTTATAATTGTTGTTCCAGGAAATGTGTCATGATGCTCTTTATCTCTCCTCGCTCTCTCTCTCTGTCCTCGCTCTCTAACTTCTCTATGCTCCCACCCACCCTCTCCACGCCGACGACCTACACCGGAAACAGTCGCCGATAAATCTGTGCCAGGTAAGTAGTCTTTTCTCTCTCCTCTCTCCCCCTTCTCCCCTTCTCTCTCCTCTCTTTCCCCCGTGCCGAAAACCCTCTCCTCTGTCGATACCCCCATATCCTTATCCTATTCTTTGCTACTCCCCCCTCTCTATCTTTCTCCCCTATATTTTTCTTTCCCCCCTTCTTTCTTTCTCCTTCCTTTCCCCTGCCCTCTACTCCCCCCTCTCTTGCCTTCCCGTTCACCTTCGCTACCCATAGTACAATGGTAGTAGCAGCAGAAGGACCCCCATTTCTTCTTCTCCTACCATTGTCCAGGTTAATTAGAGTAGCGCGTAGGGTTCGTGACATAGATTCAGCAGTGGAGGTACGTGGTGGAAACCGACGTCGTCTGGTTCTTCAGCAATGCCTCGACTCCCCGACTATATCCAGTTTCTTCCCCTCTAGATTTGGTACCGCTGGACATCCAGTTACACTTTCTTATCTCCCTTCCTTGATAGTAATTATTTGTCTACTTCGGATTGCTTACCTTTACCTGTCGATTAGTTGAGTTAATTCCATTATGTGGGTGTTTAATTGTACTTGTGCGTGTTATTCTTATATGTACTTGTAATTAGTGCTATAAGAAAAAAATTTAGTTTACTCCTTTAGTCTGACTATTACCTTGTATTAGTGATAAGTTTGGAGTTGTCCCCCTTAGAATCTGGTGGCTGGAGTAGTTGATGGAGGTGTAAGGTCTTGTCTTCATGTGAAGCAGGGGGCGAGGGTGGCGAGAGTGCTTCGAGGCTGAGAGTGGGGTCATGGAACATAGGTACTTTGACGGGCAAAACTATAGAGTTAGTGAAGATCCTCCAGAAGAGGATGATTAGCATTGCCTACATCCAGGAGATTAGGTGGGTGGGTTCTAGGGCACGGGATGTTGATAAGTATAAACTGTGGTATTTAGGTAGGGTGAGGGGTAAGAACGAGGTAGGTATTTCGGTGGATATAGAACTCCGGGATCTAGTGGTTGAGGTTAGGAGGGTGAACGATAGGATGATGGCTATTAAGCTAGTTGTTGGAGGGTTTACGTTGAATGTATTAGTGCCTACGCTCCTCAAGTAGGATTGGGCGAGGTGGTCAAAAGGTGTTTCTGGGATGAGCTGGATGAGGTTGTTAGTGGTATCCCGCTTAATGAGAAGCTGTTTATATGAGGGGACTTCAATGGCCACATCGGGTTGACTTCTGAGGGTTATGATGGTGTGAATGGCGGGTTCGGTTTTGGGGTTAGAAACGAAGGTGGTTTTTCGCTATTGGATTTTGCAAAGGCTTTTGATTTGGTAATAACTAAGTCGGGTTTTTGGAAGAAGGAGGAACATTTGGTGACATTTCATAGTACGGTTGCCAGGACCCAGATTGACTACCTACTCCTTAGGAGGTGAGATAACGTTCTTTGCACAAATTACAAGGTTATTCCAAGCGAGAATCTCTCAACTCAACATAGGCCCTTGGTGATGGATTTGGAGATTAGGAGGAAGAGGGTTGTGCCCGGTCTACCCAAGATCAAGTGGAGAGCCTTGACTAAGGACACAACTCGGGTGCTAGGGGAGAAGTTGGAGGATGTGGGGGCATGGAAGATTAGTGGGGATGCGAGTGGTATGTGGACTTTGAAGTGAACTGCATTAGGGAAGCTGCTAGAGGGGTGCTAAGGGTCTCAAAAGGTTACTTTGGAGGTCACAAAGGGGGATTGGCGATGGAATGATGAGGTCCAAGGAAAGGTAGAAGCCAAGAAAGCAGCGTACTTGAAACTGGTGGAGATCAAGGACGTAGAGTAGAAGAGGACGAACAAGGAGTGGTGTAAGAGGGCTAATAAATAGGCAAAGTTAGTGGTTACGGTGGCTAAAACGGAAGCATTTGGACGTTTGTACGAGGAACTTAGTGACAAGGGTGGAGATAAGAAGTTGTACAGGTTAGCGAATGTGAGAGAAAGGAAAGCCCATGATTTAGATCAGGTGAAATGCATCAAAGTTGAGTATGGCAGAGTATTGATGGATGATGCACATATTAGACATAGATGGTAGTCATACTTCTATAAACTCCTAAATGAAGAGGGGGATAGGGGTATTGTGTTGGATGATTTGAAGCACTCTAAGAGTTGTCGTAACTTTGGTTTTTGTAGGCGCATCAAAATGGGGAAGGTTGAGGGGGCTATGCGTAAGATGTGTAGGGGAAGAGCGACTGGGCCATATCAAATTCCGGTAGAATTTTGGAAGAGCGTGGGTAGAGCTGGCTTGAAATAACTTATGGGGTTGTTTAACACGATCTTCAGGATGAAGGAAATCCATGAGGAATGGAGGTGAAGTACGATGATTCCAGTGTAAAAGAACAAGGGAGATATCCAAAATTGTAACAACTATAGGGGTATCAAGCTACTGAGCCACACTATGAAAGTTTCGGAGACAGTGGTGGAAGTGAGGGTGAGGAAGAGCGTGTCTATTTTTGAAAACCAGTTCGGATTCATACCGGGATGTTTGACTACGGAAGCTATTCACTTTGAAAGGAGGTTGGTGGAGCAATATAGGTAGAGGAAGAGAGACTTACATATGAAGTTCATTGATCTAGAGAAGTGTATGATGGAGCTCTTATGGAGGTGCTTGGAGGCTAGGGGTGTTCCAGTGGCTTATACTAGGGTGATTAAGGACATGTATGATGGAGCTAAGACACGATTGAGGACCGGGGGAGGGGGGGGAGGGGAACTCAGACCACATTCCAGTTGTGATGGGGTTGCACCAGGGGTCGGCTCTTAGCCTCTTATTTGCCTTGGAATTGGACACGCTGACGAGCCACATTCAAGGGGAGGTGCCTTGGTGTATGTTATTTGAAGAATATTGTTTTGATTAACGAGACACGAGGCGGAGTTAATGTGAGACTGGAGGTTTTGAGACAAACCTTGGAGTCCAAAGGTTTCAAGTTGAGTAGGACCAAGACTGAGTACTTGGAGTGCATGTTCAGTGACAAAACTGAGGGTGCGGACGTGGAAGTGAGGCTTGATACACAAGTCATCCATAAGACAGCTAGTTTCAAGTACATTGGGTCTATTATCCAAGGAAATATGGAGATTGATGAGGATGTTGCTCATTGTATTGGAGGGATGGATGAAATGGAGACTCGTATCCGATGTTTTATGTGATAAGAATGTGCCACCTAAACGTAAGGGTAAGTTTTACAGAGTGGTTGTGAGACCTACCATGTTGTACGGAGCAGAGTGTTGACCAGTCAAGAACTCTCATGTCCATAAGATGAAGGTAACAGAAATGAGGATGTTGAGATGGATGTGCGGACGTACCAGGATAGATAAGATTAGAAATGAAGATATTTGGGACAAGATAGGAGTAGCCTCGGTGGAGGACACGATGTGGGAAGTGAGGCTTAGGTGGTTTGGGCATGTGAAAAGGAGAAGCACAGATGCTCTAGTGAGGAGGTGTGAGCGGTTGGCCTTGGGTGGTCTAAACATGGGTAGAGTTAGGCCAAAGAAGTATTGGGGAGAGGTTATTAGACAGGACTTGGCGTTGCTTCAGCTCACTAAGGACATGACCTTTGAAAGGAAGGTGTGGAGGTCGAAGATTAGGGTAGAAGGTTAGTAGGTAGTCAAGTGTGTGTCTTCCCCATACCAGTAGTAGTAGTTAGTCAGCCTTATTTTTCTTTTATTGACAGCCTTGGTTACTACATGTTTTCTTATTATATTGCCGTTGATAATGTCTGCTCTCTTGTTACCCCGTTATGGTTACTGCTTGTTTATTATTATCTTGCTAGTGGTATTGATATTGTTACTGCTTTTTTTTTCTTTCCTCGAGCCGAGGGTCTATCGGAAATAACCTCTCTACCCTCAAAGGTAGGGGTAAGGTCTGCATACATACTACCCTCCCCAGACCCCACTCGTAAGATTATACTAGGTTTGTTGTTGTTGCTATTGTGGATTGTTGTTCCAGGAATTGAAGAAGTTTCGTTATGTCATTTGGAACTTGTGTGAAAAATTTGAGGTGATTCCGAGATGTTTAGATATGTTCGGCGTAAGTTTGGAATTTGAAAGTCTGAAATAGTTCATTAAGCTTGATTTGAGGTACGATTCATGGTTTTGATGTTATTATGTATGATTTGAGTCCTTGAGTAGGTTTGTATTATGATTTGGGACTTGTTTGTATGTTCGGATGAGATCTCGAGGGCTAGGGTGAATTTTGGGGTGGTTTCGGATCATTTCTAAAGCATTTCGTGTTGATTGTTTGCTAGTTTAAGGTAAGTCATCACAATTACGAGAAGGCAATTGCTTTTGAAAAGAGTTAGGTGTGTTGTTCTAGGTGTTTGCGGTAGGGTGATCGCATTCAAGAAGGCTGCTAATGGTCCATGTGATTTATTCATCGCGTTCGTGGTAAGGTGTCCATGTTCACAAAGAGTGGTCTGGCCTGTGCATTGCGTTCGCGAGGTCTTGGACGCTAATGCAAAGGGTTATTCTGTGGGCTATGAGGTTTGCGCTTCGTGAACGCGAGGCTTACTCCACGTTCACGAAGGTATCCCTCGAGCAGATCTATAAGTACTCTATTTTCGGACTCTTAGTTATTTTATCACATTTTGAGTTATAGAGCTCGGATCTGGGCGATTCTGGAGGGAATTTTTACCACATGGATTGGGGTAAGTATTTTTGACTCTACTTTGATTATATTACATGATTCTTTCTTCGATTTCCGCATTTGATTGATGATTCTAAAAGAAAAATTAGTTATTTTTGTCTAAACTTTACTAAAGTTAATTATTGAGTTTTGAACATCGATTCGGAGTCGGAACATTTTTTTCTTATGGCATTATTTGATGTTTTTGAGTTACATCATTCGCGCAGGATGGCATTTCTAGGGTATTGTTTGGCTTGATCGATATTTGATTTGTCTTGCTTGAGGTAAGTATATTACCTAAACTTCGTTAAGGCACTAGTTGCCTGAGTTATTTGCGATAGCTACGTGCTATGAGTGCGCATATGTATGGGGTTTGAGCCCATGTGCGAGCACCATGGTATTTATCCATGCTAGGGGTAGTGCTTAAGCTATGACATGCCTTGAATTAATGATTCTCATATTTCCAACCCCGTTGTGAACTATTTGATCCATGTTTGAGGTCAAATAGAGGCTAATCGACTGAATGAACTTGATAATTTCTATTTCTATGATAAAATTGCTGATTTGAGCTATGATAGCACACTTTACACATGCACACACTTTAGCACGTCATTTATACTAGTTCAGGAGCATGAAAGATGATATTCATTGATCATATACATGTATTCTTGTATATTTGCTTCTGTGTGATATGATTTAGACTGGATGCCTGTGACCACGCAGGGAGGATTATTGTTATGCCTGTGACCACACCGGACAAATTGTGTTGTTATGTCTGTGACCACGCCGGGAGGATTGTGTTGTTATGCCTGTGACCACACCGGGTGGATTGTGATATAGCCTGTGACCCCGCTGGGCGATTATGATATTGAGCCTATGACCACGCCGGGCTGATAGAATGTTGAATTGGTCGTGCTGCGTGTGGATATGGATACATCACCCTAGGGTCACCCTCTCATATTTCTCTCGTGATGGTGTATACGCGGATTGTGAGAAACTAATAGGTTTTTGGTTTATGTGAGTTCTTGGAGAGCTGGTGACTGGATTTGGTTGGTTACTAAGATTTTGATGTAGGCCTGAGAGTCGTGATGTGATTTCTATTTAGATTGGGTTGCGCGCTGCAACGAATTGATATTTGATTATTGCATTCCTTCTTTACTTGCAATATTTGGTTGTTTACCTTATTTATTTTCATATCTGCCCTATATGCTGGATTGTTGATTGAGCATAATACGTTAAGGAAATATTATGCACCAAGGTGGTCTTATCTGTAATTTCATGATTCATTCATATTACTGTTCTGTACTTGTTGGAAATTATGAGTTGTACCGGTGATTGGCGAGTATCATTTACAATTCCTTCTTCTATTACCTTGCCGAGGTTAGTTATGATACTTATTGAGTATATGAGGTAGGTTGTACTCATACTACACTTATTCACCTTGCTCGCAAATCTTGGATCTGATGCTGCTGATTATGGCAGGAGCTAGCATTGAAGATGTACCCAATTTTCGGACTTAGCTACCACTTGTACTTGGTAGTTTAGATTTGAGTTCTGTTTATGTATATTTCAAACATACGTTGTAAATATTGTCACACTAGTTTTTTAAATCTAAAGTCTTAGTGGCTCATGACTTGTACTATCAATCCTTGGTATTTTGTATAGAAGTTCAATTATTTTACTCATTGGCTATTATTATTCTCATTTGAGTTGTGTTGGATGTTATTTGGCATACCTAGTGGGTTGGGTTAGGTGCCATCATGACTAGATGAATTTTGGATCGTGACAAGCTCGTAGGTGACCATTTGATATCGAGTACTAAAAGTAAATCTCTTACAGAATAAGTAGGAATGAACTAGATATGTAAGCTTCAAGTCGCGATAAAGTCACACGATAAGGAATCAAGAAAGGGGATGTTTTCTAACAATTCGATAGCCTCTCGAAGATAAGTACAACGTCTGTATTCCGATCCTCAAGACTCTAGAAAACTTGGTCATGACTCGTAAAACCTATGAACCTAGAGCTCTGATACCAACTTGTTACGACTCAAATCCCACCCAAGGGGTCATGATGGCATCTAATCTCTAAGACTAGGTAAGCCTATCACTTAACAACATTAATTCAGCAAAACATGATATAATAAGATAAAAATTTATATAAAAGCGAAAATAGAGTTAACACAAGCCGAAAGGGGAATACTCAATACATCTACCCAGAACTAGAAAGTACATAGTCATGAGATCTAACAGAATACAGACGAAATATTCAAAATACAATATTGTTCGAATATAAAATTAACAGTATCAACATAAAGGATGAGACTTCAAGGGATTGCAACTACACGCAGCTCTACCTTGTAACCTCATGACCGATGCAAGTTCTCACTCTCAAGATCCGCTGCCTCCAACACCTGGACCTGCACAAAAATATGTAGAAGTATAGTATGAGTACACCACATTCGGTACTCAGTAAATATCAGACTAAACTCGATGAAGTAATGACGAAGTTCAAGTCATATGATACTCATTAGTCAATAACCTGTGTGATATATCAATAACTGGCAACAAAATATGTAAGGGAAACAATATCAACCATCTCGTAGAACATATGATAATAACTAGATGTAGAAAAACCATCTTTGTCAACAAATCATTAAATGTGATAGCATGTCATATTCAGCAAACAACAAATTAAAAATACAAGACGGAGTTTTAAGAAAACATGCATATGATTAGACTATCAACCCCGTTGCAACACATAAATCACATCAAGAACGACACCCCCAAATTATCACATAATATCATCAACAATACCACTCTTATTTCGCCCCATGTGAACATAACAATAAAATCCTCTCCTTATTTCATCACATGCTCATATCACCACCCTTATTTCACCACATGGGCAACTCGAGAAAATGCCACCCTTATTTCACCCCATATACACAACAATATTCACAATCGCACGGCAAAGACCTCGTGTTGACATCTAAATTAATCCTCTCAACATGTTTACATGTGCCACAATTATCATAAAATAATAATATAAAAGTTTCATCAAAGATATAAGCTCACAACTTATCAACAAAGTGCACAAAGACATGTCAATAACATAAAGATGCGGATGGGTGTTCAACACATAAAGCATGACTATGACTAAATCGATTGTAGCGAGTATGATCATGTAGTCACAAAGTGATTTAAGCATGTTTTATATGAAGTACATCATCAAATTAAGGCATATTGATAGCCTAAGATCTTATCCGGTCATAAGCCACACATAGCACCCGTGTACGCGCTCATCACGCCGTGTACACATCACTTTTCACATAACACGAATAAACAATTAAGGCCAAATCCTAAGGGGTATTCCCCCACACAAGGTTAGGCAAGATACTTACCTCAAACAAGCCAAATCAATACTCTAAAACCCTTGCCTCGCAAATAGACCTCTGAACGGTCCAAATCTAGCCAAGAACAACTCAATAACATTAAACACGACTATAGAAATCGATTCCAAGCAATAAAGCTCCAATTTTGATCAAATGGCAAAGTCAACCAAAAAGTCATTTCGGGCCCGTACCCCTGGAACACGACAAAAGTCACAAATTCTGATTATCCATTCTAATACGAGTCCAAATATATGAGTTTTATCCAAATTCACTTCAAATCGGGCTTCAAATCCCAAATAATCATTCTCCAATATTTCCTACAAAAACTCCAATTTTTCCCTTAAATTTCACCAACTAAAATTCAAAATCATGAAATAAAATCACATCCAAGTCAATAATATTTACCCCAATCTAAATGGTGAAAATCGCCTCAATCCGAGCTCCCAATCTCAAAATATGACAAATTGAAGCTAACCCTCAATAAAATACACTCTTCCCAGTGATTCTCGCTTCTGCGGTCCATTTGTCGCTTTTGCGACACTGCATCTGCAGCAAAAACCTCACAGATGCGGAATCCACTTATGTCCCGACCTTCTGCTTCTGCAGACAATCCTCCGCTTTTGCGTACTTTCTTTTGCAGGAAATATTTCGCAGATGCGGGCTTCCAGCTCACCAGCCAACTTTGCTTCTGTGACCACCTCATCGCATCTGCGCTCTCGCAAATGATCACTGAGAGAGCAGATGCGCAGCGAAACTACCCTGCCCAGCCATTCTATGCATTCCCGGTCATTAATCTGCGCCTGCAGACCAAACCTCGCAGGTGTGAAAATACCATACCAAAACTACCAACCTTCTCCCAAGTGATCCAAAATAAATGCGAAATACATCCAAGCCTCTCCGGACCCCGTCCAACCACACCAATTAGTCCCAAAATATAACACGGACCTGATCGAGGTCTTAAATCACATAAAGTAACATCAAAATCACAAATCATATCACAATTCAAGCTTAATGAATTAATCAAACATTCAACTTCCAATTTTCATGCCAAACCACGTCTAACCAATGCAGAATGACCTCATATTTTGCACACAAGTTTCAAATGACATAACGAACCTATTCCAACTCCCGAAAAAATAATTCGAACCCAATAAATATTAAAGTCAACACCCGGTCAAATCTATAAACCTTCCGAACCTTCAACTTTTTAACTTTCGTCAATTAGAGCCAAATCAACCTAGGAACCTCCAAATACAAATTCGTACATACACGTAAGTCTAAAATCACCATACAAATCTATTGCAACCATCAAAACACAAATCCAAGACCGTTTACTCAAAAGTCAAACCTTGGTCAAGCCTTCCAACTTAAAGCTTCTGAATTGAAAATCACTCTCCCAAATAAACTCCGAACCTCTCAAAAATGAAAACCATCTATATACGCGAGTCATAATGCATAATGTAAAACTACTCAAAGTCTCAAACCCCAGAACGAAGTGCTAAACCTCAAAACGATACAGTCGGGTCGTTATAAGTTATTGATGAGAGTAGCAATGATTTTCTTTTCTAGTAACATCTTGTATCTAATTTTTACATTTTTTTTATTAACTTTGTATTTTTTTGCAAATTCACTAAGCTTTTATAAATTCAGCTTCCTGTATACATGAGGATGTTCTTGGCTTGCTGTCAGTTTATGACTTTGAATATAGTGAGTCTCAAATTGTTACAATAACATAAAAGTTTGTTGCTACTTGCTACGACATGAAGCGGACTCAATCAAGAACCTGTGGACCCGAAAGTGCCTTCTGGTATGTAAATTATTTAGAATAGTGATGTTGATTATTTTTTTATATGTTCAGCATCCTGTCTTGCTGGGGTTGGCTTGCTATCAGATTCTAACCTCAAAATATAGTGTGTCTCAAATTGCTGCCATAACACATATGTTTGCTGTTAAGACAACAGGTGGACTCAGTAAGAAATCTGTGAACCCCAAAGTGCCTTTTGGTATGTAAATTACTAATTTGGATAATTATTTTCCTTTTATTTTTTAGGATAATGATGTTGATTATACTGTTATATATTTAGCATCTAGTCTTGGTAGTATTACATTTACCTTTATGTTAAAAAAAAGAGATTCCCAGTAACATAAGATACCCATAGAGTATATCAATGTACTATATAGGTAGACAATTGTACTACTTTATGTGTATTTTTACTGACATCTGTATGCTTATTTTCATACACAAAGGGAAGCAGATAATGTTAATCAGTTTGCAATTGATCTGTTGAGACAAGATATCCTCGACAGGCAAAACATGATGTTACGGATTCTGACATTGGTCAATTGGAGCAAGAGGTTCCCGCTCAAAGACTTCATGATGTTAATGATTTTCAACCTGATCTGGAGACAGAAGGAAGTATCGTGCATGCAACTGATGATGTTTAAAAGTATAGGACTAAAGTTCACTACATAGGCAACAACACATGACGATACCAGACGATATGCCTGTTGAGAAAACACCTATAGTTCCGCCACCGGACAAGCGCACTACAACTGTAAATTAGCTATTATTTTTGAATGACTGGGAATCCAGTGCTAGTGCGGTTGGAGGATCCTCCAAGGTTATTAAAGGAAGGTTACCCTTTGTAGAAAAAAAAATCATTTCCTACTGATTTTAAGCTTACGATTGCGTTCTCAAACTTTGTTGAAACAAGAATGTGAATGGGAAAATGCGTATTCTTTTCCACATGCTTTTGGTTTTAAATTTTCTTAAAATTTCGTGATGTTCCTTAACCGTATCTTCTTCTATATTAAATAATGATGTATATTCAGATGAAGTTAGGAAGTTGGTCCCTTATTTTGATTTTGAAGTAGAACATTGTGTACTGTCAAAACAGATTTGAGTCAGTCGTACGGACTGGTCGAGACGATAATGTTTCGATCAAAGGATATCTGCATGACAAGCTCGGTCAAGGTCCGAAGTAAGGGCGTCGAGCTTCGAGCTCTAAGACCGATCAATGACAAGCTCGGTATCATTATCGAGCTCATATCCAAATCGAACTACGAGGCAAAGCGGAGATTATCGAATATGAATGGAACGACCAACACTCACCCCGAATACCGAGACCCCAAGTCAGAATCGAGCTCAGACCAAGGCCGAGGGCTCGATCCAATACCGAGCTCGAACCAGTATCGAGCTCGCAGCCTAGGGCCGTTGCAACCGCACTATGGGGAGTGAATCTTGGCAGAAATCGAGAAAAAGACAATACATCATGGGCTCTCCACTACGTATTCTTTATTATATATAAAGTAGGATCCCTCTACTATAAGAGGAACATGGATTGTAAGCAAGCGACATACACTCTGTAACAAAAGATCACTTCTCATATTGAAAGATATCCCCTTGTGCTCGTTTTATTTTATCTTATCCATTCTTCTTGCTCATTATTCTCATTCTCATAGTCAAGAACATAGATATTACTATTTCTCTATATGGTTTGTATCAAATTATATCACATATCGTTAGAACCATACTCAAATTTAACTTTATCCGATTTTCCGGCTACTAAGCCTACGAGCTACTTTTATTTCGAGTTCGAACAAGCACTCACTCGACCATTATGCCTACGGGCTACATTGCATCGAGTTCGAATCATTCACTCGACTGGTAAGCCTACGAGCTACTTTTATTTCGAGTTCGAACAAGCACTCACTCGACCACTAAGCCTACAGGCTACTTCGACCATTACGCCTACGGGCTGTATTGCATCGAGTTCGAATCATTCACTCTACTACTAAGCTTGCGGGCTACTTTTATTTCGATTTCGAGCAAGTACTCACTCGACTATTATGCCTACGGGCTACATTATTTCGAGCAAAACTACTCATTTCTTCGAATTAAAACGAACACTTGACTATTTAAGCTGAAGGATGTTCGAGCCCGATAAAGCAAACGGGACTACCCACAAGGCCCGAAGGTAACAGAGATTTAAATTCAAACTATCTATTTAGTTTGAAAGGCTATTTTTCTTCAAAAAGAAGAAAGATTTATATTTACAAATTTTTTGTACAGAGGCGGCTACTCTTCCAAAAGGAAGTTCTTTATACAAAAACCGAAAGCGGTATCAAAAGAACGCAGCGATCGACCTAAGGCCCTAAATAACTCAATCTTCATTGGAGGCCGTATTCTCGGCATCGTCCTCGTCTTCAGACTCCCCCGCGTCATCGGAGTCCTCCTCAAGAAAGGCCAACCTCCGAGCTTTGTTCTCCTCCGCCCTCGTGACTTCAATCTCGGCCCCAACATCGAAGCCCTGAGCTCTGACCTCCCCGAGAGCCTCTCTCCGAGCCTGCCACTTTGCGTGTTCGACCATGCTCGCAGCTTTGCCTTGGTTAACCTCGACATCGATCCTGAACTGAGCCACTTTGGCATCGGCTCTTTTGTTAGCCTCGATCACTTCAGATGCTGAAGCTGTTTCATCTTTTCGATCAGCCCCAAAGCATTTTCTTTCACAAATTGAAGTTGAACATCGGACAGCTCCAACTGACTTTCAACGGCTTCCTTTTTTGAGGCAAGGTTATCCATACACTTTTTAAATTCTTCTGCCTCAGCCAATAGCGTATCTACCTGTGAGTTAACCCGTCAAATCTGCTCGATCCTCTGCCAAACCTGCAGAATCGGATCGTTAGTGGTTATCTCTTTTTCATCTTCACTATCATGGAACATTCGGAATACCTGCTCAGCTATCTCCTCATGCTCTTCCCGAGCCGCTGTCAAATCTGCTCGAAGTTTTTCACTAAGAAGCTTGTACGAGTCACTCTTCTCAGTGAGGCTCTGAACCTCTGCATCATGGTCCTCCCTGATTCGAAGAAAGGCCTCGTGATGCAACACCGAATCCTGCAAATAAAAGGAGAAACATTAGAATTACCTGCAACCCTGTGTAAAAGAAGCGGCAAAAACGCCATCAGAGTTACCCGATTCAAAGCATGTTGGGCCTCGTTGAAGAGACAGGCGGGCCCCACCGCAATCTTCACTAATTTATCTTCTTCGGTCACCAAGGACCGAAGGTAACTGGCAATCCCCACAGGGGAAGAAAAAATTCGGGTATCCGCAGGTACGGAGAGCACTATCTTCCGCCTTCGGTCGAGATCAATACTCAGGGCCTGAAATCAGTCCACCAGTTTATGAATCGATGAAGGCTTGGTGGAACCCGACCACAATGATTATTTGGGTACCAACATTCCACCAAAACCGGTAACCTCCTCCGAGGCACCTGACTCGAGCCCCTCCAAAAAATCATGGATATCGGCCGACTCCTGAATACCCTTATAGGACCGATCCTCAAACATGATGGCCTCTCGAATCATGGCATCCAAAATTTGAGGGGATCCTCCAATGTCAACTATCCTGAAATCATCCCTTGAAATATATTCTACTGCCCGAGAAGATCCACCCTCGGTATCCCTTTCAATCATCTTAGCTCGAGAAGGGATAATCTCGGCTTCTTCTTGTTCTGGGATTATGGCCAAGGTTCCCTGATTTGCTTCCACCAAATTGAAAGACTATTGAATCACAACATTAGCCCGTACGCAGGCTAAATTCTCTTCTCCTTCTTCGGGCTCGTCCCTTAAATGGCGGACCGCTTTTGAAGACATAACACCAGTGCCCCCTTCAGCTTTCGATATCTCTTAGCCGGTTTCTTCTTTTCCGAGCTCGGGGAGCCCGATACATCTTTTCTCTTCCTTTCTTTCACCTGATTCAGGACAGGAACTTCTTCGCCACCAGATGGAGGCCTCATGAATACATCTTTCCCAAGTCCTACAAAAGGGAAGAGGGAGATTTACCATACAAACCGATGAAGAGACAAGTCAAAAATAAGATTTACCATGACTGCTGGCCTCCCATCAACCCTTTGATAATTTGACCCAAGCAAGCTCAGAGTATGGTCTCTGCAACACCAGGCTTTAGACCCATTGTCTAAGATCCAGGATCGGTTCTGGCATTCAAGCTACGACTGTGATAAGGAAAAATGGATCAACAAAATAGAAAGCAATCACAAAATCAAAACGGGCAAAGAGAAACGTTTACTCACGGCTCATATTCCATTTCTCGGGAAATGGCAAGTCATCGGCAGGGATCAGATCCGAGGTTCTGATTCGAACAAAACGGCCCATCCAACCCCGATCCCGGGTCTCATCTATGCTTGAGAATGGCACTTTGGTTGCTCAGCGAGCAAGCTTGATCAGCCCTCCTCGATAAAGTCGGGGACTGTAAAGACGCATAAGATGATCGAGGGTGAAGATACGCCCCTCGACCTTGCTCGAGAAAAATCGAAGAAGAATCACTATCCTCCAAAATGAAGGGTGGATTTGGCTGAGGGTCACATCGTACCTCTTACAAAAGGCAACGATGATAGGGTCTAGGGGTCCCAACGTGAAAGGATAAGTATAAACACTTAAGAACCCTTCAACGTAGGTAGTAATTGATTCATCGGGCGATGGGATTACTACGAGTTTATTATCCCAGTTGCATTCTTGTATGACTTTATCAAGAACTTTTTCGGTGATTGAACATTGGTACCTCGACATCGGCTTACACCAACCCGGTCTCGGAGAAGGCTTTTCAATTTTAAAATTGCCTACAGTCGAACACCCAACTGGAATGAATTTCTCAGGGCGGGGCTCTTCCACATCCTTGCCACCAGCAGGTCAAGATGAAGACGCGGTCTCTTTTTGCGGAACAGTTTTAGATGTTTTTGTGAAAGTATTTGGTGTTCTAAGGAAGAGTTTGCAGTAAAACTCACAGAATTTACAGGCAGAAAACTAAGAAAAGAAGAAAAGGAACTTGAAAATTTTGGAAGATTGAAGACGTAAAAATGATGAATGGATGAAGAAAATGCTATTTATAGATTGAAGCAATGACGGTTCAATATCAGAGGTGGCTGACCACCGTCTGACACCCTAAATGCCTCAGTAAAACTAAACCGATGGGACAACTATTACATACGTCATGGTCGGGATCGATGAAAACGTCAGTATATATCTGATTGAGCTGTTGGGAAAATATATCGTTTCTCGCCACATATTTTTTCGAGAAAAGAGGGGACTATCTGTGTATGGTCAAAACCAATTTGAGTCAGTCATACGGACTGGTCGAGACGATAATGTTTTGATCAAAGGATATCTGCATGACAAGCTCGGTCAAGGTCTGAAGTAAGGACGTCGAGCTTCGAGCTCTAAGACCGATCAATGACAAGCTCGGTATCATTGTCGAGCTCATATCCAAATCGAACTATGAGGCATAGCGGAGTATATAGTATACTGTAAGAGTATATAGTATTCTGTAATAGTATATTTCAAGTTCTTTCGTAATCTTTGCTCTGGACCTCTCCTCTTTAGCTATCTCTCAAAGTCTCGAATACGCAGCCAGTGGTAGAAGTACCGGACCTCCGGTGACCACCGGATCAGGTAAGACCCCCACCCCACTGCCACCCACCCCACCCTTGTCTTCTTTTCCTCTCTCTCCTGCTTTCTTCTTCTTCTCCGTTACTCCCCTCCCTGCCTTTTGCTTTCCAGATCTGCCCCTCCCCCCTTTTTTATATTTCCCTTTTCTTCTTTTCCTTTATTTCTCTCCCCTATACCTCATCTCTTCCACCCCCTGTCCCCCTATTTTCTGGCGCACTGATCTAGCCTAGCGGTAGTGGTGGTGGTGGCTGAGACAATTTTCTGGCGAGCCTCGGGCGAATCGGGCGGGAACTTCCAAAATATAGTTGTTGTGAACAACACCTTTCTCGGCACTCGTTGTGACTTCAGGTTCTATTGTTCTTGCTTCGAATTTACTATTCTACTCGCGGGAGTTAGTACCTACCATTTTCCAGTTTCCCTTTGTTGTGTGAGTTAAATTGCTGTTATCTTACTTCGTATTAGTTTATTCACCATATTAGTGTGCCTGTTGTTGCAACTTGTATTATTCTAGTTTGGTCTGTTGCCTTGTGTGTGATAGTGATTCCCCTTACTCTGCCGTTGGTATAGTGGCTGTGGTCTGGGATGGTCGAGTGAGGTCATGTCCTCGGGGGGACGGGGGTGGGGCGGGAGGTAGCGCAGGGTTTAGGGGGTGGGGCAGGAGGCAAGGGAGGTAAAGGGAACAAGGGTGTCTGTAGGATGAGAATTGGGTCATGGTACATAGGTACATTGACGGGTAAATCTATAGAGTTGGAGAAGATCCTCCAGAAGAGGATGGTCAATATAGCGTGTGTCCAGGAGACAAGGTTGGTAGGGTCGAGGGTGAGGGACGCAGACGGGTATAAACTTTGGTACTCAAGAGTCCAGAAAGGTAAGAATGGAGTGGGCATCTTGGTGGATAGGGAACTTAGAGAGTCTGTGGTTGAGGTTAGACGAGTGAATGATAGATTGATGATTATTAAGTTGGTGGTTGGAGAGTACACCCTAAATGCTGTTAGCGCCTATGCGCTGCATGTGGGCCTAGATGAGGAGGTTAAACGATGGTTCTGGGAAGGTTTAGACGAGATTGTGCACCAGGTTCCGCCTGCTGAGAAGTTATTCATAGGAGGGGATTTCAATGGGCATATTGGGTCGACCGTAGGTGGTTATGGCGAGGTGCACGGAGGCTTCGGTTTTGGGGAGAGGAACGGAGGAGGTACATCATTGTTGGACTTCACTAAAGCTTTTGGGTTGGTGATTGCGAAATCTAGCTTTCGGAAGAGGGAGGGGCATTTGGTTACTTTTCAAAATGTAGTGGTGAAGACTCAGATTGACTATCTCCTCCTCAGGAGGTGTAACAGAGGGTTGTGCAAGGATTGCAAGGTGATTCTAGGTGAGATACTAGCGACGCAGCATAGGCTCTTGGTGATGGACGTTGGTATTATGTTAAAGAGGAGGAAAAGGTCTACTCGAGGAAGACCGAGAATCAGGTGGGGAGTCTTAACTAAGGATAAAGCCCAAGCGTTGGAGGGGCAGTTGTCGGCTATGGGAGCTTGGAGGAGCAGTGGTGATGTTGGCATTATGTGGTCAGCGACAGCAGACTGTATTAGGGAGGCTGCGAGAGAGGTGTTAGGGGTCTCGACGGGCGTCTCTGGTGGGCATAGTGGAGACTGGTGGTGGAATGAAGTGGCCCAAGGTAAAGTGAAAGCAAAGAAGGCGGCGTACATGAAGTTAGAGGGGAGCATAGGTGAGTAGGAGAGGCGAGCGTGCATGGAGAGGTATAAGGCAGCTAGGAAGGAGGCTAAGTTGGCGGTCATGGAGGCTAAGACTGCGGCTTATGATCGTATGTACGAGGAATTGGGGAAAAAAGGTGGGGAGAAGAAGTTATTCTGGCTGGCCAAGTTGAGAGAGAGGAAGGCTCGGGATTTGGACCACGTGAGATGCATCAAGGACGAAGATGGTAGAGTATTGATGGAAGATGCCCAGATTAAGAAGAGATGTCAGACTTACTTTCATAAACTTCTGAATGAAGAAGGGGATCGGGATATTGTGCTAGGCTAATTGGAGCATTCCGAGAGTCACCGTGACTTTGGGTATTGTAGGCGTATCGAGGTTGAGGAGGTCATGGGAGCTATACTAGATGAGTAGGGGCAGAGCGACCGGGCCAGACGAGATTCCGATGGAATTTTGGAAGTGTGTGGGGAGAGCAGGTTTGGAGTGGTTGAATAGGTTGTTTAATGTTATTTTTAAGTTGAAAAGGATGCCAGATGAGTGGAGGTGGATTACGGTGGTTCCATTGTATAAGAACAAAGGTGATATCCAGAGTTATAACAATTATAGGGGTAAGAAATTACTGAGTCATACCATGAAGGTGTGAGAGATGGTGGTTGAAGCGAGGGTAAGGATGACACTGTCTGTATCCGACAACCAGTTAGGGTTCATGCCGGGTTGTTCAACTACAGATGCTATACACCTTGTTAGAAGGTTGGTGGAACTGTACAGAGAGAGGAAGAAGGATCTGCACATGGTGTTTATTGACCTAGAGAAAGCGTATGACAAGGTTCCTAGAGAAGTTCTCTGGAGATGCCTGGAGGTAAAAGGTGTGTCGGTTCCCTACATTATGGTGATTAAGGACATGTATGATGGGGCTAAGAATCGGGTTAGGACAGTAGGAGGCGACTCTGAGAATTTTCCGGTTGTAATGGGGTTACACCAAGGTTCTACGCTGAGTCCATTCTTATTCGCCCTGCTGATGGACACGCTAACACACCATATTCAAGGGGATCTGCCATGGTGCATGCTATTCGTCGATCACATAGTTCTGATTGATGAGTAACGAGCCAGTATTAATGAGAGGCTGAGATTTGGAGACATGCTCTTGAGTCTAAGGGTTTCAAACTGAGCAGGACGAAGACGGAATACCTGGAATGTAAGTTCAGCGCTGAGCTAGGGAAAGTGGGCGTGGATGTGAGGCTTGATTCGCAAGTCATCCCGAGTAGAAGCAGCTTCAAGTACCTTGGTTCGGTTATCCAAGGGGAGGGGAGATCGACGAGAATGCCACACACCGTATTGGGGTAGGATGGATGAAGTGGAGGTTAGCATCTGGAGTCTTGTGTGATAAGAGAGTGCCACCGATACTCAAAGGTAAGTTCTATAAAGCGGTGGTTAGACCGGCCATGATGTATGGGGCTGAATGTTGGCCCGTTAAGAACTCCCATATCCAGAAGATGAAAGTAGCATAAATGAGGATGTTGCGATGGATGTGCGGGCACACTAGGATAGATAAGATTAGGAATGATGATATTCGGGAGAAGATGCGCATGGCTCCCATTGATGACAAGATGTGGGAAGCGAGGCTTAGATGGTTCGAACATGTTCAGAGGAGAAGCCCAGATGCTCCGGTACGGAGGTGTGAGTGGTTGTTTGTGGAGGGCACGAGAATAGGTAGAGGGCGGCCTAAGAAGTATTGGGGAGAGGTGATTAGGCAGGATATGGCGAGGCTCCAGATTTTCGAGGACATAATACTTGATAGGAAGATGTGGAGGTCGAGTATTTAGATTGTAGATTAGGAGATAGTTGAGTTGTGCCTTACTTCGTACCATTGTGGGACTAGCCATGTAGATTTTTGTCTAAGATAGATAGTGGCAATTTTGTATCTTACTATTTTGCTTTTCAGTGTAGGTCTTATTTACTAGCTATCGCTTTTGCTTTGCATCTTTCTTCTAGATTTCATAGTGTTCTTATTTTTCTTATGATTGTTGTGGTGATACTAATATTGTCTCCCTTTGCTTTGCATCTTTCTTCTAGATTTCATGATGTTCCTATTTTTCCTATGATTGTTGTTGTGATACTAATACTCTCCTTTTTGTCCTTTTGTCTTTTTATTTTTTTGAGCCGATGGTCTTTCGAAAACAGCCTCTCTACTCCTTCGGGGTAGGGGTAAAGTCTGCGTATACACTACCCTCCCCATACCCCATTAATAAGATTTTACTGGGTTGTTGTTGTTGTTGTTGTTGTTGTAACAGTATATTTCAACAGTTTTGGCATAATTTTGTGCAACATATTGATTTTTGCAGTACTTGAATGTTACAACCATAGGAAGAAGGTAAAATATGTAATTCATATGACAATAAATGACACAACAATAGATATCTTATTTAATAAGATCATTCAAAAGGTTTATGTAGAATTTGTGGGAAAAAAATGAAAATCATAATATTTATAGATCAGTTGATATCATGGAGTAAGTTAAAAGGATTTCGCATGTACTACAACACTCTGTGGCATCAGGTCGATCATATACTCTTCTCCTACTAATTTTCTAGGAAAGTGGCACTGGATATTGGGGTCTATATCATTTCATGAGAGAAATTATTATCTTGCAACTCCCTGCATAATCCACACAACATAAAATCTATTCAAAAAGTGGTAGAGGCATATGCTATCTTGATCCCCATGCTTTTGGATACCATTGTCTATTATAGCCAAAGAAATATTATTTTTCTAGAAAATAGTCTATATATGGGAAAGAAGTTGACTAATTCACTTTGAGATTGAAATAATTATAAATCTGCCAAGATATAATAATTCGTAAGATTTTTTTCTTCTTTTCTTTTTGACTTATAGTCGTCATTCCTTTTATCGCTTCTGTTGTTGAGTGATTTAATATTCTATTCATTTATTTTATTTGGATATTGTGTGGCATATGTTGCATGCTTTAACGAGTACATTATTAAGGGCCTTCCAATTCTTGTTACAAATTTTAATATGGATGCTCTTCGAGCAAGTTTTGATATCCTATTATATCATTATGGGAGGAACCAGCTGTTGCAAGATGAATCAAGTGAGTCCAAGGCTCCAAAAGATAAATCGTGAAAAGAAGCACAAGAAGTTGTATAGGTCTGTTTATTTTTGGATTAATATTAGTGCAAGAATATTATAGGTCTAACTGTTTGGATAAAGTATGGTATTTTTACTATTGTGTTTATGTTGTGCATACCCCTATACATACATACATACATACATACATATATATATATATATATATATATATATATATATATATATATAGAGAGAGAGAGAGAGAGAGAGATATTTTCTTTTAGAACTATAATGCTTCGTTAAGAGGGCAATTAAAAGGATGAATTATGTTCATCTTGAAGTTACAATTGTGAGTTATGATTTTAACTATAAATTTTTGAGTTGCGTTTTTTGTATTAATAATTATTGTCAATTTGAGTTTTCTATTATTTTTGGGATTGATGAACTTTGACATTACATTTTGTGAAGAACTGCCGCCATACATTTTGAGTTGGAAATTTATTTTTTAGTATTGAATGTTATGTAATGAACTTGGACTATACAGAATGA
This sequence comes from Nicotiana tomentosiformis, assembly GCF_000390325.3. Taxonomy (NCBI): domain Eukaryota; kingdom Viridiplantae; phylum Streptophyta; class Magnoliopsida; order Solanales; family Solanaceae; genus Nicotiana; species Nicotiana tomentosiformis. The sequence goes on from NC_090817.1 coordinate 44,909,098, forward strand.
ACTTGAACTCTTTCTTAGTAGTATACAAAACTCATATAAAGATAGCAGATTTGTAGGAATCTCTTTTATTTCTTTTGTTAGTTAGCACCTGATATACATGTCTTGGAATGATACAACAAGTATTCTCTCTGATTACATGGTATCAGAGCACATATGCTCGATCTTGTTTTGGCACTGTTTCAGATCTTGGTCTAAAATAGTTCGAAGCTTTGAATCAATCAATTTAGAGTGGTGATTCTTATTCACCGAAACCATAAGAGGAGGCAAAACAGTCTTTCTAGTCGGCCAGCCTTCTCAGGCAACTAGATGTGAAGGGAGTAGCCGTCACGCACCAGCTGTTTCTGCATGTTCGTCACGCACCAGCGCGTGAATGAGCGTGCACCGATAAATTTATTTTCAGCTTTGATCTTCAGTCTTGACTTCCATTTTTCGGTGACTTCTACTACTTCTCTAGCTAGCAGACATTGTTTGGTGCATATTTTTTTGATTCAAAGATTCTTGGTTTCGTATCTCACACTCTTCGCAATTTTTTTATTTTGATTTTGGCCTTGATTACTGATATACTATTTGACCACACTTTGGGTTACTCAAGTTGGCTTCTGTAGGGTTCCATCTTGGTTTAGCACTTTGATAATATTTTATTTGGTGGTCATTGCTACCTTCCATGTTTGGTTTAGTACTCTGGATCTATCTGGTCAAGGTTCTTGTGATTGTATTTTGGAGGTTATCTAAAACTTGTTTAGATTTCATATATTCTTTCTTTGGAGTGCAACTTTTAATTGTGTTGGGTACTGTCTGATTTTTGATTTTGCATATAGTTTGTTTGGGCCTTTTTGTTGGTTTCTCCATCACTTATTTGTGATACAATAAATTTTATCAGTTGAAAAAAAAAGACTATAAATAGTAAGCAAGGAGGAAATAATGCTACATCCCCTAGTCCAACAATCTCGGTTTCAGATGAGTTTATTAAATTTCTTCAATATCATAAATCAGTTAAGGAATCTTCTTTAGATACTACTTTTGCTGGGATAGATAAAACATGTCTTATCACCTCTTCAAATAAGTGGGTGATTAATTCAGGTGCCACAAATCACATGACACCTAATTCAATTTTGTTTTAGCTTTCGGTCAAACAAAGCACCCTCTTCAATTTCTATAGCTAATGGTTCAACTTATAGCAGTGTTGGATCTAGGACTGTTAAAACAACTTCCTTTGTTACTCTATCATCTGTATTAAGTATACCAAACTTAGCCTTTAATTTGATTTCTTTTAGCAAAATCACTGGAGACCTTAATAGTTATGTTGCATTATTTCCCAACCATTGTTTGTTTCTAGATCGTACGATGAAGAAGATTATTGGTAAAGGATATGCATCTGGTGATCTCTACATCCTTGATGAATGGGAGCCACAATCTGTTGCATGCTCCAGTATCGTGTTTTTTTTTAAGCACATTGTAGATTAGGGCATCCTTTCTACCTTTACTGAAGAAGTTATGTCCTCAGTATCAGAATATTTCTTCATTGGATTGTGAGTCATACCGATTGGCAAAACACCATCAAATCTCGTTAGGTCCAAGGGTTAATAACAGAGGGTGAGTCGAGTTTTGAGTTAGTTCATTCTGCTGTTTGGGGACCATGTCCTGTTGTTTCCAAAACTGGGCATAATTATTTTGTCATTTTTGTAGGTGATTTTTCTCGAATAACTTGAATTTACTTTATGAAGAGTCTCTCTGAAGTGTTTACTCACTTTTCTGCCTTCTGTGCTGAAGTCGAAACAAAATTCAATGCTTTAGTGCATAATCTAAGGAGTGATAACGCTAAAGAATACATGTCAGAGTTATTTTGGTCCTACATGAGATAACATGGTATACTACATCAATCTTCATGTGTTGATAAACCCTATCCAAAATGGAGTTGCTGAGAGGAAGAACATGCATCTAGTTAAGACAGCTCGGGCACTTTTGTTCCAAATAAAGGTTCCAAAATAGTTTTGGGCTGATGTGGTCTCTACGACTTGATTTTTGATTAATTGCATGCCATCTAATTTGCTTGGTGGTAGCGTACCTTACAGTGTCCTTTTTTCCAAACAAGTCATTATTTCTAGTAGAACGTAAGTTGTTTGGAAGCACATATTATGTTGATATATTCGACCATCTGTTACCAAGTTGGATCCCAAGGCATTAAAGTGTGTTTTCCTTGGTTATTCTAGCCTTCAGAAGGGGTATCCGTGTTATTCTACTGAACTTGGTAAATATATGGTGTCAACTGATGTGGTATTTTTAGAGGCTACACCATTCTTCTATGCACTTCCGGTTTCTACAAGTCAGGGGGAGGAAGATGAGTGGCTAGTATATCGGGTTACTCATACTTTGACAGAACAACCATATGATGTTTCTCCATCTCCTAGTTCATCTATTGAGCACCAGTCGACTATTGTGCCTTCAGCACCTTCTTCAATTATGTTAGCTAGACCACTATTGTTCAAGTTTCCTTGCGGAGGGGAGAGACAGATAATTCATGTCCTGCACCAATTCCTTTATCATTAGATCCTCCACCACCTGATCCTCTAGAAAACCTTGACCTTCCTGTTTCTCTTCGCAAAAGTACACGTACTTGCAAATCCAACTATTCTATTGCTAATTTTATTTCCTATGACTACTTATCTCCTATATCTTGATCTTTGGTTGCATCTCTAAATTCTATTTCTATACCCAAATTGGTGAAGGAGGCTTTAAATCATCCTCGATGGTCTGAAGCAATGCTTGAGGAAATACATGCCTTAGAGGAAATCGCACTTGGGATTTAGTGGATTTACCTAGTGGAAAGAAAGTAGTGGGATGCAAGTTGGTCTTTGCGGTAAAAGTTAATCTTGATGAATATGTAGCGAGACTTAAGGTTAGACTTGTGGCCAAATGGTATGCTCAGACTTATGGGGTGGATTAATCAGACACTCTCTCCGGTTGTCAAACTTACTTATGTCTGCCGGTTCATTTCTCTAGCTGCTTCTGAGAACTGGACTTTGCATCAATTGGATATTAACAATGCATTTATCCATGGTTATCTCCATGAAAATGTATATATGGAGCAACCACCCAATTTTGTTGCCTAGGGGAGTATTGTAATGACCCAACCGGTCATTTTTCTTTCTAGATCCCCATTTCCCTATTTAAGAATTCCCGTATGTGCTTTTCCTATTTTTTGACTTGCGAGGACGGTTGGTTAGGTTTTGAAAGGGTTCGGGTTGAATCCGCAATACTTAGTTCCATAATAGTGACCTAAGGTGGCCAAGTTTGACTTGAGTCAACACTTTTTGTAAACGACCTTAGGTTCGGGATTTGAAGGTTCTCATAGGTTTTTATGATGATTTTGGACTTGAGCATATGTTCGAATCGAGTTTTGGGTGGACCAGGAACGTTTCAGCGCTTATTGTTGGAAGTTGTCATCTTGTAGGTTTTAGAATTTTCTAAGTTTGATTTGAAATACAGTTTGGTGTTTCAAAGTCCGTTTGGAATTCTGAGCCCGAGAGTAAGTTATTTTTGTCATATCAAACTTGTGTGTGAAGTTTGGTGTCATTTTCAGATGTCTAAGTTTTATTCATCGTGATCGGAGTTAGTTGAAAATAGTTTCAAGTTTAGAAGTTGATTAATTTGGTTTTCAGGTAAGATTCTTGGTTTCGATGCTATTCCATGTGTTCCGAGACTTTGAATAGATTTGGATTATATTTATGGACTTGTTGGTATAATTGGACAGGGTCTTGAGTAGCTCGAAGGGGCTCGGACCACCGGGAGCAAGTTAAAGTTGGCAAATTTTCTGATGTCTGGTGTTAATTGCGATCTTGGAGGGCTTTGTATGGCTGAGGAAGATATGTTCTACATGATCGAGGGAGGGCATCGCGATCATGCAAGTTGGGTTGGAAGGGATTCGCGTTCACTTGGATTAGGTCGCAAATGCAGTGAGTTAGAGGCTTGGGCCAGCAGAGGCAGCTGGCCTATGCGATCGTATGAATGGCATCGTGATTGCTGCAGAGGAGTTTCAGAGGTTAGTAGGAGTTAGCGTTCGTGAACACGATGAAGACTTTTGGGCAGGGGCAGTTTGGTCTTCGCGATCGCGTGGCTTTTTTCGTGATCGTGACTAAGGACCCTTGGCAAATTGTGTTTTTAATTCGGGAATTAGGCTCATTTCCCTCACTCTTCACTTGACTTGGGCCATTTGGGAGCTATTTGGGGGGGGGGGGGGGTGGGGCTTTCATCAAGCATCATAAGGTAAGTGATTTTCACAATTATGAGTTAAATATATGGATTAGGTAAGGATTTTAACTTGGAAATTAGTGGAATTTAGGGGGGGTGTCGAAAAACCTAGGGTTTAGTAAATATGGGATTTGACCACGAAATTAATTATGGAATTGGGTATAAGTTATATATTTGAGTTTGTAATGCCATTGGTAACATTTATCTTCGAAAATAATCTGGAATACGGGCACGTGGGCCCGGGGTTGACTTTGTTGACTTTTCGAGTAGGATTGGGAATTTGACCCGAATAGTTAAATTATGTGTTTTTGAGCATATATTGATTGGTTCGTATGTCCTTTGACTAGTTTCGAGTTGCTCAGCGCCGGTTTGAGGTGACTAGTGAGGTTTGAGAGCCGAATAACGTGCTTGGAAGCAAGGTAAGTCTCTTTTTAAATCTTGTAAGAGGGAATTAACCCCGTAGGTACTTTATTTGATACGTGTTATGGGTGATACATACGTATGAGGTGACGAGTGTTCGTATGTAAGCTAGATTCATGTTTATGCCCGGGTAGACTTAGTCCTACATCATGCCTTAACTGTACCACTTGAAGTAAACTTGCTTGTTGATTTCATGAAATTAAATTGAGATTTAGACTAGAATTTATGTTTTTATCAAGCATCTTTATCTTAAGTTTTTGTGGGATACTTGATTGTCGGTAAAAATTATGTTTTCTTTTGTATTCCTGTCCTCTTGTAGTGTTTATGTGATCGATAGTTCGGGAAAGTATTTCTATTCTTGTGGATCGGACAGTACGCCTCAGCAGTGCTATGAAATAACATTATGGATCGAGTCGTAAAATCTCGAAAGTTTACACTATTATTATGGTTCGGGCCGTACTACCTCAGCTGAATTCATGCGTACTATTCAATAGGATTCAGAGTACACATGAGTATTCCTTCTTTACTTGAGACTTGACATCTATTTGATTTTTCATGTTTGTTGGAGATAGCATATGGTATTTGAGGATTTCATATTATTATTATTATTATTATTATTATTATTATTATTATTATTATGTTGAAGAATCATGTTAGTTACAGTTACTTATTTCGATGCCACTTGTTGTGTTTCATGCTTGCTTACTTTTATGTGCTTTAATTATTGGAGCACTAGTAACTGTCATTGTCTACCCCTCGTTACTACTTCTTCGAGGTTAGACTAGAGACTTACTTGTACTACACTTTTGCACTAATCATGTAGGTACTTTAGGTGGTCATACGGGCGCGTAGACGCACTACCAGAGACTTAGTTGTGAGCTTCTCTCCATGCTTCGATCTGCAGCACCCATAGTTTCCTTCTTGTTATGTTTATTATTTTTGTCTATTTTATTCAAGACAATAGCTATATTGGTTATGTATATTCTACTAGATTGCTTATGCACTTGTGACACCGGGTTTTGGGGGGGTTTTAGTAGATGTTCATGGTTGTACCTAATAGTATTATCATTTCGTTTTTTTTACTTATACTCTGTGACTTGCTAAGGAAGAACATCTGTTTCAATGGTTTCTAAATTTAATTCCATTTACTTAATGTAATTCCGGATTTTAAAAGTTTAAGAGTGGATAACTATGTTGGAAGTTCACTATTACCTTGCCTAACATCATCGATGCCATCACAGCCTATGGTTGGAATTGTGTTGTGACATCTTGGTATCAGAGCACTAGGTTGAAATAGGTTTCACGAGTCATTAGCATATCTAGTAGAGTCTTGCAGATCGGTGCGGAAATGTACATACTTATTTTCAAGAGGCTATAGGGTGCTAGGAAACTTCTATTTCTTCATCTCCTATTATGCAATAAATGTTGTGGTAAGTATCTCTCTCTTATTCTCTCATTGATGGTGAGAACGCGTGCATCGACATTACCCGATGGTAGAGGGGTTGCTTCCCCGGGTGTCAGCGGCAGAGGTAGAGGCCGAGGGAGGGCCACAACTCCTGCTAGAGGATGAGAGCATCTTGGAGTTGCTTAGTGGTACCATTAGTGGATCTGGTGGATGATCCTATTATTGAGTAGCAGAATGATGTACCTGCAGCCCCAATAGACTTTAGGACACACCGCGCTTTCAGGAGGCCATGGGCCGTAGGCTGCGGTTTATGGATTCTATGACTTAAGTTGGACTATTTCCAGCACACCCGGCCACATCTCAGATGTGAGGGGGAGAACAAACCCCTACTGCTCATGCGCCAAGGCATGATGTTGATATTTATTAGACTCGAAGTCCACTACCTACGGGTGGGGTTCAGCTAGTTGTAGAGGCTAAAGTAGAGACCAGACGGCCCGCGGCCCTTAAGAAGCAGAAGCGGTTGGATAGATTTACTAGGTTTCATCCTCCTCTCTTTGGCGGTGAGCAGTTAGAGGACCCATAGGATTTCATTGATTGATGCAGGGAGAGGCTGCATAATTTTGGACTAGTGGTGTCCAACGGAGTAGACTTCACAAATTTTCAACTAGAGGGGAAGGGCCATAGATGGTGGCAGTATTATCTCCAAAGCAGGCCAGCAGGCTCACCTCCCTTGACTTGGGATCAGTTCATACACCTCTTCTTGGAGAAGTACATTCTAGCTTCTTAGAGGGAGGAGTTAGAGGATCAGTTCGAGTGGCTCCATCAGGGTCAGATGTATGTGATCGAGTATGTGGCGAGATTATCTGAGTTGTATCATCATGTAGCTATCATAATCCCTACACATGCAGAGAGAGTGTAGAGGTTTATTACTTGAGCTATAAGATTCATGTTTCTATGGCCCGGGAGATAAAGATGGGGTCCCTACTATTAGGTTGTGGACATAGCTCAGAGGATTGAGTGTATGCGCAACTAGGGCACAGAGTTCACATCGAGGGATAAGAAGCCGAGGCATTCCAGTGAATTCTGTGGAGCCGCGTCTATGGGAAAAGGTCAGTTTATGAGGGGTCAGCCTAACAAGCCCATGTATTTGGCAACACAGCATGCTTGGGGTGCTCCAGCGTGACCTTACATCAACGCCATTTCAGAGAGAACCTACCATCCGCCAGCTATTCAGGGTTCTTCTAATGGGCACTCAGGCTATTCGGGCCAGACCCAGGGTCAACAGATTTCCACACCGATAGGTTTCTTCAAGTGTAGGGAGCTTGGTCATATGAGGAGGTTTTTCCCTAGGATTCAAGATAGGGCAGTACAGCAGGGCCATCAGCCCATGATTACAACACCAGCAGCCGCACCTCCCATCTGGCGTGCTAGAGTTAGAAGGACGAGTCGCCCTAGAGGTGGAGGCCAGTCAGGTGGCGCTCTAGATAAATTCTATGCCTCTCCAGCCTTTCTAGCCAAACCGATTGTAGTAGACTATGACGTCGTGATCATAGGTATTAAATATGCATGCTGTAGGGATGCTTCAGTGCTATTTGATCCATAGTCTACCTATTCTTATGTCTATTCTCTAATTTCTCCTTATCTGGATGTATCTTGTGTGTCCTTGGTTTGTCGTGTATATGTGTCCACGCCAGTGTGTGATTCTGTTATTGTGGATTGGGTTTATCGGTCATGTGTAGTGAATTTCTACGGGTATGAGACCAGAGTAGATCTTCTATTGCTTTATATGATTGACTTCGAGGTTATCCTGGGCATGGACTAGTTGTCTCTGTACCATGCCATTCTTGATTTCCATGTCAAGATTATTACCTAGCCGATGCCAGAGTTGCCTAGGCTGGAGTGGAGAGGTTCATTTATTAGTATATCCAATCAGGTTATCTCTTTCTTGAAGGCTTGACATATGTTCGAGAAGGCTTGTTTGGCCTATCTAGCCTTTGTTCGAGATACTATTGTGGAGACTCCCACGATAGATTCAGTGCCTGTGGTACGGGAGTTTTTCGATGTATTTTTTGTTGATTTACCAGGCATGTTACTGGATCGTGATATCGATTTTGGCATTGATGTAGCACCAGGCACCCAGCCTATCTCTATTCTGCCTTATCGTATGGCTCTAGTGGAGTTGAGAGAGTTGAAGGAGCAACTTTTGGAGTTGCTCAAGAAGGGATTCATCAGGCCAAGTGTGTTGCCTTGGGTGCACATGTATTATTTGTGAAGAAGAAGGATGGGAGTACGTGGATGTGCATTAATTATTGCCAGCTGAATAAAGTAATCATCAAGAATAAGTACATGTTGTTGTGCATTGATGATTTGTTTGATCAGCTTCAGGGTGCTAGATTGTTCTTGAATATCGACTTGCAATCTGGTTATCATCAACTAAGGATACGTGCTTCGAATATTCTGAAGACGACTTTCCGGACTAGATATGGGCACTACGAACTTCTAATGATATCCTTCGGCTTGACTAATGCTTCGGAAATATTTATGGATTTGATGAATTGGGTGTTCAGGCCATACCTTGACTCATTTGTCATTATATTCGTTGATGACATATTGATCTACTCGCGTAGCATAGAGGAGCACGAGCAACATTTCAGAATAGTGCTTCAGACTCTGAGGAAACAAAAGGTATATGCTAAGTTCTCCAAGTGTGTGTTCTAATTAGATTCTATGGCTTTGTAGGGGCATGTTGTGTCAGGTGAGGGTATTAAGGTAGATCTCGGGAAGATCAAGGAAGTTCAGAGTTGGCCTCATCCTACCACAGCGACCGAGATTAGGAGTTTCTTTGGGCTAACATGTTATTATCATCACTTTGTGGAGGGCTTATCATCTATTGCAGCTCCTTTGACTAGATTGACCTAGAAGGGTGCTCAGTTTATATGGTTTGATGATTGAAAGGTGAGCTTTTATAAGCTCAAGACCCTATTGACTACAACACCAGTGTTAGTTTTGCCTTCTGGTGTACTGTGTATTGTAATGCTTTATGTGTTGCATTGGGTTGTGTATTGATATAGGAGGGATGATTTATCGCATATGCCTCACGTCAATTGAAGCCCCACGAGAAGAATTTACCATGTGCACGATTTAGAGTTGGCTGCAATAGTTCATGCTCTCAAGATCTGAGGAATTATCTTTATGGAGTGTCGTGTGAGGTTTACACCTATCACCGTAGTTTGTAGAATCTGTTTAATCAGAGGGATCTTAATCCAAGGCAGCACATGTGGCTTGAGTTACTGAAGGACTATGATATTACCATACTTTATCATCTGGGCAAGGCGAATATGGTCGCGGATGCCTTGAGCGGAAAGGCCGAGAGTATGGGTAGTTTGGTATTTATTTTAGTAGAAGAGAGTCCAATTAGCTCTCGACATTCAGTCCTTGTGTAACAGATTGGTGAGGTTGGATATTTCATAGTTCGACCGAGTTCTTGCATGTGTTGTGTCTCAGTCTTCTTTATTCAAGCAGATTAAGGCTCGTTAGTTTGATGATCCACATTTGTTGGTTCTTAGAGAGACGGTACCATGAGGTGATGCCAAGTAGGTTACTATTGAGGATGATAGTGTTCTGCGACTCCAGGGTAGCTTATGTGTTCCTATTGTTGATGGCCTAAGGGAGACGGTTCTAGAGGAGGCACACAATTCATGTTATTCCATCCATCCAGGTTCCACGAAGATTTATCGTGATCTAAGGTAGCATTACTGGTAGTGGTGGATGAAGAAGGACATAATGGAGTATGTGGTGAGATCTTTGAATTGCAAGCATGTTTAGTACGAGCACCAGAGGCCAGGTGACTTACTTCAGCAGATGGTTATACCAGAGTGGAAATATGAGCACATCATTATGGATTTCGTTGTTGGTTTGTCGCAGATGTTGAGGAAATTTTATGTTATTTGTGTTATTATCGACAAACTGACCAAGTGTGTGCACTTTATTTCGATGATGACTACATATACTTCAAAGAGGTTGGCCAAGATTTATATCCAGGATATCATTTGGTTTCATGGCATGCCTATTTCTATTATTTCAGATCGAGGCATTCAGTTCACTTCGCATTTCTAGATAGCAGTATAGAGTGAGCTGGGTACATGGGTAGAGCTCAGCAAGATATTTCATTCGTAGACTGACGGCAAGTCCGAGCGGACAGTTCAGATTTTGGAGGATATGATCAGAGCATGTGTGATTGACTTAGGAGGTTAGTGGGATCTATTCTTACTATTGGCGGAGTTTGCTTATAACAACAAATATCAGTTCAACATTGAGATGACTCCATTTGAGGCCTTGTATGGTCGACGATGTCGTTCCCCCATCGGTTGGTTTAAGCCCGGCGAGGCTAGATTATATGGTACTGATTTGGTAAAGGATGTCTTGGATAAGGTAAAGTTGATTCAGGAGCGGCTTCGCATAGCACCGTCTAGGTAGAAGAGTTACCCGAATTAGAAAGCGCATGATTTGTCATTTATGGTAGGCGAGAAGGTACTTTGGAAAGTCTCGTCGATGAAGGGTATCATGAGGTTTGGAAGGAGGGGCAAGTTGAGTCCAAGGTTCATTGGTCCATTCGAGGTTTTGGAGCGAGTCTGTGAGGTTGCATATATGCTTTATTTGCCTCCTTGTCTATTGGGAGTTCATCCAATATCAGGAGTTCATCCGGTATTCCACGTGTCTATGCTCCGGAGGTACCATACCGACATGTCCCATGTATTGGATTACAACACAATTCATCTAGATAAGTGCTTGAGTTATGAGGAGGATCCAGTTGTCATTGTTGACAGGCAGGTTCGCAAATTCAAGTCTAAGAAGACTGCAGCAGTAAAGGTCCAGTGGAGGGGTCAACTAGTCGAGGAGGTGACTTGGGAGACCGATGAGGACATGCAGAGCATATATCCACACTTATTCGGCACTTCAGGTATGATTCCAAACCCATTTGAGGACGAACATCTGTTTAAGAGGTAGAGAATGTAATGACCCGACCAGTCATTTTTCTTTCTAGATCCCCGTTCCCCTATTTAAGACTTTCCATATGTTTTTTTTACTTTTTTATGACTTTCAGGGACGGTTGGTTTGGTTTTGGAAGGGTTTGGGTTGAATCTGAAACACAGTTCCATAATAGTGGACTAAGATGGCCAAGTTTGACTTGAATCAAAATTTAAGTAAACGACCTCAGAATCAAGATTTAAAGGTTCCAATAAGTTTATATGACGATTTTGGACTTAGGCGTATGCTCAGATCGAGTTTCCGGTGGACTGGGGGCGTATCCGCGCTTATTGTTGGAAGTTGGCATGTTGACAAGTTTAGAGTTTTCTAAGTTTGATTTTGAAGTATACTTTGATGTTATCAAAGTCCGTTTGGAATTATGAACCTGGAAGTATGTTCGTTTTGTCATATTGGACTTGTGTGTGACGTTTAGTGTCATTCCGAGTTATCTAAGTATGATTCGTCATGTTCAGAGTTAGTTGAAAGAAGTGTGAAGTTTATAAGTTGATTAATTTGGCTTTGAGGTGCGATTCTTGGTTTTGAAATATTCCATGTGTTCTGAGACTTCGAGTAGTACTGGATTATGTTTATGGACTTGTTGGTATAATTGGAAGGGGTACCGAGTGGCTCGGATGGGTTTCGGATCACACGGAGCAAGGTTGAAGTTGGAAGATTTTTCTGATGTCTAGTGTTAATTGCGATCACGGAGGAAGTCACGTGATCGCAGAGGGCTGTGTGTAGCTTAGGAAGATTTACTTTACGTGATGGCCAGAGGGGCATCGCAATCGGGAATGTTGGGTTGGCAGGGCTTCGCGTTCGCATGGATGAGGTCACGAACGCGGTGAGTTTGAATCTTGGATCTGGGGAGGCAGCTGGCCTATGCGATCGCGTGAAGGGAGTCGCGATCGCTAAAGAGGATTTAAAGGGGAAAACCGGAGCTAGCATTCGCGAACATGGCAGTGGGACCCAAAATGCGGAGGGATGGGGGCTGTGTGCATCGCGAACGCAACATGGGAGATGTGAATGTGATGAAGGCTTTTGGGCAGGGGCAGTTTGGCCTTCTCAGTCACGTGGCTTTTTCCGCGATCACGATTAAGGACCCCTGGGCAGAATGTGTTTTTAATTCGGGACCTCACTTTTCACTTGGCTTGGGCGATTTGGGAGCTCTTTGGAGGGAGATTTTCATCAAGCATCATAAAGTAAGTGATTTCTATCAATTATGAGTTAAATACATGGATTAGGTAAGGATTTTAGCATGGAAACTAGTTAAAATTTGGGGGGGGGGGGGGGTTTATTGAAAACCTAGAGTTTAGTATAAATGGGATTTGACCACAACATTGATTATGGAATTGGGTACAAGTTAAATAATTGAGTTCGTAATACCATGGGTAACATTTATCTTAAAATTTTTCGAAATCCGGTCACGTCGGCCTGGAGTTGTCTCTGTGTAATTTATGAGAGGGATTGGGAATTTTACTCTAATAGTTAAATTATGAGTTTTTGAGCATACATTGATTGTTTTGCACGTCCTTTGACTAGTTTCGAGTTGCGTGGTGCCGTTTTGAGGTGACTAGTGTGGTTTGGAAGTTGAATAACGTGCTTGAAAGTAAGGTGAGTCTCTTGCCTAATCTTGTAAGAGGGAAATAACCCCGTAGGTACTTTATTTACTATGTGTTACATGTTATGGGTGCTACGTACGTTTGAGGTGACGAGTGGTCGTACGTAAGCTAAATTCATTTTTATGTCCAGGTAGACTTAGTCCTACATCATGCCTTAACAGTACTACTTGAATTAAAATTACTTTTTGATTTCTTGGAATTAAATCGAGATTTAGACTAAGATTTATGGTTTGACCGAGCCTCTTTACCTTGAGTTTTGGTGGGTTACTTGATTCTTGGTAAACATTATGTTTTCTTTTGCATTTCTATCCGCATGTTGGGTTTATGTTATCTGTAGTTCAAGAAAGTTTCTCTATCCATGTCGATCTGGTCGTACGCCACGACAGTACTATGAAATAACATTATGGATCTGGCCGGACGACCTCAACAGTACTGTGGGATGCATCTATGGATTGGACCGTACGACCTCGGCAGTGTACACTATTATTATGGATCGGGTCGTATGACCTCGCCAGTGTACACTATAATTATGGATCGGGCCGTACGACCTCGACAACATTCGTGTGTATTATTCAATAGGAGTCATAGTAAACATGAGATTTCCTTCTTGATTTGAGACTTGACATCTACTTGATTTTCTATGTTCGTTCGGGATAGCATATGGTATCTGAGGATTTCATATAATTATTATTATTATGTTGAAGAATCATGTTTGTTACATTTACTTATTTTGTCGCTACTGGTTGTGTTTCATGCATGTCTAATTTTATGTACTTTAATTATTAGACCACTAGTAAGTATCGTTGTCGACCCCTCGTCACTACTTCTTCGAGGGTAAACTATATACTTACAGGGTGCAAGTTGATTTATGTACTCATACTACAATAATTATGCAGGTACTGAGACAGGTACTTCGGGTGGTCATTCGGGCGCGTAGAAGCACTACCCGGAGACTTAGTGGTGAGTTTCTCTCCATGCTTCGATTTGTAGCACCCAGTGTATCCTTCTTGTTATGTTTATTATTTCTGTCTATTTTATTCTAAATAATAGCTATATTGGTTTTGTATATTCTACTAGATCTCTCATGCACTTATGACATCGTATTTTGGGGGTTTCTAGTGGATATTCATAGTTGTACTTAATGTTATTATCATTTTGCTTTATGTTTTATTCATACTCTATTACTTGGTAAGGAAGAACGTATGTTGCCATGGTTTCTAAATTTAATTCCATTTACTTAGTGTAATTTCTGATTTAAAAGTTTAAGAATGGATAATTATGTTTGAAGTTCACAGTTGGCTTGCCTAATGGTATCGTTGGGCACCATCACGGCCTCTGGTGGTAATCGGATCCTGACAAGTATGGGAAGGTCAATCATTTGAAGAATTCCTTATATGGCTTGAAGTAGAGTCCCTGAGCTTAGTTTGGTAAATTTAGTGAAGTAGTTCAAGAATTTGAGCTGAAAAAGAGCTAACATGATCATTTGATCTTGTACATGTAATCAATAGCTGGATCTATTTTCCTTGTTGTACATATCGATGACATTGTTATTACAGGAAGTGATTATGCAGGAATATCTTCTCTCAAGTCTTTTTTTTATATAAAGTTTCATATAAAAGACTTGGGACAATTGAAATATTTCTTAGGAGTACAAGTAACTAGAAGCAAGAAGGGAATTTTTATATCTCTGAGAAAGTATATTCTTGACTTACTGGCAGAAACTAGTAAGTTGGATGGCAAGCCTTGCAGTACTCCAATGGTTTCTAATTTAAATCTTATGAAAGATGATAGTGATCCATTTAGGGATCTAGATAGATACATGAGGTTAGTTGGCAGATTAAACTATCTCACTATGACTCGTCCAGATATTGCTTTTATAGTAAGTATGGTTAGCCAGTTCATGTTTGTACCCATAGTTAAAAATTGGAAGGCGTTGGAGAAAATCATATGTTACTTAAAAGGAGCTCCTAGACTTGACATATTAAATAGAAATCATGGGCATTCATGCATTTATTATTTTGCAAATGCGGATTGGGATGGATCCAAGATTGATAGAAGATCTACTACTGGTTACTCTTTATGGGCGGAAACTTGATATCATGGAGAAGTAAGAAATAAAATATTGTATCTCAGTCCATTGTAGAATCCAAGTACGAAGCTAGTGCACAATCCTTATATGAGATAATGTGGATACACTATCTTTTAACAGAAATTGGGTTCGAGCATCCTACTCCATCAAAACTCTAGTGTGATAATCAAGTTTCACTCCATATTGCCTCAAATCCAGTGTATCATGAAAGAACCAAACATTTTGAAGTTGACTGTCATTTTATTCGTGAGATGATCCGGGAGGACTTGATTTCCACTAGCTACGTGAAGACAAGAGAGCAACTAGCTGATTTGTTCACTAAAGCATTGAATGACACTCGACCTGATTACCTTTGTAACAAGTTGGGAATGATCAATATATATGCTCCTGCTTGAGGGGGAGGGGGGGGGAGGGGGTGTTGTAGAAAGAACCCAAACTTTACAAAATGAACTTGGACTCTTTATTAGTAGTGTACATAACCCATATATAGATAGAAGATTTGTAGGAATCTCTTTTATTTCTTTTCTTAGTTAGCACCTGATGTATATGTATTTATATTGCTTATCTTTTGGAATGATAAATAAAGTATTCTCTCTGATTACATTGAAGAACTATGGAAGAGTATTTGTTAGAGGGAGATGATTATTTATAAATTGAATTGGGGTTGGTTTTGGCTTGACAACAGTTACAGTCAAAGCTGAACCCGCTATTATTTGCAAATAGTCAAGTATAGATTTTTTTAGTAGTTGAACTTGCAACTATTTTTTCGGGCAAGATGACCAAGGTTAATAGTTGCTTAGTTTATTTTTAAGGTTTTGTTCAGATTTTTCTATACAACTTACAATAGTATTTGTGAAGTTAGATATGCATTATTACCTATCTACAAAGTTAGAGTTCCTTCTACTTGCAAGGGCTTCATTAGCTTCAGATTTTGAAGCATTTTATGAGCTGCAAAGTGTTCCCATTCCTAAAGGAATTCTATACAGATTTAAAACTTTGGTTGCATTGGTTCCAGTTACATTCTGCACAGATTTATGTCTGCTATATTCGTGCAGTATAATTATATACTCATTTGGTATACTGATATGCCCGTGGGTATCACATTTATCTTTTGAGATACATTTCTCCTGCATTAACCGAATATAATTGGATTTCATCATCATATACTAAGATAACAATAACTAGAATGGTAGAAAATATGCAAAATCTTATTGAAAAATAATTATTTTTCGGAATACGCAATTTTAAAAACAAATCTTGTACCAACAATATTGTGAGAAATAATATACGGGAAAATATATTATTTATATGCCTAAATATAATACAAGAACCCTTATTTATAAAAATACACAATACATACACTGCTCGTATTCTAGGTGGAACTATATATATGTAACTAATATGAGGACCAGTGATGGACTTGATAAAAATATCTTCAAGCTGATTATTCGACTTCACAATAGCAATATCTCCTGAGTGTATCTTTTCTCTGACGAAGTGACATTCAGTCTCAATGTGTTTAGTTCTCTCATGGAACACTAGATTTGATGCAATATGAAGGGAAGCTTGATTATCGCACACAAGTTTCATCTGGCTAATTTCACCAAATATCGATTCCTTGAGAAACTATTTGATCTAAACTAGCTCACATGTTACTATAACCAACGCTCGATATTCTACTTCTGCATTACACCGAATAACCGCATTATTTTTCTTGCTTTTCGAAGACACCAAATTACCTCCTACTAAAACACAATATCCAGACATAGAATATCTATCTGAAGGTGATATTGTGATGGTACGCTATAATCTCATATTTTAGTCGATTATTACACTCTAATTTATTGCACTTTAATTGAGTTGGAGCTTTAATCGCTAGTATTTTGCACTAATTATGTGTTTTATGCCTTGTAGGAGTGATTCCGATCTATGTGGATGTTATAGAATGTATTCAAGCTATTTGGAAGCTTTGAAGTCTGGGTAAAAGCCCAAGGATTAAGTCGGGATCGTGTTCGGGGATCAACGGATCATAGTGCACTTTAAGAACGAAACGAAAAATCGAGCATGCATCTTGTGCATTATCCAGTAAAATGTACATAACTTTTCGCTCAAAACTCCGTTTGGGCTCCACAATATATTGTTGGAAAGCTGTTTAAAAGGGATACAACTTTAATGTTTTATATGTTCCCAGATTCTCAACATAACGCCATTCACGGGCGTGGTCGCGCACTGGGCGCGCATTGGGCGTGCACTGGAGGCAGAACAGGGTGAAAAATGCGCGGCCAAGTGCGCGAGCACACTTCCAGGTGCGCGGCCACACACGTCTTGTCCGGGAAAAGTGTCCTATTTCATGTAGAAGAGGGTGTATTTATTTGGGCCCGACCCTACTTGGTATATATACATGGAAAACAGTATTTTGAGGACTTTTAACATAAATTAGACCTAAAGAAGCTAAGGATAAGAGGGAGAAGCAAGAGCACAAGGATTTTACCATTCATCCTTACTCAAGACAAGGGTTTGGATATTTTATGTTTTTCTTTGACTTAAACTTAATTGTGATGAATTTCTCCATATCCGTGGAGTAATTTTTCCTTAGGGATTGATGGATTTGGTGTTTTGAGAATTGTTTGTGGATGCAATATCTCTTGACTTGGTCATGCCTTTAGAATAGTGAGTGCTTTGGTTTTGATACTTGGGCTCAGTTATTTACTCTTATATGAGTGCCTTAAATTGTATGATCTTTACTTTGCTTAACTGCTTTGACTAGGGTGTATTGATGATCCAATATTGAGTGAGTTATGTGCCATGTGTGTGTGAGGTTTGGTGTATTTTGTGCATTGCATTTGATGTCTAGAACTTGCCCCGTGTGTTTGCAAAACAAAATAGTAGTTTTGTTCAGTCTTGGAAATGATATAAGCGTTTATTTGTTGAGCCAGCTATATAGTATCCACCAACTTGTTATATATCGTAGTTAACCTCTTTGAGCCTGTAATCCTATTTTTTTGGCAACCACATTACAAGCCTTACCCATTTGTTTGAATTGACCATTTATTTGAACCATTTACCTCTCTTGAGCTCTTGAAATTGTATGAACTTTGTAAAAGTTGAAGTGTAGGATGATTGGTTTGGCTTTTGAGTGGAACTAATGAAATAAGGAGAAGGTGCACTGTCTTGAAAAAGTAAGAGCCACTTGAATTAAAAAATAAAAATTTATGTAGTTGTATGATTGTGAAAAATGATCTTTGATAAATAGTAACTCTTGATGTAATTATGCTTAAAGAAGAAGGGTGTTAATGCATATTGGTGTTAAGGTGGAGTATGGTTTGACATAATTGTGGGATTTTGAATGTTAAATTGTATGTATTAAAGTGCTTAGGGAGGTGTAGTCACTCTTATATCCAAATATATCCTACCCGTCTCGCAGCCTACATTACAACCAATTAAAGTCCTACTTGATCCTTGACTGAATGAGCTCAATTAATAGAGTAGTATACTACGAGCAAGCTTATGGTTCATATTTTATGGCATATGAATGTTGTTTCTGAGAGTGAGTGAATTATTTCTATCTTGAGTTCTTGATTGTTCTAAATTTTTATGGTGTGTGGAACTACTCTCTTTTGTTATGTGAGCGCACTTGATTCATGAAGGAAAGATAATGTCGTTGACCTCTATGTTAGAGTAAGTGAGTAAGTTGTGAATAATGCGTGGTGCTTGTGAATCAATTCTTGAGGTGAAGATGTTACACTATTGTGCTTATTCTATTTTAAATATTCTTGGTTTGATCAGTTATGAGAGTTGTTTAAAAAGGTCATTTCATTATGAAATGTAGTTTGATTGCTCGAGGACGAGCAATGATTTAAGTGTGAGGTATTTATGGTAGGCTATAATCTCATGCTTTAGTCGATTATTACACTCTAATTTACTGTACTTTAATTGAGTTGGAGCTTTAATCGCTAGTATTTTGCACTAATTATGTGTTTTATGCCTTGTAGGTGTGATTCTGATCTATGTAGATGATATTGAATGAATTCAAGCTATTTGTGATCTTTAATGTCTGAGTAAAAGCCCAAGTATTAAGCCGGGATCGTGTTCGGGGATCAACGGATGATAGTGCATTTTAAGAACGAAACGAAGAATCGAGCAAGCATCTTGTGCATTGTACAGTAAAATCTACATAACTTTTCCTCAGAACTCTGTTTGGACTCCACAATATATCGTTGGAAAGATGGTTAAACTGGCTACAATTCCATGATTTACATCTTCCCAAATACTAAACATAACTCCATCCATGTGCGTGGCCGCGCATTGGAGGCAGAACATGGTGAAAAATGCGCGGCCAAGTGCGCGGCCGCGCACGTCTTGTCCAGGAAAAGTGTCCTATTTTGCATAGGAGAAGGTGTATTTATTTGGGCCCGACCCTACTTGGTATATATACATGAAAAAATAGTTTTTTGAGGACTTTTGACATAATTTAGACCTAAGAAAGCCAAGGAGAAGAGGGAGAAGCAAGAGCATAGGGATTTCACCATTCATCCTCACTCAAGACAAGGGTTTGGATGTTTTATGTTTTTCTTTGACTTAAACTTAATTGTGATGAATTTCTCCATATCCATGGAGTAATTCTTCCTTAGGTATTGATGGATTTGGTGTTTTGAGAATTATTTGTGGATATTAACTCTAGTTTTATGTATTGAAGCGTTTTGGGTGTATTTATTATTGCATATATATTCACTTATTTATGTAATCGAAAGAGGCATAATTTGTGATGTTTTGCATTATATTATTCGTTGAATTCATTGAATCTTGTTAGTAATTGAAAGAGGCTAGTTGAATTAATATTTAGACCTAGTTAGGAGGATAATCGAAGTAGGTTCTCCTAAGGATCAATCCATTACGAATTCTTGCGTATCTTCACCAAGCTTAACTTAGTTCATATCGTAAGGTTGAGACTTAATCGAGAGAGGCATTTCTACTAAATGTTTGAACATAATAGAGTGAATTCGAGAGACTCACTTGAACCATAGAAGTGAAGTAACTAGAGTTAATTCCCAAACAAGCATCTTACACCTATCTAATCAACCCCTATTTTCTCCCTTTGATATCTTCTTGCTTACTCTTGTTGCGATTGTGATTAGCCAAAAGTTTACACTTTTAGTAAATTTTAATTTTAAATCACACAACTCTAAATTGTTGATCATCTTGGATAGCAATTAAAACTAGAAGCTACGAAAAACACTGTTTAAATCCAATCCCTATGGATACGATATTTTCTATACCATATTCGACTAGCGAGCATAATTTTGTGTTGTGTTTTTAGCTCGTTATATTGCCTAATCAACATCTGAGTATCCAACAATCTGGTGTCATGCCCTGACCTTGGGGGGCACGATCGGCGCTCAACGGAGTTACCCAGGTCGACCAAGCCTGCACAATGTCGTCTACCAAACTCACCCATGAATAAAGAGAAGAATACATTTCATTAATTAGATGGTAAGAGGTCATGTGTACAACACCGGTTCATTTCCATTAGTTACGTCATTAACAAGTCTCCAAAACAGTACACTGTACATATGTGGTTGAAGTGGAACATGTGGTACAATTACAACAAATATAGTTTAACTTTTCCAAAATAAGATACAACCCACACTATGTCTACGGAGTCTCTAACAGAAACAAAAGAGTGCTAAGACAATGCCGACAACAAGGCCCCCGGCTATACCTCAAAATTCTATGTACAAAGGACAAGAGATACAGGACCCAAAAATGAAGTGGGGCTCACCAAGTCAGCTAAGGAGAGGGTGTGCTACTGTCACTGATCAACACCACCTCCTATCGAACCACCTGCATCCATTAAAGATGCAGCGCCCCCGACAAAAAAAGACGTTAGTACATATAGACTAGTACTAGTATGTAAAACTAAACACCCTCTCATTAGAACAAATAACAGTAAATGGAGAAGGAAACATGAAATCATTAAGAGGTTCAACAACATCAAGGTGTCAAGTTAGGGAAAGGTGAATTTCAAGTAAGTTTCAATCTTTTTAAGTTGGGAGATCTTTAGCACCGATACACCACCGTATCTTTAGCACGGAGTCCGATCTCAGCCCGATCGGCTAAGTCATCTGACCCCGAGACATCCACTCATAATACCACTATGTGCGCGGCATGGCTTCCAATCTCAACCCGACCGGCTAAGCCATCTCACCACAATGTCGTGTGGGTCGATATCACATCACATCTCTCTAGAAATAATCTCATCACATTCAAGGAGAAACATCTCAACACATCATTTGCATTCCATATAAGGGGAAACAACCTCATCACATTAACACGGGGACTTACCCCTCAATCACTCCTAAACCGGCACGTGTAGTTTCGGGGTTAGGTTATTTTGACCTACTCTTCCTCGGTGACTAAACGATACTCCTAGAGAATTTATTATTAAAAGGATTCACAACTCATTTCAACATCTTGTTCTCGCCTCTTTGTTTTATTGGCACAATAGCCCCAAATGTAATATCATTGTTGGCATGTTGGCCGTATTTCATATTCTATACTTACTGTTTCACTTTCAAACATCATCACGGATCGTCAACAACAAACATTTCTATTCATGACTTTAAGTACACATTTGAGAAATTAAGGATTTTAGGCACATGTGATTTCTTACACAATTCGACATGATAGCTTTTATTAGAATCACGTTTTCAAGTCATAACATATTAACACATAGCCCATACTTAAATCACCTTCTCAAATAGTAACTCAATATAACAAGAACATTTGGAATACATATTGAACGCATATATCTTTTAACACAAATCTTATTCGGAATAATCAATTTATAATGAGCAACACGAGACTTACAAGGCCATTGTGGGGTTCAATCCTAAAAGAGAATTTTAGCCAACATACATCGCTTTGAGCTTTCACTAATTAATTACACAGTTCTAGAAGTTCTAGCAACTTTATCTATTTATAGATATAGCAAGATTGAACACAAATTAGGAAGGAGTTCATGGTTCCAGCTCATTTGAGCATTTTATCAAACACTAGGTGGGTATTATGATTTCAAGGTCCTCCTATGGTGGATTTCTTCACCCCACAACCCATGGTCTACCCATTTGAGCTCAACTACCTTCCCACAACTCATGATTGTACATGCATGCATAGATACACTCTCACACCCAAGAATCACACCCCTCATTAACCATCTTCTATCCCAAATTCGAAATTGAGACTAGGACATGGAACCTTACCTCTTGGATGAAGAACTTGTGAGTTTCTACTTGTGAATTCTCCAACTTTGAGCAAGAATTGATGGACAGTAATCTTAGGAACTTTCCCTCTCACTCTATGGCACTCACTCTCTCTAAATATATCAGATTTTTACTCTACAAATGGTCTTCAATGACTATATATCTAAATAGCATCGGGTTAAAAAAATTAGATAAATGAAGCCCCAATGCAGATCTGTGGTCGCATATGCAACTTCATAACGCTTCTGCGGCTCACAAAATGGACCGCATAATGGCCCTCCGGAACTGGACATTTCTGCTTCACTCTCCGACAGGTCTGCGGTCCGCAGAACTTTCCTCTGGAACTTTTATGTTGGATATGTGATGGATTGTGCGGCCCGCAAAATGATTATGCGGCCGCATAATGGTCCCAAAATTTGCTCAAGTTTCTGCTTTATTCCGCAGCAGTTCTGCGGTCCACAGATCAGTTCCGCGATCATAGAATGGACCGCAAAATATGCCCTGCACTACCAAAAAATTTCTTCAACTCCCCAACGCATTGTTCAACTTAAAAATTCTGTAACGCGGCGAGCAAGCTCTCCTCGAAGAATATATACAATCATCAACGCATAAGTCTACCTCGGCACCACGAAACCCCAGTTTTAGGTAAACTTTTATGGGGCCTTACATCTGGTCATGGCCTCAATCCTCAAATAATAACTCTTTTCTTGGAGCTAATTTTATATATCGAAGAATGCTGAGAATTGCATCTTAATGATTATTATATGGAAAATCCATAATCTGAATCACAAAACTCACAGGAAAGGAAATGTCATGTCTAGTCACTGTATGGTAATTTAATTTATTAACCAACTGCCTATATCTTGCAGTATCACTAAGTAGCTCACCATATCCTGGAAGAAGTGTAGAATTCGGATCCATAGGAGTGTCAACAGGTCTGCAGCCTGCCATTCCTGTCTCCTCAAAAAAATTTTAGGCATACTTCTGTTGTGAGATCATAATACCTGAGCTAAAATGAGTGACCTCAATACCCAAAAAATACTTTAATCTGCCCAGATCTGTAGTCTGAAAGTGCTGAAAGAGATTTTTCTTCAACTTAGTAATATCATCCTGATCATTGCCGGAACAACAATATCGTCAACATAAACCACCGGATAAATTGGCCATCTTACGCCACTATTAAGGAACTAAATGGTCTGATTCCAACCCGAACCCTTCCAAACCCAAATCAACAATCCCCGCAAGTCATAAAATAGTAAAAGAACATATGAGAAGTCTTAATTAGGGGAATGGGGATCTAGAAAGCAAAACAACCGGTCGAGTCATTATAGTGAAGACCTTTGGTTCAAATTGCCCTTTTATTTTCTCAATTTGGGGATTGTCTTTAGCTGACTCACAATTCATGGATGGGATTTGTGCAATTGGGATAATCATATGTTCCTTCAAATCTTGGGTAGCTTTGTGACTAATTTGCTTTTTTAGAGTACATTCCTCTAACATAGGCTGCCCTTTCTTTCAGCACTCACGCGAAACATAGCGAATATCTGGATGCTCCCATCAATATTCGTTTGTATGTCACTTTTATATGATGATAACTTAATGGAAATTTCTCCCATTTTCTTCTTTGATAACCTGATAGCAGTCCATTGAGCCTCATTTTCAGTTGTTGAATTGGCATCAGCTTGGTCGATTTACGATGGTTTCTCTACACTCGGTTCATAAGAATTTGGTAGTATTTTGCATCTGCAAAGTATGATTCTGTCTCAGTGAAAGGATTTATGTCTGCATCACTCTTGACTATTTCTCCATATTTTCTGTATTTCAGACAATAATGCAAAGTAGACGATACCACTCCATTCTCGTGAATCTAGGGACGTCCAAGCAGCAATTTGTATGATGTTTTAGCATCTATGACGTGAATCAGAGTGTTCGACTTCATCTTGACAATGGATAATCCTAGGCGGATCATGCCTATGGCTTAATTTCCTCCTTGGTTGAAACCTTGGATTGTTAAGTTGCTTTGGGATAACTTGTCATTAGAGATCCCAAGCTTTTTAGCACCATCTTTGGCATGATGTTGACAGCTGAATTGTCATCAGCAAACATATGGTTGTGACATTATTCTCGAAAAGCCCCTACAACAAACAAAGGTCTGTTATGTGGCTTAGCCCCAGCAACAAGTCAACATCTGTGAAGAAAATTATTGCACAACATGTGATAACTTTGATATCGTGATGTTCTTTTGTTTTTAGTGGATGATACTCATCGTTGCTTACTTTCATTTCATCTATGCCAGAAAATTCATGAGTCGCATCAATGTGACTTCCATGAAGGAATTTTTCAAGAAATAATTCATGCAAGGTAATGGTCTTTCAGAACTTTTATGATAAGGCACCCTTAATAATCTTGCTAGTAGAAGATTTGATATTTCTTGATGGTTGTAGCCTATCCACATTGCTCATCATCGTTCTTGGCTTAGGAATTCGTAGCCTCAAAACTGCTTGATATTTTTGCTTCTTGCGAGTGGCTAAAGTCCAACTCTTATCGTCATTGTCATTGAGTGATTGTCCAGCTCTACTGAACCTTCAAGAGTTTTTCTTGGAAGATCAACTTAAACAGGCTCGAAACTTCCAAATTGTAAGAAGGCAGTGTTTGACACATTCTGCAACTTGGAACGTTTCTTTTCCTTAGGCGCGACACTTGCATTGTTTGCTTACGTTGTTTCATCCATGTCTATGATGATTTTTCCTTCACTTACAAGATACATGATTTTCTCCTTCAAGATGAAGCATTTCTCTATAGGGTGGCTAATGACACGATGAAACTTGCAGTATTTTGAATTGCCAACTTTACTAGTTTCCTCAGGCCTCTTTGGTTCAGGGTGATTGATGAATTCCTTGGCCAGCAATTCATCAGGGATTGTGGGTATGTCTGAATCTGGAAATAGATAAACATTCGCTCTCAATTCCTTCTAGGTTGGATGAAGTTGCTCCTCTTCGAGATATTGACTCGGGGTCTTCTCCTCCTTCACTTTTTGCTTGGTTGTGAATTTCACAAAAGTTCCTTTCACCGCCATATATTCTTTAGTTTGGTTCTTTGATGTAACACTTTTCTTGAACTCGTTCTGATTAGCAAGTGGAGATGCCTTTTCGTGACTTGCGATGGTCAACTCTATGTCGTGTGCTCGTATTGCAAGCTCTTTGAAAGTTTGCGGTTTGATCCCTCATTGGATGTACAAAAGGCCCCAGTACATTCCTTGAAAGCATATCTCCACAACAAATATTTCTGAAAGGTGATCTTTGTAGATCAAACTTAACGTTCTCCAACTATTGATGTAATTTACCACAGGCTCGTCCTTCTTTTTCTTGGTGCCTGTCAACTCTATCATTCTTACAGTTCTCCAAGTACTATAAAAATGATTGAGGATTTCCTTCTTGAGTTGCTTCCAGCTATCAATTGACTCGGGCTCCAAGTCGATATACCAGTCAAATGCATTCCCTTTTAGCGAATGAGTAAACTATTTTACCAAAAGGTCACCGTGTGTTCCAGCATTGCTACAAGTCTCGACAAAATGGGAAATATGTTGCCTTGGGTTTCGTATGCCATCAAATAGATATAGCTTTAGTGTTTGATAATTAGTTGACATAGTTAGACAATCACTTTGCTTAGTATAAGGATTAGAGTAGTACAATGAACTCTGCGATGGTCTACCATATTGAGATCTGATGGTGTTTGTTATCATATCTTGCCATTATTGGACAGATAACGTTGTAACTAAAGTATATTGCTTCTCCTTTTAAATGTTGAATTTGGCAAGCGATTACTCAACAACCATTTTTTGTGAGGTGAAGCCAAGTGAACATGAGGGATGTGGCTCGACTCTCCAAGTGCATAGGCCTCTAATTTGTTCATGAGTTAAGCAAATTGAAGGTCTTTGTCTTCAATAGATTTCTTTAAGACTTTTATAGCATGTTCCATCATGGTAAAATTTTCGTCCATGTTAGTTACGTTATTCATTAAGGAGTTGACTTTCTTGAAACTAGAGAATCTATCAAATCCTCAAATCTGCCAAGGTTGGAGGTTGTTGGAGAAACTTTGTCAAATAGCGAGAATATGGTGTTTCCCCCGGAGATTGCGGTTGCAGTTTTCATGTAAGATATGCTCTTCATTGATATCTCCAAGGAGGCTAAGTATTCATATCCCTCCAAACCACTAGCCTTGAACTTGCTTTGAGTGATTGGGTCAACATAATTGAGCTCAACAGATGTGGCAGCAGTAGCATCCCTGCATGGAACATCATCACACTTTTGGAAGGCCACTGCAGTAGTAGATTTAAATTTTGTAGTTTTCAACTTGCAATAAGAAGAGGTGAAGGATAGAACGGGTTCCGTTGGTGTAACGACCCCGCCGGTCATTTTGAGTATTGTGGCCATGTTCCCCCATTTATTGATTATTCTATGTTCGTTTGTTGCTATGTGACTTTTCGAGGTTGTTGGTTTGGTTCAAGGGATGTTTCGGAATGGATTGAGACACTTAGTCCAAAGGTTAGAAGCCTAAGTTAAAAGAGTTGACCGGATGTTGACTTATAAGTAAACGACTCCGGAATGAAGTTTTGATGGTTCCAACAGCTCCATATTGTGATTTGGGTCTTAGGAGTATGTCCGGATTTTGATTTGGAGGTCCGTAGATAGTTTCTGCTTGAATTGGCAAAAGTTGAAAAGTTGAAGGTTTGGAAAGTTGAGAAGTTTGACCGAGAATTGACTTTGTTGTTACCGAACTCAAATTTTATTTCTGGGAGTTGGAATAGGTTCGATGTGTCATCTATGACTTATGTGCAAAATTTGAGGTCAATCGCAATTGATTTGGGATGTTTCATCAGTGGTTTTAGAAGTTGGAAGTTCAATAGTTCATTAGGCTTGAATTGGGGTGTGATTCGTATTTTTGATGTTGTTTGATGTGATTTGAGGCTTCGACTAAGTTCATATGATTTTTTACGATGTGTTGGTATGTTTGTATGGGGTCTCGGGTGCCTCGGGTGAGATTCGGATTGATTTCAGATTTGTGTTTGGCCTAATGGGATTGCTAATGTTTCAGGTATCTATTTTTCTGTTAAGAGATCACGTGAATGGGGCCGCGATCGCGAAGGGTTAAGTCTGGCAGGTGTGAAGTTGTTCTATATGTTCGCGAGTATTGGAATTTGATCGCGAAGCTTGGAGAGTTAGTGTTTCGCGAACGTGTGAGTGTTGCCGCATTCACGATGAAGGAAGAGGAGGGCTGGGATGTCAGACGTGTTGCTCTATGCAATCGTAAGAGTATGTCCGCGGTCGCGGACACGTAGGTTTGGTGAATTACTGACCGTGTTAGTGACCTGTGGAGTGCGTTCACATAGTAGATTTTCAGCCATTTATGATTTTGTTCTTCGCAATCATGCGGGTAATATCGTGATCGTGTAGTGTAACCACTGGGCAGACTATTTAAAATCCCAAATCGTGGGTTAGAGTAAAAGTTTCATATTTTGATTTTGGGATCTCGGCAAGGGGCGATTTTTTAGAGGGATTGAACTACAAATAATATTGAATACCTATTGATTTCTGCACCAAAATTATGTGTTTTTAAGGTGAAATTTGGGGGAATTTGGACTCGGTAATGGAGAGTAAGATTTGGGGGTTTGTGGGTTGATTTGAGGTCGAATTTTGTGAATTTTGTCGGGTTTCAAGACATGGACTCGGGGTTTACTTTTGACTTTGGTTAAAGATCTTAGTTTTATCATTTAGGATCAATTCCTATTGCTTTCATTGATAGTATTACGTTATTTTTGGATAGACTCGAGCCTTCCGAAGATTGATACGCGTGGGAAGGGCTTACTAGCAGAGTGATTTGATTTTCTTGAGGTAAGTATTTTATCAGAACTCTGTTGAGGTACTAGTTGCCTGAATTATTGGAAAGTTATGTGCTATTGGGTGCGCACATGTGTGGGGTTGAATCCGAATGCTGACACCGGGGTTATTTATTCATGTTTGGGTTGTGCTCGGGCTGTTATAAGCCTAGAATTTGATTATTAAACCTTAAGCTATGATGCTTCGCACATTTGTGACATTGTTGTGAACTGTTTGAGCCATGTTTGAGGCTACATAGGGGTTTAATCCCAGAATGAACTGATAAATGTTATTCTTTAATGAAATTGCCGGTTTGAGCTATGATAGTACATTTGTACATGCTTACACCTTAGCATGTCGTTTATACCAGTCCAGGAGCATGAGATGTGTTATTCACTCATCCATACATGTATATTTGTTTATTAACTCTTGTATGATATGATTGGACTGATCTCCCATGACCACGCCAGGAGGATTGTGTTGTTGTGCCTATGACCATGCCGGGTGGATTGTGCTTGTTGTCACGTGAGTTGTCCATGCGGATTCAGATATTGATGTTATTAGCACGTGAGTTGTTCGTGCAGCACGTGAGTTGTCTATGCGGGGTTCTATTATTAGCACCTAAGTTGTCCGTGCAGCATGTTAGTTGTCCGTGCAACACGTGAGTTTTTCGTGCAGTGTGTGGATACGGATCCATCCCCATAGGGTGACCCTCTCATATTTCTCTCTTGATGGTATACACGCGGTTATTGAAGAAATCTGGCCAGTGTTTTTTTTGGATTTTGCATTTCATCTTTACCTGAAATTTCCTTGATCATTTATCTGATTTAACTGGATATCATGTTTATATGTCGAGTATTGGTTGAGAAGGGCATTTGAGAAATTGTACACATACACACAGATGTTTTCTTAATGAACTTAAGATTTGATTCCATTATTGTTCTCTACCGGTTTAAAAGATGAAACTACACAGGTGATAGCTAGCATCATTTAATAATTTATGTTTCTTTTACCGCGCCGTATTTATTTACGATACTTATTGAGTACGTTGGGTCAGTTGTACTCATACTACACTCTGCACTTTATTGTGAAGATCTAGGTGTGGGGACTAGTTATTAGAAGTAGGCTTGCGTGTTGGACTATCTGCTAGAGGCGAGGTGGAGTTGCATCCTTTGTTGCAGTTTGACTTGTCTTTTCCTTTGATACTGTTGTTACAGTTCAGATAGTGTATTTATTTTTCAGTCCAGTCTTGTATTCCGTTGTAGAAGCTCATGACTCTGTATTTACCAGTTTCTAAGGATTTTCTTTGTATTAGTAGTTATATTTTATTGAGACCTCGGATTTATGCTATTTCTATAAATTTCAGTATTCTGTTTGCCTTTGTTTATCATGTTTCGGCTTGCCTAGACGGTGTGTTAGGCGCCATCACAATGGGTAGGGATTTTTGATCGTGACAAGTTGGTATCAGAGCCCAAGGTTCATAGGTATTACAAGTTTTGAGCAGGTTTAGTAGAATCTTGTGGATTATTATGGAGACATCTATACTTATCTTTGAGAGGCTATCAAACCATTAGGAAACTTAACTTTCTTGTATTCTTGTCCTGCGGGTATATTGATTCCGAAAAACTAAACTCCTATTATTCCATTCTCTCACAGATGGTGAGGACGCTTGCGACCGGATCGTGCAGACGGCCATAGCACAACCAGCTAGGGCCGTGAGAGGTCGGGGTCGCGGTAGAGGCCGTGGCTGCGGTAGAGGTCGAGGTGCAACTAGTAAAATAGCTAGAGTAGCACCCGTGGAGCCTCTAGTTGCTCCAGCTCACGAGCAGATACCAGATGTGGTTGAGCTGGTGGGACCAGCTTAGGCATCAATGATGCCCATTATGATTCCAGGCCTTCAGGAGGCTCTGGCTTAGATATTGACTGTATGCACTAGCCTTTCTTAGGAGAATTCAGTTCCGGCCGCACCAAATACTTCTCAGGCCATGGGAGATGCTCAGACTCCCGCCGCTTGTACTCCATAACATATAGTTTAGGGACTTCATACATTGAGGGTACTACCAGCCCAGCCATTTACAGTGACTCAGGCCCTGGTTGGTCCACATATAAGTAACGAGGAGCAGGATAGACTAGAGCGGTTTGAGATGCTCAAGCCTCCAAAGTTCAGTGTGGCTGAGTCGGAGGTTGCTCAGGATTTCTTAGATAGATGCTAGCAGTAGGCCATCCGGTCTCGAACCACTTACGTGGCATGAGTTCTTAGTTCTCTTCTTAGAGAAGTTCATTCCATAGACCCGCATAGAGGAGTTGCGTAGGCAATTTGAGCAGCTACGCTAGGAGGGTTTGTTAATGACCCATTATGAGATGAGATTTTTAAAGTTGGATCGTCACGCGATATGGTTAGTTCCTACTGAGAGTGAGAGGATCGGGAGGTCCATTGATGGCCTTAACTATGCACTACGTTTTATCACGGCTCAGGAGATTGCTTCAGGTGCTAGGTTCGACGAGGTGGTTGATATTGCTAGGCATATAAAGCAGGTTCACAGTCAGGAGTGCAAGGAGAGGGAGGCCAAGATGCCTCGTGGTTCAGGTGGTTTCAGAGGTGTTCCTTTTGGAGGGCAGTCTCATCACAGTAGGGGTCGTCCTTATAAGCCCACTCAGATGGCTTGTACGGTTCATCATGGTGTATCAATTAACCATAGTTCCTACAGTGCTCGTTTGGGGTCAGTCATCATTCAGTGCATTACCAATATAGAGTTCTTACCATGCTTTATCTTCCCATGTTTCTACAGGCAGTTCCTTGGGTTATTAGGGGCAACAGCTCCGTCAGAGGAGAGGTTGTTACCAGTGCGTGGACTTGAGTCACCTCAAGAGGAATTGATATAGACTGTTGAGTAGGGTTACATAGCAGAGTTCTCAACTGATGATACCAACACCACCTGTTCAGCCAGCTTGGGGTGGGGCTTCAGATAACTAGAGGTCTCCCTAGAGGGGGAGGTCGATCAGGTGGCAGTCAGGCTCGATGCTATGCTTTTCCCATCAAACCAGAAGCTATTACTTCATATGCAATGATCGCATGTATTGTTTCAGTGTGCCACAGGGATGCCTCCACATTATTTGACCCTGGTTCCACTTATTCATTTGTGTCATCATATTTTGCTCCTTTTTTGGATTTGCCCCGTGATTCCTTAGTTTTACGTGTTTATGTATCTAAGCTAGTGGGCAATTTTATTGTTGTGGATTGTGTGTATCGATCGTGTGTGGTGACTATTGGGGGGTTGTAGACAAGAGTTGATCTCTTATTACTTAGTATGGTTGATTTTGACGTGATTCTGGGCATGGATCGATTGTCCCCATGTCATATTATTATGGATTTTCACGCTAAGACCGTGACTTTGGCGTTTCCAGGATTGCCTAGGATTGAGTGGAGAACTTCTCTGGACTATGTTCCCAGTAGGGTGATTTCATATCTGAAGGGCTAACGGATGGTTGGGAAGGGGTATTCGGCATATTTGGCGTTTGTGAGGGATGTTGGTGCTGATACTCCTATCGTTGATTATGTTCCGATAGTGCGAGACTTTCCGAATGTGTTTCTTGCAGACCTATCGGCCATGCTGCCTGACAGGGACATTGATTTTGGTATTGACTTGGTGCCGGGCACTCAGCACATTTATATTCCTCCGTATCGCATGGCACTAGTCGAGTTGAAGGAATTGAAATAGCAGCTTCAGGAGCTTCTTGATAAAGGGTTCATTAGGCCTAGTGTGTCGCCTTGGGGTGCACCGGTTTTGTTTGTGAAGAAGAAGGATGGTACTATGCGGATGTGCATTGATTATAGACAGTTCAAAAAAGTTATAATTAAGAACAAGTATCCTGTGTCGCGCATTGATGACTTATTTGACCATCTTCAGGGAGCTAGAGTGTT
This sequence comes from Nicotiana tomentosiformis, assembly GCF_000390325.3. Classification (NCBI taxonomy): domain Eukaryota; kingdom Viridiplantae; phylum Streptophyta; class Magnoliopsida; order Solanales; family Solanaceae; genus Nicotiana; species Nicotiana tomentosiformis. The sequence continues at coordinate 44,940,964 of NC_090817.1, forward strand.
CTCTAAGATTGATAATAGGTTTGGGTATCACCAGTTGAAGATTCGGGACTCTGATATTCTAAAGACAACATTTAGGACCTGCTATGGTCAGTACGAGTTCCCTGTGATGTCTTTTGGTCTAAACAATGCCCCAACAACATTCATGTATCTCATGAACAGTGTATTCCATCCATATCTTGATGCGTTTGTCATAGTGTTTATTGATGATATTCTAGTGTACTCACATAGCCAGGAGGAGCATGTACAACATCTAAGGATTGTACTATAGACATTGAGGGAGGAGAAGCTTTATGCTAATTTCTCCAAGTGTAAGTTTTGGCTCAGTTCTGTGGCATTCTTGGGGAATATGGTGTCTAGGGAGGGCATCAAGGTGGATCCGAAGAAGATTGAGGCGGTCCAGAGTTGGCCCAAACCGTCTTCCGCTACTAAGATTAGGATTTTTCTCGGCTTGGCCGGATATTATTGCCGCTTTGTGGAGGGTTTCTCGTCCATTGCAGTGCCTTTGACTAGGTTGACCCAGAAGGGTGCCCCATTCAGGTGGACTGATGAGTGCGAAGAGAGCTTTCAGAAGCATAAGACTTTCTTGACCACAACTTCAGTTATAGTTTTGCCTTCAGCATTGGGTTCTTATACAGTGTATTGTGATGCTTCTCTAATTGGTATTGAGTGTGTCTTGATGTAGGATGGTATAGTGATTGCATATTCTTTATGCCAGTTGAAGCCTCATGAGAAGAACTATCCCATTCATGATTTAGAGTTGGCAGCCATCATCCATGCATTGAAGATTTCGAGGAATTATCTCTACGCCGCATCTTATGAGGTATTTACGGATCATCAGAGTATGCAGCACTTGTTCAAGCAAAAGGATGTAAATTTGAGGCAACAGAGATGGTTTGACTATTGAAAGACTACAATATTACCATTTTGTATCATCTTGGGAAAGGCAATGTGGTGGCCGATGCCTTGAGTAGAAAGGCGGTGAGTATGGCTAGCCTTGCATATATCACGGTAGGTGAGAGGCCACTTGCATCAGATATTCAGGCCTTCACCAATTAGTTCGTGAGATTAGATATTTCAAAGCCTAGTCGAGTTCTACCTTGTATGGTTTCTCGGCCTTCTTTATATGAGCGCATCAGAGAGAATCGGTATGATGACCCTTATTTGCTTGTCCTTAAGGACACGATTCAGCATGGTGATTATAAGGAGGTTTCTATTGGAGATGATTGGGTCTTGCGGATGCAGGGCTAGATTTGTGTGCCCAATGTGGATGGGTTACGTAAGTTGATTCTTTAGGAAGCCCACAGTTCGCGGTATTCCATTCATTCGGGTGCCGCAAAGATGTATCAGGACTTGAGGCAGCACTATCGGTGGAGAAGAATGAAGAAAGATATAGTGGAGTATGTAGCTCGGTGCCTGAATTGTCGGTAGGTGAAGTACGAGCATTAGAGGTCCGGCGGTTTTGCTACAGAGGCTCGAGATTCCTGAGTGGAAATGAGAGTGTATCACCATGGACTTCATAGTTGGACTCCCACGGACTGTGAGAAAATTTGATGCTATTTGGGTGACTGTGGACAGGTTGACTAAGTTTGCGCACTACCTATTCTTCCGAGCGATTTGTTGAGATCTATATCAGTGAGATTGTTCGCCTACATGGTGTGCCGGTGTCCATTATTTCATATCAGGGCACGCAGTTCACATTGCAGTTTTGGAGAGCAGTGTAGCGAGAGTTAGGCACACGGGTTGAGTGGAGTACAACATTCCACCCCTAGACAGATGGACAGTCCGAGCACACCATTCAGATATTGAAAGATATGCTACGTGCTTGTGTCATGGATTTCGAGGGTTCTTTGGATCAGTTTCTACCGCTTGTAGAGTTTTCTTACAACAACAGCTACTAATCGAGTATTCAGATGGCTCCGTATGAGGCCTTTTATGGTAGGCGGTGTAGGTCTTCGGCCGGTTGGTTTGAGCCGGGTGAGACTAGGCTATTGGGTACTAACTTGGTTCAGGATGCTTTGGAAAAGGTTAAGTTGATTCAGGATCAGCTTCGCATGGCACAGTCTAGACAGAAGAGTTACACCGATTGGAAGGTTTTGTGATGTTTCCTATATGGGGGGAGAGAAGGTATTACTCAGAGTTTCACCCATGAAGGGTGTTATTAGGTTCGGGAAGAAGGGCAAGTCTCCAACTTGGGAGAATTGGAGAGGTGGCCTACAAGCTTGCATTTCCACCTAGTCTATCGAGTGTTCACTCAGTGTTTTATGTTTCCATGATCCGAAAGTATTTCGATGATCCGTCTCATGTTTTGGATTTCAGCACGATTCAGTTAGACGGAGATTTGACTTATGATGTTGAGTCGGTGGCCATTTTGGATTGGCAGGTTCGAAAGTTGAGATCAAAGAATATAGCTTCAGTGAAAGTATAGTGGAGAGGTCAACCAGTCGAGGAGGCTACTTGGGAGATAGAGCGAGAGATGCAGAGCAGCTATCCACGCCTATTTGAGACTCCATGTATGATTCTAGACCCGTTCGAGGATGAACAGTTGTTTAAGAGGGGGAGAATGTAACAACTCGGTCAGTCGTTTTGAGTATTACAGCCTCATTCCCCTATTTATTGCTTATTCTATGTTCGTTTGTTATTATGTGACTTACCGGATTGGTTGGTTTGGTTCCAGGGATGTTTCGGAATGGATTGGGACACTTAGTCCCAAGGTTGGAAGCCTAAGTTAAAAGAGTTGACCGAACATTGACTTATAAGTAAACGACTCCGGAATGGAGTTTTGATGGTTCGAACAGCTCCGTATTGTGATTTGGGTCTTAGGAGCATGTTCGAATTTTGATTTGGAGGTCCGTAGGTCATTTCTGCTTGAATTGGCGAAAGTTAGAAAGTTGAAGGTTTGGAAAGTTGAGAAGTTTGAACGAGAATTGACTTTGTTGTTACCGAACTCATATTTTATTTTTGGGAGTTGGAATAGGTTCGATGTGTCATCTATGACTTGTGTGCAAAATTTGAGGTCAATCGCAATTGATTTGGGGTGTTTCATCAGTGGTTTTAGAAGTTGGACGTTCAATAGTTCATTAGGCTTGAATTGGGGTGTGACTCGTATTTTTGATGTGATTTGAGGCTTCGACTAAGTTCGTATGATATTTTAGGATGTGTTGGTATGTTTGGATGGGGTCTCGGGTGCCTTGGGTGAGATTCGGATTGATTTCAGATTTGTGTTTGGCCTAATGGGATTACTGATGTTTCAGGTATCTGTTTTCCTCTTAAGCGATAGCGTGAATGGGGTCACGATCGCGAAGGGTTAAGTCTGGCAGGTGTGAAGTTGTTCTATATGTTCGCGAGTATTGGAATTTGATCGCGAAGCTTGGAGAGTTAGTGCTTCGCGAACGCGTGAGTGTTGCCGCATTCGCGTTGAAGGAAGAGGAGGACTGGGATGTCAAACGTGTTGCTCTACGCGATCGTAAGAGTGTGTCTGCGGCCGCGTAGATTTGGTGAATTACTGACCGCGTTCGCGACCTGTGGAGTACATTCTCATAGTAGATTTTCAGCAATTTATGATTTTGTTCTTCGCAATCACACGGGTAATGTCGTGATCGCGTAGTGTAACCACTGGGCAGACTATTTAAAATCCCAAATCGTGGGTTAGAGTAAAATTTTCATATTTGGACTTAGGGATCTCGGCTAGGGGCAATTTTGTAGAGGGCTTGAAATACAAATAATATTGAATACCTATTGACTTCTACACCAAAATTATGTGTTTTTAAGGTGAATTTTGGGGGAATTTGGACTCGGGATTGGAGAGTAAGATTTGGAGGTTTGTGGGTTGATTTGAGGTCGAATTTTGTGAATTTGGTCGGGTTTCAAGACGTGGGCTCGGGGTTTACTTTGGACTTTCGTTAAAGATCTTATTTTTTATCATTTAGGATCAATTCCTATAGCTTTCATTGATAGTATTACGTTATTTTTGGATAGGTTCGAGCCTTCCGAAGATTGATACGCGTGGGAAGGGCTTGCTAGCGGAGTGATTTGATTTTCTTGAGGTAAGTATCTTATCAGAATTCGGTTGAGGCACTAGTTGCCTGAATTATTGGATAGCTATGTTCTATTGGGTGCGCACATGTGTGGGGTTGAATTCATGTGCTGGCACCAGGGTTATTTATTCATGTTCGGGTTGTGCTCAGGCTGTTATAAGCCTAGAATTTGATTATTAAACCTTAAGCTATGATGCTTCACACAGTTGTGACATTGTTGTGAACTGTTTGAGCCGTGTTTGAGGCTACATAGGGGTTTAATCCCATAATGAACTGATAAATGTTATTCTTTAATGAAATTGCCGGTTTGAGCTATGATAGTACACTTGTGCATGCTTACACCTTAGCATGTTGTTTATACTAGTCCAGGAGCATGAGATTTGTTATTCACTCGTCCATACATGTATACTTGTTTAATAACTCTTGTATGATATGATTGGACTGATCTTCCATGACCACGTCGGGCAGATTGTGTTGTGTCTATGACCACACCGGGCAGATTGTGCTTGTTGGCACGTGAGTTGTCCATGCGGATCCAGATATTGATGTTATTAGCACCTGAATTGTTCGCGCAGCACGTGAGTTGTCTATGCGGGTTCTATTATTAGCACCTAAGTTGTCCATGCAGCATGTTAGTTGTCCGTACAGCACGTGAGTTGTCCATGTAGTGTGTGGATACAGATCCATCCCCATAGGGTCACCCTCTCATATTTCTCTCTTGATGGTATACACGCTGTAATTGAAGAAATCTGGCCAGTGTTTTGTTTGGATTTTGCATTTCATCTTTACTTGAAATTTCCTTGATCATTTATCTGATTTAACTGGATATCATCTCTATATGTCGAGTATTGGCTGAGAAGGGCATTTGATAAACTGTACACATACACACACAGATGTTTTCTTACTGAACTTAAGATTTGATTCCATTATTGTTCTCTACTGGTTTAAAAGATGAAACTACACAGGTGATAGCTAGCATCATTTCATAATTTATGTTTCTTTTACCGCACCGTATTTATTTACGATACTTATTGAGTACATTGGGTCAGTTGTACTCATACTACACTCTGCACTTTATTGTGAAGATCTAGGTGTGGGGACAAGTTATCACTAGTAGGCTTGCGTGTAGGACTATCTGCTAGAGGCGAGGTGGAGTTGCATCCTTTGTTGCAGTTTGATTTGTCTTTTCTTTTCATACTGTTGTTACAGTTCAGATAGTGTATTTATTGTTCAGTCCAGACTTGTATTCCATTGTAGAAGCTCATGACCATGTATTTACCAGTTTCTAGGGTTTTCCTTTGTATTAGTAGTTATATTTCATTGAGACCTCAGATCTATGCTATTTCTATAAATTTCAGTATTCTGTTTGCCTTGGGTTATCATGTTTTGGCTTGCCTAGACGGTGTGTTAGGCGCCATCACAACATGTAGGGATTTTTTATCGTGACAAGTTGGTATCAGAGCCCAAGGTTCATTGGTATTACGAGTTATGAGCAGGTTTAGTAGAGTCTTGCGGATCATTATGGAGACATCTATACTAATGTTTGAGAGGCTATCGAACCATTAGGAAACTTAACTTTCTTATATTCTTGTCCTGTGGGTATATTGATTCCGAAAAACTAAACTTCTATTATTCCATTCTCTCACATATGGTGAGGACGCGTGCGACCGGATCGGACGCACGACCACAGCACCACCAGCTAGGGTCGTGCGAGGCCGGGGTCGCGGTAGAGGCCGAGGTGCAACTCGTATAGTAGCTAGAGCAGCACCCGTGGAGCCACCAGTTGCTCCAGCTCAGGAGTAGATACCAGATGTGGTTGAGCCGGTGGGACCAGCTTAGGCACCAGCGATGCCCATTGTGATTACAGGACTTCAGGAGGCTCTGACTTAGATATTGACTGTATGCACTAGCCTTGCTCAGGAGGATTCAAGTCGGGCCGCACCAAGCACTTCTCAGGCAGTGGAAGATGCTCAGACTCCCGCCGCCTGTACTCCAGGGCATATAGTTTAGAGACTTCATACATTGAGGGTACTACCAGCCCAGCCGGTTGCAGTGGCTCAGGCCCTGGTTGGTCTACCTATAAGTAACGAGGAGCAGAAGAGGCTAGAGCGGTTTGGGATGCTCAGGCCTCCAAAGTTCAGAGTGGTTGAGTCGGAGGATGCTCAGGATTTCTTAGACAGATGCTAGCAGATCCTTCGCACAGCGGATATTTTGGAGACTAGTGGAGTCTAATTTACTACTTTTCAGTTGTCGGGGGCAGCCTTCAAATAGTGGGAGACCTATGAGTTGAGTAGGCCAGACGGTGTCGCACCACTTACATGGCATGAGTTCTTAGTTCTCTTATTAGAGAAGTTCGTTCCATAGACCCTCATAGAGGATTGCGTAGGAAGTTTGAGCAGCTATGCTAGGAGGGTATATCAGTGACCCATTATGAGATGAGATTTTTAAAGTTGGATTGTCACGCGATATGGTTAGTTCCTACTGAGAGTGAGAGGATCAGGAGGTTCATTGATGGCCTTAACTATGCACTACGTTTCATCACGACTCGGGAGATTGCTTCAGGTGCTAGGTTCGACTAGGTAGCTGATATTGCTAGGCGTATAGAGCAGGTTCGCAGCCAGGAGTGCAAGGAGAGGAAGGCCAAGAGGCCTCGTGGTTCAGGTGGTTTCAGTAGTGTTTCTTCTGGAAGGCAATCTCATCACAGTAGGGGTCGTCCTTATAGGCCCACTCAGATGGCTCGCCCGGTTCATCATGGTGCATCAATTAACCATGGTTCCTACAGTGCACATTCGGAGTCAGTCATCATTCAATGTATTACCACTATAGAGTTCTTACCATGCTTCATCTTCCCATGTTTCTACAGGTAGTTCCTTGGGTTATTAGGGGCAACAGCTCCGTGAGAGGAGAGGTTGTTACCAGTGCATGGACTTGAGTCACCTCAAGAGGAATTGACCTAGACTGTTGAGTAGGATTACATAGCATAGTTCTCAACCGATGATACCAGCACCACCTGCTCAGCCAGCTTGGGGTGGGGCTCAGATAGCTAGAGGTCGCCCTAGAGGGGGAGGCCGATCAGGTGGTGGTCAGGCTCGATGCTATGCTTTTCCCGTCAAACCAGAGGCTATTACTTCATATGCAATGATCGCATGTATTGTTTCAGTATGCCACAGGGATGCCTCCACATTATTTGACAATGGTTCTACTTATTCATATGTGTCATCATATTTTGCTCCTTTTTTGGATATGCCTCGTGATTCCTTAGATAGTGTGTATCGATCATGTGTGGTGACTATTGGGGGATTGTAAACGAGAGTTAATCTCTTATTACTTAGTATGGTTGATTTTGACGTGATTCTAGGCATGGATCGATTGTCCCCATGTCATGCTATTATGGATTTTCACGCTAATATCGTGACTTTGGCGATGCCGGGATTGCCTAGGATTGAGTGGAGAACTTCTCTGGACTATGTTCCCAGTAGGGTGATTTCATATCTGAAGGGCCAACAGATGGTTGGGAAGGGGTGTTCAGCATATTTGGCATTTGTGAGGGATGTTGGTGCTGATACTCCTACCATTGATTATGTTCCGGTAGTGCCAGACTTTCTGGATGTGTTTCTTGCAGACCTGCCGGGCATGTTACCTGAGAGGGATATTGATTTTGGTATTGACTTGGTACCGGGCACTCAGCCCATTTCTATTCCTCCGCATCGCATGGCACCTGTAGAGTTGAAGGAATTGAAATAGCAGCTTGAGGAGCTTCCTTATAAGGGGTTCATTAGGCCTAGTGTGTCGCCTTGGGGTGCACCGGTTCTGTTTGTGAAGAAGAAGGATGGTACTATACGATTGTGTATTGATTATAGACAGTTGAAGAAAGTTATAATTAAGAACAAGTGTCCTTTGTCACGCATTGATGACTTTGTTGACCATCTTCAGAGAGCTAGAGTATTCTCTAAGATTGATATTAGGTTTGGGTATCACTAGTTGAAGATTCGGGACACTGATATTCTAAAGACAACATTTATGACCTGTTATGGTCAGTACGAGTTCCTTGTGATGTCTTTTGGGCTGAATAATGCCCCAACAACATTCATGTATCTGATGAACGGTGTATTCCAACCATATCTTGATGCGTTTGTAATAGTGTTTATTGATGATATCCTGGTGTACTCACATAGACAGGAGGAGCATGCACAACAACTGAGGATTTTACTACAGACATTGAGGGAGGAGAAGCTTTATGCTAATTTCTCCAAGTGTGAATTTTGGCTCAGTTCTGTGGCGTTCTTGGGGAATATAGTGTCCAGCGAGGGGATCAAGGTGGATCCAAAGAAGATTGAGGCGGTCCAGTGTTTGCCCAAACCGTCTTCGGCTACTGAGATTCGGATTTTTCTCGGCTTGGCCGGATATTATCGCCGCTTTGTGGAGGGTTTCTCGTCCATTGGAGTGCCTTTGACTAGGTTGACCCAGAAGGGTGCCCCATTCAGGTGGACTGATGAGTGTGAAGAGAGCTTTCAGAAGCTCAAGCCTTTCTTGACCACAACTTCAGTTCTAGTTTTGCCTTCAGCATCGGGTTCTTATACAGTGTATTGTGATGCTTCTCGGATTGGTATTGAGTGTGTCTTGATGCACGATGGTAGAGTGATTGCATATTGTTCATGCTAATTGAAGCCTCATGAGAAGAACTATCCCATTCATGATTTAGAGTTGGCAGCCATCGTCCATGCATTGAAGATTTCGAGGCATTATCTCTACGGTGCATCTTGTGAGGTATTTACGGATCATCGGAGCCTGCAGCACTTGTTCAAGCAAAAGGATGTAAATTTGAGGCATCATAGATAGTTTGAGCAGTTGAAAGACTATAATATTACCATTTTGTATCATCCTGGGAAGGACAATGTGGTGGCCGATGTCTTGAGTAGAAAGGTGCATAATATGGCTAGCCTTGCATATATCCTGGTAGGTGAGAGTCTCTTGCATCAGATGTTCATGCCTTCGCCAATCAGTTCGTGAGATTAGATATTTCAAAGCCTAGTCGGGTTCTAGCTTGTATGGTTTCTTGACCTTCTTTATATGAGCTCATCAGAGAATGTCAGTATGATGACCCTTATTTGCTTTTCCTTAAGGACACGATTCAGCACGGTGATTCTAAGGAGGTTTCTATTGGATATGATGGGGTATTGCGGATGCAGGGCTGGATTTGTGTGCCCAATGTGGATGGGTTACGTAAGTTGATTCTTGTGGAAGCCCACCATTCGTGGTATTCTATTCATTCGGGTACCGCGAAGATGTATCAAGACTTGAGGTAGCACTATCGGTGGAGGAGAATGAAGAAAGATATAGTGGAGTTTGTAGCTCGGTGCCTGAATTATCGGCAGGTGAAATACGAGAATCAGAGGTCGGGTGGTTTTGCTTCGGAGGCTCGAGATTCCTGAGTGGAAATGAGAGTGTATCACCATGGACTTCATAGTTGGACTCCCACGGACTTTGAGAAATTTGATGCTATTTGGGTGACTATGGACAGGTTGACTAAGTTTGCGCACTACCTATTCTTCCGAGCGATTGGCTGAGATTTATATCAGTGAGATTGTTCGCCCACACAGTGTGCCGGTGTCCATTATTTCATATCAGAGCACGCAGTTCACATTGCAGTTTTGGAGAGCAGTGTAGTGAGAGTTAGGCACACGAGTTGAGTTGAGTGTAGCATTCAACCCCTTGACGGATGGACAGTCCGAGCACACCATTCAAATATTGGAGGATATGCTACGCGCTTGTGTCATGGATTTCGAGGGTTCTTAGGATCAGTTTCTACCGCTTGCAGAGTTTTCTTATAACAACAGCTACCAATTGAGTATTCGGATGGCTCCGTATGAGGCCTTGTATGGTAGGCGGTGTAGGTCTCCGAACAGTTGGTTTGAGCCGAGTGAGACTAGGCTATTGGGTACTGACTTAGTTCAGGATGCTTTGGAAAAGGTTAAGTTGATTCAGGATCGGCTTCGCATGGCACAGTCTAGACAGAAGAGTTACGCCGATTGGAAGGTTCGTGATGTTGCCTATATGGTGGGAGAAAAGGTATTACTTAGATTTTCACCCATGAAGGGTGTTATGAGGTTCGGGAAGAAGGGCAAGTTGAGCCCTCGGTATATTGTCCCTTTTAAGGTGCTTTAGAGGATTGGAGAGGTGGCCTACAAGCTTGCATTTCCACCTAGTCTATCGAGTGTTGACTCAGTGTTTCATGTTTCCATGATCCGAAAGTATTTCGATGATCCGTCTCATGTTTTGGATTTCAGCACGATTCAGGTAGACAGAGATTTGACTTATGATGTGGAGTCGGTGGCCATTTTGAATTGGCAGGTTTGAAAGTTGAGATCAAAGAATATAGCTTCAGTGAACGTACAGTGGAGAGGTCAACTAGTTGAGGAGGCTACTTGGGAGACAGAGCGATAGATGCAGAGCAGCTATCCACACCTATTTGAGACTCCATGTATGATTCTAGACCCGTTCGAGGATGAACAGTTGTTTAAGAGAGGGAGAATGTAATGACTCGATCAGTCATTTTGAGTATTACAGCCTCGTTCCCCCATTTATTGCTTATTTTATGTTCGTTTGTTGTTATGTGACTTTCCGGGGTAGTTGGTTTGGTTCCAGGGATGTTTCGAAATGGATTGGGACACTTAGTCCCAAGGTTGGAAGCCCAAATTAAAAGAGTTGATTGGATGTTAACCTATGAGTAAAATCTCCGGAATGGAGTTTTGATGGTTCTGATAGCTCCGTATGGTGATTTTGGACTTAGGAGCATGCCCGGATTTAGATTTGGAGGTCCTTAGATCATTTTGGCTTGAATTGGAGAAACTTGGAAAGTTAAAGGTTTGGAAAGTTGAGAAGTTTGCCCGAGAGTTAACTTTGTTGTTATTGGGCTCGAATTGTGGTTCTGGGAGTTATTATAGGTCTGTTGTTTCATCTATGACTTGTGTGCAAAATTTGAGTTCAATCGGAGTTAATTTGTGGTGTTTCGACATTTGGTTTTAGAAGTTGGAAGTTCAATAGTTCATTAGGCTTGAATAGGGGTACCATTCGTGGTTTCGATGTTGTTAGAAGTGATTTGAGGCTTCGACTAAGTTCGTATGATATTTTAGGATGTGTTGGTATATTTGAATGGTGTCCCGGGGGCCTCGAGTGAGATTCAGATTGATTTCGGATTTGTGTTTGGCCATATGGGATTGCTGATGTTTCAGTTATCTAGTTTCCTCATATGCGATCGCGTGAACGGGTCCGCGATCGCGAAGGGCTAAGTCTGGCAGGTGTGAAGTTGTTCTACGCGCTCGCGAAGCTTGGGGAGGTAGTGCTTCGCGAATGCGTAAGTGTTTTCGCGTTCGTAATGAAGGAAGAGGAGGTCTGGGAAGTCAGACACGTGAGTTGTCCATGTGGGTTCTATTATTAGCATGTGAGTTTTCCGTCCAGCGTGTGGATACGAATCCATCCCCCTAGGGTCAACTTTTCATGTTTCTCTCTTGATGTTGTACACGCGGTTATTGAGGAAATCTGGCCAGTGTTTTGTTTGGATTTTGCATTTCATCTTTACTTGCAATTTCCTTGATCATTTATCTAATTTAACTGCATATCATCTCTATATGCCGAGTATTGACTGATCAGGGCATTTGAGAAACTATACACATACTCACATAGATATTTTCTTACAGAACTTATGATTTTATTCCATTATTGTTCGGTACCAGTTTAAAAGATGAAACTACACAGGTGATAGCTAGCATCATTTAATAATTTGTGTCTATTTTACCTCGTCGTGTTTATTTACGATACTTATTGAGTATAAATGATTGGTTATACTCATATTATACTCTGCACTTAATTATACAGATCCAGGTGTGGGGACCAGTTATCAGCAATAGGCTTGTGTGTTGGACTATCTGCTAGAGGTGAGGTAGAGTTGCATCCTTGGTCGCAGTTTCACTTATCATTTCCTTTCATATTGTTGTTACAGTTCAGACACTGTATTTATTGTTTAGTATAGACTTGTATTCCGTTGTAGAAGCTCATGATTTCGTATTTACCAGTTTTGGGGGATTTGCTTTGTATTAGTAGTTATATTGTATTGAGACCTCAAACTTATGCTATTTCTATAAAGTTTGTTATTTTGTTTGCCTTTGTTAATCATGTTTCGGCTTTCCTAGCCGGTGTGTTAGGCGCCATCATGACGGTAGAGAATTTGGGCCGTGACAACCGGGCTTGCCAAAATTTATTCGCAACAAATTTTCGTAGTACGAAAAATAAACTACAACAAAAAGAATATGAAGAAAAAGTAATTTTATTGATAAATGTTTGTGAGTACAATTCTATGTATCCCTTAATTCTCCTCTCTGAAATTCTTCGTGATTCGAGGGCTTGAGACGCGTCTTTCTCTAATGTAGGATGATGCAGGCTTCCTTGTGATATGTTTAATTACCAAGAACGTCGAGCAGCACTTCATTGTTTCGGGTTGATCTTCGGGAAGAACTCAGTTGATCATTTCTTTGTTGAAGAACTATGCACTCGATGATTGATCTTTCTGTTTTCGGATGCCTTCACCAATTGCGGAATGCTCTTCTCCAACTCTGAATGTCTTCGAGAGAGTTATGTAACCCCTCTATTTATAGTTTTAGAGGGTGGACAGTCCAGTTACATATGAACTTTCTTTCTTGATTCTGATTGGCTAATGTGAGTCATCAAACTTATCAGATATCCTATGTGATAAGCTTTCTTGTGATTGGCCAAGACATGTCATTTTAGACACTTGGCGACTCTTGATTGGTCATTGTTTTGGACCGGGATTGACACATCATTTAACATGTGGCGTCATCTTGTTAGCTTTGAGTTTGACTAGACAAGCCATGTCACTTGACACATGGCATCAGTTTGAGTCTGAAAATAGTAAAATGGACTAATTTAATTTGTGAAGTCCAAATTAATTATTTAACCCAATTGAATTTAATCCAAATTTTGTTTGGATTAGATCAAATAAATTTTATATATATACAAGCTCGAGTTAACTTTTTGTTGAATTTTTCAAATATGTTAAAGATCGAACTTTTTTTATACTAGGATAGATTCTAAAGCTTGTTTTGAGTTATTTGAGTATTGACTAGATTCGAGTTGTTTGGAGGCTTGTTCGAAAGGCAAATAGATATTGGAGGGTTTATTTGTCCCGAAAAAGGTAAATATCTTGGTTAACTTTGATTTGAGAGAATTATATTGTAATTGGTTCTATTTTCTACGTGCTATATGTGTTGCAAGCGGTGTATATGCAAGGCAAATAGTTGTAACAATCTAACCAATCATTTTGTATATTTGAGCCCCCTTTCCCCCATTTGGTGACTCTTGTAAGCTTGGTTGTCATTTTGTGACTTGCACGGATAGGTTCTTTGGTTCCGGGGAGGTTTTGGAGTGTATTGGAATACTTAGTTCTATTTTTGGAACCTTAAGTTATAAGAGTTAACCAAGGTTTGACTTTTGTGTAAACGGCCTCAGATTATATTTTGATTATTTTAATAGGTTCGTATGGTGATTTTTGACTTAAGCGTATGTCCGGATTAGGATTTGGAGGTTCCTAGGATGATTTGGCTCTTTTGCCAAAAGTTGACATTTTGAAAGTTTAGAAAATTCATAAGTTTGACCATGAGTTGACTTTGAGGCTATCGGGTTCGGATTGTTTTTCTAGAACTTGGAATAGGTATGTTTTGTCATATGAAACTTGTGTGCAATGTTTGGTCTCATTCCGAGTTGATTTGGTAGGAATCAGACGCTTGGTTATGAATATTGCACTTCTTAAACTTGAAGGCTTGCATGATGTGTTTGGTGTTTGATTCGTGATTATGGATGTTATTTTGATGTTTTGAGCTTGAGAGAGAGTTCTTATGAGGTTATATACTTATGTGGATGTTCGGTGTGGGGCCCGAGGGACTCAGTTAAGTTTCAAATCGATTTTGGATTGGTTTTGCAAAGGTTCAGATTTAGCTGGTATTGCAGACCTCGCAATTGCGATGGTCTGCTCGCATTTGCAGAGTGATGATCGTGTTTGCAATGTTAGGCTGTGAAGGACAACTTTGCATTTACAAATCTGGTGTCACAATTGTGACATCCGCCATTGCAAAGGGGAGTCCGTATTTGCGAGCTTCCTTGTCGCAATTGCAATGACTGAAGCTGAGGGATCCAGTTCACTTTTGCGAGCCTTTTCTCGCATTTGGGAGGCTCGCAATTGCGAACCCCGAGTTGCATTTGCGACTTTTGCAGCTGACTATATTGAAGGAATTTCGGGGTTTAGACCCATTATCTCATATTTTTGAACCTTAGACTTGGAGAGGAACGATTTGTTAAAAGGATTTTCACAAAAGTCCAGAGGGTAAGTGATTTCTACTTGATTTTGATATTATATATTTTTTCCCAAGAATTATTGCACCTAGATTATTTAATTTGAAAGAGTATTTTGGGGATTTTTGACTATGTTGTGAAAAATAAAAATATGGGATTTGAGAGTCGATTTGGACTCGTCTGGTTATAGGTAGTCGGGATCTACCCCTTGACTCAGGTTTTGACCGTGTGAGTCCAGGATTGACTTTTTAAGATTTGGGTAAAGATTGGAACAACATTATTTGGAATTGATTCTTATAGCATGTTTGATGTTATTGAGCTATTTTTGGCAAGATTTGAGCCGGACAAAGGTGATTTTGTCACGACCCAATTTTCCCTCCGTTGGGTATCGTGATGGCACCTAGTCTTAGGGATTAAGTAAGCCTAACATCTACTGAATAATAACAATAATTAAATAACATCTAACAATTTTTGAAATAAAAATCTCTATAAAATTTACAATTCCCAAAACCGGTAGTACAAGTCATAAGCTCTACAGAGTTTGTTACAATTTTCTAAATACAACTGTTTGAAATAAAGTAAACAGTGTGAATACATATCAGAAGGTGACTCCGCAGCCTGCGAACGCAGCAGCAGATTTACCTTGAGTCTCCACAACAACAATCCGCACAGCTAGCTAATGATCAACTGACTTCGAAAATACCTGGATCTGCACAAAAATGTGCAGATGTGTAGTATGAGTATACCATGGCGGTATCCAGTAAGTATCAAGACTAACCTCAGTGGAGTAGTGACGAGGAACAGTCAAGACACCTACTGGACTAATAGTATGTTTGGCCAAGCATCTCAAGAGGCCAAAAGCACTTTTTTTCCTAACTTAAGGTGTTTGGCCAAGTTTTTTTGGGTAAAAAAAGTACTTTTGGGAAGAAGCAGAAGCAGTTTGTGAGAAGCACAAAAAAGTAGCTTCTTCCCAGAAGCAGTTTTGACTTTTCTTCTTACCAAGAATACCTTTAATAAAATATAGTATATACCAAAATAACCGTTAAACTTAATACTTAGGATATCAATGTATAAATATTTCTATTATTTTTAGGATAACTTTCTAATATATAATGACTTTAGGGGTGAATGATTTTATATTTGTTGAATGATTTTTAATATATTTAACTTATGTTAAAAGAATTAAATACTTTTAAATTTTATTTTCATATTTTACTTAAATAAAATAAAAAGATTTAAATATTGTATGTAATAACAAAATTTTGAGATTATTCATTTACTTATAATATTAACTATTAAGCAAATATATTCATGTCCTTATTCGTAATTTGATACTTAAAAGCACTTTCTGAAAAGCTTGGCCAAACACAAATTATTGCTCAAAAGTGATTTTCAGAGTGATTAGCCAAACACAAACTGCTTCTCTCCAAAAGTACTTTTTTCAAAAGCACTTTTGAAAAAAGCACTTCTCAAAATAAGTTGATTTTTCCAGCTTGGCCAAACAGGCTATAAATAACCTAAACAAGTATAAGTATAGGAACAACAGAGTATGATATCTACATAAGGACTATGCGAAATGGAAAATAATATGGTAATTTCAGTAAGAAAGGAAAAAAATAACTACCAGCGGAATACCATAGTAACAACATAGAAGAACAAAAGGAAACACAGCCTAAATCCGATGAACACAATCAAAAGAAGGGCGTGTAGCAGCTAGATGAAAACAACCACTTTCACACCAGTTTTTTAGTCAATAAACTCCACGAGGTACCGAACCTTATACTATTCACAACTCACGGGTCCCAATACCTGAACCCTAACACTGGGCATCTTGTGCCCTCATTATACTTCATAACCGCACTGACGACTCACGTGCCAAATAAAGACATTCTCACATAGAAGGCAAGTAACAAGGGTGTGCATCTATACTCAGCAATATCAAGAAAACCTCTTAACCGATAAGAGTGCTCAACTATTTGTATGCTTGTGCAAGTGTCCTAACACTGTTCATGCCAGCTAGTAAGTATAGGAAAAGAAATGGACAGCACGTAGAATGTTTTCTCACAATTTTTCACAAGATAAAACTCACATAGGTAAGTGTACCACTACACAAATATCAATAATAAGAATTCCCCAGGCCATCACAAGTCATCACAAATCAATCCCTGACACATCCCACCTTGTCTCGCCACGTGTGCAATAATATAGTAAGTACCCACCTTGTCTCACCACACGTGTATAACAATGTTCCCACCTTGTCTTGCCACATGCGCAACCCACATATATATATCCCGCCTTGTCACACTGCATGTGCAAATATCAATAGTAACAATAGCACGGCAGAAACCGCGTGCAACTTATAACACTCGCACGGAAGAAACCTCGTGCATCACAATAACAACAATCGCACGGCAGAAACCTCGCGCATCACAGCAACAACAACCGCAACAATGATAATAATACAAGGGTACGACAAATAAGTCAACTCAGAGATTTCAGAACTCAAAGAAATGGAGGAAACTAATTCACAAGGAGTAGCCACAATCGGGAATGCTAGTCATAATAAGAACAACTCAACATGGAAGGAAATAATAGGTAACAACTGTCCCACAATGTACAGTTCAACAACAAGGGAGCTAACATAAGTCGAATAATTCCAAAAAAGGATAAGTCAACTAAAATATAGGATATCTAACTTCTTTTAAGGTTGGGAAATTAGTAAAGAGATACAACAAATTCAGCTAAGAAGAAAGAAGCGGAAAGATAACCTTAACCTCAATTAAGGCTAAACAATTACAGAAAAAATAGTAATAATTCCAAATAAGGATCAGCAGTTGGGGGAAAAATAACATGACAATAGAAGAGATAACAATTTCAGTTAAGGCACAAATAAATCAAATAAGCAATAAGAATGAATCATGAAGCAATTAATTCTAATTCAGCAGTTAGAGGTAAAACTAGCAAATAAAAAGCGTAATCATAACAAGAACAACTGCATATTCAGTGAATTCAAGGGCCTAAGAACCCTAAAAGGCCAATTTTCCAAAAATAAGTCCGAGCACGTACTCGTCATCTCGCGTACACGGACTACAATTAGCATAGAAGACTGAAATCCTAAGGGGTAGTTCCCCCACACGAAGTTAGGCAATATACTTACCTCAAAGAAGACAGACCGATACTCTAAAATAAACTTCTCGGGTGAAATGACCTCTGGGTGGCTCAAATCTAACCAAAATAACTTCAAAACACAAATAAAACTCATAAGAAACTATTCCGGATCATAAAGCCTCAATCTTTATCAAAATCTAAAAATCGACCCAAAAGTCGACCCCCGGGCCTGCACCTCAGAACCCGACAAATTTCATAAAACCCAACATCCATTCCAATACGAGTTCAACCATACTAAAATTATCAAATTCTGATACCATTTCGTCCCTCAAATCATAATTTTTCATTTTTAAAACTTTCTTCAAAAACCACCATGTTCCTCAACTCAAAATATAAATTAAATGATAAAAATAAAGATAAAATTATGGAATATAATAAATTCTAGGTGAAGAACACTTACCCAATCGATTTGCTTGAAAACCTCTCAAAGAAGCTCCCAAAACCGAAGTCTAAAACTCAAAATATCAAGAAAATGGCCAAACCCTCGACTTATATGATTCTGCCCAGGTATGACCACACCTGCGACATAATTAGCCGCTTATGCGGCGTCACTTCTGCGACAAAAGGACCGCATATGTGAAGACCACTAACCAGCTTCGCCCTCGCACCTGCGGACACCCTAGCGCTTCTGCGCAACCACATCTGCGCTCCAGCTCGCCTCTACGCCGAAGAATTCGCTTCCGCGGCGCCGCAGATGAGCACCAATTTTTCGCATCTGCGGAAACTACTAAGCTCAGCGCTTCACGCACCTGCGTCTTCATCTTCACATTTGCGACCATCGTACCTGCACCCAGGGTCCGCAGGTGCGATTACACCAGAACTCAGACCTGTTCACAACCATGAAAACCATCCGCAACTCATCCAAAACACACCCCGAGGCTCCGTCCAAGCATACCAACAAGTTCCATAGCCTAACATGGACCCTTTCGAGGTCTCAAATCCCATCAAACAACGTCAAACCTAAGAATCGCACCATGAATCAAGCTTATGAACTTTCAAATCTACCAACTTCTAAAACCCGCGCTGAAACCTATGAAATCAACCCGGAATAACGTCAAATTTTGCAGGCAAGTCATATTCAACATTACGGACCTACTCCAACTTCCGGAATCGGAATCCAACCCCGATATCAAAAAGTCCACTTCCGGTCAAAATCTCTAAAAATTTGACTTTCGCCAATTCAAGCCTAAATCAGCTACAGACCTCAAATTCATAGTCCGGACACGCTCCTAAGTCCAAAATCACTCAAAGGAGC
Organism: Nicotiana tomentosiformis; assembly: GCF_000390325.3. Classification (NCBI taxonomy): domain Eukaryota; kingdom Viridiplantae; phylum Streptophyta; class Magnoliopsida; order Solanales; family Solanaceae; genus Nicotiana; species Nicotiana tomentosiformis. The sequence goes on from NC_090817.1 coordinate 44,959,783, forward strand.
TAACATAACTGACGGAACTTCATTCTGGAGTCATCTTCACATAGTTCCGACTACAGTCAAAAATCCTAAGACTTAAGCTTCCGTTTTAGGGACTAAGTGTCCTAAATCACTCTGAATTATCCGGTAAATGAATTCAATGATGCACGCAAGTCAATACACATAATATAAAGATGTTCAAGGCCTTATTCTGCCAGACGTGACTTAAATTCTCAAAATGACCGGCCAGGTCGTTACAGATTTTTACAGGAAAAGCTATTTTAGAGGATTGATTTGAGCATATTGAGGTAAGTATCCTGCCTGACCTTGTGTGGGGGAATACCCCTTGCGATTTGGCCTTATTTTCCTAATTGTATTATGTGAAAAGCGATGTGTATGCGAGGTGACGAGCGTGTACACGAGTGCTATGTGTGGTTTATGAACGAATTAGGCCTTAGGCTTCTAATATGCCTTATTCTGATGATATGATTTATATGAAACACACTTATCACTTTGTGACTACATGAACTTGCTTGCTAAATCATTGAGCAATCATTCACATTATATTCTTATCATGTCCTTGTGCACCTTATTGACAAATTGTGAGCATATGTCTTTTAATGATAATTTGGCATATTGTATTGTTATGATTATGGCACATTTGGACATGTTGGGCAGATTGATTGGGTGTTGGAATGAGGTTTTACCATGCGACTATGAGGGTATTATGTCATGAGGTCATTGTCGTGTGATTGTGATTGATATTGTGGCGCGAGGTCTTTGTTGTGCGATTGTGATTGATATTGTGGCGTGAGGTCTTTGCCATGTGATTGTGATTATTGTTATGCACGAAGTTGTTGTCATGCAGCATGTGGATATAGATCCATCCCTCTAGGGTGTCCCTCTCATGTTTCTCTATTGATGGCGTACACATGGATTGTGGTATCAAATTTGATATGATTGATTATAGACATGTGGTTGTATAAGGGTGGCATTATTGATTATGCATATGTGGCGGTATAAGGGTGGCATTTCACTGTTGATGTTCATGTGGCGGTATAAGGTTAGCATTTCATTATTTTATATTCATGTGGTGGTATAAGGGTGGCATTCTTGATCATGTACATGCATTCTTTAAGCATCGACATGTATTTCAACAAGGTTTTAAGTTGCATTTAACATGCTAACATATGCCTTTTTTCTATTTGACGATTTGCTTATCAAAATGGATTTTTCCCTACATTGAGTCGATATCACATGTTTTAACGAGATTGATGGTATTGTATTATGTTATATATTCTTGTTGCACGTAGTTATATATACTGCACGGGTTCTTTGATTAGTGAGTATCACATGATTTGAACCTCGTCACTATTTGACTGAGGTTAGTATTGATACTTACTGAGTATATGTTGTCCCGTACTCATACTATACTTCTGCATATTTTTGTGCAGATCCGGGTGTTGGAGGCAGCAGACTTCAAGAGTAAGTGCATACATTGTTTGTGAGGATTCAAGGTAGTGCTACATGACTGTCGCAGTCCTTTGGAGTCCCATCCTTTATGTTGATACTGTTATTTTCACCTTCAAACATTATTGTATTTGAGAGTTCTTTATATAATCGATTTAGATATCATGACTTTATACTACCTGGTTTGGGGGAGTTGTGTTGTGTATTGCCATTTTAACTTATGCTATCACTATTTCTGTTGTTTATGTTAATTCAAACTTGTTATATCATGTTTTGATGATTTAATATTGTTAATGTGGATTGGGTCATGACACGATTGTTTATTATCATGTTTATTGTCACGTGACACGAGGGTTTATTGTTTGCTTTGGGTCATGACACGAGTGTTTGTTGTTTGCTATGGGTTAACACGAGTTTTTTTATTATTCTTATTCATGTTAATGGTTGTGTTGAGTTTGTTGAGATGTTGGATATTAAGATTCTTGAAGTGTTGGCTTGGCTATTGGTTCGAAAGTGACGGTTAACTCTCATGTGGTGTGTTATATTTAATCACTCTTCTTGATATTGTTTGTGCTCCCTACCTTTGTTGGAATTTTGGATCGTGACAAGAAATATATTAGTTGTCTGAAGTATATGCAATTTTTTTGTGAACATTTTACATTGTAGCAGTAAATTACAGTGCATATAATGTTAATATGATTCTAAAAATGCATATTGCTATCGTCTATGATGAAACAATGTTATATATTAATATATTTTCATACTTATCGCTCATCTTCATAAATGATTAGAGTTGAGTGTTCCTATTAGTGAAATTCCATTTCCGTAGCAAGCTCGTCATACAGTCAAGAAATTGACTACTTGGAGGTCTTTTGCATGCTTGTTGGCTGCATTTAGTAATTATACAATATTTCATGCCATGGTCATGGTTCTATTTGTCTTGCAATGTTTCTGGGACCATCTAACGTATCCAATATTCATCAGACTTATTTTCACTCTTCTACCAATGATTTCTAACTCTAACATAAGGTTATTGAATAGTTCAACATTGTATGTTCATCTTTATGTTGTTTCATAGATGGAACACACATAAAAAATGAGGCACTTCTAGATAAATAATAAAACTTACCCTCCATATATTGTCATGATTGTCTGATACGATATACATTTTCTCCCTTTCTCTATAAGTTTCTTTGAATCGTTCGAAGAACCACTCCTGTGATGCATCATTCTTTAAATCAACTATTGCATACGCGGTAAAATTTATCCTATATAACCAAATGAAATAGTAGTATTAGGAAGATGAAACATTAGTGCACCATTAGTACAGTAGTATAGTCATAAGAAGTTGCAGGAATGAACAAGAACAACTATATCCTCTATTGATATACTGGTATACCATATTGGATTCATATTGTACTAGTAACCTTTTTTGTTGGTTAACTGAATTTATTGTACTAGTAACCTTTATTGTTGGTTAACTGAATTAGTTAAAATTGATTTTGAAACTTCTTCTCACTCTCTGCGTCTTGCGTGGAAGACGTGAGTATGGTCCCTTTGTGTGTAGACTTTTAAAAAACTTGATCAACTAAAAATGTAGGCCTACAATATATCCAACCTTAATCGATGCATTTAGGGATATGAAGGCATACAAGAAGCACATATCTACTTGAATTTATTGTCCTATGATTGATCTTGTCACTTGGGGTTCATCTCAATAATTCAAATGATGTTTTCTTCAACCTTCATGCTTTCGTTTAGCTTAAGTCCATGCCATATCCTTTCTGCATGTGTTTATCGATTTTGTTAGTGTGTATACAATTTTTGGATAAACAAGCTTGTCTTATTGTAATGACATGATTGGTCACTTTATGTATTTGAGTCTCGTTCCCCTATATGATATTTCTCGTATATGTATTTATTGTTTTGTGACTTGCGGGGTTGATTGTTTGGCTTCGGGAAGGTTCGTGAGTGATTTGGAACACTTAGTATCATTTATAAAAGCGTAAGTTGTAAGAGTTGACCTACGTTTGATGTTTATATAAACAACCTCAGAATGGTGTCTTAATAGTTCCAATATGTTCGTATGGTCATTTTTGACTTAGGCATATATTTGGATTTGGATTTAGAGGTTCCTAGATTAATTTGGCTCTTTTTGGTGAAAGTTAGAAATTTAAATGATTGGAAGGTTCATAGGTTTGACCGGGGATTTGACTTTGGTGTTACTTGATCTGCATTTTGGTCCCGAAATTTGGAATAGGTTCATTTATTCATTAGGTACTTGTGTGCAAAAACTTGGGTTTAATCCGAATTGATTAGGCTTGAATCAGACGCTTGGTTCGAAGTTTGAAAGTTAATGAATTTAAGAGAAGCTTAATATGTATTTTGATCATCGGTTCTTGGTTTTAATGTTATTCGATATGTTTTGAGCATTTGGATAAGTTTGAATTAGGTATTGAAACTTGTGGGCATAATTGGACGGGGTCCCGGAGTGTTCCGGTGTGTTTCGGGATTGTTTCAGACCAATTTCCCTTGTTTTGGATTTCTGGTTTCTAGTAAAGAAAGTCTTCTTCGCATTCGCGTAGGGACGCTTGCGATCGCGGAATGGATATTTTGGCAGATGAGGTTTTACACTTCGCGAGAGATGTGTTATATTTGTGATGGGCTAAGATGTGATGCTTCGCATTCGCGCTTAGGTTCCACATCACGGAGGCGTGTGGTCGGGCAGGAGATTTGCCTACACGAACGCATGAGTGGAGTCGTGTTCGCGTAAGCTTAGCTGGTGACTAGTCACGTTAGCATTAGTGCTTCGCGTTCACAAAGGGCAGTTTTGAGCCGAGGAGTTTTTGGCCTTCACGATCGCGATGTAGGTCCCGTAATCATGATACAAAGACCTGGGCAGGCCTTAAAGTTTCTATTTCGGGACTTTTACCTATTTTATCATATTTTGAGATTGGGAACTCAGATTTGGGCAATTGTTTCTGCAATTTTCACCGCTTGGACTAGGTAAATGCTCTTGACTTAGAATTGATTTTTTCATGATTCCATCTTTGATTTTGGCCTTTGGTTGATGAAATCTAAAGGAGAAATTAGGGGTTTTGTACGAAATTTTTGGAATGAATTATTGAGATTTGAACCCGATTTGGAGTCCGATTTGGATGAAAACTTGTGCATTTCGACTCGTATTGGAATGCGTGTTCGGATTTATGAATTTTATCGGATTTTGAGAGGCGAGCCCAGGTTGACTTTTTGATTGACTTTGTGCAATAGATTAAAGATTCATTTTTTATTATTTGGCTTGATTATTATGGCCTTGTTTGATATTATTGAGTTGTATTTGGCTAGATTCGACTTGTTCGAAGGTTTATTTGAGAGGAAAGGTTATTTTGGGAGGTTAGAGACTACCAAGCGGAGGTAAGTCTCTTGGCTAACCTTGTTAGAGAGAAACCCCTAGGATTTGACTTGTTGGCTATGTATTTGAGGTATTGTGGGTGGTGTATATATGTGGTGGCGAGCCTATATGCATTCACTATGTTTATATCATGACGGGGAGTAGAAATTGGAATATTTCATGCTTTGTTTGACTATGTGCTCGTTGATTTATGATTTATTCGGCTATTGTGACTACGTTTCCTCTCTTATTCATGTTAGAAATCATGTCTAGACTTATGATCAATTGTGAAGGCATGAGAACTTATTCTTGATATGCTAAATTACTTAATTGCCCGTAGTCACATAGAAATTTCATGAGCACATATCCATATGATATTAATTATGTCCTCGTGCACCTTTTATCTAGAGTTCTTTAGCATATACATGCATTTCAAATAATGGATAAATGATTCGGACTGAGGATTTTGGCATGAAGGTAAGCGTGCGGCTGAGATACAGTTATGGCACATTGGACTTGATGATCTGACATTGATTTGTGAGGGATGTTATTATACCACTCTTGCTCTTGGATTGAGATACATCCCTTCGAAGTCCAAGTGACAACCCATACTTTGGGCCCTGTGAGCGTGGTCGGTACATGGATCTTTTACCGAGACGATATATGGATTTTCTATCAGGTTATGTGATACATGGATTGTGTATTGGAGTACATGGATCTTGTACCGGTTGAGCATGCATTCTTATTATTGACATGTTCTGGAGTATTTATTTCACTTCCAATTGCTACTTGACAACGTTTTATGCTATTTGGGAGTCCTGGCTCTGTTATTTGACTATGATGTCTTTTATTATTTTATTTGAGCAGTGATAGGGCTATTTCTGTGCTAGAAAAGCGTTCTTAGTACCTTTCAACTGCTAATATCTGTTATTCCTAATATTCTTGATATTATTCACTGTTAAGTTCTTGTTCTGTCATTACATCCATGTGGTAAGTATTCGGAAGCATCTATCCTTTTCATTACTTCTTTGAGGTTAGACTTGATACTTACCTTTTTTTAATCTTTCACAGAGTTTCTGAGAATGCAAATAAGGGATTCCCACATGTTCCTATTGAGAGAATCACCAACAAACGCCAGTCGCTTTCCTCTTAATAATTCCAGCATATGAGTGGCATTCAATCTGTCAATAATTCCAAAAATTCATTGTAAGAACAATTAAACATTTAATGTTGCAGCAGCTGATTTATGCCAAAGATACTTAATCCCTATTTCAATAAATTACAGCACATATACCCTGTAATGGTCTGCATATACATTACATAATTGATGAAAGAGATCAACTTTATCAAAAAGAAAAGGGATCATAGTTTAGTTACTGAACAAATCAATTTTAAATATATCACAAAATATATAGCAGAACTTGTCACACCCCATTAGCAATAAAACTCCTTAAGTACATCCAAATTCTAAGAAGCACAGAATCTTTGAAGTCTCATATTTGCAGTTCAATCATCAAATTAAATTCCTAAATGGAAATGTGAAAAAAAAAAGTTTAAGAGCACATAGATTGCACAATTTACCTGGGAAGACTACAGGCGTTGGGCTTCCATTTCATCTTTAAGTAACCACTATCAGGCCTACCATTGACAACACAATTGAATTGCTCATCAATAAGAGAACAAGAACCATGTTTGTACAAAGGATAGGACTCATCTGTCACCCAATTCGAATCAAAGAAATCATAATTCAACAAAGATAACCAAATCTTCATCTCCTTTCTTCACAGACACATCCAAATTTGTTCCATTTCTCTGCTTCTTCACCAAAGAAGAAGTGAAATGTTTCTTCACTACCTTCTCTGTAATTCCCTTTTCTCCATTCCCATTTGCACTTTTGTCCCCAAAAGAGGATTTTGGTGCTGCATTTTCAGCATTGTGGTGTACTCATACTACACTTCTGCATATTCTTTTGTGCAGGTCCTCAGGTGGGTCCTAGTAGAGCTTTCTGATTTGAGCTAGGAACTATACAGAGACATAGGGAAAGCTACACTTCATAGATATATCTCGCAGTTTCCAAGTCCCTATTCTTTCCCTTTATTTCTGTCTATTGTATTTTAGACAGTTGTTATGTATACAAACTTATTCTTATTTCCGTAGTTTTCCTGTGTAATTGTGCCACCTAATCTTTGGGGCGTATTGTATTGTCCGTGTTTAAGCCTTGCTTGTGGTTTTATCAGATATTATCATTTTTTGAGACTATTTCCATCTTTTATCATTATATCTCTCGTTTCGATAATAGAAATGAACTTTATTTGTTGATTTTGAATTGGCTTGCTTAGTAGTTTGACTAGGCGCCATCACGACCTCGAGGTAAAGTTTTGGGTTGTAAAAAGTTGGTACCAGATCTATAGGTTGTGTAGGTCTCACGAGTCACGAGCATGTCTAGTAAAGTTTTGTGGATCGATATAGAGACATTTATACTTATCTTCGAGAGGCTAGAGGATGTTAGGAAACTACACTTCTTTCATTCTTTATCATGCGGCTTTATTAATCCGAAGTTTGAATCCTTGTCTTTCTATTCTCTTGCAAATTGTGAGAACATATTCTTTAGGAGTAGTCGGGCAGGTACCAACCCCTCAGGCTAGGGTGTGAGAGGTCGTGGTCGAGGTAGAGGCAGGGCCTATGCCACAGTCAGCGCCCCTATTCGAGCAGCCATCGTAGAGCCACTAGTAGCTCTGATTGCGGAGCAGGCGCTTGATCAGGGTGAGTCAGTTGGAGCAGCTCGAGTCCCGGAGTGGTTTATTGCTACCCCAGTACTTCAAGACGCCTTTGTTCATTTGGATTTCTTGTGGAGGTTCTAGAATATAACACCGGCTTCTCAGGTTGGGGGAGGGGCACAGACTTCTGCTACTCACACTCCTAAGTAGGTTGTGGTTGGTTATCAAACGCCAGGGGTGGTACAGGTTGGGGGACATCCTCCTGTAGCTATTGTTAGGACGGTAGTAAAGGCCTCTAAGTCTAAGGATGAGCAAAAAAGGTTTGATCAGTTCAGGAAGATGGGTCCCCCATGCTATGATGGTAACCCTTTTGCAGATGCACGAGATTTCTTAGATGGTTGTTAGGAGGTTCTGCGGAACCTTGGTTTTGTGGAGTCCAATGGGGTCGCATTCACTACTTTTTAGATTCAGGGGCCATACAATAGATGGTGGTAGTCATATGAGCCTAGCAGGCTAGTAGGGTAACTTCCACTCACTTGGAGTCAGTTTTTGCATCTATTCTTAGAGAAGTTTATTCCACACATGCAGAAGGAGGAGATGCAGGGTCATTTTGAGCACCTCCAGTAGGTCGCATGACTGTGACCGAGTATGAGATGAGATTCACTAATCTATCATGTCCTGCATCTTTTCTGATCCCCATCAAGGTTGAAAATGTGAGGAGGTTCGTTGAGGGGTTGAATTTTTGTATCAAGATTTCTATGGCCATGGAGGTAGAGACTGGTACTACACTTCTTCAAGTTGTGGATATAGCGCACAGGATTGAGCATATTCGAGGTTAGAGCGGGGAGACCAGGGTGTCGAGGGGAAATAAGCCCTAATATTCTAGCAGTTTCAGTGGTGCCTCGTTTGAAGGTAGGGATCATTCGACGAGAGGCCATCCTAGTAGGCTAGTTCCTTCAACTTATCATCCCGCTTATAGTTCTCCAGTTCAGTCTTTATTTAGTGCATTAGCAGCACCGAGCTCATGTCGTGCGCCTTCAAACCATGGTTCTTCCAGTGGGTAGTCGGGTTATTAGAGGCAGCCTCAGATTCAGCAGTTATTATCAGCTCGAGATTGTTTTAAGTGTGGAGAGGTAGGGCATATTAAGAGGGATTGCCCCAGATGTGGTAGAGGCGCAGCATAGCAGGGTTCTCAGGTAGTGACTCCAGTTCTAGATATTACACCACCAACCCTACCAGCTAGAGGGGGAGCTTAGGCATTCAAGGGATGCCCTAGAGGCGAAGGTCAATAGGGTGGAGGTCAGGCCCGTCGTTATGCATTTTCTGGTAGACCCAAAGTGGAGGCCTGTGATGCGGTGATTACATGTATTGGTTCAGTTTATCGTAGGGATGCGTTTGTTTTATTTGATCCTGGTTCTACATATTCCTATATGTAATCGTACTTTGCTTCATGATTGGATTTTCCTCATAGTTTTTTTAATATTCTTGTTCATGTATCTACACTTGTTAGTCATTCTATTATAGCAGATCGAGTGTATCAGTCTTATTTGGTAACTATTGGGGACTATGAGACTCGTGTGGATATTCTATTGCTTAGTATGGTAGATTTTGATGTGATTTTGGGTATGGACTAGCTATCTCTGTATCATGCTATTCTTGATTATCACACTAAGACTGTGTCGTTGGCTATGCCAAGGTTGGAATGAAGGGTTCTTTGGGGTGTACTTCTAGTAGGCTGGTTTCATTTCTGAAGGCTCAATGGATGGATGAGAAGGGGTGTTTGGTGTACTAAGCCTTTGTGAGGGATGCTAGTGCTGACACTCTTACTATTGAGTCAGTTCTGGTAGTGAGGGAGTTTCCAGATTAATTTCCAGCAGACTTACCGGGTATGCCACCCGATAGGTATATTTATTTGGTGTTGACTTGGTGTCGGGTACTCATCCAATATATATTCCATTGTACTGTATGGCTCCAGCAGAGTTGAAGGAATTAAAAGAACAGTTGCAAGAGTTGCTGGATAAGGGGTTCATGCGTTTTAGTGTATGGTCGTGAGGTGCACCAGTGTTGTTTGTGAAGAAGAAGGATGGTTCCATGAGTATGTGCATTGACTATCAGCAGTTGGACAAGGTGACCATCAAGAACAAGTATTCATTGCCTTGCTTTGATTACTTATTCGAACAGCTTTTGTATGCTAGGGTGTTCTCAAATATTGATTTCAGATCGGGGTATCACCGGTTGAAGATCATGGCTTGAAATATTCTCTAGACGGATTTCAGGACTAGTTATAATTATTATGAGTTTTTGGTGATGTTTTTTGGTTTGACTAATACCCTAACAACCTTCACGTATTTGATGAACTGTATTTTTCAGTCGTACTTGGATTCCTTTGTTATTGTGTTCATTGATGATATCGTGGTGTATTCCCATAGTGCTATGGAGCACGAGCAGCATTTGAGGACTATGCTCCAGATTTTGAGGGAGAAGAAACTATATGCTAAGTTCTCCAAGTGTGAGTTCTGGCTGGAGTCGGTGGCATTCTTGGGCCATGTGTTATCTAATGGTGGGATCAAGCTGGATCCAAAGAAGATTGAAGCAGTTCAGAGTTGGCCAAAACCTTCTACCGCTACTGAGATCAGGAGTTTCTTATGCTTGGCTGGGTATTATTATCGCTTTGTGGAGGGGTTTTCATCTATTGCTGCCCCATTGACTCAGTTGACCTAGAAGGGCACTCTGTTAAGGTGGTCAGACGAGTGTGAGGAGAGATTTTAGAAGCTCAAGACGGCATTGACTACGGCACCAGTGTTGGTTCTGCTTTTAGGATCGGATCATATACGGTCTATTATGATGCTTTGAGGGTTGGTCTTGGATGTGCGGTGATGCAGGACGGTAGGGTGATTGCCTATGCATTGCACCAGCTGAAGCCTCATGAGAAGAACTATCTCGTGTATGATTTGGAGTTAGCTGCTATTGTACATGTGCTCATGATTTGGAGTCACTATTTGTATGGCGTGGCTTGTGAGGTGTGTACATATCACCGGAGTCTCCAGCACCTGTTTAAATAAAAAGACTTAAATTTGAGGCAACAAAGATGGTTGGAGCTATTGAAGAACTATGATATCACCATTCTTTATCATCCGGGGAAGGACAATGTAGTAGTTAATATCTTGAGTAGAAAGGCGGAGAGCATGGGAAGTTTGGCCTTTATTCTAGCTGTAGAGACCGCTAGCTATGGATCTTCAGGCATTGGACAACAGGTTCGTGAGGTTGGATATCTCGGAACCTAGAAAGGTACTTGCTTGTGTTGTGTCACAGTCGTCTTTGTTTGAGCGCATTAAGGCGTGCCAGTATGATTATCCTCACTAGCTTGTCCTTAAGGATATGGTGTGGCGAGGTGGTGCCAAGGAGGTGACTATTGGTGATGATGGGGTATTTAGGCTTCAGGTCAAATCTGTGTTCCTAATGTGGATGGTTTGAGGGAGTTAATTCTTGAGAAGGCACACAGTTCGCGGTATTTATTCCCCTAGGTTCTACGAAGATGTATCGTGATTTTAAGCAACATTATTGGTAGAGAAGGATGAAGAAGGACATTGTTGAGCATGTCGCACAGTGTTTGAACTTTCAGCGGATCAAGTATGAGCATCAGAGATTAAGTTGTATGCTTCCGAGGTTAGATATACCGCAGTAGAAGTGGGAGCATACCACTATGGATTTTGTGGTTGGGTTGCCAAGGACCTTGAGGAGATTTGATGTTGTGTGGGTTGTGAACAGACTAACTAAGTCTGCACATTTTATTAGGGTCATGACTTCTTACACTTCTGAGCAGTTGGCTCGAATTTAACTTAGAGAGATTGTTCGCCTACATGGTGTACCCGTGTCTATCATCTCAGATCGAAGCACTCAGTTTACATCAAATGTTTGGAGAGCAGTGCAGCATGAGTTAGGAACGCATGCTGAATTGAGTACAGTATTTCATCCTCAAATAGTCAGACAGTCCGAGTGTGCCATTTAGATCTTGGAGGATATTTTGAGAGCCTGCGTCATTGATTTCAGAGGTTAGTAGAAGTTGTTTCTGCCATTAGAAAAGTTTGCCCACAGCAACAACTACTAGTCGAGCATCCAAATGGCCCCGTACGAAGCCTTATATGGGAGGAAATTTCATTTACGGTTGGTTCGTTTGAGCCTGGGAGTCTAGGTTGTTGGGCACTAATCTAGTTCGTGATGCTTTGGAGAAAGTGATATTGATTCAAGAGAAGCTTTATACAACACAGCCCAGATAGAAGAGTTATGCTGATATGAAGGTTCGTGATGTAGCCTTCATGGAGGGTTAGAGGGTTTTTCTCATAGTTTTGCCTATGTAGGGAAAGATGATGTTCGGGAAGAAGGGCAAATTGAGCCCTCGATACATTGGTCCATTTGAAGTTTTGGAGATAGGGGGTGAGGTGGCTTATAGGTTTGCTTTGCCACCCAGCTTGTCGAGAGTATACATAGTGTTTCATATTTCCATGATTCGAAAGCATCATGAAGATCACTCACATCTGTTAGATTTTAGTTCGGTGCAGTTGGATGAGAACTTGGCTTTTAAGGAGGAACCAACGGCCATTTTGTACATGTAAGTTCGGAAGTTAAGATCGAAGGATATTGCATCAGTGAAGGTTCAGTGGAGAGGTCAACTGGTCGAGGAGGTGACTTAGGAGACCGAGCATGATAGGCGGAGGAGGTATCCACATCATTTTGGAACTCTAGGTATGTTTCTTAACTCGTTCGAGGATAAACGTTTATTTAAAAGGGGGAGAATATAACGACTCGATCGGTCATTTTATATATTTGAGCCCTTTCCCCTATTTGATGTTTTTCGTATGTGTATTTGTTGTTTTGTGACTTGCGGGGTTGATTGGTTTGGCTTCGGAAAGGTTCGGGGGTGGTTTGACAACTTAGTGTCATTTATGAAAGCTTAAGCTATAAGAGTTCACCGAGGTTTGACTTTTGTAGAAATGAACTCGGAATGGTATTTTGATGGTTCCAATAGGTTTGTATGGTAATTTTGGACTTAGGCATATGTCCGGATTTGTATTTGGAGGTTCCTAGGTTGATTTGACTCTATTTGGCGAAAGTTGGAAATTTGAAGGTATGGAAGGTTCATAGATTTGAACAGGAGTTGACTTTGGTGTTACCAGATCTAGATTTTGGTCCCAAAAGTTAGAATATGTTTATTTTTTCATTCGGCACTTGTCTGCAAAAATTGAGTTTTAATCTGGATTGATTAGGCTTGAATCGGATGCATGGTTCGAAGTTTGGAAGTTAATGAACTTAAGAGAAGCTTAACATGTGTTTTGATTGTCGATTCTTGGTTTTAATGGTATTCATTGTGTTTGAAGCATTTGGATAAGTTTGAATTAGATATTGGAACTTGTTGGCATGATTGGATGGGGTCCCCGTGGTGCTCGGGTGTGTTTTGAGGTAGTTTCGGACCAATTTCCCTTTTTTGGATTGCTGGTTTCTGATGTAGATGGTCTTCTTCGCGATCGCGGATGGAGGCTCGTGATCGCATAATGGAAAATTTGGCAGGCGAGGTTATACACTTCGCATTTGCGAGAGATGTGTCGCGTTTGCAGAGGGCTAGGATCGGATGCTTCAAGTTCGCGCTCAGGTACAGCGTTCGTGGAGGCATGTGGTCGGGCAGGAGATTTGCCTACTTGATCGCGTGAGTGGCCTCGCGTTTGGGTAAGCTTGGTTGGTGACTGGTCATTTTCGTGTTAGTGTCTTCGCATTCGCGAAGGGCAGTTTTGAGCCGGGGAGTTTTTGGCATTCGCGATCGCGGTGTAGGTCCCGCAATCACGATGCATAGACCTGGGCAGACCTTTAAGTTTCTGTTTTCAGAACTTTTATCCATTTTATCATATTTCGAGATTGGGAGCTCGGATTTGGGGGATGTTTTAGGCGATTTTCACCACTTGGACTGGGATAAGTCTTCTTGACTTAGATTTGATTTTATTTCATAATTTCATCTTTGATTTTAGCCTTTGATTGATGATATCTAAGGGAGAAATTGGGTTTTCGTAAGGAATTTTTGGAAAATGAATTACTGAGATTTGAACCCCAATTTGGAGTTGGTTTTGGACAAAACTTGTATATTTGGACACGTATTGGAATAGATGTTTGGGATTTGTGAATTTTGTCAGGTTCTGGGTGGTGAACCCAGGTTGACTTTTTGATTGACTTTGTGCAATTGATTAAAGATTCAACATTTTTTTATTTGGGTTAGATTTCTATGGCATTGTTTGACGTTATTAAATTGTATTTGGCAAGATTCGGCTCGTTCAGAGGTTGATTTGAGAGAAAAGGCTATTTTGCAAAATTACAGGCTACCAGGCAGAGGTAAGTCTCTTGGTTAACCTTGTTAGAGGGAAACCCTAGGATTTGACTTGTTTGCCATATGTTTGTGGTATTGGGATGGTGTATATACGTGGTGGCAAGCGTATATGCATTCACGAAGTTTATATCATGATCGGGGGCAGAAATTAGAATATTTTCATGCTTTGTTTGACTATGTGTTTATTGATTTATGATTTATTTGGCTATTGTGACTACGTTTGCTCTCTTATTCATATTAGAAATCATGCCCTAGACATATGAGCAATTGTGAAGGCATGGGAACTTGTCTTGATATGTTAAATTACTTAATTGCTCGTAGTCACGTAGAGATTTCACGAGCACATATCCATATGATGTATTAATTAAGTCCTCATGCACCTTTTATCTGTAATTCTTAAACATATACATGCATTAAAAATAATGAAGACATGATTCGAACTAAGGATTTTGGCACGAAGGGTAAGCATGCGGCCGAGATACAGTTATGGCACATTGGACTTGATGACCAGACATTATTTTTTGAGGGATGCTATTATACCCCATTTGCGCTTGAATTTGGATATGTCCCTCCGGAGTCATATGATAATCCATATTTACTTTGGGCCCTGTGAGCATGGACGATACATAAATTTTGTACCGGGACGATACATGAATTTTATATCGGGTAATGTGATACATGGATTGTGAATCGGGATACATGGATATTGTACCGATTGAGCATACATATCTACTTGAAATCTTCATATGCTATTTGGGAGTTCCGGCTCCATTATTTGAGCATGTTGTCTTTTATTATTATATCTGAGTAGTGATAGGGCTATTTCTGTGCTAGAAAAGCATGCTTAGTACCTTTCAACAGCTAATACCTGTGATTCCTGATCTCATGATACTATTCACTGTTCAGTTCTTATTGTGTTATTACATCCATGTGGTAAGTATTCAGAAGCATCTACCTCACCACTACTTCGAGATTAGACTTGATACTTACAAGGTACCAATTGTGGTGTACTCATACTACGCTTCTGCACATCTTTTGTGCAGATCCTAACAGAGCATTCTGATTTGAGCCAGGAGACTACACGAAGAATTAGGGTGAGCTGCACTTCATGGATCTATCTCGCAGTTCTCGAGTCCTTGTTCTTTCCTTTTATTTCTATCTATTGTATTTCGGACAATTGTTATGTATACAGACTTGTTCTCATTTCCGTAGTTTACTCGTGTACTTGTGTCACCTAGTGTTGGGGCGTATTGTATTCGCCGTGTTTAGGCCTTGTTGGTAGTTTTATCAGATATTATCACTGTTTTAAGACTATTTTCATCTTTTATCGTTATATCTCTCTGTTAAATAATAGAAATGAACTTTATTTGTTGATTTTGAGTTGGCTTGCTTAGCAAGTTCGGCTAGGCACCATTACGACATCGAGGCGGAATTTTGAGTCGTCACACTTGTACTATAGCATCAACAAATGCCGATGTATCCTGCTTTGGTGAAAAGAATCTCTTATTGTTTAAATAATTGTGGACATAATTAAATTTTGTCACTTTAAGTTTTGCTGCTCATAGGCTTAATGCGTTATGGCTCCAATAGCATCTTTCATCGCCACAAACAAAGGTATACATGTTTATAATGCAAACACAAATATAAGCAGGTGAAAAATATATGATCAACTATAATGATATACCCATTACAATATATCGATATACTAAATGCATATCATATTATACTGCGAACCACTTTTTGTTATTACACAGTAAGAGAGTGTAGCACCATTTTTAAAAATAGCTTTAGCGTATTTATCTACCACTTTGTTATAATATAAGAACTACAATAACAAAAATAAGCATAGAAAGTATCAGTAAAAACACACAGGAACTAAATGTAATACCATTAAAAAAACGTTTGTGTATTTGTGTACCACTTCGGTACGACATAAGAATTACATAAATGAAAATAAGCGTACAAACTTTAGTGAAAATAGAACCAAACATTTTTTGTGAATAATTTATCAATCAGATATTGAAATTTTTCTCTAGCAACCAGCAACTTTTTGTCTTTGCGAATTTGTCTTTTATTAAAATTTGGTAGAATGTATTAGTTATGATATTTGTTCCAGAAAGTTGTATACAGATGTCATCCTCTGTTATCGCAATGCTCATGCTATCACTGGTATCAGACTCATGTATGAATGGCAACTTGAAAAATTGCATACCTTTTAATGAACTTGCAATAAAATTAACGGTTGAGGTACTTGCACCTACAGTATCTTCACTGAACGACATACACAGCAGGAGCGTTTTCATCCCTGGATTTGCCTTCTTCAATTTCACATATGTATTAATGCCCATATCATTGAATATTCTAATTGGCGGAACAGCATACAGATATCTATTGTGCTAATGTCCTTTTGTAGTAGCTTTCCAATCTCTGTCAGAAGTTGTTCAAACTTACAATAGTTTTTTAGTAGAATTGTCACAATCCAAAACTCCATTAAGTTATGATGACACCCAATCCAACCAGCTAGCTAAGTCAAATAGTATAAGCTACTATTAAAGAGAAATCAACAATATATTTAATAAAAATTGCAACATAATTCAATAAAATTACCCAAAGAAGTGATAGTACACAAGTCACGAGTCACTATGATTTAGATTCATAAAGTTGGTAAAAGGAATAAATACAACATACGTTTGAAGGTTACATAAACAAAAATGAGATCCTAATCTATCATGAATAAATGGTAGCTTGAATCTGAGATGCAACTACAAGTTCAAAGCCTGCCTTCGTCATCTACGGCAGCTCAACTCCAAGAATCCGCACGCAAGGTGCAGAAGTGTTAGTATGAGTACAACCGACCACATGTACTCAGTAACTATCTTGACTACCCTCGGAGAAGTAGTGACGATGTTTTTAAGTCAAAAAATACTCACTTTGCAGAACATGTACATCTCAATAACATGTACAACATAGAGAAAATATTCCAGTAAGTCAATTATGGAACAAAGAATATCAATAGTAAAGGTTCCCAACATGATCCAATTCCGTACCAATTCCCAAATAACGCGTTCAAGAGAACCTTTCATGTCACGACCCAAAACCCACCAAGTCGTGATGGCACCTAACCCAACCCGCTAGATAAGCCAAACATTATAAGTTACTACTACAATGAGAAACCATCAATGTTATAAATAAAACTGCAAAAGAATCAATACAACTACCCCAAGGACCGGTAGTACAAGTCATGAGCCACTATGATTTGAATTTAGAAAGCTAGTAAAAGAAATAAGTACAACTTCTGTTCGAAAACTACATAATCACAAATGATGTCCTAATCTAACATGAACAAATAGTAGCTCGGATATGGGATGCAACTACGACTTCAATGCCTGCCTTCATCATCCGCAGCAGCTCAGCTCCAAGAATCTGCACGCAATGTGCAGAAGTGTAGTATGAGTACACCACGATCAGTACCCAGTAAGTATCAATACTAACTTCGGTGAAGTAGCGACAAGGTTCAATTCATGTGATATTTACTAGTCAAATAACCTGTGCAATATATCAAAGACTGACAACAAAAAGTATAACAGAAACAATAACATAATCACAACAGAACAAGTAATAACAATGAAATGCAAGTAATGGCTCAGCTTCAACAACAAGTCATTAAATAGAAACTCACACATACCCACATTATCCATCACACTCGCACGGTAAAGATCTCGTGTCACAATACCAATCACACGCGCATGGCAAAAACCTTGTGCCAATATCAATCACACTTGCACGGGAAAGATCTCGTGCTTGCACGGAAAAGACCTCATGCCAATATCAATCATACTCGCTCGGCAAAGACATCGTGCTGTCATGGTAAAGACCTCGTGCCAATATCATTCACACTTGCACTCCAAAGACCTTGTGCTCGCACGGCAAAGATCTTGTGCTCGCACGACAAAGACGTCATGCCAATACCCAAACTATTCGCTAAACATGTCCACATGTGCCACAAAATCACAATAATAATGCCAAAGTTTTTATCACGGATATGAGTTCATAGTTTATTAACAAAGTGCACAAGGACATAAAAAATAGTAAAATACGGATGGGTATTTAATAAATAAAGCATTACTACGGCTAAAAGCAAGTGAAGTGATCATGCTCATATAGCCACAAAGTGATTAAGCATGTTTCATATATAATACATCCTCAAATTAAGGCATATTAATAACCTAATATCTATTCCGGCCACAAACCACACATAGCACCCGCGTAGACGCTCGTCACCTCATGCACATATCGCTTTTCCCATAATACAAATAAGCAATTACGACCATATCCTAAGGAGTATTCCCCTACACAATGTTAAGCAAGATACTTACCTCAAACAAGCCAAATCAATACTCTAAAAATGCCTTTCTGCGCGAATCGACCTCCGAACAGCTCGAATCTAGCAAAAACCAACTCAATAACATCAAATAATGCTATAGGAATCAAACCCAAACAATAAAGGTTGAATCTTTAGTCAAATAGTCAAAGTCAACCAAAAGGTTAACATGAGGGCCCACACCCCAAAATCCGATAAAACTCACAAATTCCAATAACCAATTCGAATACGAGTCCAACCCTACAAGTTTCATCCAAATCTAATTCCGAATCGATGTTCAAATCTCAACTTTTCACTTTAGAAAGGTTTTGCCAAAACCTCCAAATTTCACTTTGAAATTCCATGTGTTTATGTGTAAAAATCTATGGGAATTCATGATATATAATCAAAATCAAGTCAGCAATACTTACCCTCATGATTTGTATGAAATTCATCTCCAAAGTTGCCATGGTCCGCTATCCAAGCCTCAAAATTTGTGAAAATAAGATTAAAATCATGAAATTAGGCATTAAATACCCCTTCCAGGGCTCCTTCTTCGCGATCACGGTCACCAACCTCGCGATTGCGGTTCACAAAATGCTTAGCACAATTTTACCCTCCGCGATCGCGGCCAAGATCCTTCGCGATCGCGATGAACAAATTCGAATAAACTTGGTTTAACTCTTTCCATACAGCTTCTATATAATGGCTATAACTTTCTGTATAAAACTCCAAATGACAAACAATTTTATTTTTTGAAAACTAGACACAAAAGACTACAACTTTTATTTTTGGATTATCTCGAAGTTCCTTATGGATTGCAAGAATAAGCTCCAGAAGTCAGCCTAGTGACAACATAAATTTCTTCTGCGTGATTGCGAACAGGACAATCGCGATTGCGATTCACAAGACCCAAACAACAATTTACTCTTCGCAAACGCGGCCCATAGGACTACGATCGCGATTCTTACACTTGTAGCCAAAAACCAGCAACTAAAAAAGGTCTAACAATGATTTGAAACCACCCCGAAACTCACCTGAGTGCCTCGGGACCCCGTCCAATCATACCAACAAGTCCAAATGCATCGACCAAACTTATCCAACGGCTCGAAACACCACAAATAGCATTAACACAAAGAATCAAATATCACTGTCTTTCTCTTGACTTTCAAACCTTCACCCATTGCGTCTGAATAACACTTGAACATTTCTGATCACAACCAAACTTTGCACACAAGTTCCAAATGAAAATTCCAACATATTCCAACTTTCGGAACAACAATCTGATCCCGATAACATTAAAATCAACCTCCGTTCTAACTTATGAACTTTCCAAACCTTCAAATTGCTAACTTTTGACAAATAAAGCCAAAACCTTCTAGGAAAATTCAAATTCAAATTTGAATATATGCCCAAGTCCAAAATTAACATACGAACCTATTGGAACCATCAAAATGCAAATCCAAGACCTTTCACCCAAAAGCCAACATTGGTTAACTCTTCAACTTTAAGGCTCCAAAATTGAAAATTTCTATTACAAATCAATCTCAAACCTCTCGAACATTAAAACTAACCATACACGCAAGTCATAATACATCATATGAAGCTACTTAATACCTCAAACCACTGAATGGAATGCCAATACTCAAAACGACTGATCGGGTCATTACATTTCAAAAATTAAGTAAAATAATGCACGATGACAATTTCCTTTTCACATTAATATGCTATGCTACCAACAACTGGACAAAACATGATATATCAACTCAACACAGGTAATATTTTGGCAATTAAATTGTCAAATAACAGCAGAGACATAGATTAACATGTGGGATGCCATGTAAGAACACGTAAAATACACGATAAATTATAATAAATTCACTTTCATATTCAAGATATCACTCAGTTTTGCCAACAAATCATCAAATAGAAACACAAACATATGACGCCTCGTGCCACATTTTTGTCACAACAACAATATTCACCCTTATCGCTCTGCCCTAACACAATCGCACGGCAAAGACCTCATGCCATATCCAACCGTATCGCTCTGCCCTGGCAAGATCGTACGACAAAGACCTCGCGTCACAATATAAATCACACTCATACGGCAAAGACCTTGTGCTATAATATAAATCATACTCATATGACAAAGACCTCATGCCATAATATAAATTACACTCACACGGCAAAGACCTCGTGCCACAATATAAATCATACTTAATCCGCTTAACATGTCCACAAGTGCCATAATCACAATAATGCAAGTTAATAAATTATCATCAAGAGACATATCATCATAACTCATCAATAAAGCGCACAAGGACATGATAAAAATAAAAATAAAAATGATGCATGACTACGGCTAAATCAATTATAGCAATCAAGTTCAGGTAGTCATACAAAGGATCACATATGTATCACTGAGTGTTCCCTACCCTAGGCAAGTTTAGCATAAATCTCAAGATTTGCTCATCATGTTCAAGATAAGGTACCAATAGCCTCAACATTACTCTAGCATGGTTTGTTGCACTCACGTAGTCAATTAATTGAATAATACATAGATTCAAGTAGAACGCACAACTAAACAAAGCATAAAATAATTTAGAATCTACCCCGAGCATGAATACCCATGGTACATGTATATACACTCGCCGCCTCATATATACATCTCCCCTGCATATAGCAAATAATATCAATTAGTAAAAAAAATTACCTCAACCAAAGCTAGGCAAGACACTTACTTCAAACAATCCAAATTAATACTCTAAAATGCCTTCTCGCGTGAATCGACCTCCGAAGGGATCGAATCGAGTCAAAAACAACTCAATAACATCAAATAATGCCATAGAAATCATATCCAAATAATAAAGGTCAAATTTTTAATCAAATACTCAAAGTAAATCAAAAGGTTAACTCAGGCCCGCACCCAGAACCCGACAAAACTCATAAATGTCGAACACCCATCCGAATACGATTCCAAATATACAAGTTCATCCAAAACCGACTCCAAATGGGGTTCAAATCTCCATTTTTAACTTTAGAAAAGTTTTGCCAAAACCCCCCCCCCAAAAAACAAATACACTTTCCTGTTTTTCAAGCTAAACCCTTTTTTTCTTCTTTAAGATTCCTTGATTTGGGGCCAAATTTAATGATAGATTCATGTTATAATCATAAATTCGAGTTAGGTTTACTTACCCCAATGAATTAGATGAAAACTCGCTCAAAAATTGCATCTTCCCGAGCTCTAAAACCTTGTGAGAAAAAGTAACAAAATTCCGAAATAAGTAAGAAAATGCAGTAGTTGTCCCAACTCAAATCAGATCCTACATGATCTCGACACTCACATTTGATAAGCCTAAACATAATCCTTGTGAGATTACACCCAAGATATCCTTTTGAATCACCCAATTTGGCCTTAAAATGAGGGAGATATGATATTTTAAAGTTTTAAAGGAAGTCTAAAAATTTCAATGACATAATCGGTATTTTCGGAATTGTTGCACCAGAAAATCAGCAATCGTAAAATCTTTATTTTAGCATCCAAAATTCATTTGAAACCTCTCGAATACAAACCATATATGCATTTCAATCATAAAATACACTATGAACCTGCTCGTGCACTCAACAACACTATAAAGTGGTCGTCTTGACCTGATATTGACCGTGGTCAAACTCTAATTCCTTAACTTAACTAGTCTCTCAATCATAATCCAAAACACATATGAGCCTCTCGGGGCCCCATCCAATCATTCCAAAAATTACACATACATTATCCAAACTTATCCAAAGGCTCGAAACACCCACGGGAATATCACAACAAAGAATCGAGACTCAAACCGAATAGCATTTTTCTTAAGTAGTGAAATCTCCATTCCTTCAAAAGAGTGCCTGAATCATACTTAAACGCTTCAGATTACTTCCAAATTTTACACACAAGTTCAATTCAACTATATAGACCTATCTGAAGTCTCGAAACACCAATTGGAGTCCAATTAGGAGTGGGCGTTTGGGCAATTCAGATTAGATATGAAAATTTCGGTTTGGATTTTCGATTTTCAGATTGAAGAAGTGACAATCGAAATCCAATCAAAATAAACTTGGATTGGATCGAATTTTTTAAGTTTGGATTCGGATTAATCGGTTTGGATATTTTGAATTTTTGATTTTGAGCTTATAAGTTGAGATATTTCTCCTTTCTACCATAATGAACATCCAAATAAAGTATTCATATTAAATTGCCTAAAAAGTTTCTAATTTTCACTACAATCATCCAAATAAAATATTCAAGTAATGAAATCATCATCAAGAAAATACAACAAAGACATTAGTAAAGCCGATAAGAAGTAGCAATAGTACAATCATGTCCAAATAGAAAGTATTCTGATAGTAACTTAGTAATTAGTATTGAATATATGAGATTATGTCTAATGTTTAGGATATTGGACTTATTACTGTTGGCATATGAATAATGGAATAAATATAAAATATTAAATTTCTGGATTTTCTTATATCAAAATATCTGAAGTAATAAATCCAATATTCAATTCGAAATCCAAAAATTTTAAAAATTAAATTCGAAATCCAATCCATAATCCGAAAATACAAACCCAAAATTCAAACCATTCAGATTTCGGTTTGGATTTCGGGTTTGCCCAAACTATGCCCACCCCTAAGTCCAATAACATCAAAGTCAACTCTTGGTTAAACTTATGAATTCTTAAGTTCTTTAAATTGCCAACTTTAGATAAATAGTGTCGAATTCTTTTAGGAACCTCCAAAACTAAATTTGAACATATGTACAAGTCCAAAATTATCATACGGACCTATCTGAACAATCAAAACCTGATTTCGAGTCTGCTTACCCAAAAGTCAAACCTTGGTCAACTCTTCCAACTTAAACCTTCCAAATCGAGATTCATTCTTCCAATTAATCTCGAACCACTCGAAAACTAAAATCTAATATACACGCAAGTCATAATACATCATATGAATCTACTCAAAATCTCAAAATCACTAAATGGAATGCTAAAGTTCAAAACGACCGGTCGGGTTGTTACAAGAATTTATCAACGTGAAAATTCATGAAGTTATGCTTAATAGTGTGATTTTCAAAAGAATTGATTAACTCACAGTATTACATAGAGCTTTGATATCCAGATCGAAATAACTCAAAAGAATTTCAGATGAATTTGATTAACTGAGAGGTTTGATCTCCAAATTTAAATTTTAACAGTGCAATTTTCAGAAGAGTTTTTATCAACTCACGGTATCACAGGAAGCTTTGATCTCCAGATCGAGAACACATCATCAACAACAATCATCAACAACAACAACAACAATCCAGTAAAATCCCACTAGTATGGTCTGGGGAGGGTACTGTGTACTCAAACCTTACCCCTACCCCGAAGGAGTAGAGAGGCTATTTCCGAAAGACCCTCGGCTCAAGAAGACGAAAAATACGAGAAGATAAGGGAAGGGACAATATATTAGTACCATCAAACAGAAACCAAAGAAATAATATTAGCATCACAAGAACTAGAAAATAGTTGAAATGCAATAACAAAACTAGAAATTAAGTCTGATGCTATGAAAACGTAAGGATAGTGTCACGACCCAAACCGATGGGCCACAACGGGCACCCGGTACCTTACTCAACCGAGCATCCACGTAACGTATCTTTCTTATTACTTCCTCATATACACGTGACATACGGGCCTAATAGGCCAACATGATCATTTATAAACTCAAAACATAGGCTGACAAGGCCGTACAATATTTTACGTACACGACATATGTCTACAAGCCTATAAGAGTACATAAATATCATAAAGATCGGGACAGGGCCCCGCCATACTAATCAGTACATGTTCTAATTATACTGACCACATAAGCAACTCCGGAACAAATGAAGTGCACCAATATATTCCGTTGAGCTGATCGCCTACTTGGAGGACTCTCGACCTGTCTATCGAGACTTGCGGGCATTAAATGAAGTGTCCCCAGGCAAAAGGGACGTCAGTACAAATAATTTACCGAGTATGTAAGAAATAAAAATCAGTAAATAATAGACATGAGAGAAACATGGAGTAAAAGACTCGACATGTACGTGTGCATAGCTCTGTGAGTCATTTTATTTTTATAATGTCATGCATATGCGTATAAATGTCATACCATGCATAGGTATATGCGTTCATAGCATCATCAAGCCTCTGAGGGCATCCCATTATATCATTTCAGCCATTGTGGGCAAATCATCAACGTATACCAGCTGATCAGGTGGTGGTGCGTATATAATGCCATAACCTTTTTTCATATCCCATATACATATAATATATACATATATATAACGCCATCTGGTCATGGGTCAATGTAAATGTATAAATGCATGAAATGCATAAGAAATACATTAATAATATTTTCTCGGAATGTCATAAAAATAATATGCCTTAAGAAATACGTTAATAAGATTTTCTCAGAATGTCATAAAAATAATATGCCTGTCGGATAAATTTTATCAAATACATATTTTTCTGAGACCCATGAACAGAAGATATAATAATAATTCACATGGGGAATCAAGAATATAGACACCCCTAATATTTCTATGAATAGAGTCATTTATGGAAATTGTGCGTTTGCTCGTTTCTTTCAGTATCATTTGGGTCATGCCAAAAAGAAAGAAGGGATAGCCTTAATATTCCTGAACCGATTCTCTTGAGAAATATTACACCGTACTCCTTAAAATTTGCAAAATCACACGATATATTATGTTGTGAAGTTTCAAATGAGCTTTGGAGCTCCATCCGTTAGCAAAAGAACGGGAAGTATGGTGCTAGAATAGGAAATACTGGCAATGGTCGTTTGTGAGTGCTTGAGGGGATTTGATGATCTGATCTAAATCTGTATCCATTAACTCATAAACCAAATAAACATCTTTGAAACTTGTCTTGTAGCAAACATTAGCTTGCATCTTCTGATGGAAGTGAATATTATTATGTAAATCATGTTAAGAAAGCTAAAGATGGTGTAAATCTTTGTTGGATACTTGCTGAATTTTGTCTATTATCTTATAGAGATGAAATGTGAATTATGAGAGGTCTTTATGTCTTTGGTGATGGGCCCCACTTCTGTGGTGACTTGGGTAAAGAATGCCCAATTTATGTCACTTTGCTTTGTGACTAATGAGTCAAAATTTGTTGGCTTTCATGGTTGCTACGTTTAGGTTCTTTAGAGGTATCCAAATCTTAATTACTTAATTAGCTTAGTTATTTAGTTAATGTCCCACTAAAAATTTATAATTACCCAATTATTCACATACTTAAGAATTATCTCAAATTACTTAAAACACTACTCACTTTTAATACACTCCATACACCTTACTATCATGGTCATGTGGTACCTTGTATGGCACTAGTCCATGAATAGGGGGTATTATAGCTCGGGCTGTATTTTATCCTAAATTGACAAACTTCGACGAAACTCATTTTCTTCGATTTGCTTTCCCTCTCACCTTCACGAATTTACTTATTTCTTGTTTGAAATAGCATAATGCTTATAATTCCAAAATGATCTCATTCCCGAGCTTACGTCGATTAACTTACGACAAAACTTTAACGTACAAAAATGCGGGATGTAACAGATAGGGAGAACACAACATAAACCCCTAGCAATTTAAAACCACCCTTATCGAACTAGCCTCACCACTAGACTCGACTATGTCCTAACCTACAACCCTAATGCTCGACCTCCACACCTTCCTATCAAGGGTTATGTCCTCGAAAATCTGTAGCAACACCATGTCCTGTCTAATCACCTCTCCCTAATACTTCTTAGGCCGCCCTCTACCTCTTCTCATCCCCGACAGGGCCAAACTCTCTCATCTCCTCATCGGAGCATCAAGGCTCCTCCTCCGCACGTACTCGAACCATCTGAGTCTCGCTTCCCGCATCTTGTCATCCATAGGAGCCACGTCTACCTTCTCCCGAATAACTTCATTCTTAATCTTATCCATCCTAGTATGCCCGCACATCTACCTCAACTTCCTCATCTCTACCACTTTCATCTTTTGGATATGAGAGTTCTTAACCAGCCAACACTCTGCCCCATACAACATGGCCGGTCTAACCACAGCTCTATAGAACTTACTTTTGATTAACGGTGGAACTCTCTTGTCACACAGGACTCCTGATGCTAACCTCTATTTTATCCACCCCACCCCTATATAGTGTGTAAGGTCCTCTTCAATCTTTTCGCCCCCCTAGATAATCGACCCCAGGTACTTAAAACTAATTCTCTTGGGGATGACCTATGCTCCAAGCCTCACGTCCATGCCCACTTCCCCCGACTCGGCGCTGAACTTGCATTCCAGATATTCTGTCTTGGTCCTACTCAACTTGAAACCCTTAGACTCAAGGGTGTGCCTCCAAATCTCCAGCAGGTCGTTAACACCGCCTCGCGTTTCATCAATCAGAACTATGTCATCAGCTAATAACATACACCATGGCACCTCCCCTTGAATGTGGTGTGTTAGTGCGTCCATCACCAGGGCAAATAAGAACGGGCTGAGCGCAGATCCTTGATGTAACCCCATAAAAATCGAGAAGTGCTCCGAGTCGCCTCCTACTATCCTAACCCGAGTCTTAATTCCAACATACATATCCTTGATCGCCCTAATGTAAGCTATCGGCACACCTTTTTCCTCTAGGCATCGCCAGAGAACCTCCCTAGGGACCTTGTCATATGCTTTCTCCAAGTCAATAAACACCATGTGCAGATCTTTCTTCCTATCCCTATAATGTTCCACCAACCTCCTAATAAGGTGGATAGCTTTCGTAGTCGATCGATCCGGCATGAATCCGAACTGGTTGTCAGATATAGACACAGTCCTCCTCACCCTTGCTTCCACCACCCTCTCCCAAACTTCCATGGTATGACTAAGTAACTTGATACCCCTATAGTTGTTACAACACTGGATATCACCTTTGTTCTTGTACAGCGGTACCACCATACTCCACCTCCACTCATCCGGCATCCTCTTCGTCCTGAAAATAACATTGAACATCCCAGTCAGCCACTCCAGGCCTGCTCTATCCACACACCTCCAAAACTCGACCGGAATTTCATCTGGCCCGGTCGCTCTGCCCCTGCTCATCCTACGTACATCCCCCACGACCTCCTAGACCCTAATGCGCCTACAATACCCAAAGTCTTAGAGACTCTGTGAATGCCCCAGATCACCTAGCATAATATCCCTGTCCCCCTCTTCATTCAGAAGTCCATAAAAGTAATTCTGCCATCTCTGCTTAATCTGAGCCTCCCCCATCAACACTTTACCGTCCTCGTCTTTGATGCACCTCACTTGGTCCAGGTCCCAAGCCTTCCTCTCTCTCGCCTTAGCCAGCCTAAATAACTTCTTATCCCCGCCCTTTTTCCCTTGTTCCTCGTACAGACGACCAAATGCCGTAGTCTTAGCCTCTGTAACTACCAACTTTGCCTCCTTCCTCTCTACCTTATACCTTTCTATGTTCGCTCTCCTCTCCTCCTCGCTCGTGCTCCCTACTAAATTCAAGTACGCTACCTTCTTTGCTTCCACTTTTCCTTAGATCTCTCCATTCCACCACCAGTCGCCTTCGTGCCTGCCCGAGAAACCCTTAGAGACCCCTAGCACCTCTCTCGCCGCCTCCCGTACACAGTTCACTGTCATCGTCCACATAGTGCTCGCGTCCCACTACTCCTCCATGCTCCCATAGTCGATAGCCTCCCCTACAGCTTCTGAGCTTTATCTTAAGTTAAGGCTCCCCACCTGATCCTCATTCTATCACGAGCAGACCTCTTCTTCCTCCTTATTATGATATCGAAGTACATAACCATGAGCCTATGCTGCGTTGCGAGGGTCTCACCTGGGATAACCTTGTGATCCTCGCACAGCCCCCTATCACACATCCTGAGGAGAAAATAATCAATTTGTGTCTTCGCCACCATACTTTGAAAAGTCACCAGATGCTCCTCCCTCTTCGAAAAACTAAAGTTCGCAATCACCAGCTCAAAAGCCTTCGCAAACTCCAACAGCAAAGCTCCTCCTGCGTTCCTAACCCTAAAGTTGAAGCCGCCATGGACCTCGCCATAACCACAAGATGACGACCCAATATGCCCATTGAAATCACCTCCTATAAATAACCTCCCAGCAGGTGAAGTACTATGCACAATCTCATCCAACCCCTCCCAGAGGCGTCGTTTAGCCTCCTCATCCAAGCCTTCTTGCGGTGCGTATGTGCTAATGACATTAAGAGTGCACTATCCAACCACTAACTTAATGGACATAAGTCTATCATTCACCCGCCTAACCTCTACTACAAACTCTCTAAGATCCTTATCTACCAAAATACCCACTTCATTCTTACCCTTCACGACTCTAGAGTACCACACCTTATACTCGTCCGCATCCTTCGCCTTCGAACCTACACACCTAGTCTCCTGGACACAATCTATATTGACCTTCCTCTTCTGGAGGACCTTCGCCAACTCTATGGACTTACCCGTCAAAGTACCTATGTTCCATGACCCGATCCTCAACCTACAGGCTCCCTTGTTCCCCTTACCCCCTTGCCTCCCTTCCCACCCCCTGACTCCTGCCTCACCCCCCGCACCCCCCGAGGACATGACCTTACTCTAGCATCCCAGCTCGCATCCACTATACCTATGACAGGCTACTAAAACACTCTACCACTAAAAAGGCAGCGTACCCAACTAAAGATTATATAATGCAGCTACAGGCACGCTACTAATATAATTAAGCTAATGCAAACACAGTGGCAGTAAATTAACTAACACAGTGAGAGAAACAAGTGTTCGGGAGGTACCAACTCCCGCGGAAAGAACCTAGAATTTAGACTTCGTGTATACCCGAGGCCGCGGAATCTGACGTGCGTCCTTTCAACTCCCACCAGCCTTTGCAACCACCAAAGAGGGATGTTCTGCGCTACCTACCCGTACGCCTCATGCGCTTCTCTAACCGCCGCGACTAGTTCCCTGAAAAAGCCACACACAAACCACCGCGAAACCAGTAGGGGGAGGGGGCTGTCAACCTGTCACCGCTGCACCTGTTTAGTTCTACGACAGCCCGGGCTGCCCAACTAAACGACGAGGCAGAGATTGGCGAGTTGTGGAGTTCACAAGCTAACAACTCACTAATGAGAGGATTATATCTATTTGAGGATATTAGATCAAGAATGTGCAAATACAAAATAAATATCAGCAAGGAGATCTTAAAGAAATCTAAAACTATTCTCAACATAGCTTCATATTCCAATTCATAAAGGGATTAACTAAGAAATGCAAAAAGTCTACACTAGGGCTCAAAAAAAAAAGGAAAATGGAGGTGTGCCAAGTAAGGGGTGGGGAAGAGAGTAGGGAGAGAAAGGGAGGGGAAGGAGGAGAGAAGACGAGGGGGGGGGGAACGAGAATGCAGGTCGCCGGTTGGGGGGAGGGGCGTGATGCAGAAACTAGAAGGGGAAAAGAGAAAATGGGAAGGGGGAAGAGAGGAGGGAGGAGGGGGGGAGAAGTGCGGCCTACCAGCCTTTGGCTGCCGACGCCGACTGGCTCGCCGGAGGGTTAGTAGAATACGATAGAGGGTGAGCGAAGAGAGAGAAGGAGCCGTTAGAATCAAAAGCCAATTTTTCGAGAATAAATCATAAAAAATAAAAAATATTGATCAACTCAGAGGTTTGACCTCAAAATTCAAGTTCTAACAGTGGAAATTTCAGAATATATAATCAACTCACGTTATCAAACTGAGCTTTGATAACGTGGGGAGAAGGGGGGGAGGGCGGCCTACCTGCCTGTGGCTGCCGGCGCCGGCTGGCTCGCCGGAGGGTTAGTAGAAGACGATAGAGGGTGAGCGAAGAGAGAGAAGGAGCCGTTGGAATCAAAAGCCAATTTTTCGAGAACAAATCATAAAAAATAAAAAATATTGATCAACTGAGAGGTTTGACCTCCAAATTCAAGTTCTAACATTGGAAATTTCAGAATATATAATCAACTCACGTTATCAAACTGAGCTTTGATCTTTCCATCGAGAATATCTCGGAAGAATTTCAAAATAATTTTATCAACTCAAAGGTTTGATTTCCAAATCAAAATTTTGAGCGACGTGATCTATCAACATATGTGATCTCCAGGTTTGAATTTTGAATTCAAGTTATCAAAAGCAAGATTTTTATCTAGATCGAGCACAAATTTGATTTGCAAATTCGAACTTTTAGCTGCTATGATTCCAGGGTTTTAAATTTTTGTGTTCAACTTTAATAGGCAGTTGTAGGGAGTTGTTCGGCAGTTTTATTTTAGCATTGCTTTTAGAGTTTCTAAGCTTAAATAGGTGTCCCTTCGGGGACATCCGATAAAAAGCTTAAATAGGTAGTTATTGTAATTGTATAGTGGGTAAGATTCTTAATGGGTAGAGCAGGAGTAATTAATTTCACTCCTACAAGTGTTCTACAATTCTTCCCAAAAAAATATTGCATCTTTTTTTGTTAATAAGATAATTTATGTGTATTAAATACTATTCAAATTCATTATAAATCGGATTCTCCTTCCATTCGTAACCAAAACAACGGCATTTTCAACAGCCTGCGGTCAACTAAAGTAATAATGCATATCCCTGTCTAATAGGGGTGTCAATGGATATTTTAAAAACTTATTAAACCGACCGAACCGTATCGCACCGAACTGATTTTAGGTTTCTTTTAATAAAATCTTAAGTTTTTATATAAATTTATAATTATACCGATAATTATGGTAGGTTTTTATTTTATGAAAATAAATCGAAAAAATACCGAATTATTGCGAATAAATTTACATGTGAAAAATATATTTATATATTAAAATTAAAAATAATAAAGTATCAAAATTTTCCGTTGGCCTTGAAATTATGAAAACGGTTACAAACCAACAAGTAATTAAAATCAAAATCATAATTCTTAAACCTATTATGCTATTGCTATTGAAACAAAATTATTTTCAACATATTCACTAGCAAGACAAAGTATTCTCGCGATTATGAGTAGCGAATATGTTTTCTTTCGTATGATTTAGAATTATCTTTTGAATATTTAATCTTTCAAGTCATGTAATTTATATCTTCTTTGTCTTTGCTTAGTTTCTTTTACGATGTTGTAAAATAGTTGATGGATCTATACTCTGACCATCTTTCATGTTTTCTTAATTCATCACCCTTTACACAATAAAAATGTATAGACAGCAGGGGGCGGCTCAATGGATCTCGTGGCCTAAGGCGAAACCATATTGAGAGGCCCTTAAATTTATTGTATAAAATATTTACACTAACAACAAAATTTACTTTCTAAAGAATAAATTAATCATTTAAGACAAAAATAAGCAAATTTCAAAAAAACAAATTAGGAAGAAGAGCACAAAAAGTAAAGTGGTGGACTATCGGATGTTGAGGTCCGCAAATTTTGATTTGACTATCATCACTAACATGAAAAAGAACTAAACGTACATAACGTAATAGCTTAAGTTTTAAGCATTAACGGTGTCAAAAATATTTACTCCTTATGATCAATTCAAACGATAATTATTACTTGCCATACCTCGAATCATATTTATTGAACTTGTTTTTATACGACAATTCGATGTAATTATTACTTGTATATTTATGTGAATTCCGTGAGTTCGATGGTTTGATATTTCTTGAAATTTAATTTCTTTATGAATTTTTTCTATGCAAATAATTAATTAAGCAAGCTTAAGAAGAAGTGTTAATATAATTATCTAAATTTGAATTAATGAAGGTGTTGCCTTATGCTGATTATTTTCTATCTCTGTTGATTGATTTTAAGGTTTTATATACATTGTGTGGAGCCTTGGGCTATTTGTTGTGAAGTTAATTGATTTTATTATATCTTTGGAATTGATTGTGGTCATTGGGCAAATTGTGATATGAATTGATTTTGTTACGTTATCGTGATAATATTCCGTGAAAAGTGTTGTGTTAATTGAGTTATTATTTTGAGGATATAAGGGTGGCATTTCACTGTTGATATTATGTGGGGTATAAGGGAGGCATTTCACCGTTGTTATGTGTGTTGGGATATTGTATGGGCGGAGCGATAAGGGTGGCTATAAGAGAGATAAGGGTGACTATAGGAACGATAAGGGTGGCTACTGATATTGTCAGGGCGGAGGGATAAGGGAGGCTATTATAAGAGTGATAAGGGTGGCTATAGGAGAGATAAGGGTGGCTATTGTGAGGGATGATATGTGATGATGTGGAGTGGTTGCATTGGTGATTTTTTGTGATGTTGTGATTTTCCTTGTGTTTATTTTTATATCTTGTGCAATTTGTCTTGTTATAGGTAAATTGATAATAGTCTGATTTATATTGAAATTGAGAGCCTGTGGCTATTGACATGTGGATTATGAAAAGAAATGTGGGCATGAGGTGCCGTGAATAAATAATGATGATATTGACACGTGAATTGTCCGTGCAGTTGAGATATGAAACGTGGGCACGAAGGCCGGGGAAAATATGATGGTTTTATTATTGGCACGTGAACTGTCCGTGCAGATGTGATATGAAAAATGAGCACGAGGTACCGGAGAAATATGATGATTTAAGTATGGGCATGAAGTGTCGTGAAAATATGAAAAGGGCTGAGACCCGTATTTTTTATGATTATGAAATTAGGTGTCACATTGTGACTTTTAATTGAAAGAATTATATTCAAAATATTTATTTGGAAGGATTTTTATTCAAAAAGTAGTATTTGAAGGAATTATATTTGAAAGATATTTATTTGAAAAAATTATTTTTGAAAAAGATTTATTGAAAGAATTATATTTGAAAGATATTTATTTGAGGAAATTATATTTGAAAGAGAGTTATTTGGAAGAATTATATGTGAAAGATATTTATTTGAAGAACTTGATTTAATTAGGTGTACTTGTATTTATTATTTGTTGAGCAATATTAATAGTATTTTTGTTGCCATGCCGGGCATATCACTGGTTGATTTATGTTGCCCTTATTGTTATTTGTTTCCTATTATTTTGTATACTATATTGCACTGGTTATTAGACTAGTGAGTGTCTTGACTGTACCTCATCTCTACTTCACTGAGGTTAGTCTTGATACTTACTGGGTACTGACTGTGGTGTACTCATACTACACTCCTGCACATTTTTGTGCAGAGCCAGGTATTGGAGCAATCGGACTCAGACAGAGTTAAAGTGAGATCACAATGATTCAAGGTAGAGCTGCTTGGTCGTCGCAGTTCCTTGGAGTCTTTTCATTTTATTGTACTGTTAATTATTATTCAAACAATATTCAGTATTCGATCCTTGAGATCATTTCATGTATTCAATTAGAGTTCGTGACTCAGTATTACCAGTCTTGGGAGGTTGTATTAAATTATATGTTTTTTTTTAAAAGAAAATGGTTTGAAATGTAAGTGTACTTGGCTTACCTAGTCTTAGAGACTAAATGTCATCACGACGCCTGTGGTGGGATTTTGAGTCGTGACAGTTTTAAAATGGTATTTTCTTTTGGATGATCAACTTGCTTCAGATTTTTTAGGTAATCACTTCTTTACATTACTGTACATGGATAATCAACTACTAACTTTATTAGTAAAATCGATTCAATATAAAGACGATCAAGCTTTGAAAAATGGTAATGTCTAGTTATATTTCTTCTTATGCTAAAGTCTAATGATAATGGTTCACGCAATAAACGTTCTAGTGTAGTCTTATAGTTTTTTCCTTGAGTAGACATCGAAATTATTACTTATAAATTACTAACATAGGCGTCTAGACCTATGGTTGGTAAGCTCCTCCATCATCATTTAACAGATGTCAACGCTTTACTGAATTTTATTATTTTGAGGAAATTACCTTATTACTGAAATTAAAATCAATGATACTAAATTGAAATATAAAGGATAGTTAAGAAGATGAGTGAGAAGCTTAGAAGCTCAGAATTGGGGATAAGAACACAAGTAAAAATTACTCTATTCATTTTACCTTGTTTGTAATAGGTTGAGTTAACACAAAATTTAATAAAAAAAGATTTTTGAAATTTTTAATTATAAATATTTCATAGCATTTGTGTAATTAGTTGAAACTTGTCATAAAAAAATTTAGAACTCTGTCATTTCTTTTTTAATGAACTAATAAAAAAAAATGTACAAACAAGATGAAACGAAATAAACATTAGAAAAAGGTGTTTAAAAACACATAGACGAAAGAAGAATAGTAAAACACAAAGCTAAAAACAAGCCAAGAGTAAAAGGCTGACAATAATAAAGAAAAGTTTAAACTGGACAAATATTGGGGAGGGGGAGGGGGAGGGGAAGGGGGTGCATTCAAGAATAGGGATCAGATTGGCAAAAGTGAGAGCGCCCAGATTGTCGTAACCAGGATTTGGTCTGTGACACCCTTCTCGCATACTGTAGTATTTTATTTGCGAGCATTGACCACTCATCACATCCCCTTTAAACTTGCCTGAAGGATCATGCTTTTCCACAGCCCACTGCCTCCATTCTTTATTCTATTCAATCAGCCTGCAGCTTTCTTCATTCTACGATGTGGGAGTGTTACTTTCAAATTTTCAATTGCCAACTCTCACTCACTTCTGAATGATGGAGAATAGGGGAGTGAGAAGCTCAAGACTCAACATCGACAAATAAAAATGATGTCATCTTGAGGACACGTTTCAAATTCAACATGCTTACTACATTTCACGAAATCATATAGGGATTGATTCCTTCTACAGAATTGTCGCAAACATTAAGGGTAGTTTGGTTCTCAAATAAAGTTAAGCAAGATGATATTACAAAGCTTGTTATATTGGAATTGTCTCTATTTTTAATGCATATGCAATTTATGATAGGATGCTTGGTTCATTGTAATGAAAATAGGTTATACGGTTGTTTACCCGTAAAACGGTACAGTTGAATTTATACGTAATTTCTAGACAAGTGAACTAATTATCCTGAAATAATATAATAATCGAAGAAATACGCAGTACCTAACCTTGGAATGTAGATGAAATAGCAAAGATAGTGATTCCGTGAACACAGTTTCCGAACACAGCAATGTTGGGATCAAAAAGCAAGAGAGTGAAATTGTCTAAAGCTTTGTATAAAATATAATATATGTTCTTGCTAGAAATTTCGTGTCATTTACAATGATAACTGAGCTCACTATTTATAGCTATGTCTAGGGAAGAAGGTCCTAGGATCGTGCCCTCCTTTATTGTCAATTATGAGGGTCATTGATGAAGATGTAACGTTGAGTGTAAATACCAAATTCTTTGTAACGGACGGTCGCTCTTAATGCTGTAGAATATTCCTTAGTAAATACTACCAGGCGCAAAATATTTAATATACTTTTATGAACGTTATCCGTTCCGGTGACAAGCGTAGTGGCTGCGTTCGGTCCTCAGCCATTCCATCTTGGATTCCACGTGTCCTCCTTTTAGTCAGCTACGCGTCATATCATATTTTACCCTATACAGATAGTCCCCCTGCTTTCCGGTGACATAACTTTGTATTACCGAGAAGTTGGTAGAAATACCTTTTCGGCGGGAATTACTATAATTCCCTTTGAAGGTCTCTGACAATTGATTAGACGACGTCTCTCCGCCTTTAATGCCCCGAACACGCGTCATCCCATGATTTAGTACAGCTTTAGCCTGTTATCGAGGTAATCATAGCCATGAATTTAGCCGCCAAAAGTTTACTTATATGCAACTTTCTTTTCCTTTGCGTTTCACAAATGTTTAAGCTTCAAATTTGCATCATTGTTTTCAATCTTTTTTCTAATTTTCTTCAAACACAAACTTTTTACCTTCTTCCTTTCCAATGGCTTCTTCCTCCAAACGTGCTGGTTCTACGAAGAATAAGAACAAAACTGAGGATTCCGTTCCTCCAATAGTGGATTCCATCATCCCAAGAAGGCTTAGTACTTCGAAGGATTTTGAAGAGAAATTTCCTACTGCTAACCATCGTACATGGGTTATTAGTAGGTACCCTTCTTCCATTCGTCCTTCTAGTATTCCTTATGTGAAGGAGGACTGTCGTTGTAATGAGTTGGAAATCAGTGCTCCTGGTCTATCAGAGCGAGTGACCCTTCCCAAGAAAGGTTTTACATACTTTTTCATGTATCCCTTTACTTTGGATGCATTTTCTTTGAGCGGAGAGCTTGATTCCTTGATTGCGGAGTTTTGCCTTCGCTGCCAGGTAAGTTTGGCACAGGTAAGTCCTTCAGTGTGGAGGACGATCGCCTGCCTCCGACGCTTATGCCAAGAAACTAGGGAGGAGCTAACCTTAGCTCATGTGATGAATCTCTATTGATAACGACAAGGTCGGGAATCCAAACTAGAGTAAGAATTTAAAAAGTAAATGCGGAAGCAATAACAATAAGGAATTGAACAACTAGAACTAAAGGGCAGAAAATAAAGGATATGGGAAAATTCAAGGAAAGAATTCCAAGAACTTCCAAGAACGCAAGTTCTATAGCCTTGACAAGATCAAAGCAACAACGTCTTGATTTATTGAAGAAATCAAACGCCTTTACTTAAAAGCAAATCAAAACAATAGATTCGGATCTTGACCGCTTTACGAGTAACTTGAGACAACAATTAATAACTAGTATTAATCGCCTTCTAAGAATACCACAAAGGAATCAAAGATATCACAATAGAGAAGTAATCTTACTACCTTGAACTATGAACTAGTAAAGGTTGAAAGATAAATCTCAAAGCACAAGTAACAAAGGTTCAAAAGAACTCTCAAAGTATGATATACTTAATCAATAATGAAGTGTCTCAATGAATGAGAAGAACTCCTTATTTATAGGAGTACTAAGGCACAAAAAGTCCTTAAAATTAGGTAGGGTGGTTGCTAAGGCATAAAAAGTCATTACAATTAGGTAGGGTGATTGCTAAGGAGTAAGAAAAGTCATTACAATTAGGTGGGGGGGCGGCCAAATCCCTTTGGGACAGATTTGGACCTTAAAACTACTAGTTTGGGCCATTGATTTGGACTCCAATTGGGCTCCTTTTGAAACACCCCCTTTTGGACCTCTTTTAAGCTCATTTTGAGCCCCTTTGGTGGACTTCAAGGGCTGATTTGGTGGCCCAATCTTCCTCCTCTTGGACTTCAATTTGGATCACAAAATAATTGTAAAACTTGGATAATTCATCTACTTTGGGCTTGAGCTCTTCCTCTACAATTAAAAGCTTCTTTATTTGCCATTGAAGTCCAGCAACCTTAGAGTGCAACTCTTTAGCTTGAGATCTTGTAAATGGCCTTGGAGCTTCCAAAACTCTATCCTTGTCCTTGATGCTATCATTCCCCTCTTCTTGAAAAGAATTCGTCCCCGAATTCGATCCTACATCAAACAAAGACAAGTCAGCAACATTGAATGTAGCACTTACTTGGAACTCACCAGGTAGGTCTAGCTTGTAAGTATTGTCTCCAATCCTTTCAAGGACTTGAAATGGGCCATCTCCTCTAGGGTGCAACTTTGACTTCTTTTTGGAGGGAAATCTCTCCTTTCTAAAGTGAACCCAAACTAAATCTCAAGGTTTAAAAATTACTTGTTTTCGACCCTTATTCTTTCTCAAGGCAGTTTGCTCATTTTTCTTCTCAATTGTAAGCCTTGTTTGTTCATGAATTTTTTTCATCATCTCATCCTTTGTCCTACCATCAAGATTAACAATATCATTAGTAGGTAATGGTAATAAATCAAGGGGAGTGAAGAGATTAAAACCATAAACAACCTCAAAAGGAGACATACCTGTAGAAGAATGGATTGTTCTATTATAAGCAAATTCAATCATAGGTAAGTGAGCCTCCCAAGAAGTTAATTTACCTTTCAAAACATCCCTCAACATATTTCCTAAGGTTCTATTAACTACTTCAGTTTGTCCATCAGTTTGTGGGTGACAAGAAGTAGAAAACAATAATTTAGTGCCTAACTTTCCCCAAAATACACGCCAAAAGTGGCTCAAAAACTTAGCATCCCTATCACTAACAATAGTTCTAGGTATACCATGCAATTTGACTTCTTCTTTTACAAAAAGATCAGCAACATGTGAAGCATCATTAGTCTTTAAACAAGGAATAAAACGAGCCATTTTGGAGAACCTATCTACCACAACATATATACTATCCTTAACATACCTTGTTCTAGGCAAACCTAACACAAAATCCATATAAATATCAATCCAAGGTAAAGTAGGAACAGGTAGTGGCGTGTAAAGACCATGTGGTAACACTTTAGATTTAGCTTGTTTACATTCCAAATACTGTGCACACATTCTTTCAATATCTTTTCTCATTCCAGGCCAAAAGAAATTTTCAGCAAGTATGTCTAGCATCTTTGGGACTCCAAAGTGACCCATAAGCCCTCCACAATGTGCTTCCCTTACAAATACTTCACGTAAAGAGCAATTAGGGATACACAACTTATTTTCCTTAAAGAGAAACCCATCTTGGAGGTTAAACCTCTCAAAAGGACCCAACTTACAATCTGCAAAAATTTTGCCAAAATTAACATCATTAGCATAAAGTCCCTTGATTTGATCAAAACCCATCAATTTAGAAGTCAGGGTAGAAACTAAGACATACCTTCTTGAAAGTGCATCCGCAATAATATTCTCTTTCCCTTGTTTGTAAGAAATTACATAAGAAAAAGTTTCAATGAATTCAACCCACTTAGCATGCCTTCTACTAAGCTTACCTTGACTCTTCAAGTATTTCAAGGATTCATGGTCAGTTTTAATGACAAACTCTCTTGGCCACAAGTAATGTTGCCATGTGGCTAAAGCCCTTACCAAAGCATATAGCTCTTTGTCATAAGTGGAATAGTTCAATGTGGCTCCACTCAACTTCTCACTAAAGTAGGCAATAGGTTTAGAATCTTGCATCAAAACAACACATATTCCTTTGCCAGAAGAATCACATTCAATTTCAAAAGATTTAGAAAAATCAGGCAATTATAACAATGGAGCAGAACATAACTTTTCTTTCAACAAGTTAAAAGCATCATCTTGTTCTTTTCCCCATGTAAAAATCTTATCCTTTTTAATAACTTCAGTTAAAGGAGAAGCAATGGTGCTAAAGTCTCTCACAAACCTCCTATAAAAACTAGCAAGTCCATGAAAACTCCTAACTTCAGTTACACTCTTAAGTTTTGGCCATTCTTTTATTTCTTTAATTTTCTCTTCATCAACCTCAACTCCTTTAGAACTAACCACAAAACCCAAGAAAATCACACGATCCACACAAAAAGTACACTTTTTAAGATTAGCAAATAAGAGTTGCTTTCTAAGAACTTTAAAAACTTGTTTTAGGTGTTCTACATGCTCTTTTAAAGTGTTTGAAAAGATCAAGATATCATCGAAGTACACCACAACAAAATTTTCATGAAAATCCTTAAAGATATGATTCATTAATCTCATGAAAGTGCTAGGTGCATTAGTCAAGCCAAAAGGCATAACTAACCACTCATAAAGCCCATATTTGGTCTTAAAAGCAGTTTTCCATTCATCTCCAGGATTCATTCGAATCTGATGGTAACCACTTTTTAGATCAATTTTAGAAAAGATTTTGGATCCATGTAATTGATCCAACATGTCATCAAGACGAGGAATAGGATGGCGATACTTTACCGTTATCTTGTTGATTGCTCTACAATCCACGCACATCCTCCAAGTTCCATCCTTTTTGGGTACCAATAGGACGGGAACAGAGCAAGGGCTCATGCTCTCTCTCACAAAGCCTTTCTCAAGCAGCTCCTCAACTTGCCTTTGAAGCTCTTTTGTCTCTTCTGGATTACTCCTATAAGCAGGCCTATTTGGGATTTGTGATCCAGGCACGAAATCAATTTGATGCTCAATGCCATGTAAAGGTGGCAATCCATTAGGAATATCTTCAAGAAAGACATCTTCAAATTCCTGCAAAAGAGAAGAAATACTACTTGGCAAAGAAGAAGTTAGTAACTCAGAATTAATCAAAACTTCTTTGTAAGTAAGTAGTATTATGGGCAACCCCTCTTTTCTTGCATTTAAAAACTCTTTGGCTTTTATATAAAAACTCTCTTTTTTAATTTCCTTAGCCTCTTTCCTCTCACCAAGACTTTCTATTTTTTCATTCAAGCTCCTTTTTATCTCTTCTCTCAAATTGTTGCCCTCTCTCTCTCTCTTTCTCTCGGCCATCTCTCTTTTTTTCCAACTCTTGGCCTCCTTTCTTCTTTTTCCTCAAGCTCACTTTTTATCCCTCCCCTTGGTTTTCCCATTGTTTCCCTTAATCTCTTTTGATCTTCAAATACTTGAGAAGGAGATAAAGGTGCAAGAGTAAATTTCCTGCCATTTAGCTCAAGAAAATATCTATTCTTCCTTCCATCATGAAAAACATTCCTATCATACTGCCAAGGACGACCCAGTAAGATATGACAAGCTTGCATAGGAACTATGTCACAAAGAATATCATCCTCATATCTACCAATATTGAATAAAATCATGCATTGTTTGTTTACCTTTAGTTCACCACTATCATTTAACCATTGGAGTCTATAGGGAGTAGGGTGTTTCATGCATGCAAGTCCCAATTTTTCCACAAAGTATGAACTCACCACATTAGCACAACTACCACTATCAATGATCATAGAACAAGTTTTCCCCTTTATCCCACACCTAGTATGGAATATATTCTTCCTTTATTCTTTACTATTGCTTCCCAAATTGATAGTCATAATCCTCCTAACTACCCTAATCATGCCATCATTAGGTAGTTCTATATCATCATCATTACTCACATCTCCCTCTTCTTCTCCCTCACTTTTTTCACTCTCATATCCTCCATCTTCTCTAAGAATGATGTTTCTTCTACTTGGACATTCATGCATCATATGTCCCCTTCCTTTACATTTATGACACTGAATAGAACTAGAAGGTGTAAAAGGTTTAGGGTTAAAGGTTTTACCTCCCTCTTTGTTCTCAAATTTACCTTTATCATTGTCTTCTTGAAGTCTAGAAGAACTCTTCATCTCTTGATTCGACCATGGCTTCTTGGAGATGGTGTTTGACCGACCTTTCCATGAGCTAGCTTGCTTTCTTTTATTTTGATTTTCTACCTTTACAGACAAATCAACTAACTCGTCTATTATTACATATTGTTGTAATTCTACTACATCGGCTATTTCCTTATTTAAACCATTTAAAAACCTAGCCATTATAGCCTCTTCTTCCTCCATACAATTATCTTGGATCATAGCCATATCCATAGCCTTAAAGTACTCATCCACATACATGGACCCTTTCTTCAATGTTTGAAGGCGTTGTTGTAGCTCTCTTTGAAAGTGTGATGGTATGAATCTCTTTCTCATCACCCTCTTCATCTCAGCCCAAGTAGCAATTGGTGCTTGTCCTTCTTGCAATCTATCCCTAGTAAGCTTTTTCCACCAAATAGCAGCATAGTCAGAAAACTCAACAATAGCAAGTTTAACCTTCTTACCCTCAGAGTAGTTGTGACAGTCAAATATGGCTTGAACATTTCTCTCCCAATCAAGGTACAAGTCTGGATCCCTTGTTCCCTTGAAAGATGGCATCTTCATCTTTATACTGCTTCTATTATCATCTTCTACTCTACCTCTTTGTCCCCTCCTATCTCTTCCCACCCTATCAAAATCGATATCATTAAAATCATCTATTGGGTTTTCTTGATTTACAATGGGAGCAAGGGGTACATTTCTCCTAGCTTGGGGCCTAATATTATTTTTCCTTCTAAGTTCAGCTATTGTATCATTTTGCTCAGCAATGGTGTCCCTCATCTCTTGGAGTTGCAAATTTCACCTTTCAAATTATTGATGCATAGCTTGCAAGGTAAAATTATTTCTTGCTTTGATTTCGGCTTCTTGAAGAACCCTTCGTTCATCATCACTACATGTATGTGACATCTTAAATAATTAAACTGTATCAGAAAATTGAATTTTTCCTCAACTCACACACACTTTGCCTTTTTTTCTCTCTCGAAATAAACTTTGAACGAAATATTTTATAGATTTATAGTTAAACCCAACTCGTATAAAGTTCTTAGTAGTAAAATATAGATTTTTGGGAAACAAATGAAAGAAGAACCAAATCCTAGAACTATTAGGCTCGGTTGAAACAAGACACGAACAAAAAGGAAATGATTATATATTTAGATTAGAAAGAGTAAGAAAAATTAAATTTTTGTTTTATCTTTGAAATCTGGGATCCCCTCTTCTTGTTTCCTTTGATAGTTTTTGGAAACAAATTAGATACAAAAGAAAGTTCATAGAGAGCAAGCAATTCTTTTTTTAAAATTGATTTTCATTTTTTTTTCGCTCTTAGTATTCAAGAAATCCCCAGAATTATCAAGAACGAAACCTTGATAGAACCGCTCTGATACCAGTTGATAACGACAAGGTCGAAAATCTAAACTAGAGTAAGAATTTGAAAAGTAAATGCGGAAGCAATAACAATAAGGAATTGAGCAACTAGAACTAAAGGGCAGAAAATAAAGGATAAGGGAAAATTCAAGGAAAGAATTCCAAGAACTTCCAAGAACGTAAGTTCTATTGCCTTGACAAGATCAAAGCAACAACGTCTTGATTTATTGAAGAAATCAAATTCCTTTACTTAAAAGCAAATCAAAATAATAGATTCGGATCTTGACCGCTTTACGAGTAACTTGAGACAATAATTAATAACTAGTATTAATCGCCTTCTAAGAATACCACAAAGGAATCAAAGATATCACAATAGAGAAATAATCTTACTACCTTGAACTATGAACTAGTAAAGGTTGAAAGATAAACCTCAAAGCACAAGTAACAAAGGTTCAAAAGAACTCTCAAAGTATGATATACTTAATCAATAATGAAGTGTCTCAATTAATGAGAAGAACTCCTTATTTATAGGAGTACTAAGGCACAAAAAGTCCTTAAAATTAGGTAGGGTGGTTGCTAAGGCATAAAAAGTCATTACAATTAGGTAGGGTGATTGCTAAGGAGTAAGAAAAGTCATTACAATTAGGTGGGGGGGCGGCCAAATCCCTTTGGGGCAGATTTGGACCTTAAAACTACTAGTTTGGGCCATTGATTTGGACTCCAATTGGGCTCCTTTTGAAACACCCCCTTTTGGACCTCTTTTAAGCTCATTTTGAGCCCCTTTGGTGGACTTCAAGGGCTGATTTGGTGGCCCAATCTTCCTCCTCTTGGACTTCAATTTGGATCACCAAATAATTGTAAAACTTGGATAATTCATCTACTTTGGGCTTGAGCTCTTCCTCTATAATTAAAAGCTTCTTTATTTGCCATTGAAGTCCAGTAACCTTAGAGTACAACGCTTTAGCTTGAGATCTTGTAAATGGCCTTGGAGCTTCCAAAACTCTATCCTTGTCCTTGATGCTATCATCTATTCCCCCAAAATCTTCCGCTAGGGAATGATATACCATTGCAAGCGTGGCCGCCATGTTGTTTTGTCTAACATGGATGATGACAACGACCGTGGGTGGATGGAACGGTTCATTGCAGTTGCCACCAACGACATCATTCTGCATGTAGACCTAATTCCATGAACAAAGTCAGAAAAGTTCAACCAAGTTCTTCATATACAAAAATGAAAGCAAGGTAAATTAGAGTTACAATGAGTTTTGGCCTTCCACCCGTATTTAAGGGCTAGTTCTTTCCAAGAACGAGTTTCGGGCGTTGTGACGTCCAAAATCTTCTGGTCTTTTACAATGTCTAATAGATGTGAATCAAATTCAACCTTGAAAAAGTCATCACTTTGTGAGGTTCTATAATAAAATCCTTCCACAGTGGGCTATCCTAATTTTTTTAGTATAAAATAACAGTTCCATCATCGAAAAATAGTCTTTATAGATAGGAAAAACTACTTTGGCTTCCTTTTCTCCGACACATGCTAGGTCCCCTTCATTGATAAATTCACCCCCATAGTGAAAGCGTGTTATAATGTAATCATCCATAGGATTTCCTCAAAGAAAACCCCAAAAGTATAGCACCAAAAACTGACAGAATATTTCAAAGGAAAATCCCAAAACCCCCTACCTTTACAGAGAATTTTGAAAACCCTAAAATCAACAATGAAAAGGGGGAAATAATACCTCTTGAGTCATAGACAGTCCCCGAATATTAGTCGTTGACAATCTTCACAAAAATCAACTCGAATCTTCAAATCGTAACTGTTACCTTCGGCAAATCAATCGTAAATAACCGTAGAACAGAGAGCACACGAAATAGGAGATGATTTCAGTGATAAATTGATGAGAATAAACTGCAAATAGAGTGAGAATCGACGAAAATTGATGAAATTTATCTAGGTTTTTCTAGACCTCTAATTGCCATTCTTGAATTGGGGTTAACAGGGAGAGAGAATAACTGAAATAAATGAACGAGCCTTTTATTTAAATGGAGGACTAATTTAAAATCTGATGTGGAGTATTATAACAGTTGGCGTCTTTTAATTGGTTAACTTTCCACGTCCGTTGCGCTTAAGAACACACTTCATTAC
This sequence comes from Nicotiana tomentosiformis, assembly GCF_000390325.3. Taxonomy (NCBI): domain Eukaryota; kingdom Viridiplantae; phylum Streptophyta; class Magnoliopsida; order Solanales; family Solanaceae; genus Nicotiana; species Nicotiana tomentosiformis. The sequence goes on from NC_090817.1 coordinate 45,004,648, forward strand.
ATATAACAGCTAGCCAAGTTTTGAGCTAGTTGTGCCTAATAGGGATGGATATGATTATAGTATTGTGTTCAATTAGAACAAGGCTAAGTTCAAGTGTCTAAATGTGATTTTCGAGCAACTTTAAGGGTCCTGTCACGATCCCAATTTCCCTTCGTAGGATGTCGTGATTGAACCTAGTCTCTACGACTAGGTAAGCCTAACAGATAATAATAACTTGGCAGAAATAATTATCAAAATACTAAAACAAAACTGAATAACTGATATAACATTCTGAAACATAACAAATTCTCATCAATACTTTCCCCAAAACCGGTGGAACTAAGTCATAAGCTCTATAGGATAAAACTCGTCACTGTCTGAAAAAAATACAACAGGAAGTAAAATAGGGAAGATGACTCCGAGGCCTGCGGACACCGAGTAGGCATACCTTGAAGTCTTCATATGGCAGCTACAAATGATCTCTAACGACCGACACGAGCAGACGTAGCTGGATCTGCACAAAATGTATAGAAGCGTAGTATGAGCACACCTGTCACGATCCAAAATCACATGTGTTGTGATGGCGCCTATCGCGATACTAGAAAAGCCGACAACTCACAAATATCGGCATCTTTAACTCAAAACATACTAAAATAGGTTTAATTAAATAAAATCTCATAATAACAGGCTGAAAACACCGCAACTCAATACAGAATTTTCCAAAATCTGGGTGTCGCTGAGTACATAGGCATCTATATAATAACATGGCCTGACAACTGAAACAATGTCTAGGAAAGTAGAACAGTATTAATAAAACTAAGAGATAAAGGAGGAGAGTCAAGTCTGCTGATGCCAAGGCAGCTACCTCTATAGTCTCCGAGCTGAATAAGCTCCAACACTAGCAACCTCTGTGCCCGGAAGTACATGGATATGCACACGAAGTGCAGAGTGTAGTATGAGTATAACCAATTCAATAAGTAACAAAACTAACCTTTGGGTTGAAAGCAGTGACAAGCTCAACTAATACAGTCCAAATACAGAGTTTAACAGTATGAAAATGACAGGAAATATGACAATAATATCTCAGAGAAACTCATAATATGTTGGTACACAGTACATGAATGTAGACATTCTTCCAGGTTTAACAGTTAAGCTCAATACAGATAAAATATGCCAAGTATGACTGATATGACGAATATTACATCACGTGCATATCACATGTGATGCAATACAATGAAAACCTCATGTACTCACACTCTCAGAGTACTCAATCTGACTGTCTCATTCCCGCTCATCACACTCAACCACTCAGCACTGTACGGTACTTGCGCTCACTGCTGGTATATCAGACTCCGGAGGGGCAGATCCTGCCCAAGCGCTAATAATAATCCAATATGGCCTGTTGCAGCGTGCAACCAGATCCCATAATTATAAAGCCTAAAAGGCCTGCAGCGGCGTGCAGCCTGATCTACAAATCTCACTCACAACATGGCTCTCAGGCCCCAACTGAGTCATCAATCTCTCCAGTCTTTTGGGCTCACAAATCTCATGCCATAGCCCAAACAATGATATATAACACAATAATAAATAGTAACAGAGACTGAGATATGGTATGCAAATGATGGATGTGACTGAGTACGAAATTACCATCTAAGCAAATAATTCAACAGCAGAAATGACCACAGTGGGTCTCAACAAGATAAGAATATAGCCTAACATGATTTCTAACATGAATCTGCAGCTCAATTACTCTAACACATAGAGATCACATGAATGGCTACAAGGTTTGATGACTACACAGTACCACGGAATCGACCGTATCACAATTTCTACGGTGCACGCCCACACGCCCGTCACCTAGCATGTGCGTTACCTCAACACCAACCACATAACACATAATTCAGGGATTCATACTCTCAGAACCAAGTTCAGAAGTGTTACTTATCTCAAATCATGCAAATCTCTACTCCAATAAGCCCTTGCCTCGCAAATCGGACTCCGAACGACTCGAATCTAGTCACAAACAACTCGATGCAATTAACACAAGCTATAGGAGTTAATTCCATATGATAAAGCTAAGTTCATAAACAAAAGTCAAAATGTCAACTCAAAAAGTCAACCCCAGGCCCACGTCTCAGAATCCAACAAAATTAACAAAATACGAACACCCATTCAACCACGAGTCTAACCATACCAAACAATGATAGATTCATGTAATTTAACCAAATCTGAGTAACCCCATTCAATCCCTTGAAAATCCCTCCAAGAATTGCCTTAATCCGAGCTCCCAAAATCAAATTGTGAAATGTAACTCAAACCCTCATTTTTTAAACTTATATTCTGCCCAGATGTCCCTTCTTCGCGATCGTGGGAAATGCTTCGCGATCGCGAATCACAAATTCATAGGCTGCCCAATTTACTCTATGCGAATGCAGAATCCCACGCGCGAACACGATACCCAAACTTCCTAGACATACGCGATCGCGAACAACTTCACGCGATCACGATGAACAAATGTGCGTGAACCCCAGCCTTCTCTTTTCTTCTTCGCGGACAGGACTAAGCCTACGCGTTCGCGATACATTAACTGCCAAAGCTGTGCGATCTCATACCTTACCTCGCGATCACATAGAATAATATTCCATCAGTGACTATAACCCTTCGCGATCGCGACATCCCACTCGCGATTGCGTATAAGGAAACCAATAGCAGAAATCAGCAGTTCCTCCAAGGTTCAAAATGTGCCGAACATGATCCGAATAACACCCGAGGCATTCAGGACCTCAACCAAACATACCAACAAGTCCTAAAATATCATACAAACTCGATCGAAGCATCAAATCACATCAAACAACACTAAAACCAGGAATCGCACATCGATCAAGCCTAATGAACTTTTTCCACTGTGGCTCAAGCATGGAGTAGGCCAAAAGCAAATCAGCCACCACAAGTCCACTACCATGTGCCTTCTCCAATGGCTTCTTGAGCAGCTGCAAACTGTTTATGTTTACAAACTTAATGTGACAATTTTTAAACATAATGCAATTAGGTTGAATCCCACATTATTTCAGTATGTTGTACAAATCAAAAACACAATCCTGCCTGATTATTCGAAAAGGCTATAGGCTTACCACAAAGTCTTTACGTTTTTACCAAAAACTAATAATTGGTTCAAACAAGATTTAGTGTGATTGGTTCGCTTTATTTGGTCGGGTTAAAATTCATTTCATACCCGTTATTCTACTTATAGCTCAAACTACCACTGTTGAATACATACAAGAACTGCTACAGGTCCAATATGCACTAAAACAGAGGATCCAAGTTGAGTTATGGGATGCCAAATAAGGAAGCTGCACGAAGCTGTATACAATAAAAAAGATAATAACATTGGTTGCACCCCACAATGGGCTCTAATTTACTATTAGGGGTCGTTTGGTTTGAATTATGCCGGGATAAGTTATGCTGGGATTAGTTATGCTGAGATTAGTTATCCTGGTATTATTTTTTATCCATTGTTTGGTATGTTGTATTAAAAATGAAAACTGCATAATTTCTAAGAAGAAGTATAAGTTATCCTGGTACTAATTACCCCACCCTCTACAAGGTATAAGTTATCCCGGTACTAATTTTAATCTCGGGATAACTTATACCAGGTTTGCTAACCAAACAAAGTATTAAGGTGGTATTAAATTTTTATATCAGCACTATACCTTCTTATACCTCATACCAAACGACCCCTTACATGTTTACCATCATTTTGAGAAAATGACATTATATAGGTCCTCTCAAAATAATAGCAGAAAAATGTATATTTTTTGTATGTACGTATGTGTATATATATATATACATATATATATATATATACATTTTGTATGTTATATATAAAAATTATATAAATTTTATACACTATTTCGGCTATCGAATGTAAATAGTTTCTGGCTAGGGCTAAAAGAGATAATAGCCTTTTACATTTTATGAACATCACATGTAGAGGGAAGTGCACAGATAGCCACTAATTAGAGATGTCTTTACTTTTTAGCCATTATTTTAAATGTATTTACTCTTTAGCTAGTACTTAATAAATTTTTACCCGCCCTGACAAAAATACCCTTGTGCTAGACATGGGTATTGTGAAAATATTAAGGACATGATGTCATTAATTTCATGAGTGTTGTGTAAATATTAAGGACAAAGTGTCTTGTATTTGCACCTTCTGCTGTTAAACTTTAGGACATCATGTCCTCAACTTCATATGTGCAAGGTAAATGTTAAGGACGTGGTGTCCATGGGTGCTGTGTAAATATTAAGGACATAGTGTCCTTAACTTCATGAGTGTTGTGTAAATATTAAGGACAAAGTGTCGTGTACTTGCACCTTCTGCTGTTAAACTTTAGGACATCATGTCCTTAACTTCATATGTGCAGTGTAAATATTAAGGACGTGGTGTCCTTAACTTCATGTGTGCAATGTAAATGTTAAGGACATAATGTCCTTAACTTGTATTTGCAACTTCTGTTCTTAAACTTTAGGACATCATGTCCTTAACTTCATATGTGCAGCGTAAATGTTAAGGACATAGTATCCTTAACTTCATGTGTGCAATATAAATGTTAAGGACATAATGTCCTTAACTTGGATTTAAACTTTAGGACATCATGTCCCTAACTTCATATGTACAGTGTAAATGTTAAGGACGTGGTGTCCTTAACTTCATGTGTGCAATGTAAATATCAAGGACTTAATGTCCTTAACTTGTATTTCCAACTAAACTTTAGGACATCATGTCCTTAACTTCATATGTGCAGCGTAAATGTTAAGGACATAGTGTCCTTAACTTCATGTGTGCAATGTAAATGTTAAAAACATAATGTCCTTAACTTGCATTTGCACCTTCTGTTGTTAAACTTAAGGACATCGTGTCCTTAACTTCATATGTGCAGTATAAATGTTAAGGACATGGTGTCCTTAACTTCATGTGTGCATTGTAAATGTTAAGGACATAGTGTCCTTGACTTTATGAGTATTGTGTAAATATTAAGGACACGTGTCCTTAACTTCACGAGTGATGTGTAAAATATTAAGGACATAGTGTCCTTAACTTCATGAGTGATGTGTAAAATATTAAGACATGGTTTGTCCTTAATATTTACACAACACTCATGAAATTAAGGACACCATGTCCTTAATATTTACACATCACTCATGAAGAAAAGGTAAAAATGACTTTGTATCGATTTTAATAAATTAGTGGCTATTTTTGCTCAATATTAAAAACACTGGCTAAAAAGTAAATACCACTTTAAAAAGTGGCTATACCACACCATTTCTTGGGCTTTTGGGGCTAAATCATCGTGCCGGCTTCCCCTGTGAGGTCAAATGACGGTCAATGACTCAGGGCCAAAAATATTGAAAGAGCGCCTACTGATGCAAGAGGGTTCATCAGATTTTAGAACTCTATGTTGAGCAAGGGTCCCAAACCTTACAAAAATAATTAGAAGAGCTTTAACTGTCTTTTGATACAAGGAAAAGATAAAAGTAACCTCATCCTTAGATATTTTAAGATATAACAATAGAAAGATGAGAGAAAGAATCCAAAAAAGTCACAATATCATTATTAACCCGATAAAAAAGAATAGGGACAAGACCCTGTACATTAGAGTGAACTCAAATAATACACTATAAATGACTCACTATAGGAATGTTACTTTATAATATGCTTAGGCCTCTTACATACATAAGACTGCAACTCAGACACACGCTAGCAACTAAGCCTGATAAAATTCATGCCTAATTTGCGCAATCCAGGCAGTTAAATTCTGCAAGTCCTACAAAATTGTCATTTTAATAATGATGTACATCCATAAAGTGTGCACGAGATCATATTCCAACTGTTACAGGAGGGAGATTGTTCTATAAGCCTTTAAATCTAACCTGAAGAAACTACTAAAATATGAGATGCTGAGAAAAGCAGTAGAGAAAAGTATTACAGCAGTACACCAATTATTACTCCAACCTCCCAAGCTCTTCAAAGAAGATCCCGTCTCACTTGGCTCTCCATACATCTTAAACCAACAGCGGGTTCAACTGCATGTTAAAAAGATCTGCAAGGGATCCACGTACATCCATCTGAAGTAGAATAAGACCGTTAGCAATAGGAATTGCAGAAATCGACGGTTAACATCAAAATTTGAAAATTATACTTGTGCCATAACCATTCAATTTATTAGATCTCTCAACCATCCACATAAACTATTACCTTTAATAGCATGCAAGCAGAAAAAGGAAAGTGAGTATTAACAGGAAACTGAACTTAAAGGTTAAAGCATGGAACGGGAGGGAGTGAGTGTAAGCCAATCACACTTAGGAGAAGCAAAAAATAGAGGGCAACATTTAACTCTTCTTGTGGCCAAAAGAAGAATCTGAAGAGTGGATAGAAGTTTGTGTCAGACCTTTTAACTTTTTGCCCTTCGTCAATTACTAAGACCCCCTTTCTTCCTTCAATTACTAAGAATGATAACATATTTAAAGAGGGCAACAAAAATCATCTGTGTTAGCAGTTTGTTTTTCCTTTAATTTAAATTTAGTTAGAGAATCAGAATCCATACATTTATTAATATTTTATTAGCAGTAAGTTTACTTTTGCTTGATCTCCAACCAAATATCTTCTAACAAGCACCCTATAAAAGTCAGTGTTGAACTGTAATGAGGTAAAGGATCCCAAAAGAAAGAAAATTAAAGCCTATGAATTAATATTGTCATGTTTGACGAGTAATGTTCATAAAAGTTACAGTAGTACTGTAATGTACTTCATCACCAAAAGAAAGGAGAAAAAGGAAATATGATAGCACTCTATGATGGCACAACCATTGAGTTAGCAGTAATTTCTAGTATTCATGTAGTACTAGTCATGAAAAGTCATGCTGGAAGCCCTTTTTTTGCATTCTTATCTAGGATGAATTAATAAATAAAATAAACTGCAACAAGTCCTTAATGTTAAAGAAACAGCATCCCCCCCCCCCCCCCACAACTACAGTTTGCTGCATTTACATCATTAAACTTTTAAACATGTAATAATGTTCCTCTGACAGCCTACTTTTTCAGCCAAAACCATGAAGTCGGTGTATCATGAAAACTAACATTGATAGGTAGCCTTAAGAAGGATGCAAATGATCCTAGAGACTAAGGTTCCTACTTAGTCAATCCTTAGTTAGAGATTGAATAAACAAAGGATCATACCCTGTCAAGCCTAAATTAAAGATTGAATAAATAAATGCAGGTGAGACGTTGAAGTATGCAGAGCCAAGAAAGAAACCTCTAACTGGCTATTATGTTTGAGTTAATAGGACATATATATAGATATATATATATATATATATATATATATATATATATATAGCCTAGGCTTGCATGGCTTTAAAACGTGAAACTAGGGTCTAAGGCTTTGCTTCCTTATATACGCAGCATCTCTCTTGTCTTTTGTCCAAGGCGTTACAGAAAAAGGTATGATGTTCAATGGAAATCATGGTTGAAAACAAAGAAATTCATTGCTATAAGTTTTAGTTCTATATAATCCAATTTATCTTCAGAAGCAGGAGGTGGATCTTCTCCAATAAACCAAAACAGAAAGAGTCACATTACTTGCGATGGGGAGTAATAAATTCATTGCTACAAGTTCTATTTCTATATGATAAAATTTAACTTGAACAGGAGTAGGTTGATCCTTTGCAATAAACTAAAGCACAAAGGGTTACATTACAATCAATGTGTGCCATTGCAGAATGCACTTCTTAAGTCAGAGCTAATATTTAGAAATTAATTTACTTCTTTTGTATATTAACATTTTAGGGATGAGATTACCTGATCACAGCATACAAGTTTAGTAATCAAAGGATAGAACTCTCTAAGGTGACTCCTGAATATTTGGCTGTTCATAAAGCACATACCCTTCAGCACCTGAAAGACAATTAGAATAAGATGATGCATGAGAAATCAAGAAACCACTACTGAAATCAGAATCCAATTGTATGAATTCCAAAACTCCAGAGAAGCAAACATAAATTTAATGTATGGCGGAACTCAGAAGAGTGACAATCCAGCACAAACCAAGAAGTACCATCAATGCATCAGTACCTCATGATTTTAAAACAATAATTACGTCAGAAGGAGAAAAGAAATTCAGAATGAAATAAAATCTTCAAAATGAGAGTTTCAATGATTTTGATAGGAAGTGAGGAACAGGGCTCTATTTGTCCAACACAACATTTTTCTGTTAAAAAATGAGAAATATGTCCAAAAGGAAACAAGTACCATTAGAAACCACAATTATTTCAAGGTTATAATATCTTAACAATAAAGGAAATGACGCTGACAAAGACTGATGGTCAATTGGGTTAACATAATTGGTAATGTGAGCAAAACATTCAACTTTGGTATGAGAAGCAGCATCTTCCAAGTTTGGATTAATTGATGAGTAGATACCCTAGCAAGGATCTCAGAGTTGTACATCATAAATTAGAGCGTGTTGGCTGAGAAATAATTCTAAACCTCTATCTCGGTTGTGGCACTACCAACGTAACCATATATTGCAAAATCATAAAACGCGTTTCTTGTTGAATCGTGTGACTTGACTTCATCATCCAAAAGCGTAAACTATTAGAGCGGGGACACTTCCACTTATTTCTTAACACACACCCTCATGTGAAAGCCTAATTCTTTTTATTCGACCAAGCGTGCAGAAATACTCTTTGTTAATGGTGGTGGCAATAGGACTTGAACCTAAAACCTCTCTGCTCTGCTACCACGTTAAATTGTGTGACCACCTCATCTAAAAGCTTAAAATACTATAAAGGACACTTCCATTTGTTCAATTATGTATCAATAGTTATGTATCTTTACAACTTACAAAGGGAAAAAAAGTGGTTTACTATAAGTGAGCTACTAAATATTACTGCAAAAATTTATTGAAAGCAGTTAATTGACAATAAAGACAAAACTAGAAACTTCAAGAAATCGTGCACTCCCTACCTTAACAATGATCGGAGAACGCAATTCCAGAACTCGATGAACATCCATATTAGCACTCTCCGCCGTGCAGGACTGGAAGTCAGATGCCTCCCTCAGAACCTGTCCACAAAATGACACCAGTTTCTCTTCTGCAATTTGTTGAAACTTATCTTCTTCAATTGATCCCGACTGTTGAAACTTATCGTTAGGAGCTGCATCATTATTCATGAAACTATTTCCCTTCTGAGCAACTGTGGTCTCAGTTGATTCTTCCCTTATAGAATTAATCCCATCTGTTGTCTTTTGTAAGATATCAAGATAGATGGAAGTCCCTGCTAATTCCTGCCGGAGAAGATTAAATGGTGGCCTGTCCAACAATTAGCTAAATCAACACACAAGATGCTAGCAATTTGAGAAATATAGGTTTAACGGGAGGAGAACAAGAATTTGTGGAAATAACATAGGAACTGATGCCAACCTTTCAGCAGGTATTTGGCGCATCCGCAATCTGAGATTGGAATAAGAATTATATGATGCAGCAAACTCTAACACAGAGAACAAAATGTCCATTATAGTTATCTTGTGTAATGGCTTCAACTTGTTCCAGTATTTCTTCTGCATGTTTGAAACACATCAAATAGGAGAAATAAGAGCACAAAAATATTTTCACAAATGCACTACAAAGTTTGCTTTATGGTTAAAGTGGCTCATGGAACTGAAATCTGAAATCCAGAGAGTCCCACTCCGATGAAAAAAAAAAGGACTGCCACTCCAAAACAAACTATAGGTAATAGCTACAGCTGCCAAGAAGACAATCCATCAAGTTTAGGATGCAGTATATTCACACAGTTCTCACATCATATAATAGGCAAGATCATAGCAGGTTTACAAGCGGTCTTCCTATGCATGTCTGTCAAAACTCTTAAGTAGTCAATCTGTTCAAAACTCTTTTAAGTTGTGAATGCTTTTAAGTTTCTTGTTCCTTCCATTATCTAAATTGATTGCTACCAAAAGACATGTGTTGCACCTAACTTGTAATTAAAAATTCAAAAATTATGACTTACCAGATTTTTTAAATATAAAATGTCTTGTCTGAATCAGTTTATTCAGTTAATGACTTAAATGATACATTGCAATCAGAAGATAAATCAAAGTCCTAGTGAGTGATTAACAAACTATAACAACTTTTCATATACAAATAACTAATTCCAATTTCACCCTAATAATAGGGAATTGTAATTTAATCATTCTTCAGGGGAAAATAAGGGCAAAATCCAAAAACTAATATAATTAGAAAGCCTTTAAATCCCATATACAATCAGCTATTGCCATGCAAAATGGGGCAAGGTTAGGACAAGCCAGCTGGACGGACTGAAATATTGCACAACTTTTGTATCTATAATATAATTTAAAGTTGAACCAATGCTCTTTCATCATTCCAAATGTCAATCCCCGAATATAATACACGACGGAAATTTAGCTGTTCTATACGAGTTTGGTTATTTTCTAAATGAAAAAATAGAAATCTAAAAGTTTTATTTATGTATTATAAATCTACAGGTGCAGCTTTTTGCTAAATAATAGCCAATTCTGAAGAATCAGTGCCCGCACCCATTCAATGAAGGCATTTCAAGCCAAGTGAAGGGTCCATGTAAATAGTATAAGATCATTTCCATTTAGGTATTGCCATTTTTCACTCATCAAGATTTAAGGATCATTCGATTCAGAGATGATTTCTTCTCTCATTTTCTTCAATAGTTTCTATTGCACACAACCCTCTATGGTGCCATATATTGGGAAAGAAGAAAAACCATATTCGATGCAATATTTGGCACATTTTTTCATTTTGGGGGGAATTAGAAAACATTGAATGATTATACTTCAAAAAGAAATTCCACCCCTTAGCTTTATTGATTTCCCGAAAATTTTATCCTCAAAAGTGGTGAGATTTCCAACAAAAAAATAGTAAAACAGCAAATCAATGTATGTGCTCATAAAAATACCTGAAAGAGCTGTCTTACAAATGAGGTACCATTACACATTGAGGGTAAATTTAAATATGGAAACTGCAATGTTTGACAACGAACGTGGAAACTACAAATTTGAATCAAGCAAGACCTTTATCACCTCTATAAGACTATAATACAGAAATGGCACTTGAAGTTCTCTGAGCCATATAATTGTAATCTGACAGGGAACAAAATAAGGGTAGTCGATGACTGGTAAAGAGAGGATTGTTTTACCAGATTGTTGTCAACTAAGCATCAAAACATATATTTTATCAATACCAGAAGATATTGCAATTTGCAACAGCTCCAATGATTTCTATACTAGCACTGGAAAGACAATCTATACTAGCATGAGCAATACCTGAATGCTATCAATAGCGCTGAGAAGTAGCAACTGTGTGATGCATTTGCTCCTAATAGTAGCCAACATTGAACTTTCATCCTCATCTCTTGCCTCAGGCTCCGTATCATCAGGTAATAACTATACATCAGATAGAGTAGCAAACAGCAGAAACAAATCAAAATAACAGAAAATGATATACCCAATCGAAGTGTAAAATAGGTAAGCAAAAAAGTTACTATTGCATTGCAATAACAAATGTAACAAACATATTCACCCTTTACAATACTTTCTTGGAATGTTGAAGATACAAGAAAGGATATCAAATAAGACATCCATTGGAAGTATTCCCTTTAGAAAATGTGAGAAAAGAAAAACAAAACACCTTTGGCAGGATACTTCTTGAAACATTAGAATCATCCTCTTTTTGATAAGAAAGGATATCAATATAACATATACTGTTAAGAACTCTCCTAACTGAATATCGTAGTTTGACTAGAGAAAAAAATCTTGATTAATGCAGTAAACGGAACAATAGCCCTTTGTATTATAAGAGTATATTAGTGAGTAAATGACAACTTATTTGCAGATTTACAGAAAATCTCACTATTAACCATCACATAACACATCATATTGGTATCGCATGTGAGCTTCGTGTTAACAGAGACAGGTCTGCATACATGTGCATTAACATAGTGACCAACGAAAACCTGAATTATGTACTTAATATGTTGTTAAGTTCATAAGAAAGGGATTTCTAATTTGAGAATTTTATTAAGAAAAACCTCGTGGGCTCCATTGTTCACTGGATTTTGACAAATAAACTTTTTTCTTAAACATTTCCAATTTACATACAACAGTGAGGACAGCAAATTAGCCCAAAATGACGCAATACCTTTGATGGTGAAGGTGGTAAATTATCAGACACCTGAATCTTTGGTTTAGAGGTGAAACTTCTGATGAAGCGGTTGTCCATCATATTTCCCATAATTTTCTGTCCTATTGTTTGACTACGCTCAAGACCTTCTGGAACAGTAGGTTTCTCTAATCTCCCAGAAGGTGAGGGCATACCTATAAAAACATTTCTCTTTAATTTGCAATATAATTCCATTAGGAAACAATAAAAATGGATAATTTTCTCAGTGGCAACCTCCTGTTTCATTCAAATCAGCAGGGCAGTCCGTTCCATGATTGTCGTCCAGCAAGTCTGATGAATGGCCACCACCATTTCCATTTTCAGCAATGTTATGCTGATATTATCCAATGACTCAATATTAGCAAAAGTTGGGGATTCATTATCAGCAGTTATGATCTATAGATTTCTTACCAACACTGTATGATGCTTTGAGTTCTCAAAACCCAAATCATTGAGAAGTTCAAGGGGTTGCGTTGCATATGAAGCATTTCTGGTACATACAATAGACCAACTATATCATAAGCACAAAATAGCCAACCAGAAAGAATAAAGAAAGATCAGACAACTTAATAAAAGTGGAATTGCACCTGATGCTTTCCAGCAAGGTATCCCAATCATTGTAACTAAATTGGTGTCCACCAACTTCAATAAGATGCACTAATGCACCAAGAGAGATGGCAACTACAGACTGATCACTTTTTTGGGCACAATCTAACAGCAAACCCAGCAGTGGGGGAAGCATGAAACACACATTCTACAAGAAAACGCTCAAATTTCAAAAGTCAGAAAATAGAGATAGCATGCTTTAGTAAAGAAAATCACATGATCAATTCCACAGCTCTTCCTCATAAAAGAAAAGGGCATAAAAAATTTATATCATACATTGAATTGTGGAAAAAGAACCAAAAACCAGTCTGCTGCCTAACATGAAACATAATCTGCTGTTGTAGGCTTCTAGTAAATCGAAATGTTAGTTACATTGTTGTATATCTTAAAATAAGACCACAGAATATAAATAAATTACAGATGATCTGTATACACAACACACAGCAGTACACCTAAACGTGAGACTCCTAAACAAATTTCACTATAGGGAATGAACTGCAACATAAATAACAGAGGATTTGTATGCACAATACACGTCACAGTATACTTTCAACATGAGACACCCAATCAAATTCCAATAGTTGGTATGAACTGCAACATACAGCAGAGTCAAAGGCAACAATTGAGAGCTCCACTAAACTGAACGGCAAGTTCTATAGAAAAGTTATAAAACCAGCAATGTTATACAGGAGTGAACGTTGGGCCTCTAAAGTCCAACATATCCACAAGATGAACTGTCGGAGATGCGAATGCTAAGGTAGATGTGTGGTCATACAAGATTTGACAAGATTAAAAATGACCACATTCGGCAGAAGGCGCAAGTAGCACACATTGAGGAAATAATGACAAATGTTGCTTGAGTTGGTATAATGTTAAGGTCCCGCGATATAGATCGTGTCATAGGGAGATTAACTGGCCTTTTTTCCTTATTTCGATTCCTTAATCTACCTATTGTGAATAAACAATCAAACTCGTCGAAGGGAGTTTGAAACCTTAGAGCTCGGTCGGGAGAACTCCAATCCTTTGTAGTTTCTTGACAAAAGGTGGCTTAGGGTTTTATTCCTTTCATTTCTGTTAAATAGGACTAGACTTATAACTTATTACAAGAGTAGGAAACTTATAATTTATACTTCTTAAAAACAGAAGTACGTAGAGAAACCTATTCTAGAAAATAATTAAACAAAAAATAAATAACTAAAATAAGAGACCTAAGCCTATTGAAATATTGAATTTACTTATTGTGTCTAGCATAGACACGTCTCACAAATGAGTCCATAATATCACCCTCAAGTGGAAGAAAGAGCATGTCCTCAAGCGCAAATTCAGGATAAACTTGCCGAAACCGGGCTACACATTCCCTAGGTCTGCTTGAGTAGAGGCACTTGATCAAGCCTTGCTTGACCGAGATGTGGTTTTGGCAGAAATTAAGACCCGATTACAGCAGGCTCAATCTCGAATGAAAGAGTATTATGATAAAGGGCACCGAGAGGTGAAATATGCACCGGGAGCATTGGTTTGGCTTCGTTTGTAGCCTTATAGATAACGTTCTCTTGCTGGTCAGCTTCACCACAAACTTTCTCCAAAGTTTTATGGGCCATTTCCAATTTTGAAACGCATTGGGATTGTTGCTTATGAGTTAAAGTTGCTCGCAGATTCTAAGCTTCATAATGTTTTTCATGTTTCTCTTTTTAAGCCTTTGAAAGATGCAGCACATGTGTCTACACCAGCATTACCTCCTACAACTGATGGTCGGGTTGTGCCAACCCCAGGTTTTGTTTTGCGTGCTAGCCTTAACCGTGGAACATGGGAAGTTTCGGTTCAGTGGGCTGGTTTGGATGCAACTGAGGCTACTAGGTACATAAGACAATAATCTTGGCGGTTCGAGGCCATAGATGACCTTGAATGGCGAAATTTGAAGAGTTGTATGAAAAGAAGTATTGCAGCAATATTCTGCCCAAAGAATCCAATCAAGGAGTGTTATCAAAGGCGCGCTTAAAGCGTGCTTAAATCCTGAAGCGAGGCTCAAAACATGTTGAGCGCTTCGCTTCACTTAGTGGGCGCTTCAGTGTTGTCATCAAGGCTCTAAGGCATACTTTTCCTCGCCAATGAGCGTAATCCTGAAGAGGTGACACTAAACAATTGATATTTCACTTTATCATAAATTTTCTTCAATTTCTTTGTCCATATATTTGGTATTCATGCTTATAGATATTAGTCTTGGGCTACACATACAAATTTGTAGTTTTTCTCTATTTGCGCCTTTCTTCATTAAAGCCCATGCTTTATTTACGCTTTGTGCTTAAAGCCCAACAAACCTTAGAACTTTTTTGCGCTTTCGCTTTTGATAACACTGCAATCAACCCAATGTTGAGGACGATCACCCACAAGACACCGCAAGTACATTTCAATAGTGTGGTTGACAACCTTCGTTTGGCCATCCGATTGAGGATGATAAGATGAAGAGAATGCAAGCTTAGTCCCGCACAAACGAAAAAGTTTCTTCCAAAAGTGACGGGTGAAAACTACATCCCTATCACTAGTAATAGATTCTGGCAACCCATGTAAATGCACAATATTTTTTTTAAAAAGAATGTGCCACTTACAAGGATGTGCCATAGGGATGAAATGGGCAAATTTTGAAAACCGATCCACCACCACAAACAAAATCGTTTTCCCCCAAACCTTAGGTCGCCCATCAATGAAGTCCATGGAGATATCAGCCCAAATCTGCGAAGGAAGTGTCAAGGGCTGAAGCAACCCAGTTAGACTTAGATTTTCACTCTTGTGGCGTTGCCAAATCGGACAAGCTGCCACATATTCAGCAATGTTGGACTTCAAAGCTTTCCAATAAAAAACATTGTGCACTCGTTCTGAAGTCTTCTGAACCCTTTCATGTGCACAATCATGATAACCAGACAAGATCATTGCAATTAAGGGAGAAGAAGGTAGCAAATAAAGTCGACCTTAATAAAGAATGAGAGCATCATGAACAAACCAAACATTGTCCATCTCTTTGTAATGATTCATTATTTTTGAACTTCTTCGCAAATAACATCTAATAACAAGGAGCGAGGTTGGCTGATGGCATACAAAACCTCCCTTTCAGCTGAGCGCCTACACAAGACATCAACAGCCTTGTTCAAATGGCCAGCACGGTATTCCACACAAAATCAAATCCCATAAGTTTCGTAATCCAGTGTTGTTGGGAGGAAGTGTTAATCTGTTGTTCAAGCAAATACTTTAGAATATAGTGGTCAATATGTATAAGAAAGGCTCTCCCCCAGAGGTATGGATGCCAATGTTGTACAGTCGTGGCTAACCCAATCAATTCTCGCTCGTAGGCCACTAATTTGTGGTGGCGCTCCGCCAACTATCGGTTGAAAAAAGCAATTGGATGGTTGTTTTGTTGAAGAACAACCCCAATACCCCCACCAGAAGCATCGCACTCCACAATAAAGTTTTCCTCAAAATTCGGCAATTGCAATACAGGGGTAGCAACAAGTGCTTTTTTTAATTCAGTACAAGGAGTCAGTGCCTCGTCACTCCGGTGGAAAGAGTTCCATTTAAGCATGCATGTCAATTGTGCTGCCAATAACACATAATCCCTTATAAATCGGCGGTAGTATCCAGTTAAACCCAAAATCCCCTCAAAGAAGTAATTGATTGTGGTTGAGGCCAGTCTGTAATTGCTTGTATTTTGCTTACATCTACTGACACACCTGTTGCAGAAATCACATGACCAAGATATGCTACTTGGGTTTCACCAAAGGAGCACTTTGATTGTTTCAGATAGAGATGATGGGCACGCATTAAGTCAAAACCACACGCAAATGATACAAATGATCCTCTCATGTCTTGCTATAGATTAAAATATCGTCGAAGAAAACCAACACAAACTTGCATAGGTGAAGACATCGTTCAACAGTTCATGAGTGCTTGGAACCTTGAAGGAGCATTGGACAATCCAAGAGGCAAGACAAGAAATTCAAAATGCTCATGATGTGTGCGAAAAGCTGATTTATCAATATCTGGTGGATTCATACGAACTTGATGATAACCAGATTTTAGATCCAGCTTTACGAAGTACTTGGATCCATACAATTCCTCTAATAGTTCCTCCACCACAGGAATAGGGAACTTGTCCTTGATAGTTTTGGCATTAAGCTCCTGATAATCGACACAAAATCGCCAAGTACCATCATGCTTCTTGACCAGTAAAACTGGTGATGAAAACAGTGATCTACTAGGCCAAACGATCCCTTGTTGTTTATTGCATTGTCTTTCAATCTCATCCTTCTGGAAATGTGGATAACTATAGGGTCGCACAACCACTGGTCCAGTTCCAGGTTCCAAAGAAATTCAGCGATCACAATTTCATAAAGGGGGCAGCCCTGAAGGTTCGTGAAATAAATCAGCAAATTCAGCGAACAATTCCTCCAATTTGCAGCAAAACTCGTCTGAATCTTGAAGTAAATGGAGTTGATAAATGGTGCAAGGTTGGTGACCTCGCAAGACAATTTGATCGTCATTTAAAACAAAACTCATGGTGAGTGTAGCGAAGTCCCAAAGGATTGGCCCCAAGGTTCGTAACCATTTAACACCTAGCACCATATCAAAGTCAGGCAAAGGAATAATAGTGAAGTCAGCAATAAAAACAGTATTATTAATGGAAAATGATATTGTTTGGCACATTCCTTTGCTTTGAACCTTATCATCATTAGCAACTGAAACAGTAACACTTGACTGAAATTGAGGATGTATGTTTAAGCGTTGGGTAGTTGTTAAACTGATAAAGTTAAGTGCACTTCCAGAATCTACCAAACCCACCGGTGATTGCTTTCGTATAACGGCCCTTACCTGTATGGTGTTTGCACTTTTTTTTACCTATAATGGCATGCAAAGAAATAGCAGGTTCGGACTTAACTTCAGCGGTAGTTTCCGGAATCCGCCAACTCCAGCCAAAAAAGTTTCTTATATTGATGCCCAACCGTGTAAGGGTTGTCACAATTATAGCATAAGCCCTTTGCCCTTCGTTCTGTCATTTTGCTCTGGATAATTTTTTATGAAAGGGGTTGATGAACTTACTGATTTTGCTTCTTTATTTCCCCCTAATGCAATGCTGCCGTCGAAAGTGGAGGTGCAGAAGTTGCCATGTTGGGAGAAAAATTGTTCTTATTGCTCTGCCAAGCCCCTTTTCGTGTCGTTACTTCCTTCAACATTATTTGTTTCTTTTCAAATGCCCTAGCTAAATTCATAGCATGAGGCAAATCTGGTGGGTCCTGTAGTTCCACATCTTGCCGGACGTAATCAGCCAACCCAACAGTGAACAAGCTTACTTGTTGATCAATGCGAACATCCTTGCTTGCTCGTGCCAAGCGTTCCTGGAACAGTCATCAGTATTCATCAACTGAGTCTGTTTGTTTCAAGTTGACCAGCTCTCCCAGGGGATTGCTTCGGGCGGGTGGTCCGAAACGGAGAGTGCAACAATCCTTCAATTATACCAAAATCATGGAAGGATTCTCAATCTCTAGCTGATGGTACCATAATTGTGCCTTACCTAGCATATGGAATGTAGCTAATGCCATCTTGTCTTCCTCATGTGTATGCTTATTAGAGAAAAACTTCTCGCATCGATGCAGCCAAATTAATGAATCTGTAGAACCATCAGAAGAAGGAAAATCCAGTTTGGTATATCTGGGAACCACCCCATTCTGGTAAGTGGCTGAAAATTAGTTTGCTTCGGTTGAGTTTGTCCCAATGAATTGTGGTTGCTAGCAGTTCCATCAACGTCCTTATTAGTGCTACGATTCAGTCCAGAAATCAACTCCTCCAATTGAAGCGATAGTTGTTGCATCTGGCTACCCAACCTTCTCTCCACTTCCGCAACCCTAGTGTCATTCACAACTTGTGCCTCTTGTAGTAAAGATTTCAATTCTTCGTTCTTGCTAGAATCGCCCATCGTGTTTGGTTCTGGTACCAATTTGTTAAGGTCCCGCTGTAACTGTATAGATCATGTCATAGGGCGATTAACTGGAAAATTCAATTCAATGATTTTCCCTTTTCCTTATTTCGATTCCTTGATCTACCTATTGTGAATAAACAATCAAACTAGTGGAAGGGAGTTTGAAACCTTAGAGCTCGTTAGGGGAACTCTAATCCTCGTAGTTTTTCTGATAAAAGGTGGCTTAGGGTTTTATTCTTTTTGTTTCCGTTAAATAGGACTAGACTTAGTACAAGATTAGGAAACCTATAATTTAGGCTTCTTAAAAGCAGAAATACGTAGAGAAGCCTATTCTAGAAGATAATTAAACAGAAAATAAATAACAACTAAAATAAGAGACTTGAGTCTATTGAAGTACTGAATTCACTTATTGCGCCTAGCATAGACACGTCCCACCTTGAGTCTATTGAAGTACTGAATTCACTTATTGCGCCTAGCATAGACACGTCCCACAAATGAGTCCATAACATATATCATGTCCTAAGTTGACCTCCATACAGTCCCGCCAAATTATGGTTATTGAAGGTGACGAGATAGATCTAAAAATACATGGAAGGAAATTTGTCTCAAAAAACCAACAATCTCTTGAAAAATACAGACGTAAAATGGAGCACAAAGGGAGAAAAAATTCATATAGGTGATACCAATTAGTTGGATTAAATTTTAGAGTACATCACTCTAGGTCCAATGTTTTCAAGGAGCCTTCTAGTCCAGTATTATCAAAGGCGCGCTTAAGCCCTGAAGCGAGGCTCAAAACATGTTGAGCGCTTCACCTCGCTTAGCGGGCGCTTCAATACTGTCATCAAGGCTCTAAGGCATATTTTTCCTTGCCAATGAGCGTAATCCTAAAGAGGCAATACTAAACAATTGATATTTCACTTTATTGTAAAATTTCTTCAATTTCTTTGTCCATATATTTGGTATTCATGCTTATAGATATTAGCCTTGGACTACACATACATATTTGTAGTTTCTCTCCATTTGCGCCTTTCTTCATTAAAGCCCACAATTTATTTGCACTTTGCGCTTAAAGCCCCAACAGACCTTAGATTTTTTTTGCGCTTTTTGTTTTTGATAACACTGTTCTAGTCCCGTCAGACATTTATATGCTAGTAAAAATTATAGAGAACTTCTAGTACATTTTTTTTTATTTTTTTAAGGACTTAGATGAATGTAAATGGAGAAACATCAGTAGTAAGGATTATAGCCGACCCCAACTTGCTTGGGATTGTTGTTGAATATGAGATGTGATGCTTTTAGAGAAAATATTGAAGTTATGTTACATTTGCCTTCAAGATAGAGCATCTTACAGTTCATTAGAAAAGTAAATCCCACTTACCTGTACTTTGAAAACATTTGTAGACAAAATCTTTTCAAAAATCACTTATTCTGAGTTGTTTTTACTGCTAATTTCTGTGTGTTTCTTTTTTTCCCAAAGAGGTCCAATTTGCGTGTTATTGGAATTCAACAGAACCACTACAATATTTTGTCGAATGTTCCTAATGATCATGTCTAATAAGTGAAATTTCCAACAAACTAGGAAACTTTCCTTATTCATGTAACTCAACTTCTGTATAAGGAGCTCTCTTGCATGCAGAGATTTTCTCTCCTCTCTTTGCTTTTCACATGGTATCTAAGTTTCAATGATCTTTGTAGAGACCCAATTAACGTTCGCTTACTGGAGGAGGCTTTACATCGTCGCCCAACCAAAGTTTTTTCTCTCTTTATATAACATTACTATTCTGGTCCATTTCCTACCATGTTTTCCAACATCTTTTTCCGTGGTTTATTCTACGTGCCTCATGCAACATGAATTGTCAAGGGCTAATGTTACCCTCCCACCTCATTTGACCCACAAGTCAATACTACACATGTGTCTAGTTATGAAACTATGTCAGCCAACATATCACATTAGCAATATAAGTCAGTTGACAGGTCAAGTCAGTAGTCTACATTGTTCCAGTTAGAAGCCCACGTCAGCTGACCTTTTGAGTCAACAACCACTTCATCCCCATTAGTGTCATGTCCTTGTGCAGAAAAGAAACTATCATGGCCAAGCTAGCGTCATATCATCATACATGTCTTCAAGTTTGGTCATATCTCATGATTTTATGGTAGCGCCACGACTTAGTCTTCTGGCAACACCAAGTCAATTTTGTTCTGGCAATACTATTTCAATAATACTATCCAAATTACTGTTCCTTCAACAGTAATTTTTTCCAACATACTCAACTTGAATTTCTATTTTTTATTTGCAAACTGAAGTTGTTAGACCACCTTGAGTTTGACGGGACGTGCAATAGAAACTTGTTTTTGATAAAAAGCAAATGATTCTTTATAAACCGTAAAAACCAGCGAAGTGGAACCTCCTCCATTAAAGTCCAACTATGCACATGACATTTATAATTGAAGGTGAATTCCCGTAAGAAGTGAGACCGCAAATTTGCCCAAGTCAAATAGGAACATGTATGTCCCTAGACATTCTAACTTTCTAAAGCAATTACGAGAGAGAAGTAAGCCTTGTTTTTTTTTTTTTGAGAAGGTAACAACAAGAGCGAAGTAAGCTTGAAGAAACTAAAATGATTAAAAGCGAATTAGTAGCTTTTGGAGTTAAGCAAAAGCATCACAAATGGAACATGCTGCTAGCACAACCTTGATCTTGAGAGAAGGTGAATTTGGCTGTAGTAGCATGAATATTTCATTAGTAGTCATTGCGCAAGCAGCACTCCTTTCCAAGTTACAGCTCATGGCACTATTTATCGTGGTCAACAAAAGAGAAAAGCTTAACCTTTTCTTGTTCAAATTCATCTTCAACAGTTCTCCTAATACTATTCCAAAGCAATCCATGATATTCTATTTGGATGGCAGGAAATTGTCGCAGATGTACAAAATTAAATTATGTTGTTTCCTTTGATCAGAAACTTAAGCATCTTCAACCAACACTTCAATAAGTAAGCAACTAAAGGTAAGCTACATATGGCGCACAAAATTAAAGACAACATTTCCTCGGGAAAGGGGCGTAAGAAGGCCGAGTTTACAAGCAATCTATGTTTGCAAAGGTTGAGGTCCACCAAATGGGTACAAAGTACTTGGATTGACACATTAGTTTTGTTTTATAGATCAATTGGCACACCTGTAAAGCCTAGTAAAGTTGCAGATGTAACTAAGCTAGATGTTGGTTAATCGGGTAACATGCTTATCAAGTGATACAAATACTTGATTACACAATGAAGCAAACATCTAAATAGGAGAATGCTGGACAAAGGATATGATGCAAGTGCATGGTTACAATAGTCGAAAGGTATTAGATATCATGCTAAAGCATACTGGGAAGAGACAAAACAACACAGACATAACAGGGGAAACACCCCCCCCCCCCAAATAGTACGATCTGGGAGATAAGAAACGAGTTAGAAGATGCCAATCATACATTTCAGTAACACATACCCAAGTCATTTCGCAAATAATTACTCATTCAGACGGTCAGATATTGGACGTGACCACTTTGTATGTAACAATTTAGGATAATCTAGCCTTCTGCTATGTTTCTCGGACTCTCCGAAAATGTCGCCGGGTGTGTGACGGAGACTCCAAAAGTAGTGCATTTTTGGAGGATCAGACACGGGTGCGGCAGCGTGCGGCAGCATTTTGGAGAGTCCGCGCAACATAGGCCTTCAGAAGTTGCAGCTAATAAACATGATAGTAATATACCCATTCCTTAGCAACCAATTATCATACCTTGTAAAAAGTGTTGAACAGGTTGCACAGCAGTTGGAGTGAATGAATGCTACTTTCACGCGGCCATTCAACAGTAGAGCTCAGATTTTCTTTTCCAGCCTGTCTTACATGATCAAAAATGGGAAATAGCACGCGGTGGAAAATGTTCTCCCAAAACGTGGATGAAAATTTGCCACCTCTCTCGTTAAGCAAATCGAATAGAACCTCAAGTGCACAGTTTCTAACCTCTGGTCTAGGATCAGAGGTCAGATCAGATAGACCAGCCAGCATTGGGAACCAAAAATGCTCTGTGACATCACAAGTCACATCTTCACTGGTGTCAACGGGCTTCAAAGCACCACCGGGTATAAGGCCCTGAAATTCATTTCCACACCGAGTAAGATCAGCATAAACTTATGCAACTTCTATAGGGAATAACAGAGCGTTGAAAACTCAACTGAGCGTTAAATCGCAAGCATGTGGATGGTTATCTAAAATAAGAGAAGATATCTACATATTACACCTGAAAAGAGTTATCAAAAATATCGCATGTATCCATTTATCATAATTAGATATATTTTATTGATTTTAAAATAGCTAGTCTTTCTGAGATACTCCATTATAGTGATTCTTACAACATTTTCAAATTTAAGGTTAATTTTCACAATTATCTTGGGTCCCGTTACGCGGAAAATCAGTTGTCATAAACCATATTTACATACTTATAACGATAAATTGAAGACAAAATAACGAAGAAAATGGAATTGACAAGTAGGTGGAAGTCCGGGTGACAAACCTCTGCAAGACGATCCTCGCAAATGCGAAGTAGTGCAATTGCTTTCAAGCTGATTCTGTGAGAGGTCTTGTTATTTGCAAATCTGATCAAGCAATTGACACAGTCCATGAAGCAATCTCCAACTACTTGATCAAAGTGCTCCAATATAACTGCAAGATTATTTCAATGTTCAGACTACAAATAAATCTTCCATAAAGGAATCTGAAAAGTGAGAAACATACAGAAGAAATTTTAAAATAGAACGAACCGATCCATACCCTGCTCAACATTCTCAAAAGCACTTTCAACAATTGGCTCTAGATCATCATCTGCAGAAGCTGTGAATATCATGAACACACTTCGCCAACCAGACTTAATACTTCCTACCTTTGACTTTATCATCTGCTACCAAGTAGAAATTAGTATATTTTTAAACAAAAGTAAGCCAAGAAACTAAGGAAAAAGAAATGATGCACACATACTTGCACAATGCAATCCACAATAAGTCTCCTTACAGTTTCACTTCGACTGCTTCTCATAAGAACGACAAACGGTTTTAAAATATCATTCTGGAAGGTAAAATTGGCAAGTTCAGCGCGCTCCAAATACTTCATACCAAGTTGCCGAAGAGAATCTATGGCATACATAGCAACTTTTTCTTCAGGATGGCTCCCAGCAAAAATAAAATGAGTAGCCAGAACAGACCATATTCTTGCCCAAACCTGGAAAGTCATTATAGACAACATATTAGGGAAATGTGAGGCGGTTATCATCAATGAATTAATTCGCTGGCATTTACAAAAATATGCACCACCTACTTATCAAGATTTAAGCTGATTCCTATTGTGCCACACAAGAGATGCAGCTCCATAGCTAAATGAACTTCAAAGAATTATTAATACTAGTCATCCAATTAGCTATTAGAGGTGGAAACACACCCACTTTTGCTCATAACTCATAAGGTTCTTTACGCAATCAAATAAATCAACTAATATTGAGAAAAGCAAATGTATACCCAATAGCTTTGCTGGTGGGAGGTAGCAAGTACCATATGGAATAGTCGAAGTGCAAGCAAGTCGGTGTGGACACCATTGCTATCAAAAGATATAAACTTTCTATTCAAAAAAATTAATGCTTATAAAAAATGTTTCCGTCCATCATTTTTAGTTTACAACATTATTCCTTTTATCAAAATAATTGCTTCCATTTCAAGTGGATCCCTAGTTGGTTTCAAGTTCCTGTTGTCTCTGCAAAATATATAAAGAAGTGCATAGCAGAAGAGTAAAATTGGTCCAATTTTCACTTTCTAACGTGTTAAAAAAAGATTGAAATGCATTGATGGCCCTACGTTCGAGTGAGCTCCACTTTGGCAATAATATAAATATATTGCACTCTTTTTCTGATAAGTAACACAAATATATTACACTCCTGCAGAATAAAACAACCAAAGACACATACAATCGTCATAAAATTCAAATATATATTCATTTGAAATAAGAAGACATGAAAAGAATATATTAGAACTCTACATTGATGAGTATAATAAATTGTTGATTTTGTTAGTGTCCCCTAAGTAAATCAAGGGCAAAGAGAATAATTCCACAAGCACAATAAATTACATATTTCTAATACATTTAAGTTTTAATATAATCATCCCTTGAGCCACAATCTAGAACTGAACTAAGCATTATTTGTCACTAGCGTTGTGTAGCACTAGGCAACAAGAGGTAAAGAGATGGATAAATAGTACAACCAAATCACCTGTCAGATCAATGTCAAAAATTTACCCAACACTAGTAGCACTTAAATGGATGGAGCTATTACCATTCGTATGCGAGCCATGTTGTAATAGCTGATCTCAACAAGTTTTTGCAAGCTGAAAACACGTGCAGGATATTGTCTTAATTCCTCAGCTGAGACTTTACACAAACCACTGAAAAATTCAACCACTGATTCACTGGGCAGTTTAACACTATTCACAAACACTTGCTCAGTAGGTTTTCCAGTCAACTCTCTAAGAGATTGAAGCAGAGCATCTCTGGAAATTTGGTTAGATCCTTGCATAACTGTTGCTGCCATTGAAGGATTAGTTACTATAAACTCAAGCCGGGAAATGCACTCAAGCACCGCAATCCATGTATCTTGCAAAGCTTCAGCATCCGAATCACATATAGCCAACAGAGTTCGTAGTGCTTCCACATTTTTACTTTTCATATCCCTTGGTACATGTAAAAGATTAAGTCTGCAATGAAAGTGCAAAAGCTGTTTCAATATCTAATCTGGAAAGCATAAATTTTATCCTCCTCCAGCACCAAATCCACTCCACCTGACCCTGCCCAGAATCTAGAAGACAAAAAAGCTAACTTTGGGAATTAAATACTAACTTGGTCCTAGCAGCCTTGATTATAACTCTTTATTACACTGAAAGAGTGAAATTAACAGACACGGCCAAAGATTACCTAAGAAGAGTCGTCAAAAATGCATATCGCATGGTGTCCATTCCAAGAACATGTGTGATGTGTATTCCAGCTTTAAATCCTTCCATGCAAACACCAACACGTGCTTTATTATCTCCTTCCTCCATAAGAACAGCTAAAGTGGCAAGCAGCGGCCACCCTAGAGCTTCAATCATTGGACGTACAAGTTTGATATTATGTGAAGTATAAAAGACTCCTCTTTTTCCTGCATGATTTCGGAAAATAGCCTGTGTTTGCTTGATGATAGCCTCGCTTTCGGATTTTGGGTCAGTTGAAGATCTGCTTCTAGGCAGTGCAAGATTGAGAATATTGACAAGGCGTCCTCTCTCCTCAGATTCAGGCTTCTGCTTGCTACTTTTCGCGAGGCCAGTAGGATCATCTTTCATCTTTATCTCCTCTTTAACAATTGAATCATAGATCTCCTCCAAAAGTTCCTTTGGAGCACAATCTTCTGCTTCATCAGTGGCATTCATACGTACAAAATCATCCTTTGACATTTTTGGCCAGACCATCGGGTTGTGAGCATCAGTATTCAGCATTATAACTGCATATGCTAGAACATATGCCGTGTCTGCATTCTTGAATAGATCAGGATTGTCTGCACAGTAACTGTCAATGGACATCGTCATGAGTGATAGATATAGATTACCAGAGCAAGTAACTTAACCATCACGTGTTTCAGAAACACCTCTTACAGAAACCAAGTGGCTAAGTATATACCAGTTTCAAATCCTCATCTAGATTGAACTGCTTTGATCATTTGCACTTATTTTTCTCCAATTTTTTGCTACTCAACATGACATAAATTCAGATACATGTTTGTCCACAAAAATAGTTCTAATCACTAGCCCTTATGCCACAAAGGACAACCTCAACATCAACGTTTCTAGAAAAGTTTTTTCTTTTGATAAATGACAAGCTTTGTTACTTGTTTACTGCACTAGGTATAACTCCATAAATCAGTTTATTTGAGGACTCAGACATGATGCAGAAGGAGATCCACTATTTCTCAAGACAAAAAGTATGAGCTGGCGAAGAGATCAATCGTGTTCAAAGACGCTCAATTAGTTTTTTTTTTTTGTTTATCCTCTGCAGTCCTATCTGATTAGTGGTTGCTCATCTTTCAAAAGTATATCACAGAAGGACAATATCACAGTGAAAAACAGGGACAAATTCCCACTGCTCGGCAAACATGTGCATAATGTATTCACAAAAGGACAACATCTCAATGATATTGGGAATTTCAAATAAATGCCTTACCGCTCTGCGAACTTTTCCATAATGCGATCTATCTTCTGAGCTTCCCCTGGAAGCCGAAACCCTTTAAGAAACTCACGAATTGCCAAATCAAATTTCATTCCAAAAAAATTCATTGAGTCAACATAAGCATGCATGACAGCAACAGGAAACTCCTCATGCTGGCCCAAGTAGTCACCAATCATAGCCTGAAACTCCAGTATAGTTAGAATTTCTATTCAAGTCAATTAAAAGGCAAAACGGGAACACAAAGGACATAGATGATACTTTACCTTGTCCAAGCTAGGAGTACTTCTGAGAAATTGAGCAACTGAAGTAGGTGAGTTTTCAACCAGCCCATTTGATTTTAGATGATCGATTCCCTTAGTGGGTTTTCGATTGAACTGCATTATTTAGAAGAAACCAAACACTAATAGTCCAGCTCAAGCACATACCAGCATGCAAAACGCAGCAAAATAGATACTTTATCCAAATAGATAGTAAAACAGCAGCCTCAAAGGGTGATAATTTTCTGTGAGAATTGGCCAAAAAGACATACTTCAGATATAGCTGCTTCAACAGTAGATTTGTGGGCCTTCAATTTCTCAAAGTTACTAGGTAAATCATCCATGTCTCTCATCTTATCAGGGTCTCCTTTTGAAGTTTCTTCTTCAGAAGACTGATTCCTGTTGTGCAGCCTTTCTGACTCTGTCCAACACTTCTCCCAGTCGACAAGAGATTTTAGCACATTTACAAGACACTGTAAAGGACAAGATCAGCAGAAACGAAAGTGTAAGGGTGAAGTATAATATTGAAATTTCACCGATAACTCAAGAAGAAGGTATTCTAAAGAGATGCCTGAAGAGAAGATGCTTTGATTGATGCTATCTGGGATGTAGCAACTGAACTTGGCTCAGTATTTTGTGTCCCTTGTGCAATTTTAGATAATGTGGTAACCTTTAACAGAAACACATAGAGGGAGGATATTTAGGTCATACAGTTGTTACAAAACCAAGATATAGAAAAGCCAACCTCTTTCAGAGAGAGAGAGAGAGAGAGAGAGAGACCATCCGTTCAAACAAATTAGGTGCTTGGAGATCACAATCATAGTTCACATAAAGGTCAACAAGCATCTGAGGATTCTTGCAAACTTTCTCTAGCATCCTGTAAAAACAGTTACGACAAAGACTGTAATGTTGTTGTACTAGTTTGCATGCATGTGGTTATTATCACAAGAACAAGGTAATACATCTATCTACTTTGTTTAATAATAGCACGAGACTTTTTTCCTGGGTGCTAAACAAAAGACATTAATTTGAATAGCTTTTAACAATCTAATGCTAGTGTGGTGCCATCAAATATATAACTTTTATAATCATGATTACACCCCGAATGCCACACTTGTACAAAAAAGTTAATATTCGAGATTTGTGAATACACTGGCCTGTGAAAGATATCTTATCCAAGATAATGTGTACACTTTCCATTCAAACAAGTAAAAGAAAAAAAAAGACACATCATATAAGCGGGCTACGTTAGGTTTGCGGTATAGAAGTAGAAATTCAGAGGTCTGATTCAACCTGTATATTTAGGTTGGGATTTCAAGGTTTTATATTGTTTTTTATCGTTTATATGTTTTATTATTGTTTTGAGTTAGGGATTAGGTTTTTTCCCTTTTTTGATAAGTTGAAGTGAGCAATTAAGCAGTTATAGGTCATACTACAGTGTTTAGAGTTAGCACTTAAGTTTTCTTTTTAAAAAAAATTGACAAGTCAAAAGTGTAAATTTAGCAATATTTTTAGAACAAGAAAATATAGTTGACTTCACACCATAACAAAAAATGGCCCATGTTTTTAAGTTTTACCCGACCTAGCCCATATTGTACATATTTAGAAAGCACTAGCAAATTCAAAATCTGTATTCTTACAACCATTGCTTCTAAAAGCTATGGAGTTAAATCTGTGTTCTCACAACCATTGGTTTCATTCTATCTTCTTCTCACATCTTCTACATATGCTTTAAGGAGCCGTCCGCCATTACTGCTTCTCCCCCTGTATCATCTGGTTGCAATGTAAGAAAATTGAAAAGTAGAAGTCCAACATTGAAGGCCATTCAAAGTTTTGCTTTCGAAAATAGGATTTTTTGAATTTGTTAGTTGTTTGGATTGGGTGTTGTTCCAATTGATTGAAAATATCAAAAGGTAGTTCAAAATTTAAATTTGAAGTGATTTAGAGTAGATTTGAGCAAGATTTGAGTTAAATTTCAAAAAAAACGAAAGGAAGAAGACGAAAGTCAGTTTTTTGTATAATTATGTATAATCTTGTATAATAGTGTATAAACACATCTTATACACTATTATACACTTTTATACACATTTATACAATCGTCTGTAGACGAACTTCTTCCACGATTTTTAGTTGCAATTCTTGTTCAAAACCAGTCCAAATCTCCATTAAATGACTTCAAATTTTATATACAACCTCCTTATACTATTTCTAACAAGTCTAAATAACACCCACTCCAAATTTCTCACAAAATCAAATTCGAAATTTAAACCCACATATTTAAGCTTGTTAAAAATCTAATTTTCACCACCCAAATGGATTTGGTTTGTTGAACTAATATTTGAGTCACAATTACTAATTTGAAAAATAACTTAAAAGCTTGAGCAATCTTTTTTAAAAATTAAATAGTAATTTCGAGAACCTATTGGAGTTGAATGTTGAATCTTAGCCTATTATTTTTGGGCTAGTTGATTGTAAATTGAAATATGGGCTATAAAATTGAAAAGTAGGGAACCGAGTTGTTCTTATGTGAAATTTTCCCATATTTTTAACTCAAAATATTTGAGGAAGTTCAATTATATTTGCAAGTATAGGTCTCTAAAGAGTTTTCTCTAGTTACGTTATGCCTCATGGCTCAGACGAAACGAGACAACCTTTTGTAGATTCAGTTCCCCACGCTGTGTTGATTTACATGGGAAATATAATGCTTTGTTATTTATCCTTCCTTCGGAAATATAATGCTTTTGGTATTTATCCTTCCTTCTTTGCCATTAAGAATCTTCTCCATTATCTACTGCACCACAAGATATCATTTCCATATTTTCTGCTTAATTGAAGATTTTAGATCATGTGATGTTTCTTAGTAGACATATAATATTTTAATAAGCTTATCAATAGCAAAAGATAATAGATTCCCTGATAAAGATGATAATCAGACAATCAGAAATTAATTTATTACCAAACAATCAGAATTCAGTTTATCCATATAAACATATCAGCTCATCTACACTGGTATATGTATATGTATAGAAACTATTCTCTTTTAAACAAAAATCATACCGTGGAACACTCATTTTCGCATTCAGATCTGTGCCATCCAGTGGACGTAGGACAACTAAGGGAAAGAAAATACCAATTTCACCCTGAAAATAAATTTTATAATTTGCAAACCTCTCAAAATTTTGAAATATATACCTCAATCTTCAATAGGAAGTGCATACACAGCATACCTTGAGACATTCCCTGAATCGCAACAAAAGGACCGAGAAAATTCCTGTAGCATACTGTCAAATTATGTGCACAACTATTAGTGATTTAAACATCGAAGAGTTTCAAAAGAAAAAAGACATCAAAAGCATGGGCGCATAGTTTCAGAAAGCAAAATTGCTAACCTGGAATATGGTAGGTGATTGTGAAACTGATGCTCTTAGTAAAACATATGAAAGATAAGCCTTGACGGAGTCCATAAACTGAAAGTTTTTTGTGAAAGAGTCACTAACTCCCTCCAAAAGACCCTGCAAATTAGATTATGCAAAAATATTTAGTAGAAGACGAGGATTCCTGTCAATTGCACCTAAGAGGTCAAGGGTATGATGTTAAGATTTACACTGGAACAAATCCCGGTGATGAGGAAATAGACAACAAGATGGAACAGAAGATGCCAACATTTATACAATAAAAACGCTTTAAAAAGATATCCAGTAAAAACGTACTTAGGGCTAGAAAAGCATTTTGAAGGTCGCCAATACCATCAGAACCAAATTAAACCAATTCGACAGCCTTTCCAGTGATACTTGATTCTAAAAATGGAAAAGCAAATACTTTTGGCGAATTTACAGCAAATCCTAGTTATATTCTCTGAAATTTTTTCAGATAAGTCAACCACCAACTCCTAGTTTCCTTTTTATATTTTGGACTACGAACTAACATATTCCCAGCTTCAAACAAGATAGCAATTGTGTTAAGCCACTTTCACTTTACAGCTTCAAGCCTTCACTTCTCATGTTGTGCAGTTTGGAGTTCATCGCCTTACTGCTCTGGTTCGCTTCAGAATGGGCAACTGCAGCTTTTCTGATTTTCTTTTACGGACTTGGATTTGCTAGCCTTGAATTGGTTATGGAAAATGGAAAACCCAATCTATCACTCTAGCTTTGGTTTTCTGTAGCTAATAATAGAAACACAAAAGAGAGACTGAATCAACTTTAACATTCCAACAACCGGTTGCGTTAAAGAATTAATATTTTCTTAATGTTTCTAGTGTTAGTGGTGACATAACTACAGTAAGTTGACTAGTTATTTCTGGTCTATCTCCAGTGAGCTTTAGATTGCAAACGCTGTTTTTACATGTTTTTAGGCAATGTCTGTTCTGACGATTTCAAAAAATGAGTTTGCAAACTCAATTTTTCATAACAAAATTGCACGTTAACTTTTTTTGAGAAGAAAATTGCACGTTAACTTAAACCTAGTAATCAGTGTAATTAAGTTCTGACAAACAAACGAATTATTGTAATTACTACACTATATAATCACTGTGGTGTGTACTTACTACCATATGTAATTATAATTACACATAACTTTCCAAACCCTAAACCTGCCAAAATCCACGCGTGAGGAGAGAGAAGCTCTGGCGACAGCATAGGCGATTCTGAGGCGATTTTTTGCGTGAAAGCTTCCATGGCCACGCCGGCCGGCTAGTATACCCCACATGAAATGTGATCGAAAATCATGATATGCCCATCGAGACTGAAATGAGCTATAGGGAAGTGTTTAATAGTTAGTAATGTATAGCGTCCCACATTGGGAAGTAGATACCTATTATTATGTAATCATTGTATATAAATAGGGCATTGTACAACACTTTAGACGTAATTAATAAAACTTTTCAGTGTTACTCTTCACGTGAGAAACTCCGGAAAGGTCGGACAATCGTTGTGCATCAACTTCCGGCGACTTTTTCCAGATCTGATCGCGTCACTTCCTTTTTGGTGAGTGTTGTACTAAAACCAACACCACCAACATACTCGGAAGGCTCCGGTGACCAAAGCCCAAGAAACCATTCCGGCAAAAGACCTGTCACGCGCCGTCATGCGAGGCCTGAACCTCTGGCGCTGGCAACGCGTATGTCACACGCGCCGGCACGTGAACCCTTTTCCGGCCAATATTTTGGGAAACTCCTTTGGGACAGTTGGCTCGCGAGGTGATCCCGAGCCTACCAGTCCAAGCTACACCAAATCCCGACAACTTTTTGTATTGTCCGGCGACTTTGTAGATTCCGGCGACGGTTCAGTTTCCGGCGAGAGACCGTGTTTTTCTTCACTGTTCCTGTGAGCTTTTTACTGTTTTTGATTGTCTGTGCTATTTGGTCCAACAATGTCTTTGGGACTTGATGTTTTTGGTTCTAAAAGCACGGGTTCTGGAAATTCAAGTTTGATGATTACTTACGAACCCTTAATGGGATGTTCAAACTACTTAGACTGGGCTTCTTCTGTTGAGTTGTGGTGCAAGGGTCAAGGTGTTCAAGATCACCTAGCCAAGAAGACTAGTGATGGGGATGAAAAGGCCAAAACACTCTGGGAGAAAGTTGATGCTCAATTATGTAGTTTGGCGATCGATTAATTCCAAGATAATGCGTTTGTTTTGTTCATTCCAGGCATGTTATTCAGTTTGGGAGAAGGCACGTACTTTATACACGAATGACATATCTCGTTTTTATGATGTGATATCTCAGATGACAAACTTAAAGAAACAGAAATTGGATATGTCTACCTACTTGGGACAGATGCAAGCAGTTATGGAGGAATTTGAGAAGTTGATGTCAGTCACTGCTAGTGTTGAAAAACAAGAGCAACCACAGAAATGTTTCTAGTTCTTACACTTGCTGGACTACCTAATGACCTTGACTCGGTGAGAGACCAAATTTTGGCTAGTCCTTATCTAAAGGGGAATATAATGAGTTCCTTCAGTATCGAGCAAGTAAGCCGACATATCCACAAGTAGCCTCGATTGCTCAGAGATACTGTTGGTAATTCTTTTGCTTGTGTTTCTCAGTCTAGTACTCTTGGACCGTGGGTCATGGACTCAGGAACTTCTGATCATATCTCTGGTAATAAATTACTTTTGTCGAATATTGTGTATTCACAATCTCCTCCTACATCCCTAGCCACAAGGCCATCCCTCTTGACTTATCATCGTCGTCCACGTCCAGCATCAGACCCAGATGATTCACGTCCTGCATCAAATTCTACACCTACTACGGACTTGTCTTATCCTAGTCCACCAATTGCACTCCGAAAAGGTGTACGATCCATACTTAATCCTAATCCTCTTTATGTCAGTTTAAGTTACCATCGCATGTCATCACCTTATTATGCTTTTATATCATCTTTGTCCATTGTTTCCATCCCTAAGTCTACAGGTGAGGCACTATCTCATCCAGGATGGCGACATGCTATGGTTGACGAGATGTCTGTTTTACATGCAAGTGGCACTTGGGAGCTTGTTCCTCTTCTTTCAGGTAAGTCTATTGTTGGTTGTCGCTGGGTTTATGCAGTCAAAGTTGGCCCGGATGGCCAAGTTGATCAGGTTAAGGCTCGTCTTGTTCCAAAAGGATACACCCAGATATTTGGGCTTGATTATAGTGACACTTTCTCTCCCGTGGCTAAAGTAGCATCTATTCACTTCTTTTTGTCCATGGTTGTTCATCATTCGCCTCTTTATCAGTTAGACATTAAGAATGTTTTTCTCCACGGTGATCTTGAGGAAGAAACTTATATGGAGCAACCACCTGGTTTTGCAGTGCAATACAGTCAATCCAAGCAAGAAAAATGTTATTAACAACGATAAACAATACAACTTATCCAAACATCATTTCAAACACCACAATAAAATACAATATCAAGCGATACATTGGGAAACGATAGGAAACAACAATCAAACAGGCCGTAAAAGAATGCTTACTTGAAGTAGCTCCAAGGACAAAATGCGTGTCTTAACAGTAACTTCATCATTGTCTTCCTTTATGCCCATCTGCAAACTCGTTTCTATCAATACAAAGTCCACAGATTTCCTAATTACCTTGCATCAATGACCAGTCGTGCAAACCTTGCAAAGGGTTCGGAAAAGAAGTAAGGCGTCGTGCTGTCCAGGACTCATGCTTTCGAGCTCAATTCCTCTGGTTAAGTTATAAATTGTCACACAATTTGTAAAATGTAGTTAAACATCACAACAAAATATGTTTGCTTTACAAGAATCATGTCCTCAACCCCGAATACATACCTTGTGACCTTTTCACCATCTTCAAGCTGCACGGCTTTCTCAAGAGCAGCCTCTAAACCCTATATTCCAATGAGAAATTATAACCTACTTATCATAAGCTTTTACATGACAATACTGTAATGGCGTTAGTAAGAATGAAGTTTCAGATAATATGCAAAACACCTTAATATCAGCACCACCAACGAAACTTTGAAGTTCATCAACTGATGCAACAGATGTATCTTTAGCCTGAATAACGTTAGGTGCATCTTCCCCTTGTGTTATTTCTTCATTTTCCGGATCATTACATGACACTTCCTCAACCTTTACGTTTGACCCATTAGTGTCGGTAGTTTCTTGGTGAGCAACAGATCCAGATGAACTAGAAACCTGAATTGCAAGAAGTTATTAAGGGTCTATAAAGTAAATTCATGGTTCCCCATCCTCCCCCCCCCCCCCCAAAAAAAAGGCATCTCAAAGAAGAAACAAAAAAACTGGCTCAGTTCACGATTCATTCACATACCAGATCATTTTCCATCCGTCTGAATACAATACTAAGCATCTGAGTTAGCATGGCTTTTGATGTTGCTTGGTTTATCGGACTTTTGCTAAACAGCCAAACCAGACTTATTAGCTTCAATTGAAATTAAAGCTTAATCACCTTCAGATAAAGTATTAAGCCAATACCTGTTAAGAGCAATATTGTAACACACCCTAATAACTCCGAGCAACGATTCCCCGTGAACTGCAATTTATGACAAAGCATACATAGAAAACATGTGTAAAGTCTCCTGCCTGCCAATTACAGAAAGATCCTACTCCTACCAATTTTTAGTGCATAAAAGCAATAAATGATCAATGTTCTAGGCAATAGCTTTACGAAGGGGGACAAACTAAGGTATCCCGAAATGTAGTACTCTCTCAGTTCCATTGAAAAAATGTTGCTAAATGCCCGCTTGAGGACACTTAAGTCATGAAACTATGCATAGTGCAGGTTGAGAGCTGTCGCTCGCTTAGACAAAACATAGTGCAGGTTGAGAGCTATGTCTCGCTCGCGTAGGCAAAACTTTAGTACAAGCACCAAGGCACTTACATCTGCAACTCAATGCTCAGACTGTCTTTCAGAGGGGGAAAAAACTGGAAAAGGATGAAAACTGTCCTTGTACTATTTGATATAGAACAATTATACCCTCCATTAAAAGTTGATATCAAAACTACCCCTGCCGTGACCAATTTGGCTCACTTATACCCTTTTCGACTAACAGACTGAGTTTTTGTAATTTTAAATTTTAAAAATGCCACATGTCCCAATTAGTAACCTGCCCCCTCTCTTTTTTAAGAGATCCCCTCCCCTCCCTAGTTGTTACACCCAACCCCTAGCCCCTATTTAAATTTTATTTTTCTTCTCTTCTTCTTCCTCACATAGTTCAGCATCTTTGAACCAAATTGTTTTTTTTTAATTTCTTTTTTTCTTCTCTTTCATTCTCTTTTCTTTCTTCTTCCTCTCTTTTCAATCTCATCAATGGCAAATGATTGGGTGTTCTCTTTGGAAATTTTTTTCCAGTCGGATCTCAACCTTGGAAGTAGTGGGTTGGAAGTATAACAGTATTTCAATAGTTTCTACTACGGACCAATGATCTCAATTGGTAGTGAACTATGGCGGTTGATTTTTTGGAGGTGAGGGAGCTTTTGGGTGGTGGAACAATGAAGAAAGGGTGGCGGTGGAGAGGCAGTATTGGAGGAGATATGGCGGTGTTCCGACAATAATGAGGGATGAAAAAGATGGAACAACGTCTATGGCTAAAGTTGGAGAAGTTGAAGAAGATAAAGATGAGGGTAAAAATCTAGAGAGGGAGAGAGAGCTAAAGGAAAGACGGGCAATGGTGGTTTGGGATTAAAGGAAGTATTTTAGCAGAAAATTAGGTAGGGAGAGAGGAGTAGTAAAGAAAAGGGTGGTGGAGCATGGTGCTATAGTGGTTGAGGGGTGGTGTTAATGGAGTTTGCCACTGATGGAGGTTGCAAAGAAATAAAAAGGAAAGAGTAAGACAATAAAAGAGAAGAAAAAAATAAAAAAGTAAAACAAAATAAGGGGCCTGGGTTCATATGTAAAAGTGAGGGAGGGGAAGGGGCTCTAGTAAAAAAAAAAAGGGTTAATTTGGACGAGTGGCATTTTTATTAGAGTAAAAAAACATTTAAATTTTAAAAAATATCCAAAAAAAGTATGTGAGTCAAAAAGGGTATAAGCAAGCCAAATTGGTCACGGCAGGGGTAGTTCTGATACCAACTTTTAACGGAGGATATAATTATTCTATATTGAATAGTACAACGACAGTTTTGACCCTTTTCCCAAAAGAAAACTAATCACCACTCTTAAAACAGCATTTTCACATTTGAATGAGAAACATAAAATGGCTGAATTTGAGTCACTCCAAGAGCAAGGTGGGGAGTTCTTGGAGGGAGGGAGCCGAGGGTCTATCGGAAACAGCCTCTCTATCCCAGGATAGGGGTAAGGTCTGCGTACACACTACCCTCCCCAGACCCCACTAGTGGGATTATACTGGGTTGTTGTTGTTGTTATTATTGTTGTTCTCATAGTTTTCTTCAATTCTTTAGTCTATAATAGTGCTGTTAGTGTACATTGTTATGTTTTTGTTGCATTACATAGTACTTAATTTTTCTGGGATGCACTTATGTTCAGTAAAGCGTTCATTTCAGTCACGCTTTGTGATTAAAGTACAAGCAGGCCCCTTAGGCTTTTCTATGTTATTTGCATATTGCATTGAACAGACCATGTATGCTATAAAAAATTTATCAGTAAATGGATTATCTAAGTAAAAGTTAGTAATACACTTAAAAATTATGCTGCCTTTGTCCCAGATAACAATCCCAGTTTGACCTAGCACGGAGGATAAGAAAACAGCTGAAATCTTTAGTTTAGTTAGAAGAAGATTTGAGGCTTTTAACACCTAATTTTGGAAATATATTAGAGAAAAAACAGCCAACCAGTGGTTTGACTACTCTTCGATACATAAGACCTCATTTTCGAAATTGCTTCAGAACGTAAATACCAATAGAAAAAAAGAAAAGAATGCTATGTAATATGAGATCTCATAATTAGAAAATTTTACTAGAAAGCAAACATCAAACTAACTTCATTTAATTATTTATCTTTTACGGTTCAAACAATATCCAATTATATTAGATTTAGATAAAGGTGCGTACATGCAAGTAAAACTTTATCATTTTAAATGTAAATTTAAGAACAGTTAACAGAGAATGCTATGTAGTATGAGATCTCATAATTAGAAAATTATTGAGAAATCTAGAAAGAAAGCAAACATCAAACATCCAACTACTTAATTTAATTACTTATTTTTAAGGTTCAAACAATATCCAATTGTATTAAATTTAGATAAAGGTGTGTACATGCAAGTAAAAATTTATCATTTTAAATATAAATTTAAAAAAAGTTAACAGGGAACATTTGTGCAACATAGTTGAGAAAAGCATTAACTTTTTGTATGATATGAAAGGTAATAGAGCTTTCATTTTAAGGAAATTGGCACCATTTTATGACAGAACCAAAAAACTAAAACAATCTTTTACACCATAGATAGAGTATATTTCTAAAAGACATCAGAAAAAGATGGGGAAAAAAGGTAGTATTAGCTCATATTAGCAAAGATTTTGCATGGATAATAGAAGTTTAGAGCATAAGAATTCTAGAATAAATAGAAGACATATGTTCCCTGCAAGTTTAGTTAACTTAAGATAAGTGAAGTGAGGGGAGATTAGATAGAATTGTGGTGCCTAATTGTTGACAATTCCAATACCTAGTCTTAATGTTCCAGGAAAATGGTATAGTAGATGAAATGTATCATATAGAATTAAAATAGGATGGTTAAGGAGCAGTTTTATGAGAGTATTTTGTGATAAGAGAATATCTACCAAAGTGAAAGGCAAATTCTATAAAACAATTGTAAGTTCAATAGTGTTAATGTTGGATCTTCAAGGTCCAACATATCCACAAGACAAGTATCGTAGAAAAGGATAGATGTGTGATCATAGCAGATTAGACAAGATTGGAAATTCGCATAGATCAGATGTATCATGTAGAACTAAAATAGGATAGTTGAAGTAGAGGAGTGCTGCGAGAGTGTTCTACGGTAAGAGGATACTTACCAAAGTGAAAGACAAGTTTTATAGAACGATTGTAAGATCAATAATGTCATATGTGATAGAATATTGGGCCCCCAAGTCCCAATAATATCCACAAGATGAGTGTCTTCGAAATGAATGTTTAGATGGATGTGCGATCATAAACAATTAGACAAGATGAGAAATTATCACATCTAACAGAAGTTACAAGTAGCACATATAGAGGATTAAATGAGAGAAGCTCGCTAGAGATTGTTTTGTCATGTCCTATGTATACCTCCAAATGCACTGGTTGATAGATGCAAGAACATGATGATTGATACATGGAAGGAAGTTGTCTTAAAGACCTAAAATCTTTGGAATCGATGCAGACTTAAAGAAAAATAAAACATAACGGAAGTAAAGATTTATTACAAGGCATGGTCATGCCAGATTAAGGCATGGTCATGTCGACACACTTACATTAGGCCCAATATTTGCCAGGAGTCTTTTTAGTTTGCTTA
The DNA here is from genome assembly GCF_000390325.3 of Nicotiana tomentosiformis. Taxonomy (NCBI): domain Eukaryota; kingdom Viridiplantae; phylum Streptophyta; class Magnoliopsida; order Solanales; family Solanaceae; genus Nicotiana; species Nicotiana tomentosiformis. The sequence continues at coordinate 45,043,906 of NC_090817.1, forward strand.
GAAGTTTGTATCTTTGTAAAAAGACATAGAAACTCTAAATTATTGAATATTGAAAGAGGTCCACATGGAATGAATAGGTAGTGAGGATTCATAAAACAGACTCCAACTAGGTTGGAGTTTAGGAATAGTTGTTATTTTTGTTGTTGGAAACAAAAAAGGACTACAAGTTACAACTTTTTATTATAAAAAATCGAAGCCTAGGCCAAAGTAGATGACTCATCAAGATGGTAATAGTGGTAGATAAAAGGAGATAATGGAGTGTAATATAATACTACTCAATCTCATCTTTTTTTGAGAAGAATACTACTCCATCTCCTCTTATATGACAACTCTATCTCATTTTATATGGATTTTGATTTGACATGGAGTTTAAGATATTAATTTAACTAATATATTTTGTTAATAGTAGTAGAAGAAAATTTTAAACTAATAATTGAATAGCGATGTAACATAAAAGTTCAGATTTTAACTACAAAAAGAAATTTGACTATCGAAGGTCATGAAAATTAATGGTGTCAAAATTTTGGGACATTGCAAAATTGAAAGATAGATGGGACAAGCGAAGTAGTAACTTATGCAGAGTTGGATTTCTACCGATATAAAACTTTCACATTTAGGAAACCAGTCAAGGAAATTGGGGACGAACTTAAGATGGATGGGGGTCAAGTAAGCTGGGACTAGACTGGAGAGTAATTAAGAAAAAAAAGAGAAGAAAGGAATCTCTCTTTCAAAGTTGCATACCTCTAAACTTGGTGGATGCTACAGCAGTAAGAAGTACCTTCAAAACCTGAAGAGTCGTACTGCATAGAATTCCTCAAAAGTTTATCACTCCATATACATCGAATAAATATATCAAATAAAAGAGGCATATAGCTAACAGGTGGATACAGTTTCCTCATAACTTAACATAAAGGAAATATACTCAAGAAAAGATCTAAATAGAAGAGGTTTCTACCTATCGGGTGATACATTATCCACACAACCGCAGACCCTGTTCAGGATGTCTGTAAACAGTGTCACATTTTTCCCACCATCCAAACCAAGATCTCCCTCTAAATGATCGTATGCAATGAGTTTCTGCAGATATCAACAGAGATTTATTCCGTGAAATTTGGATAAACTTTATGAGGATCTTTGAGCACCCGCAACAACGTTCTTAAATCTTCAACGTAAGAAAATACAAAGACGTCTGTTGTTTCAATATGCAATGATTGGAATATATGATTAAGTTATTCATGTTCAATCAGGCATTTATACAAGAGAGATACTAGAAAGACTGGTACAAATGACTCAACCATGAGGAGGGAAACAAATAAAGAGCAAAATGAGGTACTTGACAGATGTTTAAATCAAATTAAATAGCTGCAGTTCAATAGTAATCAGTCCCCTCCCCCTCTTTAAGCTCCAGTGCATCTACCCAAGTTTGTAATCTGGATGATGACAAGAAATTTCAACAAAATGAAAAAAATTAAAGATGCTTAGCAAATTAAAGATGCTTAGCCTAAATAATAACGAAAAATAAATTTCCAAGTGCCAGGGCCCAAAAGAACACTAAACGATAGCATCAAGGACCTACATGAAGACAATCCAAAGCAAGCTCCATGATTTTTCCATTCTTCGTCTCAAAAGCAAGCCGGAGTGGATTTAGCACGAGTTCTGCCTGTGCTTCACTTAAAGTATTGCCAGCCTGAGCTAAAGCTGTCACTATCGTACCACTTTCGCTTGCTGGCCTACTGACCTGTTCTGTACCCTCACCACTAGGTGAAGCAATAGTTGAGTTAACTGACACTGATTCATTTTTCGGAGCTTCTGTATCAGTAGCAGAACTGCAAGACAGGTGATTCCACGAGCATTAATTAATAAGACATACGGAGTTAGAAAAATTGAAGAAAAGAATAATAGAACTAGAGGCTTGGCCCAGTCAACTAATGGATTAGAAACAGTATCCAAAAATGAAATACTTCATTGTGATCTCATTTCTACCAAACACAAAATCATGTAGCATTCTGAACAGTAGATTACCCATTGCTCACAGACTAGCCAATCAAATCTGATAAGCTAAGGTAATTTTTCAATGGCATGACATTGAAAACAATATATGAGCTGAACTAATAATAGAAGGAAACTGAAGAACTTGCAGTTAACAGTTGGAAGATAAAGTATATAAGAGGAAATGATGTGATATCACTCACCTCTGATCTACAGCTGACGATGATGCATCACCCTCAGTGGGTAAGCTTTGCTGCTTAAATGCTTTTGAATTGTCTGTAAAGCAGATGGAGTTGCAATACGCATTAAAATCAGAAGAATCACTTCATTTTAACAAGGGCCAGAAGCAGAAAAGTGTTCCAAAACAAGCAGTTGAATAACAAATTTAGCATAAAGACATGCAAATGACCAGATACAGACAAGCACAAGAATACAGAAGACAAATGCAACAAAATCTACATAATTCAACAATGCTGATTTTTAATAGGCCAAACAGACTGTAAAGCAGTTGCAACGTTTTTTCCATTTACACACCTAAACTAAGGTTGTTTCCCATTAGACACCTAACATATGTCCAAAATGTGCCAATTAAACTCTTCACTCTAACTAGTGAAAAATAAAGAACGTGAGTTTCACTCCAACGTGGCAAAATAGTGTATGAAACAAAGCCATGTGGCTTTTAAATCTAACAAATCCCAAGAAAAGGCTAAACAAAAATTTTGCAGAAATCCTCCAGTGGGGTCCTCCATAGTCGCCTGTTTGCCTGGACAAAAATGAACTCAGTGAAATTCCCAAGTTATTATGAAACACGCATTTCACATCGAGTGTGTCGATACTTTCATGGCAATGGATACCTCATCCAGTCCCAAAAGTCCCCTGTTACTGCCAGCATCGTACAACGAAGAAATGGACATAGGGGGTACAATATAGTAATAGATGTGGAAGAAGCCAAGAATCAAATGTTGTTGTAGTTGCAAATGATTGTTGATACTAACAGCAGCCTTGTGTCCGATGTTCATTAGCCATCTCGGCAAACTTTTTTAATTTTTTGAGAAGGTAAGTGGATTGTGTATTGAAAATGCAACAACTTAGTGCCAAGTTGGTGCTAAGACAGTACAAGAGACAGTTACCCTTCTGTACAATTGCAAAAAAGAAGGATATCTGCACACAAAAAGGTCCTAATCTTGTAAAGAGTCTGTGAAATCTAACATACTATTTTCATCCTTTACATCCTAAAGATTACACCAATAAGCCAAAAGCCATAAACAGTTGTATTTAAGTAGCTGTACACTAACTTTCTTGCCTTCAAAGCATCTCACATTTCTTTCCTTCCATATACTCCAGTATATACATGCAGGGATTGTGTTCCAAATCTTCTTTAATGGTTTACTAATGCCCCTGGCATTCCAGCAGCTTACTAAATCTTTGACCGTATAAGGTAGAGCTGTTGTAATCTTGAAAAGATGGAAGAATAATGTCCAAATCTGACCAGCCACTAAGCAAAGCAAAAATAGATGGCTGCCACTTTTCATTTCTCTATTACACATGAAACACTTGTTGCATAACAACACTCCTCTTCTCCATAGATTGTTATGAGTAAGGCATGCATCATGAGCCACCAACCACATGAAACATTTAACTTCATATGGGGCTTTAGTATTTAGATTTCTAGAGTTGCTTACACGGCCAATTGCTAGAGCTAACTCCCCCACTATTGAGGGTCTTGTAGCATGCTTTCACGGTAAATCTGCCATTCTGTTGTCCATTCCATACCAAACAACCCTCCACTTGATCATTGAGGGATACCATCTCTAAATCTTTCAATAGGAGAGCAATTCTGGACTAAGTTACTCGGACTCGGCAATTTGGGCACCGTACCCGTGTCGACATGACACTGACATGGATAAGGGTGTAGGATCTGTGTCGGATCCGGTCAGACGAGATCGGGTGTGTTGACCAAAATTTTAAGGAAACTTTCCGTAAATAAAGGAAATGGTACAAATCTCTTTATATTTTTTATTGTACTATCCCTTGACAAGTGGCTTTCTTGTCAAAAGAGTGGAGAACAGAGTGAACTTTCTTATCAAAAAAGTGGGGTAGTGAACTTTTTTGTCTAAAAAGTGGGGTACAGAGTGACCTTTCTTGACAGCAAAATACATCATTCCTATCTTTTCTCTACCTACTTTCCCTCCAAAAGACCAAGAAAATGGACAAAGAAGCCATTCTTTCTCTCTCTCTGCTTCATCTCGACTTTCTGTGACTAAAGCCAAAAAAAATCAAATTTTTTTCTTCATCCAATTTATAACTATATTTCTAGATTTTTAATTTATTTTTCGCCGAATCCCCGCACCTGTACCCGTACCTAGGTCCATATGCTCGAATCCTAAAATTTAGATCATGAAGGATACGACCTTTGGATCCTTACCCGTGTCGGATACCCGTACTCGAGTCCGAGTAACTTAGATTCTGGAGATTTTCCATTCAAAACAATCTCTTCTAAATGAAATGGACCAAGAGGATGTTTGGATTGGCTTTTAAGTTGGCCAAATCAGCTTTTAAGCTCTTTTTAGCTGTTTTCAGTGTTTGGCAAAGTCAAAAGGTGCGTAAAATAAGTTTAAAACTGCTTAAAACAAGCCAAAAGCAATAAGCTGGGCAACTCCAACTTATTGCTTTTTGGCTTAAAAGCTATTACTGCAGAAAAGCCACTTTTTTAAGCCAATCCAAACGGGCTCCAAGTGTTACCACTCCAGCACTAGGAGACAAGATTACCCAAGTACGGCTTGGTGGCCCAATTCAATTCCTAAAGGTCCGGATTGGTCAACAACAGTACGGCTTATGCAAGAGCTTTGAGAAGGCTGATGAAGGCACTAAAATACTCAATAATCTTATTAGGTCAATCTTGTCGTGGAGCTCTATGAAAAAGGACAGCCTGATGCACGAAGCATCCCGCGTTCACGCAGGGTTGTGGAGCTTTATGATCCAAGATAAAAGAAGAAAAGCAGGAGTACTTGATGATGAGTATATTTTTACGGCCAAATAAATAGACATACACTTAAACTTCTCCAAATTTTTCATTTAGCCACGCAAACTAAGTCAGTGACCTAGTGAACACCTGATTTATGCTTAAATTGTGTCTATTAGACACAAAACATAGAAATTGATAAGAGAATATGATATGTATAGTTCACTCGCCACTAACGTGGCAAGAAAGCCAATGAAGGAAAGATACTTGGCTTTTATCCAAAGGAAAAAAAGAAACATTATTTTCGAGCCAAAAAAAAAGAAGAGGAGAAAATGATCTTTTTCAACTCCCCTACCAGATTATTCTTCATCTTCCCTAGAACAACGTATGCTCGTCTTTTTCACCATTCAAACAAGATCCACCAACAAGCTAACAAAAAAACACTCACCAATTGAGATAATGCCTATAACCAGCCTTTAACGTCTTCAAAATATATCAATCTATGAACTTTCAATTTTCGGTCTCTAAGATATACCACCACCACGTAAGGGAAAGAAACACCAGAAGTCTGACCAAATGATAAAGAAGAAGATGTGATCAGGTCTTAGGGTTTTGCACAATCCGTGTCAAGATTGAGAAGTGAAGCTAAATAGTTCTGATGGAGTTGAAGTTATAGACCATGTTCAGAGTAATTTCTCCTCTTCTTCGAGAATGATCTCGATCAGAAGAGAACTGAACTCCAAATCTAAAAATCGAGTAATCTAAGCAATACCAAAAACCAAAATAATTGCAGGAATAAAAATCATTAGTTAGAGCAAGAAAACCAGCAGAAATCATAATTGCAAATCCACCGAGTGAAATCGTGTAGTAGAAGGAAGAAATGACAGAGATTGGAGATTTTTTGTTTCTTTTACTGCAGGATTTTTTCCATTAATACAAAAGCCCCAAAAAGGAACAAGACAATCAGAGGAAGGAAGATGTGTGTTTTGCGCGTGTTATGATCATCATGAAGAACAAAATGGAAGATGGGCCTTATTTTTGTTGAGAGAGATGAGAGATAAGGAAAGTTAGATGAGGAAGAAGAAAATCCATGTCAGCTTATTTTTACCATGTTCATGCGCTCAATAAATGTGATATCCACACTATGTGCCATGTAGGCACGCATCATGCATAGATCAGGTGTTCAATTGCCACAAGCTTAATTAAGATGGCTATATGAAAAATTCAGACAAGTTTAAGTGTCTGTGTAAATATTCAGCTTATGTTTGAACTAGAAAAGAAGATATATGCTAAAAGAATATCAGAAGAAATAGGTGAGGAGGAGAAGATATCCTCCAATGGTAATACAAAAAACATAAGACTAGCAACAATTTATGTTCTACAATTTCCTCCGGTTTCATTGCACATCTAACAGTGGTACACTCCCAAAATACCATTAATGTCAAACCACAAAGAAAAAAAACCAGGAAGACTACTTTCTACAAGCCAAGTCTACCGGCATATACTAGTCTTGAAGTTTTAGAGTTCTTTCTAGCTATATATACCCTTTTGACCATTGTCGAGCCAAAGAAGCAGCATGTCTTACAAAATTGCAATCGTTTCTCTTCATAGAAAACCAAATCCAAGTTGTAAGTGTCATTTTAAGGCAGAAAGAAGTTCAATTGCTTCCCTAGTACTCCAAATAGCCTCCTTCATCCAACCAAAGGAGCTGTTAGAATAGGTGGTTATGTAATAGAGTTCGTATTAATCAAATTGGTTAAGGAAAGTTTGAGCAAGATATTAACTACAGCAAGGCTTAAGGGGTGAATTCAGGATTTCAATTCCAATTTGAGGAACCAGGCGGATTTACACCTCACTCATCTTCGTTATGCATATGACTCTTTAATTTTTGTGAACCTAATAGGGAACAGCTCCTTATCTCAGAGTAATTACTAATATTCTTGTTTCTTTAAGCAGTGTCTAGATCAATATAAACTTTTGCAAAGAGTGTTCTTTACCCCATGAATGATATCCCCAATCTACAGTTCAGGCACTGGAAACTTGGGTTGCAACATTGGCTCTTTTCCAGTTAAATATTTGGTCATTCCAGTGGGTGCGAAGGCAAAAGCCACAGCAATTTGGGCTGATATATTGAAAAGGTGTGAATAGAAGTTGTCATGTTTGAAGAGAAAGTACTTTTCCGTTTGAGGTAGGTTGTGTTGATCAACAGCCGCCACCACTTTCGTTATGACTGTAGAGGTTCTGTTTCCAATTGAAATTCAAGGAGATGGAACTAAACATACAAAGAAAGCAACTCAAACTAAATCCTGAGAGAAAATAAAAGATTAGTGAGATAAGGTCTATAGACTGTAAGGCAGAACTCAGAAGGCTTGAAAGGAAGAGCACTCTATTCATTCCTCGAATAGCATCCCTAATGGAGTGCTCACCCTTAAAGGTAACAAAGCCAAATCCTCTAGATCTATTTGTATCCCAGTCATTGTTGATCTTCGAGTCGAGTATTTCGTCGAACTGAGAAAAAGCCTCTCCAAGTGTTTGGATAGTGGTAGCACTTGCAAGCCCACCATCAAAGAACAAAAATATTTGTAAACATGTTGATTGAATTTGGCAATTATTTGGTTCCAAAAACAAAAAAAATTGCAATTTGATTGGTTGTAAGACTTCCTATCCTAGATAGATGATGATGAGTACTCTTAGTAAAAGGCACTTAAGTAGTCATTTCATAAATAGTTTCTGTTGCTCACCAAACTCATAATCATGTTCCTTGTGTTTATCAATACTCCACTCTCGGACCTTAGGTTATTGACTCAGGAACTTCTAATCACATCAACGATAATAAATCTCTTTGTCCTATTATTTTTTATTCTCAATATCTTTCGAAAATCATATTTGCCAATAGATCGTGATGATAACATAACAATAGTAGATCGAGCTCCCATCTTCCAATCTTGATTTTATACTTGTCCTTCATGTTCCTAATTTTTCTTTTAATCTCATTTTAGTTAGTCATTTGTCTCAAACACTTAATTGCTCGAAATTCTTTTTTAATAACTTTGTTGTGGTACTACATCGCTATGTAGGATGAGTGATTAGAAATGAGCGCAAGTCACATAGACATAACAACCTCAAATCTTTCAGAATCATCCCCAAGTTGTTCAATTCTCAAATTTCAGGAGATATTGCTTCACGGAGGGGAATCCTAATTTATCCGATCTTCAGAATATAGTGTCTGTTTTATCAAACTTCTCTATCATAAATTAAGTGTTCTATCAACTTGGTTAACATGTTCATTCCACTTCTCGCACAATCCGATGGTAGCCAAAGTCTCATTTCTTCAGTTCATTATGATGTTTGGAATCTTAATCAAGTTAATTCCATTTTAGTTTTCACTATGTTGTTAGTTTCACTAATTATTTTATTCCAGGTGCATTTGTAGCTAAGCCTTAGTTCTCTGTGGGATTCGACTCTGGACTCTTAGACCGAATTATATTTGCAGAGACCGCTTATCCTTTTTAGGATTAGAGTTTGGCGTGATCATAATGCATAAGAATATTTCTGTTCAACTTCCTCAATTTACGAACTCTCATGGCATGATCCATCAGACATCTTTTCCGTACACCTCAAAATTAAGGTGGCTGAGAGGAAACACATATTCACATGACTTCCTCAACCATCCAACATTAGGTTCTACAAACCATTTTATTTATGCATCTACCTACATATTTCCTTTCTCCTTTTTTATGGAAACATATGCTTTTAAAACATAATCCCTAAGAAAGATAAAATAACTCCTAGTACTCTTTAAAAAAACCTCTACTACATCAATTCCACACCACTCTTCACTTATTACTGATGCAAGCACCTGATCAGATCCGACCCTGAACTACATCCAACAGGTGCTATGGAATGTCCCTTCCATGTAATTGTTCATTGTTATTCATTCACAATGGTTTAAAAGCAAAAAGAGCAAAAAGCGACAAGGCCTATTGGGTTTAAGCGAATAAGGAAAAGGTTAAGTGCATACTTGTTTAAAGTGAAACATAAGTTTAACAATAATACAAGAATCACCACACAAATGATAGGCATTTGGATTTTGCAAATAATATTTCAATTTTGCTAAATATTTAATCTTCAACTTAAAATAGAGAATTTGAAGTTGAAAAAACTAGTTTGATGAGTAATGGTTTTCACTCACAGAACTTCACTTATCTTTAAGTGAAAATTCATGCTTGAACACAATTTCAACTTCAAAATACTCTTTTTTAACTTAACTTCTAATACTCGCTTTATCAACTTCAATCAAATATTATCAAAATGGGGCATTAGTACTTATAACGTCAAATTGCAATTAAGTTAACTTACCTCGGGATCAAGAGTACGATAATGACAATATTAATCCACTTAGTCAAATTAAACATCATCGAAATGTAATTACAATTAAGCCACATAAGGTTAGCTTCCATTTTCCATCTAATCACTCATAAGGGCAGTAAAACAGAAAAGGCGTGAAGCTACCTCCAAATTCAAATGCAATAGGTTGAAAAAATCAAACATGAATAAAAACAAGTAAAAGAAAAGGAAGATACAATACCAATATAGGATTGAATAGCTGTTTGGAGAGCAGAAAACTTCTTATTGGAACACTCCTTGAGCATTGATTCCAATGCTCGAGTTATGAAACCTCCCGCAGCTCCACCAGCCATTTTCTCTTCTTTTTTTTATTGATTTTCGCCTGACCTACAGAGATCTTTAATCAACTGGATCGATTTGAAAGCATCAATGCGATCCTGTGGCACTCGATCTGAATATCAACGATGAAAGTGTTCTTCTTTTTTTAACCTTAGGACAGCAAAAGAGGAATTGTTGAGATCTCGTCGGAAAACCCAGAGAGATCTGAAAATGGAAGAAAGACTGGGAAGGGGGTTCAGACTGCAGATCGTTCCACCACCTCCGGCTCCGGATCTGTTTTAAATGACAAAAAAAGGTGAAAACAAATACTACCGTGTTTTTTACTCTCTTTATCTTTATTTACAGGCCTGGACCAATTTGTAGGTTCAGCCGTTCAGCTCGGACGTGTCAAAATTAATTTATTTTTTAGGCGCAAATTGCAAATGTGTCGTTTGTATGAATTTGCGCGATAAATTAAAAAATAGTCACTATTTAAAAAGCTATTAGTATTTAGCCATTTTTTCCCACGAAAAAAATTTTGAACAAAACTAGCCCCAACCGAAACATAGAATAACTATTAGACAAATGAAACTCCGGTAGACTATACTAGAATTCAAAAAAAAAATTACATGTTAAATTGTTGCATATTATAATGGAGCTCATGACTCTTAACAGGTGAAAAAATATATTGGAGTTTTGACTTTAAAACTGAATTGACTTTCTTCATAATGTTAAATGTATGACCGATGATCTTTCTTGTATTGAACAACAGGAAAGTTCTTTGACGAATGAATGCAATTTACAGTAGCTAGATTTTCAAGTAAAGCATGAAGAAAACTCCAGCATTGACGAAGGAAGTTATGACATCATTGCTTGTTGCTTGTGTTAGCGATGACTCCTTGCTTATTCTTCTTTCATTGCAAAGAAATCCAGTGTGTTCTCTAATTTGCTTTTCGAACTTTAGTACATTTTTTAACCTACGGGAATCTCTGACATTGTGAGATGCACACACTCAATCAAACTTTTTTGGTACGAAAATGACGGCAGAAGCACTCACCTGAAGTAAGAGCACTCAATTGTTGAACTACAGCTGTATTGGTGAAATTCGGCCCCACCATATGGCACGTTAAAATGAAGACATATGGAGGATGAAGTTCCGAAGTTAGGATAAGGACGCATGGGAGCTATGGTCGAAGTCACCCTTTATTCTAAAGCAGAAGTAACCGAAGGAACGAGCGCCCGAAGTAGGTCAAACGTACTCGAAGGCACAGTCAACCACACCCAGATCCCACTAGAGATCGTGGCTACCGATCGTTACGCCAAAGCAGTTCCAATTGGCAAAGATATTGTTCTCCCACTAATTGAACCCCTAACATGCTAGCTTAAAACTCAGAACACCCATGCTCCATTCGACTATAAATACTCTACTGATATCATTTGTAAAGATCATCCGAAAGCAATTAACATTTTCTAGTATTTTTATTGATTTGTTTTTGTATTCATTAGCAATATGGCCTTATTATCTTCAGGATTTTATCTCATTCAATTATTGCAGCCCCTTGAGGCTTACGATCAATAAGATCTTCTTTACCTCTATGTTATTTTATCTTATTCATATTTAACATTTAATTCATGTATATGCTTTGGATCTACTGCCGACATCATCGGGTCCAAAACCAACTCTGTCGTATATTTATTCCATTCCTCCATCAATCAAGTCAAAAATGAGGTAAACACAACCAACATGATTTGGGTTGGCATAATAAATTCATTAATTACTTGCAGAACAGAGCCTTAACCGAAGACAAGAAGGCTGCTCGACAACTCCGAATTTGAGTAGTGAGATATTGCCTAATCAATGGAAGCATGTACCGAAGGATGTTCGGTGTTTCGCTGGCTAAGTGCCTAGGTCCTGCAGACACAGACTATGTAATGTTGAAATTCCATGAAGCGCATTGTGACAACCATTCTGTAGATAGATCACTTGTCTAGAAACTAAAAAGAGTCGGGTACTATTGGCCTAGAATGGAAAATAGACACAACTAGGTTCATCAGGAGATGCGACAAGTGTTAACTATTTGCTCATTGATTGCATCAACTAGCTGAACCACTTCACCCAGTGCTCACCATGTGCCCTTCATGAAATAGGAAATGGATATAGTAGGTTTACTACTACAGGCCCTGGGACAGGTAAAGTTCCTACTTATTTTAACTGACTACTTTTCCAAGTGGGTAGAAGCAGGTGCATTCTCACAAGTTCGGAAAAAGGAAGTCATAGATTTTATTTGGAGAAACATCATATGTAGATTCAATGTCGTACGAGAAACCGCATGCAATAATGGACCACAATTTATTGAGGCTAAAAAACTAAATTCCTTGAAGCATGGCATATCAGAAGAATCACTTCTATTCGATGTCATCCAAGGGAAAATGGACAAGTTGAATCCTCAAATAAGGTCTTACTCAACAACTTAAAGAAGAGGCTTGAAGCAACCAATGAGAAATGGCCAGAAGAGTTGCCTGGAGTCTTGTGGGCTTATGATACAACGATAATTTCGAGAACAGGGGAAACCCATTTCTCCCTAGTGTATGGGTCCGAGGCCTTTATCCGGTTGAAATAGGAGAACCAAACTTAAGGTTTTCCCATGCCTCTGAAGAGTCAAATAGCAAAAATGTAGTCGACGCCTTGTATCTACTAGAAGGGCGAAGAGAATTAGCCATGATTCGAATGGTGGCATAGAAGCAAAAAATCAAGAAGTACTACAATAAGAAGTCAAATCTTTGATGTTTCAAAGCAGGGACCATGTGCTGTAGAATGTATTCTCAGCATCCCAAGAATCGAATATGGGAAAACTGGGGCCTAATTGGAGAAGGCCCTACTGGATTATCAAGATAACAGGCAAGGGGTCATATAAGCTTAAAGAAATGGATGGCAAACCGCGAAGGCGAACTGGTATGTGGCACACCTCAAAAGCTTCTACTTCTGAGGAAAAAAATTATTCTACTTCCTTCCCTATGCATGCATTATGAATTTATTTTATTTTATTTTTACTAACATTTTTAGATGATATGCATTAAGCTAACTCGATTTGAGTGATGACTACACCAACCCTTATCAAAATTCAAGAACCACTATAGTTTATAGCCAAGGTCGAAACGTTTGACTAAAAGAGCTCCGGTACAGTCTTCATCTAAAAATCCTTCCCTGCCACTTTACTTTCCTTACAGGAAAAATGACCATTGGAGAGCAAGTCATGACAGGATTGAGTGCTTGACCATGTGCTAAAAAGGTTCAATACTAGTGCTCGAGTCTTCATTCTTCAAACTCGAATACTAGGGGACTGACACCAATTAGATCTACAAAATACAAAAGTAACTGGAAGGTCAGAGTGCAAATTGGAAGATCGAAAGATTTCGAAAAACTCATAAGATCTTTAGATAAAGCCACCCCAAAGAAAGACATAATTGTACATTCAGTCCTATAGAGTCCATCCAAACTATGTACTCAGATTTCATCTGATATGACAAATATATTCATTTCATCTGATATGACAAATGTATTCAGGTTCCTTACCTTATTGGAATGAATAAAATTTCATTTCTTTCCGGAACTTATATCTCATTCCTAACTTATGAACATATTTGTAGCACTTTATTTTAAGACAAGCTCTCCCACTCTTTTGCGCCTAAGTGAAGGTGAGACGTCAACTTCACCTGCTAACAAACATAAAATAGTGGCAACTTTTATGAAAAATATTCTATGTTATGACTGGAAATGACTATTTCCAAAGGAACAACTCTTAGAATTTCTAAGTCTACAAAGACCAAATGCAAAAACTTCTATGAGAGTATAAAAGACATAACGAGGTTCACAAAAAATAATTAATTCACATATCGAAAGGGGAAGAAATTAGGAAATATTAAAGAGTACTTTGGGTCCAGGATTAAGGTCTAAGGACGGGCCTTGAGGGGCAGAAGTTGAAGGAGCATCCAGGTCAACATCAATCGTAGTATGAGGAGCCAAAGATTCGGGGAGAGAAGCAACCTCTTCTTCATCCTCGTCCTCATTCTCGAGGTAATCCTCATCTATGTCGGTGATGAGTCCTTGCCTATCGGGAGAAGGAAGATAGAGCTGCCCCGAAGTGCCCTTGCCTTTGCTTTAAGTTGGAAAATTTTGCGGGGTATGTTCAATTCGCTAATATGTGCTTTGTGGAGACAATGAGGCGGGTTTCCAAAATTGTCATGCTCGGTCCAACACCATACTCCTTTGTAAAGCTTCAAAGGCCTCTTGAGCAGTCACCCCAACTTGGATCTTAGCCCCCTGAATTTCGGCCTTTAACTGAGAGAAATCTTCCTTCAACCATACCTCTATGCTTGTTTTCGAGGCCAACTCTTCTTGAAGAGCCATCTGTTCCAGTTAACTCTAAGAGTTGTCTCACTAGTGAGAAACTCATGCATCTTCTGTTCAACACTCATTTTTACTGCTTTAGTCAGCAATAAGATCGATTCCTTCTTGGAATTGAGGCTCTTAATCTCCTTTTAAAGGTTATCATTTTCAGTCTTTAACACTCGATCATACCTTACTACCTCCTTGGCCAAAGCCATGTACCATTAGACTCTCTTCAAGGCCCCCGAGAAAAGTGCAGCAAGCTAACAAAAACAAGAAGGTAGGATGAATTGGTACGACAATAAACTAAGCAAATGAAAGAAAAATATATCAATGAAACTTAATTTAATAGTTGTGTGGGCTATTTGAGTCACCAACACTCATGCGCTCATAGGCTTCATTTGAGCCTATTCTTGTGGATTCACCAATTTGGGGAGTTGGATAGATATAGGCATGAGATCCTTGAAAACATCAACCCCGCTAGGCATCTAGAAACTAACAACCTGTTGTTCATTTACAACATGACTAGTAGAGCTTTCCAAAGCTTGAACGGCTACTCCGCCAATATCCCATGATGGGATTCTTTCTTCAGCAAATGGCCGAACTCGAGATATTTGAACCTCTGGATCTTGGAGAAGCATTACAGCTTCCCCCTAGACTGGGTGCACTACCCAAGAACCAATCTTTTTTTCGGGATCATTCCTATCACTTCCTCCGCGATTACAACTACTGGGTTGGGACTTTCTTCATCAGAGTCAACTGTAATAGGGTCAGGATACACCAACCCCTCAATAGCACCATCTTGAGTAGCCTAGGGATTGCCTTGGGAAGAATTTCTATCATCCCTAGGGTGCGCAGTTTTCTTTCGGGAAGTCCGATCTCTTGGGATCTCCTAAAGAAGGTGGTACTATTGGGAACTCGGCGGCACCCTCCCGTGGTGCTTCGACAAGAAGTTCCCGGATTATCCAGGAAGCATTTACCACAAACGGAAGGCTTGCATGAACTTAAACTCTAAACAAAGGTCTTTTGTCAAGGCCCACGCCTTTAAGGATTTATCCTTATTAGAAGAAATGAAAAAAATGAAATAAAGGGAGGAATACTTGAGGTATTGAAAAGATTACCATGATACAGTGCTCGGATGCCCCCAAATCGTCGGCGATAGCCTTCCAGGTCCTCGAGCAATTCGTGGAAACATGTAGGACCTTGGACACCCACTCTTCAATGTCAAATTCTCCCTCAAGAGCCAATGCAATAGCTGCAAAAACAAGAAGTTAGGTGCGACCCTCAAAATACTTTAAGATGAAATGGTAGAAGTGCTTACAATTGAGATCCCACTTCTCGGGGAACTGGACCTTGTCGTTTGAATAAAGAAACTTAGTTTCCACCACCAAGTACCTATCAAACCACCTCGGATCGAAGTCATCACCATAATATCATAGTAGGTCCATCAAAACCCAATTAATCATATTGATTACCCCGCGGTAAACCTTGGAGGAATAAAGATGAAGAAGGTGTCTAAAAGTCAAATGGACACCATCCTTCTCCGCTAGATGACGAAGGCACAAAACTAACCTCCTGCTTTGAGAATCATTTTGAGCGAGGCACAATTTGTACCAGATGCAAAGCTCGTTGATGACATCATCCAAGAGGAGTATGGATCCCATGGTGAAAGGTTGTGTAGGAATAAAAGAGTAATCGGTGGTAGTTGGAAAGCCTTTTGCCTTCTCGGGAAAGCCCGAGGACGAGATCCGTTCTATTAGTCCACCCACACTCCTTCCGAAATCGTTGAAGAATTACTGGCAATAGGGGAAGGATAAATAAACACAAGGGCATTTTGATCCCCCAACTGCTTATTAGAATTTTCTTTGACATTGAAGTCGTTGCCCTTCTTTGTTTCTTTTGGCATAATGTTAGAGACCATCCGCTCAGGCTGGGCCGCTAGGTCCACCTTCTTGAGGTCCTCCTCTTTTTCGTTGAAAGGGGAAGCCGTGCAAACTACCGTCCTTTCTATATTAACTGTAATAGGAACATTCTCCCAAGCGCTGGAAGAAGGAACAAAGGAGAGTTGTTTTCTAAAGGACGTAGACTTTGGGATCCATTAGAGAAAAGAGAAGAAGTTTTTTAGAAGGAGTGCATAGAACTTTCTTGCAAACTAAGGAGGGAGAAGTCTTTTATTGCGACATAGAGAAGTTAAGAAGAATTAAAGTAAGGAAAGAGACGAGGACTCTTCTTTTTATAAGGAGAAGTCGTCATTGCCTTAGCCACGTTTGAAAGCACTGATCACAATCGATCCCTATCCACATGTTGTACGCATTAAATAGACGCGATAACAAGTGTCAGGAACTTGAAAGTACATATGATAGAAGTGATGCATGTTTTCCCGCTTAAAGGACTTCACCATTCCCAAGTTACTTCAGAACCGTTTAAGAAAAATACGGTCCGACCATACACAACGTGAATGTACCAAATAAAGTCATAGTTCCGAAGAGAGGCGATCTCGGGGCATTTGAGCATAGTGCTTGTCATTCAAAATTAACTTTTTCGGGGACTGTGGTAGAACTCTCCGAAATAGGGTGTTCTCAACAAGTCGATGGTACTTTCAACGCATTAGAAACATTCAAGAATTTGCAAACATCTACGCAAGGTGTACAAGAAAAACTAAAAGTAAGAGACAAAATGCATTTCATTTCATTTTAACTTGTAACTTATAAGTTACAAAGCGAGTAATAGCCTCGATCACCCACAACTACCCACAAAAAAAATATAAAAAGAGAAAGTATATGTTGATGCAAGAATAAAAACTTCTGACAAAAACCAGATTCTGGTCACTACAAGGTCTTCACTGATCCTTCGATGAAAGAAAAGGAGATTGTGGATCTTAGGATACCAGGTCGGAGGGAGATGGATCAAACTGAGGGATCGAAGGGCCAGGATGCGACTTAGTAGGCCCCTCTTCGATATCCCTTTCCATGAAGTCTAGAATTTGTCCGCCCTTGGGGACTCTTTCTTTGGGGGAGGATGAATTCAAAGCTTATCGAGCCTCTTCCACCACCTGCTTCATCTCACAAAATCTCCTTCCAAGTTAGGGATACCTTCATGGATACCTTCAAGTGTAGACATCTTGGACACGAGGAAGATGACATTAAGCGCTAGCTCCAATTGTATCTTTAAGTTGTTGAGCTCTTGGATTGCCTTGTCCCTTTCATTCCACAACTTATTTACTTCGGCCTACTGTGCTCCAGTAGACTCTTTATAATTCTCGAGGGCCTGCTCAAGGAATTTTCCATGTACTTCGGACAGAGCAAGCTCATAGGTAAACATTGCATTCTCATCAGCCAATTGATTTGTATGTGGATCCTTCTAAGCAAATGACATTTCTAGATGTTCGATCATCTCCGAGTGCGTCGCACCTATATTCTTGAGTTCCTCATTCACTCCTTTTAGCTCATCCTTGGCCAATCTATCCAAGATCCGTGAGTTTTCTTATCCGCAAGCGCTTCCTCAAACCGGGTCTCCCAGGCCATGATGCTCCCCCTTAGCTCAGCCACTATTTACTCCTAAAGCGAAAATCTTTTCTTGATTTGGATCGAAACCAAGTTTGCATGTGACAAAGACACAACATATTCTCGTTCACAAAGCTATGGTAAGATAAAGTTTTTTAGAGAAGGTGAAATGCTCCGAAACTTACCCGGAGGGTGCAGTGAAGAACATCATTCGCAAGGTCAGTGTCGCTCTAACTATCCATCCTTTTCTTCTCTAAGGAAACAATGAAGACCTTTAACCACATCGCATCCTCCTCCAATGGTCCAAGAGATTCATCCCTTCTGGCACCTTAATCACAACTTGTCGAGCACCAACACCCGACGAAGTACCAACAGAGGGAAGATCTATGGTTGAGCGTCTCGAGGGGAATGCTGAAATGAGCTGGGAAATCACATGAGCAAATGCTCTAGTAGGATCGTCTCAAACAACTCATTTCCCCCGATCCAACGAAGGAGTTCCGCCTTTCACAAGCTCTGCACCCGGGGACTCCGCCTCCTCATCCTCGATTACTATGGGCACGCTATCTTAAAGATATGCAGTTTGGAGGTTCACTCAAGGGATTGGCCCCAACACCATCAGGCCCTATCTAGAAATTGGACCGAGTCCTTTTCCTCGAAAGGTTTGAGGAGCAGCCTGCCGAAGCAGGGGCCGATGAATTCACTTTCCTCTTCAAAGCAGACAATTGTCTTATCCTCTCTTGAATGGAGTTGAGGGAAGTAGGAAGACTAATGAACACCTGGGGGTAGACTTCCTCAAAGTAATGCCTACGAAAAGAGAAAAGGGCGTGAAAATATGAAGTGTTAAAGTAGGGGGGATTGGAGTAAAAGTTTACCATGGTACTTGGTTTTCCATCCCGAGACCTCTGAAATATGTCTTCAGGACATCTCAGATATCATAGCAGAAAATATGATCTTCACAATCCATTCCTCGATGCCTGGCACTACTTCATGAGCCACTAAAGTCATTGTGATATAAAATAACAAAGTCAGAAAATGAACGTTAAACATCGATCGGAATTAGAAGCAACACTCTTACATTTGTCATTCTATTCTTCTGGGAGGGGCCCGTCATCAGGAGAAACCAGTTCATGGGTAGGGATTACAAAGCATCGCTCAAACCACCTCTATCATGATCATCTTCCGTGTTCACGAGAGCTCATGTGCCACGGCTAATGGCGGCGACGATGTTGCCTCTAAATGGCTTTAGTTCACAAAGATAAAGAAGATGCAAAAAAGACAAATCTACATTGGCCAAATTGACCAGGAATCAAAAGTACGCCACCAACCTCCAAACACTAGGCCCAACTTGGCCAGGAAGATGTTAAAGTGATGACAAAAGTTTAGAATTATGGGATCTATTGGACGTATAAATCCAAGAGTGGATGGGTAAGTGTATACTAAGGAAAAGCCAGTCCGACGATAGGTAATCCTCTCGTTTTCATGGGGGACATAAATACAAACATGACACTCCAATGACAGTCACGCTGGATTAAGGGAACACGGTCTTCACGAATGAGAGAATCAATGATATTCATATTAGAGCCCACAAATCGCTTTGATGCTTTGTTCCACGATTCATCATCCGCCTCAAAATCCAAGTGTTTAAGGAGAATGTCAGATACTAGGGGATCAGATTTTGATTTCCCTTCGTACCTTGGTGAGGCTTCAGAGCTCTTTTCTTCTCCTCTGCAGGAGCAATAGAGAAAATCCTTGCAAAACGAGTTTTTTCCATAGGAACAAAATAAGGAATTTTTTTGGCAAATGATTAAAAGTATCACCTGTTAAGGATGATAGAGGACGCTTGGTTTCTATTGGGAGATTAAAATTTTGAGAATTCATAGGGACAACGCAAAGAGAAGTAGAAGAGCGAAAAAGGGTTTAGCAGAAAGGTTGAGAAAAACTAGGGGAAATAATTACGATATGAGCATTTGGCAAATGAGGGGGTCTACTTATATATAGGTGAAAAGTCCATCTTTTCATAACCGTCGAACTCGGGAAAGACTTCTATAATAAAAATTCCTCATGGCCTTGCGGACTATAATAGACGAGAGAACTAATAAATAGTCGCCATGTGTCTCAAATAATAAATGCTGACTGCATACAAGTCTTGTCACTCTTACTGAAATTCTTTTCGTGTTAAGAAACAGTTTTGAGCGAGAATGATTCCTGTCAAAGATTACCACTTATTGGTTACTTTTAGGGGAATTACTCGACAAGTGGGGGACTATCTGTATTGGCAAGATGGCACATTAAAATGATGACACCTGGAGGGTAAAGTTCTGAAGTCAGGAAAAGGCCGTAGGGGAGCTATGGCCGAAGCGACCCCTTTATTCCGAAGCAGAAGCAACCGATGGAACGAGCGCCCAAAGCAGGTCAAATATACTCGAAGGCGTAACCAACAACACCTAGATCCTACCAGGGATCATGGACATTGACCATTACGCTAAAGCGGTTGTTATTAGCAGTGATCTTGTTCTCCCACTTACCGAATCCCTAACGTGCTGGCTTAAAGCACAAAATAACCAAGCTCTATTTCGACAATAAATACTCTACTGATATTATTTGTAAAGATCATCTGAAAGCAATTAATATTCTCTAGTATTTTCATTGAGTTGATTCTTTATTCATTAGTAACATTGCCTTATTACCTTCAGGATTGTATCTCGTTCAATCATTGCAGCTCCTTGAGGCCTACATTCAATAAGATCTTCTTTACCTCTATTGCTAGTTTATCTTGTTTATATTTTCTAATATTATTTCATTGTATACGCTTTGGATCGATCTAATTGCTAGAGGCCTTAAAATATAAATTTAATTTTTTAAAAAAATCTATTTTTGGGTTAAACAACAACGTGAATTCAAAAATCAGGAATTGTTCATTGGGTTTGGAAAATTCAGTAAATTATTGAATTTAGCACAGTTTACTGGGGTTGCACTTGCCAAAGTTTTGAACTCTTGTAACGATTGCTAGAGTTGCATTTCATATTTTTTGTTGAGGCAAAAATGTCAAGTTAGTCTGACTAATAGCTACTTTCACAATGCATTTAAAAAGTTGACTAAACTCAAATAATTGGTCAAAAAGTGACTAACCCATCTAATTTTTGTAAAATTTAATAAATATTAATAATTTAGCCGATTAGGAGTAAAAGTTTTAAATCTCGGGTCTGAAAATTCAATCGTGGACTTTAAATTTAAAACTTTAAAATATTAAATTATCAAAGTCACACTTCAAATCTCAAGTGGAAGTGAGCTCTAGTAGAGCCTAACTTCATAACGAAGACCTGAAGCTTGATTTTTAACGTTCAAACTTTAATATGAAGTTAGGCTTGGGAAGTTTTAAAAAATGAATGAAATAGACTTGATAAGAAGGGTATGAAGTTTGACAATTCTGGCTGAATTATAAATAGTTTGTAAAAACTTATCATAACTTAAATAGCATATCAAGAAGCGGCTACTTGATGTTATTTCGATATTTTTCAGTAATATATTGAACCTATCTAAAGTTAAAGGGTTGAGTTATCCTAATTGGTTAAGTCCAAAATGACTCATCAAACTTTTGAGTTAAATAATATGACAAAACGAGTCAAAATGCAGCTCAAATTTAAATATACAATATTAAATTTGTCTATAGTAAATAATGTAAATTGAAGAACATAGGCTAATAACTTCAAAATACATTATCTTTCAAAAAAAAATTCAATAAAAAAGGAAAAGTTAGATTATGTAGAATGAGCTGGTTATAGCATGACTCATTTTTATCCTACCTATTTTTTACTTAAGCAAAAGTGTTAAGATTGACACAAGGTAGCCGCTTGAGGCACCTCTATATAAAAAATATTAAATTTCTAAAATTATTTAAATTTTAGCTAATTTTGGCATATTTAAACTTCAAACATTCGGGTCTAAAGTTAAGCTTTGGCATACCGCAACTTCTAAAATCCGACTGTTTGAATATCTTCAGACGTGTTATTTTAAACTTTAAAATCATATTTTTGAAGTTGAATCTAAGGTGGCTAAAATTTAAAAATTATGTAAATTTTTATTGCTCTTTAAATAGGATCCTAAAATGGCTATGTTGCATTTCATCCAGCAAAAGCTAAGTCACGACCAGTTTATAACTTGACCCGTTTTGCCCCTACCCCCAACAAAATTTAACCAAACCGTCTATTTTCTACCTTTAATTCAACATCGACCTAAACTTGATACATAAAAATTAGCACACATATGAATTAGCAATCCAGCTTTCTAGCTTGCATATCTGAGATTGATTTTTAAATATTAAATTGTAACGACACGATCGATCGTTTTGAGTATTTACACTCAATTCGGTGGTTTGAGTTTATGAGTAGCTTCGTATGATGTATTATGACTTGTGCATATCGTCGGTTTTGGTTTTCAGATGATTCAGAATTTATTTGGAAGAATGATTTTCATTATAGAAGCTTTAAGTTGGAAGAGTTGACCAAGTTTGACTTTTATGTATTTTACCTCGGATCGGACTTCTGATGGTTTCGATAGGTCCGGATGGTAATTTTGGACTTGGGCGTATGCCCGGATTTGCATTTAGATGTTTCTAGAATATTTCGGCACTATTTGGCGAAAGTTGCCAATTTAAAAGTTTGAAAAGTTCATAAGTTTGACCAGGAGTTGACTTTGATAATATCGGGTTTGGATTGTTGCTCCAGGAGTTGGAGTAGGTTCGTGATGTCATTTAAAATTTGTGTGCAAAATTTAAGGTCATTCCGGGTTGATTTGATAAAGTTCGACACGAGTTTTAGAAATCGAAAGTTTAAAAGTTTATTAAGTTTGGTTTGAGGAGTGTTTCATAGTTTTGATGTTGTTATATGTGATTTGAGGCATCGAGTAGGTTCGTGTTATATTTTGGGACTTGTTAGTATGTTCGGACGGGGTCTTGAGGGGCTCGGGTGAGTTTCAGACGTGGTTCAGATCTTTTTGGAACATGTTAGTTGAGGCTGGTTTGGCAGAAGTTTGGTGTGATCGCACCAACGGTTATGTGGGCGCAGGTGCGCAGAAGTGGTGACGTCCAAATCCAATACTAAAAAGCAAATAGACACGGTCGCATGTAATATAATATACCCAACTATGAGTCGGGGTCGAATCCCACAGAAAACAATATGTAGGCGATTAGGCGTGTAAGAAAATTATCACTTATTATACTAAGCCAAGCACTTAAAGGGTTTTGATAAAATATTTATGTCTAAACGCGAAAATATAAACTAACCTAGAAAGCAAGTAAAATGATCAATGGCTACAAGCTAGGATACATGGGGATTACACTCAACTAATGATCCAATGTATTTCACGATTTTACAAATATGAGCGAGTTTATGTTAATTAGCCTCGGGTAATAATTCTTTATTAACTTCTTCCAAAGACTAACAAGACTTTCTAATTGCATTATCCCTAAAATAATTAAGAGATTAAGCACATCCGAATATGGTTACAAGTAGTTCAATCCTATACCTAGGTAGAATCTATAAAATGAGTGTTAACGTCTCAAGTTCTTGTTAATTAATCTTTCCCAACCCTAAATTATCTTTTTCAAAATTAATTCGAAGTTAATGGGTGAGTTCTAGGGTTAGATAATCCCTTTGGAAACATTAAATGTAACGACCCGACCGGTCATTTCGAGCATTTGCATTTCGCTCGGTAGTCTGAGGGCATGAGGCCGTATGATGTATTATGACTTGTGTGAATCGTCGGTTTTGGTTTTCAGGTTATTCGGAATCGATTTGGAAGAATGAATTTTATGATTAAAGCTTTAAGTTGGAAGAGGTGATTAAGTTTGACTTTTGTGAATTTGACCCCGGAATGAAGTTTTGATGGTTCTGTTAGGTCCGGATGGTGATTTGGACTTAGGCGTATGCCCGGATTTACATTTGGATATTTCTAGAAGAATTCGACACTAATTGGTGAAATTTAGAAATTTGAAGGATTGAAAAGTTCATAAGTTTGATCGAGAGTTGACTTTGTGGATATCGGATTCGGATTGTGGTTTCGGGAATTAGAATAGCTTCGTTATGTCATTTGGGACTTGTGTGCAAAATTTGAGTTCATTCTGAGTTGATTAGATATGTTTCGGCGCGAGTTTTGGAAGTTGAAAGTTCTTAATTCATTACTTTTGATTTGAGGTGCGATTCGTTGTTTTGATGTTGTTATGCATGATTTGAGGCCTCGATAGTGCGTGTTATTTCATGGAACTTGTTGGTATATTCGGACGGGATCCCGATGGGCTCGGGTGAGTTTCGGACGAGGTTTAGACCATTTCACCGTATGTTGCATTTGGCTAAGGCTGCTGGTTCTGGTGTTTCCGCCTCTGCAGAGGAATGGGACATAGATGCGAGTCCGCAGATGCAAACATGTGGTCGCAGAAGCGAAGGAAGGCTTGGTTGGGGATCATCGCAGATGCGAAGGAAGAGGCACACCTGCGTGTGCGCAGAAGCGGAAGCTGTGATCGCAGAAGCGGGTATGTGCGCAGAAGCGTGTTTTGTCTCACACCTGCGCTTGTGCAGAAGCGGTGCCTATTGCACAAGTGTGGAAGAGCAGACCTCCAGTGTTTTCTGCAGAAGCGGGAATGTTGTCGCAAAAGTGACGCCGCAGAAGCGGCCCATTGTTCGCAAAAGTGAAAATTGATGGGCAGAAGCTATATTTTCGAGGGTTGGTCGTTTTATTCTCATTTTGAGACTTGGAGCTCGGTTTTGGGCGACTTTGGGGAGTAATTTCATCACAAGGATTGGGGTAAGTGTTTTATACTCAGTTTTGATTATATTTCGTGATTCTATCTCCGTTTTGGTAATTGGACTATGAATTTTAAAGAGAAATTGGGGGGTTTAGCCTAAAGTTTCATGGGGTGAGTTTTTGACTTTTGAACATCGATTCGGAGTCGGATTTGGGTGAATTAGTATGGTTGGACTTGTAATTGAATGGGTCATCGAATTTTATAAGTTTCGTCGAGTTCCGAGGCGCAGGCCTGGGTTGGACTTTTGGGTTGATTTTTGGCTTTTGATTAAAGATTCGACCTTTATCGATTGAGTTTGTTTCGTGGTATTATTTGATGTATTTGAGTTGCTTTTGGCTAGTTTCGAGTCATTCAGAGGTCGGTACGTGCGTGATGGCATTTTTGGAGCATCGCTTGGCCTGCTCGGTATTGGATTTGGCTTGTTCGAGGTAAGTAACACGTATAAACTTGGTGTTGAGGGTATGAAACCCCGAATTACGTGTTATTTGTTAGATGTTGAGGTGATGTTTATGCTAGGTGACGGGTATGTGGGCGTGCACCGTGTGAGTTTTGATTTAGTCGATTCCGTGGAATCGTGTAGCTATCTTATCTGAATATTTTTATTGTACTCTATGTGTTAGAGCACTTGAGCTGTAATTTATGCTATAAATCATGTTTAGGCTATATGCTGGTATGATTAGGACCCTCAGTGGTCGTTCTTTGTTGTCAAGTTATGTGCTTAATTACAGCTATGTACTCAGTCATATTTATCATTTCATATCATGTCTCAGTCTCTATTATCATATATTGTCACATCCCGTATTAGGGCTGAATAGCATGAGCATTGTGAGCCCGAGAGACTGGAGAGATTATTGACTGAGTGAGGCCGAGGGCCTGATTGTGAGTGATAATTAAGGGATCGGGCTGCACGCCGCAACATGTTTTTATTTATTTATTTATTTATTTATGTCTGGATCTGGCTTATTATAGCGCTTGGGCTGAAGGAGCCCCTCCGGAGTCTGCACACCCACAGTGAGTGCAATGGATATTATATTTGGGATGGAGTTCCCTGGGCATGGAGTTGCCCTATATATTCATATTTGGGATGGAGTTCCATGGGCATGGAGTTGCCCTATACTTTTATATTTGAGATGGAGTTCCCTAGGATGGATTGGCCCTATACAGTACTGCGTGACTGACTATCAGTTGCTATTTATATTGAGGGATGGATCTTTCCTAGGCTGGGCCTGCCCCGTACAGTACTGAGTGATTGAGTACTCTGAGAGTATGAGTACATGAGTTCATCATTGAGATGCATAACATTTGACATGCGTACTTGAAATACATGCATAGGGATGCATTTCCTTCTGCTACCCGATTTTTGGTGACATTTATGATTTCACCTGTATATTGACTTCTAGGTATAGAGATGTATTTTACTCATGCTATCTGAAAATGAAATATCTTATTTATTGTTGAAAGGTTTTTGGGAAAAATCACAGTTCTCAAATTTGCTTATCTATATTTAGGGTTTTTCGGTGAAAAATTTGGGATCTAGTGTTATACTTGAAAAGCATGTCTATTTTTCCGTAACTGTGAACGAGATGAGTTATTTCTTGTACGATCTTTATTATATTGTTATGAACTGTTGCTGGTTATTGGAGTTGGACTATGAACCTTGTCCCAGCTCGTCACTACTTTCAACCTAAAGTTAGGTTTGTTACTTATTGAGTACATGGGGTCGGTTGTACTCATACTACACTTCTGCACCTTGCGTGTAGATGTTGGATGTTGATGTTGCTGCGTACGACGTGAGTTAGATCTGAAGATGTACTTGCGCTCCAGTCATAGCTTCCTCTTGATCTTGGTAGCTTTAGTATTTTAGATCTCTTCATGTATATTTCAAACAGACGGTGTATTTTATTTCAGACCAGCTTTGTAAACTCTATATCTTAGCTTTAGTAGAAGATATGATCGCAATTGCGAACACTGGAAAAGTCTGTTGCCTTCGCAATTGCGAAGAAAATGTTGTAATTGCGACATCAGAGAGCAGACTCCTCCTGAACTGAAAATCTGAAAAAAAATTCTAAGGCTGGATTTCGACTGTCCAGTTAGTTCTTTATCATATTTGACTCATTTGGAATGTATTTCATAGCCATACCACGTTTTCACTCCAACACTTTGTTTACAGGTACCATAAGCTGAAAACGAGCTCTAACTCCGACGAATCCGCGAATGACAACCCCTTCGGAAGTGGAGGAGAACTATGACCAACACCGGTTCTTGTCATTGGAATGCCAGGAACGGTACTATGCCGAGTTGATTATGAAGAAGTTGCTCCTGGAAAGTGGTGTATTGCTGGAAAAGTTCCCAGAACGTCTTCCCGAGTTCCGTCAGAGGCTTGTAGATATGGGAAGGACCTGTTTTGCCCTTCAACCTTGTAGAGCGAATGAGCAATGAGTGACGAAATTCTATGCTAACCTTCCAGCCATCAAGTTAAGAAAGCCAATCATTAAGATTCGTGGCAAAATGGTGAATTTCAGAGCTGAAGCTGTAAATCGAATCTATCACCTGCAGGACCATGACATGGCACCATTCAGTGAGAAAGATTGTGCCTCAGGCGAGTGGTTGGTCTCCAAATTGTGCCCGGGTGCGGATGTTCCATGGGCAGCTGAAAAGAAAGGGATCACATCCAAAGAATTCACTACCGAAGCAAAGATATGGCTGGCCATCATATGTAGTCGCATCTCCCCTGCGAGGAATATATGGAATGTACCAATAATGAGAGCTCAAATGATCGCTTCCATTCTTGATGATATCCAGCTCAATGTTGGTGCGATTTTCATCAATGAGCTGAAGGATCATCAGAGGCTGGATGGTCAATCACTAATGTTCCCATCTCTCATCATTGAGTTGTGCCAGCTTATAGGGGTTGAGGAGGCTCCGGAAGACAACTGGATAGATCTGGGAAAGCATATTGCGCCATTGAAGAAAAGAGGAGAGGGCGACGCCGTGAAAAGTAAAAAGAGAAAGTTGGGATCTTCTTCTTAGACCGACCAGGGTAGCCAACCATCATCTTCTGCAGGAGGACCATTTGCTATTCTTTCCGAGGAGATGGGGTAGATTCGCAACCTAGTAGCTGGCCCTCCATAGGGACCTGGGGAAACATCTGAGGGACCCTCTGCATGCATTTTAAAGAAAGAATTTCAAAAGCATCTTGATCATAAGAAGAAGCAGAGGGACCACCTTAAGAAGCTGGAGAAAGCATACACTGATTTGTCCACGACGCACGGTACTTTGAGTACTTCTCATGCCAAGCTGGCAAATGCACACACCAGGATAATGAAGAGGGAGAAAAAGAGAGATAAATTCTTCACCCGCATGTGGAAGGGTATAAAGGGGCTATGGAAAGTTCAAAAACCTCAAGAGTCAGTGCCATCGACCGAGCCAGAAGATGATGATGATGCTCTAGTTCATTGGTCTGAGGAAGAGGAAGAGGATGCGACTGAGTCCGACAGCGAGGAGAGCACTTGATGCAGTATTCAGGGAGCACTTTCCACCATTTTACTCTATTTTGTTTAGTTACATTGAGGACATTACAACATTCTAGTTGTGGGCGGCTTCTTGTATAACTGTTGATATGGTAGATTGATATTTTATTTTCATGTGATGTGTTATATTAGTATGTTTACTAGCTTCTTGAATTTTTGTTTTTTATATAGTATGTTTTATTGACTTGAACTCTATTAGCTTCTTGACATATTTGTTTGATAAATAGTATGTTTTATTTTGTTGGAAATATCCTTGGTTTCCTTTGTACCACGGTTCTTTTTCCGAGGATGCCAATTTTCTTTTTGAACCGGGAAATTTTGGTAAATTATTGTGTCAACTTTTCCCGATGATGGATAGCTAGGCGACTTTCTTAAGGGAATTAGTCTTGTAGTTTAGATATAATTTTTGTTAATTTAGGAAGAATAAGTGCGTTGGGGTTTGTGCCCATTGACCAATTTGTGGCTTGCTTAGTACCAACATGATTTAAACCTTGGCATATGAATTCTTTATCTTTGAAAAAGAAAAATGATTGAAGTAAAGATTATTGTCATGACTTTTAGACTCAATTTTTTGCTCTTTGATTCATAAATAGTCTCTTACGCTATATGTGACTTCTTTAAGTTCATTGGTTTCAATTGAATTTTGGATTTGTATTCTGCTTGAGTTTTCATGTGCCATGTGTGGTGAGATTTATTGTGAGTTCTTTTGCATTATTTATAGTCTAGAAGTTTCCTGAAATGTGCTTTAAGGCGAAATTCTAGACTAACTTGGTTTGAAAAATGATGTTAAGCCTTCATTGGACTGTTATTATGCCTTAAATTTCCTATCCTTGCATATTTTCCCTAGTCAACCCCTTTTGAGCCTTTAAACTTTTTCTTTGGCAACCATGTTACAAGATTTAACCCTTTGTTCGTTATTGATCTATCTTTTGGCATCCTACCTCCCTAAGTACTTTGAAAGCGTAAACATAGGCTAAAAGCTTAAGTTTGGGGGTGAAGGTTGGAAAAGTTATGGTGTGAAAGTTGTTTAAAAGGTGAAAGGTAATTAAAAATAAATAGTGGAACCTTCCTTGATTTTTGAAAATAAAATGAGTAAGAAAGAAGAAAAAGGAAGGAAAAATAAGTAATTGTGAATAAATGAAAGACTAGGTGATGAAATGAAAAATGAAGAAAGGGTGGAAAAGTTCTTGAAGAAAGTATACTTTGATATTTGAAAATTTGTAGTGCTTAGGGAGGTTTTGAGTCACTCTAACCAAAATTGTGCCCTACCTTAACTAAAAGCCTAAACTACAACCCTTTAAGTCCTAATTGATTTTGAATCAAGTTTGTCTACATTAGTGGAGAAATACATGAAGGGCAAGCCTATGATACTACTTGTGTGCATTTGAACATCTTTGTGAGAGAGAGTTAATTCTTTCCATTTGATATCCCATATATGTTTTGAATTTCAATTTATGAGTGTGGGATTCTCTCTTAAGTGTGAGGGCACATGAGATTTGAGTTGTGAATTTAATCCCATTTTTAATTGGGAGGAATGAACAAGGGAAAGTTATTTGTGATGAAGAGGTAAATTTTGAAGCTTTAGTGTCATGACTTGATTGCTACTTTGATTAACATAGTGTTTGATCACTTGAATTGTAATGAAATTTATGAGAAGTTTTTGGTGTTTCATATGCTTTGGATTAATTGGTGGTACCAATCAAAGTCATGTGTTCGTACTTAATGTAGACCTTTTGACTTGGTATGATATTGATGCACTATTGGGTTAAATACTTGGAAGGGGATTTTGTGCTTTGATTGCTTGAGGACAAGCAATAGTTTAAGTTTGGGGGTTTGATAAGTTGGTATTTTACCAACTTATCTCATCCTTAAGCTTAGATTTTTCTATGTTTGATTGATAAAATCATGTGTTTAATGTCGTTTACTTCTATTTTACAGGTTCTATGTGATTTAGAAATGATCATGAAGAAACCAAGTGAAAACGAGACAAAAAGAAGAAATCTGGAAAATAGCCTCAGATGTCGCAATTGCGACATCAACTTGGCAAAAGCGAAGTCAACCAAGTCAAGCAATGTTTGCAAATGAGAAATGAGGGTCGCAAATGCGAAGTCAAACCAGACAATCAACCTTCGCAAATGCGAATCCCTTCAACGCAAATGCGAATCCAAGTGCACAGTGCCTAGTTCTCAATTGCGAACATATAGATCGCAAATGCGATGTTCAACAGTGATGTCAAGGTTCGTAATTGCGAACTAATATTCGCAATTGCGAATGTTGCGCTTCAGTTCTGGGCACTTCTGTCATTTCCCATTTTCTTCATCCCAAACCCTTTAATACACGACCTAGCTTATTGAAAACACATCTTTTGGCTTATTTTCAGTCTCTTGACTAGAGAACACAAGTTTGGAGCTAGGGTTCTTGCACACACACTTGGGTCTTGAAGATTTGAAGCTTTTGGTTGAGAACTTCTTACCCATTTATGTTCATTTCTTCATTTCCTTGCTTTGTATTGAATATCTAAGTGTGTAGTATTTTTTCCAACACTTGAATCTTGTTTATGGGAATATTCATATTTAAAGTATGGATTAAATATCTTGTTGTGCTTTTGTATTGAACGATTTTTATTTATTATGAAGTGAGTTATTGTTTCTTTAATTATTCTTGTTCTTTAGTGTTTCCAAAGGGATTAGCTAACCCTAGGACTCGCCCATTCACTCCGAATTAATTTTGTGAAAGATAATTTGGGGTTGGGAAAGATTAATTAACAAGAACTTGAGGCGTTAACCCTCACATTATAGATTCTACTTAGGGATAGGATTGAACTACTTGTAGCCATAATCGGGTGCGCTTAATCTCTTTATTGTTTTAGGGATAATTCAATTAGAAAGTCTTGTTAGTCTTCAAAAGAAGCTATTATAGATTTATTACCCGAGGTTAATTAACATAAACTCGCTCATATTTGTAAAATTGTGAAACACATTAGATCGTTACTTGAGTGTAATTCCCAATGCATCCATGCTTGTAGCCATTGATCATTTTACTTGCTTTCTAGGTTAGTCTACATTTTCGCATTTAGACATAAATATTTTCTCAAAACCCTTTTAAGTGTTTGGCTTAGCATAATAAGTGATGATTCTCTTACATGCATAATCACTTACATATTGTTCTCTGTAGGATTCGACCCTGGCTCAAAGTTGGGTATATTATATTGCATGCGATCGTGTCTATTTACTTTTTAGTAGTGGATTTGGATGTCATCAGAGGCTACACGACATTTAGGATAAACTTCCCATCTTTCTTTCCTTATCGTGCGACATTGATTCAGCTTGAAGCGTAACTCTTTGAATTCCTTCCACGCGTTCGCATGCACATGTGAGCGCTCGATATCAGATGTGCATCGATGGCTTGTGATTCCATGGATGAGGTACGAGCTGTGATTTCAGTGTGCTGATGATAGGCCAGTCTGGAGGACTTGAGGCTGGGTTTTGACTGTAACTTGAGCACGGGGATTTCGGCTGTGTGAGCACGTGTTTTTAGACTCATATGTCCGGTAATGTGCCTATGAGTGGAATTTGTAGCTCGATGAGTGGTTGGATGGCTATATGATGTGTATCATGTGACTGCGAGATGTGTTCAGATGGGTTGAATGTGACGGGAAGAGTTTGCTTGAGATGTGAGAAGGACTATTGGATGCTCGATTTTTGTGGATGTTTCATACAGGCTTGAGTTATGAAGGTTTTTGAGGGATTCATTCCTGTTATTTCATTTGTGGAACGAAGTAGATTTTCATGTCTTGTTGATGAGTTCAGACTCAGGAAGATTAAGTGATTATGTAGTAGTTGTGACTGTTAAACGGTATAGAGAGATGTCAGTTTTAGGCTAAGCAGGTAGGTTATAACCTGCAGGGTAATCTACGGATGTGTGATCCTTATGATGTTGTGTGGAGGCTTTTTTTTCTTCCAATGGGTTATAGTCGTGCGATTTGAGTTTGGATTGGTTGTAATAGTTGACCTGACCGTCACGAAATGGATGCGAGATTTGTAGATGATTTGAGGCATTAGATGGTTTGTGTTACATGATTTAATGAAGGATTGAGTTGAATTTCGGTGAGAGATTATGACGGTAATAGAGTATGGGCATTGTGAGTTATCGAGTGTTTTGATCTATGGCTTCGAGCCAAGTGGGGGAGTCTACTATCGACGCTTGGTTTACATGGTTATGTGTTGTGTCGGTTTCGGTTTGAGGTATACTGTGAATCAGTTATGACTTACAGAGGATGGTTTTGAGGATAACTTTAGCAAGAAAATTTCTGAATACGGGTTATATTACACTTTATGGGTATATGGAAATCATGGAATGATTTGAGTTGTTGTTCGTGACAGAGGTAGTGCGCATGGCGTAAAAATTTGCTCGATTGTGCTAATACGTGGTCACTTCTTTGGGTGTTGTTGTGCTAATGGGGCACAAGCGTTTGGCCCGTTTGGTCGGTGCAATTGAGATTTGAGCTGGGTGGATGACTCTTGAGAAATTTCTAATGGATTCAAGATTTTCATGTAGCAATTGTGAATTTTTCGGATTTGTATATGGCTAGGATCTGAGATTTACATTGGATGGTGTTGAGACTCGCGGTATTTCTATATCATTATGGATTTTATATTTTGGTATCAGATAGGTGCAGGAAACGACTTCAGATTCATAGAAGGTCTCTTCAGAGTGGGTATCTCGGTTGCGGTACGTTTGGGGTGCTTAAGAGGGAATACATCGGCTTATGGGCCTTAGGGCGGTGTGGTTTTATGCTAGGATCTCTTGTGGTGAGCTTTGGGTGAGGATCGTGGTATTCTAACAAGGAGAAGTGTCAGCTTGAGGGAAATTCGGAAGGAACTCAGAGAAATGGGATAGCTTGGTAGTAGGTTGGATCAGCACGACAATGGATACGATTGGTTCTTTGGGGTACTTATGATGTGGTGAGTATCTACAGGTGTTTTGTGGCAATGATCTTAGGTTTTTGGCTACCTGTGTGGCTTGGCTGAGTTAGAGGGATTCAGTTCTGATGGCTTGGTTATGTGCAAATGGGTTTCGAAGAGTTCTCGATGGTTTTTACCACGGTTTGAGATGGATATTTCCTACCGGCGTGAGGAACATGTTGTGTATTATGACTTTCTCCTGGATGGTATCAAATGGAAGGTTTCTGACTGATCGGGTAGGTATTCTGCTGGACTCAGAGTTGATTATGAGATTCTCGTACTTTTCAAATGATGGCATGATAAATGCGGTGTGTTGTGTGGGATTGAGATTTACGTGTGCAAGGTCATGGTTTAGTTCTGAAGGGAAGGTCATAAATTCTTAGACGGCATGGACAATTTCAGATATTTAGATGGATGTTATAACTACTTGGTGATTCCTGAAAAGGGTACACATTTCAGAAGGTGCACTGTGTGTTGACTTACGGATGCTTCATTGGCATTGCGGTACTCGCCTGGTTGATTGACTGCTGATATTCAGATTTTGCTATATGGAACAAAGAATTTTAGAAGTATTTCTCGTAGGATGATCATGTATGAGAGATGTGCTAGACATTTGGGCGATGGAATTGGGATCGGATATGGTGATTCATGTGTTCTATGGATGTGAAGACCAGGAATTCTCAGAAACAGATTGTTTCGTGGTTGTGGAATGTGAAGATGTGGCCGAAGCTAGCCATATAATAGTATGTGTATTGGTTCAGTCATTGTGGACTTTCGGAGGGTTATGTATCTATTTGTGGGTGACCAAAATGGATTTGGGGTCCATTGGCAGACCCAATGAGGATGTGTATTCTACACCGGGTCAGATTGGTTGACTCCGTACTGCTGTTGTTGAGGGATGTTCTATTCGGTTATAGTTAAGCTTATTCGTGTTCTGAGATGTTCTGTGAGTTACCCTTCTATGCAACGAGGGTTTGGGATCCGTTGGTTATAGGCACACATGGTGCGGTCCTATTTGGGCCTTATAGCGAAATTCGAACAAGATGGATATTAGGGTGTTGAATGATTGATTGTGCGTGGTTGTTGATTTTGAGCATTGTGGCTTGAGGTATTTCATGTGGACCAGTGTTTGGATGGGGTCACGCATTGCAGCGAAGTTAAGTTGGGGTATGATCCTTTGTGTTAGATTCGTGAGTCTTGGTTCTACCATGTATGATGGGCTCATAACATTGTGGTTGTAGTGGTACTTGTTGAGTTTGCAGGGAGGTTCTCTCAATTGAGTCATTTTTTCCATTTTGGGTACATTTGAGTTGTTGCTTATTGGTGCACGGATTGCATAGGTCATGATTCTAGGTAGTATTGGTGTGGCATGTCAATAGGATAGTTGGGATTGATAAAGCAAGGTCATTGGACCTAGAATGGGTGCCATCAGATTTGTTGCGGTATATTTGGAAGGATAATGTCACTGATCGGCTTAGAAATTAGCTATAATTCTTGTCGAAAGAGAAGGAGATCCATGATTTGTTGATATGATAAATGGTTATGAGTTTCTGCGTGTTTCTTTCATCATTGGCAGTATACGAAGGTTTTAGAACGAGGTTTTGTTTGATATGAGGTTTATTACCGGTACCAGGTTTATTTTGAGCAGTTATTGTGATCAGAAGTTATTGATACAAGTACCCGAGTTATGCGGTAAATCATGTTGATTACATCTTGGGTTATGGTTATGGCTTGATACTGCTTGTTTAGACTTATATAGTGTGTAGATGCGAGATTCAAATTTTATAGGAAATTTCGGATGTTGGAAATTGGATTCTGTGGTTTACAGGCTAAGGTTGAAGTAATGATCTTCAGTTAAGTTGCGTTGTCAGGCTTATATGGAATAGGGTGACGTGGGATCACCCCCGGGTATGTGCTTGGTAAGGTTACACAGTAATTTGATGGCTTTGGAACGACTCTTAGCACGTTCGAGGACGAACATATGTTTAAGTGGGGGAGGATGTAACGACCCAACTGGTCATTTCGAGCATTTAAACTTTGCTCGGTAGTGTGAGGGCATGAGTGCCTCCGTATGATGTATTATGACTTGTGTGAATCGCCGGTTTTAGTTTTTAGGTTTTTCGGAATCTATTTGGAAAAATGAATTTCATGATTGAAGCTTTAAGTTGGAAGATGTTATTAAGTTTGACTTTTGTGAATTTGACCCCGGAACTTAGTTTTGATGGTTCCGTTAGGTCCGGATGGTAATTTTGGACTCAGGCATATGCCTGGATTTGCATTTGGATATTTCTAGAAGGATTCGACACTAATTGGAAATTTAAAGGATTTAAAAGTTCATAGGTTTGACCGAGAGTTGACTTTATGGATTTCAGATTCAGATTGTGGTTCCTGGAATTGGAATAGCTTCGTTATGTCATTTGGGACTTGTGTGCAAAATTTGAGTTCATTCTGAGTTGATTGGATATGTTTCGGCGCGAGTTTTGGAAGTTGAAAATTCTAATTTCATTACTTTTGATTTGAGGTGCGATTCGTCTTTTCGATGTTGTTATGCGTAATTTGAGGCCTCGAGTAGGTGCGTGTTATGTCATGGAACTTGTTGGTATATTCGGATGGGGTCCCGATGGGCTCGGGTGAGTTTCAGACGAGGTTTAGACCATTTCGTCGCATGTTGCATTTGGCTAAGACTGTTGGTTCTGGTGTTTCCGCATCTGCAGAAGAATTCGACGCATATGCGGACAGTTGGTTGCAGAAGCGAAGGAAGGCTTGGCTGGGGATCATTGCAAATTTGGAGGAAGAGACTCACCTGCGTGTACGCAGAAGCGGAAGCTGTGATTGCAGAAGCGGGCATGTGCGCAAAAGCGTGTTTTGTCTCGCACCTGTGCTTGCATAGAAGAGGTGCTTGTTGCGCAGGTGCGGAAGAGCAGACCTCCAGTATTTTCCGCAGAAGCGGCCCATTGTTCGCAAAAGCGAAAATCGCTGGGCAGAAGCTATATTTTCGAGGGTTGGTCATTTTATTCTCATTTTGAGACTTGGAGCTCGGTTTTGGGTGACTTTGGAGAGGAATTTCATCACAAGGATTGGGGTAAGTGTTTTATAATTGGTTTTGATTATATTTCGTGATTCTATCTTCGTTTTCGGTAATTGGACTATGAATTTTAAAAAGAAATTGGGGGTTTTAGCCTAAAGTTTTATGGGGTGAGTTTTTGAGTTTTGAACATCGATTCGGAGTCGGATTTGGGTGAACTAGTATGGTTGGACTCGTAATTGAATGTGTTATCAGATTTTATAAGTTTCGTCGAGTTCCGAGGTGCGGTCCCGGGTTGGACTTTTGTGTTGATTTTTGGCTTTTGATTAAATATTCGACCTTTATCGATTGAGTTTGTTTCGTGGCATTATTTGATGTATTTGAGTTGCTTTTGGCTAGTTTCAAGCCGTTCGGAGGTCGGTACGTGCGGGATGGCATTTTTGGAGCATCGCTTGGCCTGCTCTGTATTGGATTTGGCTTGTTCAGGTAAGTAACACTTCTAAACTTGGTGCTAAGGGTATGAAATCCCGAATTATGGGTTATGTGATAGATGTTGAGGTGACGCGCATGCTAGGTAACAGGCGTGTGGGGGTGCACCATGTAAGTTATGATTTAGTCGATTTCGTGGAACTCTGTAGCTATCTTATCTGAACGTTTTTACTGTTCTTTATGTGTTAGAGCACTTGAGCTGTAATTTATGCTATAAATCATGATTAGGCTATATGCTGGTATGATTGGGAACCACAATGGTCGATCTTTGCTGTCGAGTTATGTGCTTAATTACAATTATGTACTCAGTCGCATTCATCATTTCATATCATGTCTCAGTCTCTATTATCATATATTGTCACATCCCGTATTAGGGTTGCGTAGCATGAGCATTGTGATCCCGAGATACTGGAGAGATTATTGACTGAGTGAGGCCGAGGGCCTGATTGTGAGTGATAATTAAGGGATCGGGCTGCACGCCGCAACATGTTTTTATTTATTTATGCCTGGATATGGCTTATTATAGAACTTGGGCTGAAGGAGCCCCTCCGGAGTCTGCACAGGCAAAGTGAGCGCAATGGATATTATATTTGGGATGGAGTTCCCTGGGCATGGAGTTGCCCTATATATTCATATTTGGGATGGAGTTCCCTGGATATGGAGTTTCCCTATACTTTTATATTTGGGATGAAGTTCCCTGGGCTGGATTGGCCCTATACAGTACTGCGTGACTGACTGTCAGTTGCTATTTATATTGAGGGATGGATCTTCCCTGGGCTGGACCTGCCCCGTACAGTACTGAGTGATTGAGTACTCTGAGAGTGTGAGTACATGAGTTCATCACTGAGATGCATTGCATTTGACATGCGTACTTGAAATACATCCATAAAGATGCATTTCCTTCTGCTACCCGATTTTTGGTGACATTTATGATTTCACATGTATATCGACATGTAGGCATAAAGATTTATTTTCCTCATGCTATCTGAAAATGAAATATTTTTGAAAGGTTTTTGGGAAAAATCACAGTTCTCAAATTTGCTCATCTTACTTTGGGGTTTTTCGGTGAAAAATTTGGGATCTAGTATTATACTTTAAAAGCATGTCTATTTTTCTGTAACTGTGAACGAGCTGAGTTATTTCTTGTACCATCTTTATTATACTATTATGAACTATTATTGGTTATTGGAGTTGGACTCTGACCCATGTCCCAACTCGTCACTACTTTCAACCTAAGGTTAGATTTGTGACTTATTGAGTACATGTGGTCAGTTGTACTCATACTACACTTCTGCACCTTACGTGCAGATGTTGGATGCTGATGTTGCTGCGTACGACGGGAGCTGGATCTGAAGATGTATCTGCGCTCCAGTCATAGCTGCCTCTTGATCTTGGTAGCTTTAGTAGTTTAGATCTGTTCATGTATATTTCAAACATACGGTGTATTTTATTTCAAACCAGCTTTGTAAACTTTATATCTTAGAAGCTCATGATTTGTACTATGAGTCCTTGGAAAATTCTTATATAAAAGCAGTTGTATTATCATTTCTTTTCTTAATATATCTCATTAAATTGGATAGTTGTTAATTGGCTTACCTGACGGGTTGGGTTAGGTGCCATCATGACTAGTTGAATTTTGGGTCGTGACAAGTTGGTATGAGAGCTCTAGGTTCATAGGTTCTACGAGTCATGAGCAAGTGTCTAGTAGAGTCTTGTGGATCGGTATGATGACGTCCATATATATCTTCGAGAGGCTGCAGGGCATTTAGGATAAACTTCCCATCTTTCTTTCCTTATCGTGCGGCATTGATTCAGCTTGAAGAATTAACTCTCTCTCTCTCTCTCTCTCTCTCTCTCTCTCTCTCTCTCACACACAAAGATATTCAAATGAACATAGGTAGTGCCATAGGCTTGCCCTTCATGTATTTCTCCACTAATGTAGATACACTTGGTTCAAAATCAAGTAGGACTTAAAGGATTGTAATGTATATTTTTAGTTAAGGTATGACATAATTTGGATAAGAGTGACTCAAAACCTCCCTAAGTACTACAATTTGCAACAATTAAAGCACCTTTCCTTCAAAAACTTTTCCATCCTTTATTCAATTTTCATTCCGCAACAAATCTTCCCTTTATTCACAACTCCTTATGTTTTCTTCCTTTTTCTTTTTTCTTACTCATTTTATTTTTCAGAACTCAAGGAAGGTTCCACTATTTTTTTTATATATACTTTTTATTACCTTTCACCTTTTAAGCAACTTTCACATCACAACTTTTTCAATCTTCACTCCCAAACTTAGGCCTTTAGCCTATGTTTACACTTTCAAAGTACTTAGAGAGGTAGGATGCAAAAAGATAGATCAATAATGTCACGACCCAATTTCTCACTATAGGCCGCGATGACGCCCAACGTCGCTGTTAGGTAAGACAACAGTGAACTATCAATTCAATTATTTATTTTATTATTTTTAAAATCATAAGTCTTATTAAGTAAATGATTCAATGCATTTAAAATCATGAATACTTAAAATATTAGTAAGATATAAAATAAAAGATGACAATATCAAGCCGAACCATAAACAACCACTAGAGTATCCCAAAACCCGGTGTCACAAGTGCATGAGAATTTACTAAGGAGTACAATAATGATGGAGACTCTGTGGGCTGCGATACGTAGCCTGGAATGCAGCTCACCATAAAGTCTCCTCAGCAGTTGCGCCTACGCGCCAAGATGACCACCAATTGAACCTGTCAGATCCTGCACATTTAGTGCAGAAGTGTAGCATGGGTACGTAATTCTAGTAATTCAACGCGTACCCAGTAATTATATATCCTAACCCCAGAGAAGTAGTGACGAGGGGTGGACATCGATACTTACTAGAGGTCCAATAAAGCAGTATGATAAATCATGAGCATATACGAAGCACAACAATAATAATGGGGAAAAACTGTAATTAAAATAATCTTCAAAATTTTCTTTTAAAGATATAAACCCCTCAATCTCACATTCTATCTCAACAACTCAGATATATCAAGTGACAATATCAAGCAGATAAGGAGTAACATATAAAATGCCAGGCATTATTGGAAGAAAAATCTCGTGAATATTCGGACTGCTAACGGTATAACGCACGACTATGCCGAGGTCGTATGGCCCGATCCAGAGTGGTGTGTACACTGCCGAGGGTCGACCAGCACGAACCAGAGATGCATTTCAATATAATGCCGAGGCATTAGGCCCACTCTACAAGAAAGGAAGAAACTTATCGAATTACGAGTCACGTGCTTACAATACAAGTACATGAGAATAGAGTGCAAATCCATCTACTGCCATTCAATCTTCGAAAATAATCCGGCATCTTAGCCTCAGGTTTGTCCAAATATATGCCCCTTTATTTGATGATGCTCTTTGACATGAGTTTGTCATAGTTTCTTTCACATTCAACAGCTATGAATCTGCCCCAATCAAAATATTCCTGTTCTTCAACTGGGGGAATATGAGATTGCACAATTTCGTCATCTCCTAAGGCCATTTTATACACAAAGTACCTAAAAAAGTGGACAACATTTCGAATGCTTGTGTGGGTACTTAATACAATGAATTATGATGTATTTAGACAAAAGAGAATGACCAAAAAGCATCAGCATTCAAATCTGCAAAGTTACTAGTTTGCTGCCTGGAGGTTAAACCAATGCGATTGCGGAATAATTCATGCGATCGCGAAGAGCATTTTTGTTTTCTTCAGTTTGAATGCACTGGGATGGCGGAATAGTCAATGCGATCGCGAAGGGCAATTTAAGTCTTCAGCAGAATTAGACCTACGCGATCGCGGAATGGGACATCGCGACCGCGAGGGTCTTATTCCTCTCCCAGTAACAGTTCTCTCAGGTATTTCAGTATACATAAAGAGGGAAGTGGATTTTCATAGCAATTTCACAACATTGACTCAAATATCTTGCCTAGATATTTCACAACACACAACATTCAATCTCTCAACGAACCTCACCCAGCAAGCAAGCACACATTCACACACAATATTCAAATCAAAGCTATAAAATTTCAGCCCTAAGCATGAAGAACCATGGCTTTTCGTTCCACCATTCTAGCACAAAGAAGAGGCAAAAATGATTTCAAGGAGAAGAGTGAATGAGACACATACCTTTGAGATTAAACCTTGAATATAAAAACAGAATTGAAGAGAGAGGAAGCTTTGAGATGATTTGAGGTTTAGGGGAGTAGGAAAGAGCCGTTTCTATTGTAGGCAGAAGTGGTTATTTTTTATTTTTTTATTTTTTTTTATATTTAGTGTTTTAAAGTTCAGAAACTTACCTGTTAGCCGTGATCGCGTAGAACAAACTTACCAAACAGACGTGACCGTGTTTTACATTCCGCGATCGCGTAGCAACAGGAAATTTTTTTGATCTGCGTGAATGCAGGGCATTTTATGCGATCGTGAAGTTCAACAATTTTCTGCAGTTTTCTTCAGCTACTATTTTTGGCTGTCCGGTCACCCCGACCTGCTCAAATCAACTCCAAATATTGTGAAACTTGACAGATTAGTCAAAAATAATATACTCAACTATTCTAAAAAGGAAAATTTGGAAAATGACTAAAATATTTGAAAATGATGGGTTGCCCCCCCCACCAAACGCCGCATTTATCGTCGTGGCACGACACGAATTAACTTTACCACTTTTCTCGCCACTTGGAAAATATGAATTGGGCACCTAACTTAAAATCAAGTTTGTGATCACGAGCGACAGGGGGTAGTAAGTGGATGATCAAGCCACATTCCATTTGCTTCATTTTGCATTTCTTAGCTTTCATGTGAGGAATGTTATTTTGCCTTCTTATACCTTCAAATTGTAAGATGTATGACCTTTGCCTCTCCTCTTCGCAATCCTTCATTGACTCGTGTAGTTTAATTCCCATATCACTACATAATTCCAATGTTGAAAAATACTTGGAATGTGACATCCAGCCTCCAAATTGCAACTCTTTCTAGATTTTGTCATCCTCTTGGTCCCCCGAACTAGAGTCAAATTCAACCATCTTTTCAACTACACCGA
Organism: Nicotiana tomentosiformis; assembly: GCF_000390325.3. Taxonomy (NCBI): domain Eukaryota; kingdom Viridiplantae; phylum Streptophyta; class Magnoliopsida; order Solanales; family Solanaceae; genus Nicotiana; species Nicotiana tomentosiformis. Next base: position 45,085,289 of record NC_090817.1, read on the forward strand.
TTGACTCTAATTCCATTTTTTTCTTGGCATCACCAACAAGCATGGAGTTGGTTGGCGGATGTTCAATTCTTGATTCCTCAAAATATAGCTCACTTTGTTCCTCGAAGTTGGACTTTTCTTGAACTATTTCCACACTCTCAAGTTGGTGGGCATAATGAGCCTGAAGCAATGATTTCATTTGATATTCCAAAGTGCAGATAATCTCATCATGTCGATTTAGTGTTTGTTTCAAGTCCTCGAGTGCCAAGTTTTGCTTCTCCTCATTTTCAAGAATGGCCTCCAACATGAGAATTATCCTCTCATTTTGAGCATTTGAGAGTTCTTCTTGATTTTGATCAAGTTCCAAAGAAGGATTTTTGGCTTCAACCTCTAAGGAAGGTTCTTGGCTATCATTCACTTCCAAGGCTTTTTGCCCCTCTAAAGCTTTAAGCATTTCTCCTATTTGTGAGTTCAACCTTTCAAGCGCCAAATTATTTTGGAGACTATTTTGGAAAAGCTCCTCCAAAGCATTTTGCTCTTTGTTTTCTCTTTCAAGTAGGCATTCCATCATGAGTTTGAACTCTCCATTTTAACCATGCTCAATTTCTTCCACTTCCATATCCCTATAATTGTCATCACAAAAAGTAGAATCATCATAGCGGGGGTTCGAGAAAGGGAAGGACAAATAAGCACAATTAGCCTAATGGCCATTTTGACCACCACACTTATTACATATACTCCACTCATGGGTTTGAGATTGTGTGCACATGCAGTGTCGAAACCCACAAAGAAAAATATATAGGCGATTAGGCGTGTAAGAGAATTATCACTTATTATGCTAAGCCAAGCACTTAAAAGGGTTTTGAGATTGTATGCACAATCCGGCCCCGGGAGAATTTAAACAATTTTGCCATGAGTGTGGTCCTCCACAAAAAGGACAAGGGTCATCAAAGTATGAACAACTACCATCCGACCAATTTTCGTTACATGATGCCATTTTTCAAAAACTAAGAAAATATACAAGAAACATAAAAGAAAAATAACCAAAGATAAGAAAAATAATTACACAAATATTCACAAGTTTGGACCAAATCACGTACGCGTATTTCTCAAACAACCTAAATACGCTAAATTGTTCCCTCGCAACATCGCCAATTTTCGTGACGTCCACTACTAAAAAGTAAATGGACACGAAAAGGGTTTTGAGAAAATATTTATATCTAAATGCGAAAATGTAAACTAACCTAGAAAGCAAGTAAAATGATCAATGGCTACAAGCATGTATACATGGGGAATTACAGTCAAGTAACGATCCAATGTATTTCACGATTTTACAAATATGAGCGAGTTTATGTTAATTAGCCTCGGGTAATAATTCTTTATTAGTTTCTTTCAAAGACTAACAAGACTTCCTAATTGAATTATCTCTAAAATAATTAAGAGATTAAGGACACCCGAATATGGCTATAAGTAGGTCAATCCTATCCCTAGGTAGAATCTATAAAGTGAGGGTTAACACCTCAAGTTCTTGTTAATTAATCTTTCCCAACCCCAAATTATCTTTTCCAAAATTAATTCGAAGTTAATGGGCGAGTCCTAGGGTTAGCTAATCCCTTTGAAAATATTAAATAACAAGAATAATTAAAGAAATAATAACTCACTTCATAATAAATAAAAATCATTCAATACATAAGCACAACAAGATATTTAATCCATACTTTAAATATAAATATTTCCATAAACAAGATTCAAGTGTTGGAAAAAAAAACTTCACACTTAGATATTAAAAACAAAGCAAGGAAATGAAGAAATGATCATAAATGGGTAAAACATTCTCAACCAAAAGCTTCAAATCTTCAAGACCCAAGTGTGTGTGCAAGAACCCTAGCTCAAAATATTGTGTTCTCTAGTCAAGAAGACTGAAAATAAGCCCAAAGATTTGCCAAAGATAAGCTAGGTCGTCCATTAAATGGCTTGGGGATCAAAATGTTAAATTCCATTTCTGCCCAGAATCTGCCCAGATAATGTTCTATGCGATTGCGAACCATGAAGCGTGATCGCGGCGACCAATTTCTACAAAGCTACGCGATCGCCGAGTAAGAGACCCGTTCGCGTGGAACGTTTGACCAATGGCTGACCAACCTTACTTCTTCGTGTTTGGATGATTTCAACTGCGTTCGCGAAGGCTTGATTTTCTGAACTTCCACGATCGCATGTATTTCTCCACGATCGCAAAGAGCATTCACTGCTAGCAGTTAATGTTTCCCCTTTTAAACGCATTTTGACTTGTTTTATTTCGTATCTTCTCTAAATCACTTGATACCTGAAATATGCCAATAAACCTCAGTAAATGCCTTAGTTTCTCAATAAAATCAAACAAAAGCCTAAGTATCAAGACGAGATTGGTAAAATACTAACTTATCAAGCCGTAAAAGAGGCAGGGTACCACAGAAGCGCAATTGTTGAAGGTCAGGTCTGTCCGCAGATGCAGAAGATCTAGCACTGGTGCGATGGGCGCAAATGCAGAACTAGAGCATACATACGAAATCACATATGCGTATTTTGGCGCAGGAGCGGGAAGGCAGTCTGGGGAGGAACTTCGCAGAAGCGGATATTCCTCTTACCTGCAATGTCACAGAAGAGGAACTTTGTCCGCAGGTGTGAAAGGTCGAGTTTTTAGTGGTCTCTGCAGGAGTAGGATATTTGTCGTAGAAGCGACGTCCGCAAATGCGGAAATCTCTAGACAGAAGCTATATATCGAGGTTTTGGTTCATTTTTATAACAACATGAGATTTGGAGCTCGATTTTGGAGAGAATTTTCATCACATGGATTGGGGTAAGTATTTTCTACTCGGATTTGATTATATTACATGATTCCATCTTCGATTTTGGCATTTGATTGATGAATTTAAAAAGGAAATTTGGGGTTTTTTTTTTAAACTTTCCTAAAGTGATTAATTGACTTTTGAACATCGATTCAGAGTCGGATTTGAGTGAAATTAGTATGGTTGGACTCATAATTGAATGGGTTGTCAGAATTTGTGGATTTTGTAGAATTTCGAAGTGCGGGTCCGTGTTAACGTTTTGGTTGACTTTGAGTATTTGATTAAAGATTCGACCTTTATGGCTTGGGTTTGTTTCCTATGGCATTATTTGATTTTTTTGAGTTGATTTTGGCTAGTTTCGAGTCGTTCAGAGGATGATTCGCATGTGATGGTATTTTTAGAGTATTGTTTGTCTTGCTCGGTATTTGAATTGGCTTATTCGAGATAAGTAACATATCTATACTTGGATTTGAGGGTAATTATACCTAAGAACTATGGTATATGAGATGGGTTGGGGGTGACGCACACGCTAGGTGACGGGCGTGTGTGCGTGCACCGAGGTATTCATGATTTGGATAGTTCTTAGGATATTATGTTTCTTGTTTTGCTATCATTCTTCTTTAATATCATGTTTTCTCTATTTATATGACTACATAGGTTATTATTCATGCTATGAATCATATCTAGGCCACCTGCTTAGTTGTTTGAGACATGTTAGAGTATTTTTCCATGTTGAGCTAATTGCTTTAGCCGTAGTAATACTGTTTCAGGCACGATAGTTATTTCCGCATGTTATATCTCTGCCTCTGTACATTCTTGATATGCTATCTCACATGTTATTGGTGTCTTTGTACGTGACACGAGTCTGAGCTATATTTGAGGCACATTGTGGTATTCCGTGCTATATGATTAGATTGTGTTTCTATGTTATATTGATATATGGAGACTAGAGCGGATTGATGACTACTGTGGGCTGTAGAGCCGTGTTGTGAGTTATGTTAGATCGGGTTGCACGCTGTAACGGTTATATTGATATTGAGGCGACGCGTACGCCAGACTGTACATTGGGCTAAGTATTACTAATTTTGAGGCTACGCATGCACCAGGCCATATTGGCTTACGATTAGTGCTTGGGCAGGATCAGCCCCTCTGGGGTCTGACATGCCAGCAGTGGGCGTAGGCACAACATTTTATATACATGCTTCTGTGATGGGCATTTATGCTAGGTACCCGTACAATGCTAAGTGTTAATTTGTGTGTTGGTTCGGGCCTTGTGCCAGACATCGTGAGCGTGCTAAGTGTGGTTATTCTTGATGGTTTCACTGAGATGATATTTAGTTGACATGGATATTTGTCATGTAGGCACATAGATGCATTTTTCTCATGAATATTTGACATATAGGAATTGAGATGTTTATTCCTCATGCTAGACGGTAATGATAATTGATGACTTGACATGTATATCTGACATGTAGTCATTGAGACGTATTTTCCTCATGCTAGATAGTAAATGACATTTGATGACTTGGCATGTATATTGACATGTAAGCATAGAGACATATCTTTCCTCACGCAAACTGGTAAACGAAAGTTCTTATCTGATGTTGGAAAAATTGGAAAACACAGTTCTTTTGATAAACTAATCTTTAGTGGATTTTCAGTGGTAAGATTTGGACTTGACTTTTATACTTGAAAAACATGCCTAATTTTTCCGTAACTGTGAACGAGTTGAGCATATATCTCTTAAGTTATTTACCTTTACTATCTTCATTATATTATTATACTCTGACCTTCTTCCGAGCTCGTCACTGCTTTCAACTTGAGGTTAGATTTGCTACTTATTGAGTACATGGGGTCGGTTTTATTCATATTATACTTCTACACCTTGCATGCAGATCTTGATGCTGATGTTGTTGTGTATGGCGGGAGCTGGCATTGAGGATGTACCTACTTTCCGGATATAATTGACATTTGTCCTTGGTAGTTTTAGATTTGCAAATCTGTTTATGTATATTTTGAACAAATAATGTTTTTATTTTGTACCAGCTTTGTAAATTCTAAGTCTTAGAAGCTTATGATTTGTACTACCCATTCTTGGGAGTTTGTATAGAAATTCAGTTATTTTACTCATTTACTCTTATTGTTCTCATTTGAGTTGTGTTGACTGTTACATGGTTTATCTAGCGGGTTGGGTTAGGTGCCATCACGACTGATTAGATTTTTAGTCGTGACATAAACTTTGCTTCATAAAATTAACCTACCTTACGGTTTGCGATATTACGTTTGCTTCTCTCATTTTAATTTTTTGTAATAATTATTTAAATGTGCTTATCATTAATAAAAATAAATTATGTTGTGATTGATTTGCCTTTTCTAAATTTATGCTATTTTTAATAATTTATTTTACTGATTATCTTGTTTCACAAATTCATTGGGGAACTATGGGGGAAATGGGGAAGAACTACCTCCACCCAGGAGACAGCATCATGTTCGAACAACTTTCATCCTATATATACAAAATGAACAACTATTTCACTAATTTATATTATTATAATAGCAGGAATACAATATTAATAGCCTAAAATAGCCTTAAAATATGCCTTCACAAATACATTTCATGTTGGACGAAATTGTAATTTATAATATACTTCTTTTTAATTTCCTAAATTACCTAACGAAGAAAGACAAAAACCCTTCAAAGTCCTAAAAATAAGGAAGGTTTATGGATTCATGTCGGATACCTATATGTATTTGTTTACCCTCAAAATCGGATAACAATTGAATTTATAAGTGGTTTTAAGGATACGTGGATTAATTTGACACAAAGCGATAGAATGAACTATAAGTAAAGCAAACAATTAAATTCAAACCGTGTGACTTGAACAGTTATAACCTTGAGAAATAGACCTCACTCGATTTGAATATGATCCAAATAATGTCAAATACAGAAGAACAGTAACTTGAAGAAAGAAAATAATATTATAATGCTTTTAGGATGCGTGTTACCATGTGTTTTACAAATAATCAGACCCCTTTTATATAGTAGGGGAGTCCTACTTTAGGTGCAACTCTATATAAGGTAAAAAATCTCATGATTTGCTAGTTAAGCGGTTTCATTGATACGTGTCGAGATTCCCGCCGTGATGCGCGACCGGTTACGGATATTTCGACCTTCCGTTATTTTAGTTCGATGATGTTCTCTCGAGCTAATTCGGAGTCGGAGTCGGAGTCAGTTCAGGGGTCACGGACTGGGTAATCTTTGAAGGCGCATGTTCTAACCTCGTACCTAGGTTCGATTGAATCCAGGGTCGATCTTCAATCCATTATGCTTCACCCCCGGTCTGTTATGCAATAGGCGAGCTCGATTTCTACTGTATACAGATAGTCCCCTCATTTTTCGGAGTGTAAGCACTGAGAAACGGTATGAGCCCCTGATCCTAATCTCGATACTTCGCTTCAGAAACGACAAAAATAGACAAAACATCTCGTCAGTCACATCTTAATGGCATTAAATGTTCGTCAGTCACTGGTCGGCCTCTACAGACTTTGAACCGTCGTTTGAATACTATATATACTCCATCCTTCATCCATTCAAACTTTACAGTTAAACCTCTTCTACTTTTGTTCCTTAAAAAATCTTTGCATTCTCTAACGCTTGTACCGGATTTCTTGAGGTTTTTGCAAGAATCTTCACTTATCTTCATTCCAAAACATTAGCGTAACCTTTTAACTTTGTCTTCTTCATCTCTATTCAGAAAAAATGGCGAAAACTTCTAAGACAGTTCCACAAAAAGAAACCGCCTCTTCATCACGGCTGGCCGGCGAGGAAACAATAGCGGAACCTCACCCTGAAGTGTTTGTTCCTGGTGGGTGCTCGACCGATGCTGATTTCAATGTTGAAAAGACTTCCTAGGTACCGGGTCGATGCGAGATGATCTCGAGATATATATGCTCGATCGCCAACGGTCTCCTCTCCAAGGTCAAAGAGGATTGCAACTGGGTTGATAAACACGTGGTGGTGCCCACGCCTGAGGAAGCGATTACTACCCATGTGGATTGTTTTTTAAGTGCTTACACTTATCCCTTCACGTTGGGCCCCTTGGACCCGATCATCATCGCCTTCTATAAGAGGTACGAGGTGACCCTTGGTCAAATCCATCCCTCTTTCTAGAGGATAGTAATTCTCCTCCATTTTTTCGTAAACAAAATCGAGGGGTGTCCCTTCACTCTCGATCATCTCATGCGCCTGTACAGTCCCCGACTCTATCGAGGGGGATTAATAAAGCTTGCCCGCCGGGCCAGTAAGGCTCCATTCTCGAGTATAGAAGAGGATCAGGATCGAGGTTGGTTGGGCCGATTCGTTCGGGTGAAGACCTCGAATTTAATCTCAGCCGAGGACATGCCATTTACCGAGAAATGGAACATCAAACATAAGTATAACTTTGCCTTAAAGATTTAATTTATTGTTTTTTATTTTTCCTCCCTTCTTATCGACGTTTTGTGGTGCAGCTGTTGTTCAAATACCGAATGCAGTTCCTCGACCTAAGGAGTGGGTCGAGGACCTCGTGTCACAGAAACCCTATTCCTAGCGTGCGTGGTGCAAACTGTCAAAGGGTCGGTGGGGGGCCCGTTCCCATGGTAAGTTTCCTTTTCCCATTTAATAATATTTGATTTTTTCCTCGTGCCGTTGAGTTCTTATTAGTTCCGTTTTCGTTTGCAGGTTTTCCCAAGGATGTTGCTATGAGTTCTCCATCTGTTGACGAGGATGTGCCTCTCGAGTCCCCTGCTCCGAGGCAGGGTGATGAGAAGAAAAGGAAGAGGGCCTCGAGTTCTCTGAGTTCGGAAAAGAAGAAAATAAAAAGAAGTCTGGTTCGTAAACCTAAGGGTAGCACCAGTGCTCGGGCGCCCTCTTCGGACTCACTCCATCGGCTCTGGGATGAGTCAAAAGAAGAATAAGAGAACTCCGAACTGGTGGCCCATGTGTGGTCAGGGCTAGGGGTACGGGGGCGCCCAGAACCGATGAGAGCTGAAACTGAATTACCTCGAGTCGGGGAGGTCGATGAGGGAGCTTTATCCGAAGCTTCTGACCCAGAAGGAGGCGAGGCTGCTTTGCCTCGAGATAGGGAGGCCGATAATGAGATCGTAGTAGCTTCTTCCCGGACATCGGATAGTGCTCTAAAGGGCATACCTGGAGTGATAGACCTCGTTGGTTTGCCATTATTTACCAAGTCAATGATCGCCGATGCTCAGGCGCTGAAAGAATGACCTAACGAAGAGCCACAGGGGGCGGTAGACTCCTTTCAAAACTTCTTTGATGGTATAGACTCTACTTCTATGGAGGACATCACCATGTTGGGTGATATACCGGTGCCGAAGAAGAGTCCATCATCGGGGACAAGTGGACCTGCTTCGAGCCCGAAACTCGTCAACCGGTTCCTAGTCTCGAGTTTGAATCCTGACCGGAAGAGGTCAATTATTATGTCCATTCCGGTGGATGCTCGAGTTCTTTCTGCCCCCGTGGGGGTGGCTAGTTACCTTCGGTGCTTGGTGACCGAGGACGATCAGGCCAAGATAAACGAGGTGGAAGTGCCTTGTTTATTCAACAAATCCCAACATGCATTAAATCGGGTAACCTCAGATACCTCCTAATAATTTCTAGTGTGTACTTAGGTTATTTTGTAGATGATCATAACTCCTCCTTCTGTGTTTGTAGGCTTCGGTACTCCACCATGAAACGTTCCTCTGATACCGGGAAGAACTAAACCAGTACGGGTCGATATCCGAGGGCTTACTGAGAAACGATATGCTTACAAACTTCTCTGAGAGCAAAGAAAAGGGTTAAGGGCCTCTGGGCTGAGTTAGAGGTGGCTCGGAAAGAGCATTCCGACCTGGCTGAGTATGTAAGAAGAATTTTGAAGTTAGTGACGATGAATCAGTTACGGTGACTAACAGGCTGAGTTAGAGGTGGCTCGGAAAGAGCATTCCGACCTGGCTGAGCAGGTAAGAAGAATTTTGAAGATAGTAACGACGAATCGGTCACGGTGACTAACGGTCTGAACCCGCAGGTCCAGCAGAAGATCGATAAGATCGGAAAGCTTCGAGAAGAGGTAGATGCGGTAAAGGTTGAGGCTGAAGAATGGAAAAAGAACGTGGACCACCTGGCCTCAGAAAAGGAGAACGCCCGGGCCCAACTGGCTTTGGTTGAAGTCCAGCTCCGAGGTATAAAGGAGAAGTCCTTGGTGCAGGCCAAGAATATCGAGGAGCTCCAGTCCTAGTTGAATTCAGCTATCTCTGATCGAGAAAATCTAGCCACGGAGCTCGAAATGGCCAAGTCGGAGGCCAAAGTAGTTAAGACCAATGCCGATGAGATGGTGGCTATTTATAAGGCCGATGCCGAGGATGCTCAAGTTCGATAAAAAAAAATCACAGAGCATGCTAAATGGCAATCTCAAAGGTACGCCCTCGAGGAAATCCATGCTCGGGGTTTCGACCTATCAGCTGAGATCGAGAATGCCAAGAATCTCTAAGCTGAGGCTAAAAGGTTGGCTTATCCTGAGGATGATAATGACTCCGAGGGTTTAAGCAAGTCCAAAGGCGGGGAAGATCCCGAGGGTAAAGACGCTGCCCTCGATGAGGACCAGGCCACTTAGGCCTTTAGATGTTTTTGTTTTTTGTTTTTTGCATTTTTGTTGAGGCCGTTCGGCCTTTGTTAATTTTTTCATCGGGCTGTATGGTCCTTGTAAAAATAATTTTGTATAAATATATAAGGCTTTCTTTCCGTTTCACAGCTTTCGAATTTTTCCCTTTGCTTTATTATTTATATTCACAAAGATCGAAATGCCTTAGCACGAAATAATTTGGTTATGTTCGAAGATTCAAACAAGCCTTGCCTTTACATTATTCTGTTTTAAGGCATTTTGGGGGTTTGGTGTTACAGGAAACTTCCTCCCAAAGTAAGTAGTTGAGATTATAGTTTGCCGAGGGTAGCCTTTAGAACCGGTTATAAAAATTTTCTTTTCGAAGGCCTTGTTTTTATTATGGGTCTCGGACGTCTCCGAGCCATGTTAATATGACCGTAGCCTTTTAGTTCGGGTGTCGCCCAGTGGGCTTGACTTCCCGAGTTATCTGGTCTTGCCTAATATAACAGTCCCCGAGTGGGGATGGCCGTGGCCTTTAAAATTTGGGGGTTGCCTAATAGGTCTTATGCCCTCGAGGTCTAGTAGCTTGGACTGTTCGAGTTTGTTTTTGGACGGCGGTCCCTGAATGAGAGAGTGATTGTTCGATCTCAGGTTAAAATGGACCTTGGGCTCGTTACCTTTAGGGGATCGGAAGTAGGGAATTCCTTAAGAAATGTAAATAAGAAATTTTTTAAAAGACAAGATGATTGCAAGGAAGAAACTTCTCTTTATTCTTGTGTAAAACAGTCATACATGCGTATATGCTTTATTCTAGGGCTCGAGCAATCTATGCGGGCATGGTTCGTTTGACCGTTTGGACCTTACAATAAATCCTACCTATCGAGACCCTTCCATCACGAAGTAATTTCCTTGCTAAAGTCGATATCTGAGGGTAATGCCCCCCAATATTCAAAGTTGATCATAGAGAGAAGCTTCAGATACTATTAATGTGATTTTCGACACTGATTCGTGATCGGTCTTTGATTCTAAGTTAGCATGATCCACTGTTGCCTCGTTAAAAACCTTGCCGGAAAACCCATTTGTGACAAAACCGGTTCAAGGGAAAAAGAGTGCAACTCGTGCTTTCAGACCTAAAACTTTGTACTACTCCTTGTCGGTCACCTGCAAGTGTTAGTCCGAAATATAAATAAAAGAAAATGAATGGGGTCGTACCTTAGCAGTAATATCATTTTAGGTGAGTTATATTCCAATTGCTCGGTAGTTGTTCACCGTTCATCGTTCCTAGCTTGGAGGATCCTTTTCCGGTGATTTCGATGATATGATACGGTCCTTCCCAGTTCAGTCCCAACTTTCCCTCGCTCGGGTTTCAGGTGTTCAGTGTGACCTTTCTTAGCACTAAGTCCCCGACGTTGAAGTATCGAAGGTTGGCCCTTCTGTTGTAATATCTCTCGATCCGTTGCTTTTGGGTAACCAACCGAACAAGGGTGGCTTCGCGCCTTTCATCCAACAGTTCCAAGCTCATATTCATTGCCTCGTCATTTGATTCCTTTGTTGCATATCGGAATCTGATACTTGGCTCTTCGACTTTGACCGGTATTAGAGCTTCGGCGCTGTAAATCAATGAGAACGGGGTGGCCCTGGTACTGGACTTTGAGGTCGTACGATATGCCCATAGGACTTCGGGTAGGATTTCCTTCCACTTTCCTTTGGCGTCGGTTAACCTCTTTTTGAGGTTTTGGAGTATGGTTTTGTTGGTCGATTCAGCTTGTCCGTTACCACTAGGGTGATAAGGTGTTGACATGATCCATTTGATCTTATGATCCCCAAGAAACTTGGTCACTTTGCTGCCGAAATATTGTTTTCAGTTGTCACATACGATTTTGAATGGCATTCCGAATCGACATATGATGTGGTCCCAAATGAAGTCGATGACTTCTTTCTTCCTGACCTTCTCGTACGCCTGTGCTTCAACCCACTTAGAAAAATAGTAAGTCATAAATAGTATAAATTGAGCCTTACCGGGTGCCCATGGAAGAGGGCCAACAATGTCCATTCCCCACTTCATGAACGACCATGGTGATAAAACCGAGTGGAGCAGCTCCCCGGGTTGATGGATCATCGGAGCGTGTCTTTGGCATTTATCAAATTTTCGAACAAACTTCTTTGCGTCTTTTTCCATGTCGATCCAATAATAACCGGCTCTGATTATTTTTCGAACCAGCAATTTGGCGCCCGAATGATTTCCATAGGTACCTTCATGGATTTCCCTCAAAACATACTCATTATCGCCCGCCCCTATACATATTGCAAGTGGGCCATCAAATGTTCTTCTGAACAAGGTTCCGTCTTCGGACAGGCTAAATCGGCCGCCTTTGTACGCAGGGCCCTCGACTCTTTTGGTTCCGAGGGCAGTTTACCAGATCTGAGATATTCCACGTATTTATTCCTCCAGTCCCAAGTTAGGCTCGTCGAATTGAACTCGACATGGGATTCTTCCACTACTGATCTCATAAGTTGTATGATTTCTCCCGAGTTAAACTCGTCATCTTCGACCGATGACCCCAAGTTAGCGAGGGAATCGACCTCGCTATTTTGATCCCGAGGTACGTGTTGCAAAGTCCATTCTTTGAACCGATGTAATGTCACCTGTAATTTGTCCAAGTATCTTTGCATTAGTTCTTCTCTGACCTCGAATGTTCCATTGACTTGGTTTACCACAAGGAGGGAGTCGCACTTGGCTTCAATCACTTCTGCCCCCAAGCTCTTGGCTAGTTCAAGGCCTGCAATCATGGCCTCATATTCGGCCTAGTTGTTAGTCAATTTCACAGTTTTAATAGATTGTCTAGTTGTATTACCCGTTGGTGGCTTTAATACGATGCCAAGTCCGGACCCTTTTGTGTTTGAGGCGCCATCCATGAAGAGGGTCCAGATTCCCGAGGAATTTCCTGAGTTAATCAACAACTCTCTTTCGACCTCGGGTATTAGGGCCGGTGTAAAGTTGGCCACAAAGTCTGCCAAAATTTGAGACTTAATTGCGGTCTGAGGTCGATACTCAATATCGTATCCACTTATTTCTATGGCTAATTAGGCCAGTCGGCCCGAGAGTTTGGGCTTATGCATAACGTTCCTCAATGGGTAAGTAGTTACAACACATATGGGATGACATTGGAAGTACGGTTTTAGCTTCCTAGAGGCGCTTAACAAAGCGAGCGCCAATTTTTTCAGGTGAGGGTATCTAGTTTCGGCCTCACCTAAGGTTCTACTAACATAGTAAATTAGAAATTGCGTACCTTGATCTTCCCGAACTAGGACTCCACTTACCGCTATCTCCGAGACCGCCAAGTACAAGTACAATTGTTCGTCTGCCTTCGGTGTGTGAAGTTGGGGAGGGCTGGATAAATACCTTTTGAGTTCCTCCAAAGTTTGCTGGCATTCTGGGGTCCACGAAAAGTCGTTCTTCTTTTTCAACAGTGCAAAGAATCGGTGGCTTTTGTCGGATGTCCTCAAAATAAATCGCCCGAGGGCGGCTATTCGCCCAGTTAACCTTTGTACGGACTTTACATTGTCCAAGACCGTGATATCTTCGATAGCTTGATCTTATCAGGATTGATCTCGATTCCCCGATTGGATACCATAAATCCGAGGAACTTACCCGACCCTACTCCAAACGCACATTTTTCTGGGTTCAGCTTCATGTTGTACTGCTTCAGTATACTGAATGTTTCCTGCAAATGTCTTAAATGGTCATCTGCTCGTAGGGACTTAACTAACATGTCATCAATGTAAACCTCCATTGATTTTTCTATTTGTTTCTTGAACATCCAATTTACTAAGCGTTGGTATGTGGCACCAGAATATTTTAATCCAAACGGCATTACGTTATAACAGTACGTGCCATACTTAGTGATGAAGGAAGTTTTTTTCCTGATCACCCGGGTTCATCCGTATTTGGTTGTACCCGGAATAGGCATCGAGAAAACTAAGGGTCTCGTGGCCAGCTGTGGCATCGATCATACGGTCGATGTTGGGCAAAGGAAAAGAGTCTTTGGGGCATGCTTTATTCAAAATTTATAGTCTACACATTCTTAATTTATTCCCTTTCTAGGGACTACCACTACGTTTACTAACCAATCCGGGTATTTGACCTCCCGAATAAACCCTATTTTGAAGAAGTTTAGATACCTTATCCTTGATGAAAACATGTTTGATCTCTGACTGAGGTCTCCTCTTTTGTTTGACCGGATGAAACTTCGGGTCCAGGCTCAGCTTGTGAGTGGTTATCTCCGGTGGGATACCTTTCATATCGAGGTGGGACCAAGCGAAATAGTCTTCGTTAGTTATAAAAATTGAATGAGCTTTTCCCTGAGCTCGGAGCTTAGCTCCGTGCCCAGGTATACCTTTCAATCGGGAAAGTGTTCTCGCAATATAACTTGTTGCAGTTCCTCGACCGTAGATTTAGTGGCGTCGAAATCATCGGGGGCTATAAAAGATCTGGGAATCCCATAATCATCATCCTCGACTTCCTCTTGTTTGTCCGAATCTGCTGAAGATGGTATCTGTGATTGCTATTTTTCCCCGTTTTGGACCACTTGGTTTGGGCCCTTCGATGTTGAAACTGTAGATGTCGGTGTCACTTTTTCAACCGCGAACATTTCTTTTGCAGCCGGTTGTTCCCCGTAGACTGTTTTAACTCTGTCAGGTGTTGGGAATTTTAATTCTTGGTGCAGCGTCGAAGGCACCACCCTCATGTTGTGGATCCATGGCCTTCCCAATAGAGCGTGGTATCTCATGTCCCCTTCGCACATAAAATTTGGTCTCCTGGATGGTCCTGGCGGTGTTTACTGGTAATGTTATTTCGCCTTTAGTGGTCTCACAAGCCATGTTGAATCCGTTTAGAACTGGAACTGCAGACATGACTTGGTCTTGCAAACCTAGCTGTTCCACGACCCTTGATCGAATGATGTTGGCCGAGCTACCTGGATCAATTAACACACGTTTAACTCGAATTTTATTTATGAGTACAGATATTACCAGTGCATCATTGTGGGGTTGCACGATCCCTTCCGCATCTTCATCGTTGAAAGATAAAGTTCCTTCCGGTATATAGTCCCGAATTCGTTTCTCCATAGTGATGGATACTTTGGTGCGTTTCAACATCGGCCCCTGTGGGATATTGATATTTGGATATAATTATGTATTTTTAGTGCATTACTTACCTTACATTTTGGGGCTTTAATACTAAACTATACTATATTTATGCTTAATTGAGTTTATTTTATGTGTAGGTACGTTGAAGACGAAATTGGGAGCAAAGTAGAAATATTATGTGTATTTTATGCACTATAAGAATGACTTGTGATTATTTGATGATGGAAAATATTATGATATCATGATTATATAATGATTGAAGACAAAATTTTAAAGGATAATGTGTGCAAATTGACGTGAGATGAAATTGGAAAGCAAAGGAAAGAAATGAGAGTGTTAGGCAACTAGCACTAACAAAAGACCTCAAAATTGAATTGAAGCAGAGAAGCATCAGGCGAAGCGAGCTAACAAGCTCGCGTTAGAGCAGGCGAAGCAAGGGATTTTGCTCGCGACAGAGCTCACGCCGCACGGTCTGTAGCGAGGGTGTTCCGAGTTTTAAAGACTATTTTGTCTCCTTTTTGGTTTTGGACTTGGTTATTTCGTCTAGGCTTTTTCCCTACACATATAAATAGTCATTAAACATCATTTTTAAGGGAGATAGACTTTGAGACCGAGATTAGACCTAGGGAGAGCACGGAGCCACCATGGAGGCTGAAATCTATCAGATTCCATCTTTCTTCCATCAAACTGAGCAGTCTTTACTTTTTCTCGATGTTTTGTTATTTTGCTACCATGTCTATGTGGAGCTAAACTTTATGTTTTAGGGTTGTGGTTGTCATGAATATTGAAGCTTATTAATTATATTACCGTTAATTCGAGTTATCATCTTTGATTGTTTCTCTAATTCTGTGCATAATTGCTTAATTGTTTGGTCAGCAGTTGAGTTCTATTTACTATCTATGCTATGCTTGGGAAAGTCGTGCTTAGATTAGAGTAGAATTAGAGAGAGCTTGTTTCTGAACTCGTGGCTCGGGAAAAGATTTTGCGGTTAGGATAAGAATATACCTAATAGTCTTGCTTAGTTGAATACCGTATTATATTTATTCATGATAGATTAAAGACCATAGGAATATATGGTTGATATATTATGGATAAACAGATAGTATTGTGGGAACATGCTATTTATATAAACGATCTGGTCAACTAGCAATCATAGATAATTTGGATTAATAGGTGTAATTACGAACTCAATAGGATTGATAAACCGACCACAACCTTGGAATCTATATCTCCCTTGGTTACGTGTTTGAATTTCGCAATAGTAGTTATAATAGAAAAGTTAAACTTTTGATCATCTTGGACAGTAAGTTGATTTTAGTTTGCTTAGCTGACCATTGATCTAAGTCTCTGTGGGTTCGGCATCTGACTTTCGAGTCACTTTATTACTTGACGACCACGTATACTTGCGTATACTTGGGGAACCAACAAGTTTTTGGCGTTGTTGCCGGGGACTTAGTTATTGATTGTTTATCTAAGTTAAGCTTTTAATTAATTTCTGTTCAAGTTTTTAATTTTCCTATTTAGTTATTTTTCTAGATTAGACTTTTTTTTGGCAAATTATACTACTAGGCGTGCCCAGTAATTATTTTATTAATAATAGAAAAGAAAAGCGCAACACATAGGAAAAGTACAAATAAGGGGGACAATAGCACCAGTAGTGTTGCCTGTATGCTTTGGCTATATAATCACTCATCTGCGCCTCACATTACCTTATGATGGCAGCCTCATGTAGAGGATCATGGATCTGCCGACAAAGTCTCACGAGGGCATATAATCTCATAGCCAATTGGATGTCTTTCCAAAGGCATAGGACATGAGCAACCACATACTGGGCCTAACCTTACCTTACTAATCCTATTGAGGCATAAATATCCCCGCCTACTAACAAGCATGTAAAAAGAAAGAGCTAGATAGCACTAAATATTCTATGATCATCACAGAGTTTATAACATACTCCGTGATGATATTACAAATGACTATACTAATAAAATGGTTAAAATAAGATGTAGTAGGAATTTGTTTCTTGTCTCTTGTTGCCCAAACTTGTAACTTCTTCAATTTGTAGTTCTTGATCATCTTCATCAAACCTCTTCAGAATGTCTTCAAAATTCATGACTTTTTTATTGAACGTTTGGACCTTGTAGATGTAGTTGGGGTTGCCTGTTTTTGTTTGGCAACTCTCATTTGGAGTCACCTATCGTTTACTTCTAGGAATGAACTCTGGAGCATCCAAATTAAGCTTGCTCTTTAGTTTTTCAGTCGAAGTACTTTTAGTTTTTGGCATCAGATGGGCATCCTTGATAATTTCTTGTCCTACCCTGTTAGCAGCAGTAGGTTTAGAAGCTACTTGAGTAACCTGTTGATATTTAGCTTTTCCTTGGCCATTAGAAGTTTGGCCAACACCTTCAACACCTGATCCAATAACAACAGCAGTATCTAAACGAGCTGCTTGCACAGTTGTGTTTGCTTGTTGGTTGTTGCCCGTTGACAGTAGCTGCTGTCCAAAATCATCTGCATGCTCACCAAAAGACGCCATCAATTGGGAGGGGACCTCAAAGACTAAAGTATTCAGCGTGACAAGAGGTGCCTTAATCTTTGGAGTTGTATTCATCAACATGGCTGCCTGGGCATCCTTTACCATTTTAGATAATTCCGGATTGGAGATATGTAGTGTTGGTGTGGCTTCAGTAGCTGGCGCTGCATTTTGATCATCCATAAGAACAATGTCCTTTGAGACGTATGCGGAAACTCCTGTGTGTTTGGGTAATTGCTGTTATTTTCCGTCACTTGGTAATTGCCCAGATTTTTGTTCTGCCTCAAGACTACCCTGCTGCCACTTCTTCCCAGAATCCTCCTCATATTCATTCATCAATGCATCAAAGGAATTAGAAACTCTAAAGTTCTTGATTCACTATTCTGATTTTTGTTAACTGGAGCCTTCTTGTTGCTAGTTGACTGCTGTGCAAGATTAACTACTGTCCAGTCCCCATCTTTATTATTTTTCACTCCTTTAGAACGTGATTCATTACCCCCAAGAGAATCCAAACGATCTGTTTGCGCGCCTGCTTCAATCTTACCAATTGCATCAGATTGTACACCTGCTTGATGAGCTAATCCTACATCTGCCACCCTTTATTGATTAGCATCTGTACCACCTGTATTATCCATAGTTTGTTGCTGCACAACATTAGTTTGTATAGGTGAATTCAAAGCTTTACACAACCTCCCCAAAGCTGTTGTTGCAGGTACATCATAAGTATCTTTCATTGCTGGTTTGTCACCTAAATTAATTGGTACAGCAGTAGGTTCGACAACCATAGCAGTAGGTCGATCACCAGCTGCAGTCTATGCAATATTAGGCTCCAACTCCGAACCTACAGCAATCGGTATAACAGGTTTTTCAAACACTGCTACTGCTGCATGGTTCTTAACTGTTGTTGCTCGTTCAATCCCAATTATTGAACTGTCATCCACCCTATACTGAAGATTGGCAGCTTCATTAGTTTGCCTAACATCTGAACCTTTAGGATCTCCATCTGAAACTCGATCACCCACAGGATTAGCAACCTTTAGCTCCTGATCAACCCTAGCTGCTGCAACTGGAACATCAACAACACCAGTAACACCTGCTGTAAGTTTGACCTTAACAGCATCTGATCGTGGACAATCAACATGAGATTTTCCACCATTATTTTCTGATAAGTCCAAGCCCATTCCACCTGCACCTTGTTGCTCAGTCACACGATCACCTCCATTAGAAGAAGATGACACATCAACAGCCTTTTTCTTTTCATCCAACAACTTCCTCAAATCACCTTGATACTTCTCAATTGTTTGGCCATCATCCAGTTCTTCTTCCTGCTGCATATTGCCGTTCCCTCTAGTTCTTTTGATCAATGAACGACACTCATCATCAGCATGTCCTTGTCTTTTGCAAATTTTGCAGTATAATGGAAGATTATCAAAGACAAACTCTTGTACATGTTCAATAACTTTTCCAGATCGTTCATCTATAAATTGTAACTTCATATTATTGGGCTGCTTGTCAAGAAGATCAAGTATTACCTTAACCCTAGCTGTGCTAGGTCTTGTCCTAGCCTGTGTGGCTTTGTCTATAGCAATAGGTTTCCCAACAGCCGAAGCGATTGACAGTAAAGGTTTCTTGGCGAACAGGTTCGTCGGCAAATCTGGAAACGATACCCATGCCACTGTTTTTGACGTTTCCACCTTAGGGTTGTAATCTTGAGTCCATGGGAATGTACGATATTGATGTTGTTGCCCTTTGTACTTCAAATATCCAACCTGCTTTGAGAGGACAGTAACAAAATCCTCATACGCGTCACAACGAACCAGAAGCTGTCTAAAGGCGAGCACACCAATTAAACAGCGACCTTTGATTCCAATCTGTGCTGGAATCATATTCCGCAGTTCTTGCACATCTGGCGCTTCATATGAAAGCTTCATCACCATAGCTTGATGAAGACCTTCTTCAATAGCATACTCCTCCAGTTCTTTAAACGTAAACTGTATCGCAAGTTCACCATGAATGTACTGGATTGGTTTTAGGACAGTTTTGGTTACTAGTCGTGATTTTGACGTGATTAATGAAGCATAAGTACTGGTTTTATGGGTAGGGTTCATCTCTCCCACAGCTTGAAGCTGGGGAGAGGGCTGCACGTCCATGGCAGCAACTAAGTCGCCATATCGCCCTAGAGAGGAGAGAGAACAGAGCAAAAACAGAGAGGCGGCTCTTAGATTAGACTTTTACTTTTATCTTTATAGGTTTTGTTTATCTTTTTTTCTTTTTGTAATTTTTTTTATTTTTATAACAATTTGATCTTTCTCTTAATGTGTTCATAGTTCTCTCAACATAACATCAGGGGATGAAATATCCGGAGGTAAGGCTATTGATGAAGACGCTTGGTTGACGAAAGACTTTTATGGCCCGTCTTTTTGGGCTTGTCATGACCTGAACTCTGGGAGGTCTGAATTTGAATATGGGAGTAAGAGTTGGTATTGGAACGAATATTCACAATTAAGGGAATATGAGAAACGATGTTATCTTCTAACAAAGTTGGTGAATGACTGGTCGAAGGAGAGAGTTGATCTTGCACAAGAAATTGACAAGTTTGGCTTGACTTTGCACAACTTGGATGCAGATTTGAGTGCAAAGGTTGATGCGTTCAACGCCCAACAATTTAATGATGAGTTGTGTGAAACTGAAAAAAATCTTCTAGACCAAATTGAGGAGATAAAACGAGAATACCAAGCATTAGACCATATTTTTCTTGAGGATGCCAATGTTGAGAGGAGTGTTCTAGAGTCATGTGAGAAAGTAGATAATATTATATTTGAAGACTCTAGTGTGTGTACATATGAGGATGTAAAGAGTAATGCAATTCTAGAGTTATGGCGTGTTGGTCCTCATTCCATACATTTTTCAACATTGTTTTTGGATGATGACATGGAAATCGAGTCATCTGAGCCTTTGGAGGAGCCAATGGACGAGGAACGGGGTGCCTATATTCTTGAATTTGTTGTGCCAAAAAGCAAAAATTACATTCCTCATCTAAAAGTCAAGAGGTGTAGAGCAAAAATTTTATTGCTTGGCTTGGTTTTCTTTGTAGCCCCACCGAAGGAGCATAGCCACAGACTGGATGCCCTATTGGGGGCTCAATTCATAAGTTCGAGATGGAGATAAAAAGTGCTTCAGGTCGTGCCGCGACGTTAAATCAGGTGCTTGTTGGGAGGCAACCCAGCTTTACTGCTTCCTTTTATTTTTATTTTTATCTTATTATTGTTGTAGTGTCTGTTTTTATTTTATAGGATTATAAGCATAGGAGGCAAAACTATTGGAAGAGTGCAAAAGCGAGCTAGATGGTGAGAACTAAGTGTGGGGCGACCACACAAAGGACCATGCTTGGGGGAAGTCTGAGTACCCATGAGACTCTATTGCTTCGGCCTTTGTCCTTTCAGGGAGTTTCTTTTCCTCCCTCGTTATTGTTTTGCTTTATTTATGCATTGGGGACACTGCGCTCTTTTAAGTGTGGGGTGGGAGAATTCTCTAAATAATTAGTAGTAGGATGTTAGAAAAATGTTAACTTCGTATTTTTGTTTTCGTAGTTGTGTAGTATTTTAGTAGCTATGAAAAATCGAAAAAAAAAGGTAAAAAAATTAGATTTTTCCCGACAACGGATCTCCCAGATAGTTTTCTTGAGGGATTTAAGTCTAAAAAAAAAAGGACAAAAAGATGTTCTTTGTAGGTAGTGTAGTAATTCCTCCTTGGTTTTTCTTTGTGCGATTCTTTTCCAAAGGTTTTGTTTGAACCGTGTAGTAGTTTTTCTTTTTATTTTTTTCTATTTTTAGAGTAGATTAGAAATTAGGAAATAAATGGAGGAAGAAAGATGAGATTCCTAGGCGCCTTTGACTTGTTTGATAGTGGCATATTTAGGCCTTGACATGCGTAGTATCTTCCCTATGTGCTAAAAGTGCTTATGATGCCTTGGTTATTTGGATAGCATATTTTGTGACGCCTATGTCTCATTTTCTTGACTTATGTTCATTTTGTGCTTAATGCTTAACATCTCATGGCTCCGTGAATACTTGCATTAGTTTGAGAGTCGGAATGAAACCGTCCTTAGTGAGTCATGTGCCATGTGTGGTGAGATTTTTGTATAGTACATGTTATTGTGCTTGTGTCTAGAACTTGCCCGGTATGAGAGTCGAAGGGAAATTTTAGGTGATACTCGGTTTGAAAAATAATTTTAGGCTATCTTTGTTCTTTTTGAGTCTAATGCTTATCACAAATAAAATATATCTCTAGTTAATCATTTTGAGCTTATACACTTTTATTTGGCACCCACATTACAAGCCTAAACCTTTTTTGTTCTAAATTGATATTGTTTTGATCCTTTTACCTCTTAAAGCACTTTAATTATGAAATGAGCGCTAAAAGGAGTAAAAAGGGACTGAGTGTGGGGTAGCTTTTGAGTTGAACCAGTGAAAGGAAGAAAGGTGCACTTATTTTGTAAAAGAATACACTAAGTGAAAATTGCAAAAGAGAAAAAATAAATTTAGATGAATAAATTGATATTTTGTTCTTGCTAGTGAGAATGAATTAAAGTAGTGCTTAAAGAAAGAGGGAACATTGTTAGGGATGATTTTAGTTGTGAAATTAAAATTGCGATTGAAGAATTTGCGCTTACAGTTGATTATGTGATGTGTTAAAGTATTTAGGAGGGTTATAGCCACTATTCATAAATATATCCTTCCTGTCCCTCAGCTCACATTACAACCATAAAAAAAGGCCTAATTGATTTAAGACTGAGTGAGCCTACATTAGTAGAGATTTACATTAAGGGCAAGCCTATGGTGCCAATTGCATGCATGTGATTTCTTTTGTGAGAGTGAGAGATTTTCTTTGATATATATGTGTCCTTAAAATATATTTGAGCATTTGATTTGAATATATGGATTCAACTTACTCTCTTGTTCTTGTTGTAACGGCACATGGTTTCACAAGGGATATGTAACATTATTAGATTTATCTCTATGATGTTGGGTGTTCAAGCCATGAGTGCATTGTGACATTGAGTTGGTTTTTGAGGCTAGTATTGTTAGGAGCATGTTGTCTTTGTTGTGAATATTAGTGAAGTATGGCATAAGAAAAGGAAAGTATGTATATGATTGTATATGCTCTAGTTTAATTGTTGCTATAAATCATGGTAATTGGTGTAGTGTGCCTCAATTGTGTAAAAACAAAGTGCTCAAGGGTAGTGTGAATTCTTGGTTGACTCGAGGACGAGCAACATTTAAGTATGAGGTAGTGATATTTGGCTATAATTATATATTTTTAGTGCATTACTTACCTTATATTTTGGGATTTTAATGCTAAACTATACTATATTTATGCTTAATTGAGTTTATTTTATGTGTAGGTACTTTGAAGATGAAATTGGGAGCAAAATAGAGATTTTATGTGTATTTTATGCACTACAAGAATAAATTGTGATTATTTGATGATGGAAAATATTATGATATCATGATTAGAATATGATTGAAGACAAATTTGTTAAAGGATAATGTGTGCAAATTGACGTGAGATAAAATTGGAAAGCAAAGGAAAGAAATGAGAGTGTTAGGCAACTACCACGAACAAAAGACCTCAAAATTGAATTGAAGCAGAGAAGCATCAGGCGAAGCGAGCCAACAAGCTCGCATTAGAACATGCGAAGTGAGGGATTTTGCTCGCGCCGCACGGTCTGTAGCGAGGGTGTTTCGGGTTTTAAAGCCTATTTTGTCTCCTTTTTGGTTTTGGACTTGGTTATTTCGTCTAGGCTTTTTTCCTATACATATAAATAGTCATTAAACACCATTTTAAGGGAGACGGACTTTGAGACCGAGATTAGACCTAGGGAGAGAACGGAGCCGCCGTGGAGGCCGAAATTCATCAGATTCCATCTTTCTTCCATCAAACTGAGTAGTCTTTACTTTTTCTTGATGATTTGTTATTTTGCTACCATGTCTATGTAGAGATAAACTTAACGTTCTAGGGTTGTGGTTGTCATGAATATTAAAATTTATTAATTATATTACCGTTAATTCGAGTTATCATCTTTGGTTGTTTCTCTAATTCTGTGCATAATTGCTTAATTGTTTGGTCAGCAGTTGAGTTCTATTTACTATCTATGCTATGCTTGGGAAAGCCGTGCTTAGATTAGAGTAGAATTAGAGAGATCTTGTTTCTAAACCCGTGGCTCGGGAAAAGATTTCACGGTTAGGATAGGAATATACCTAACAATCTTGCTTAGTTGAATACCGTATTATATTCATTCATGATAGATTAAAAACCATAGGAATATATGGTTGATATATTATGGATAGACGGATAGAATTGTGGGAACATGCTATTTATATAAACAATCCGGTCAACTAGAAATTATAGATAATTTGGATTAATAGGTGTAATTACGAACTCAATAGGATTATTAAACCGACCACAACCCTGGAATCTATATCTCCCTTGGTTACGTGTTTGAATTTCACAAAAGTAGTTGTAATAGAAAAGTTAAACTTTTGATCTTCTTGGACAGTAAGTTGATTTTAGTTTGCTTAGTTGACCATTGATCTAAGTCTCTGTGGGTTCGAAATCCGACTTTCGAGTCTCTGGGGTTGCACGATCCCTTCCTCATCTTCATCGTTGAAAGATAAAGTTCCTTCCGGTATGTTGTCCCGAATTCGTTCCTCCCTAGTGATGGATACTTTGGTGCGTTTCAACATCGGCCCCTGTGGGATATCAACTCCTCCGATGATCATGTTAATGACGTGTTGAGGTTATTCTTATTCTGCATATTTGTTAGAATCCATGTTCCTGAAATAATTCTTGGCTAGGTCGCTCAAGAACTCCCGAAGGTGCCAATTGTTGAATAGACGAGCTACTTCCTCTCTCAACTGTCGACAATCCTCCGTTCTGTGACCATGAGTGCCATGATATTTGCATATCTGGTTAGGATCCCTTTGGGTTGGATCGAACTGTAGGGGTCGATGACATTTGGTATTTTTGATGCGCCCGATAACCAATACAATAGCGGCAACATCGACATTAAAGTTGTATTTCGATAGCCTTGGTGCGTCTTTAGACCTGTGGAGGCCATTTTTGGTCATAAGTCCCCAGATTCTTTGACCTCGGTCGTTCCTCCTTTCGTTTTCCATGGGGTTTCGCCCGGACCTGCTGCTTTTTCGATCTTCGTTATATAGTTGATACCTATCCCTAGTTTGCCTCGGTTCACGATCAATCTCTCTCTTGACGCTGTCGAAGGTTCTGACCGGATAAACAAACCCCGAAGGTCCCCTGAGTTGATCATCTTCGACTCTAATTTTCGACTGATACCGGTTATGCACGTTAGCCCATGTAACAACCGGATGTTCTATTAAGTTCTGCTTCAGCTGCTGTGAAGCCACTGAGCTTTGAATATTAAGTCCCTGAGTAAAAGCTTGAACAACCCAATCATCAGCGATCGGTGGCAGGTCCATCCGTTCCATTTGAAATCGAGATACAAATTCTTTGAGCATTTCATTATCATTTTGCCTCACTTTGAAGAGGTTCGATTTCCTGGTTTCGACCTTGATAGCCCCAGCGTGTTCTTTCACAAAAGAGTCCACAGGCATAACAAATGAGTTAATAGAATTAGGGGGTAAGTTGTGATACCATATCATGGCTCTCTTTGACAAGGTTTCTCCAAATTTCTTCAGTAAGACGGACTCGATCTCATTATCCTCCAAGTCGTTTCCTTTGATAGCGCATGTGTATGTAGTGATTTGCTCGTTTGGGTCAGTCGTTTTATTGTACTTAGGAATCTCAAGCATGCAGAATATTTTGGGGATCGGCTTCGGAGCTGCACTCGGAGGAAAGGGTTTTTGTACGAACTTCCTAGAATCCAGACCCTTCAATATCGGAGGTGCTCTTGGGATTTGGTCTACCCTGGAATTGTAAGTTTTCACCTTTTTGTCGTTAGCCTCGATCTTCTTCTCCCCTGATTCTATCTGTTTTGTCAGCTCCTCAAGCATCTTTATAATTTTGTAGCTAGCCCCTGATTCATGTCCGTTTGACCTTTCTACAACCGATTCATCCTTGCACGTGACTTCCCGGGGAGGATCGGGTGCATGGCTTTGGTTCTGTAACTGAGCTATCGCCGCATGTTAAGCCTGCAACATTTCAAAGATTATTCGTAGGTTGATCCCGTCTCCTTCAACATTTTGTGTGTTCCGAGTTGCCGATCGGGCTCCACCACGAACGCTATTTTCGGGGTCGGTAGGCAAATTTGCATCGATAGCCACATACGAATTAGAGTCAATCGGATCTGCGATCGGAAATCCAGCGGGATCCGCAGGCGGTATCTCGTTACCGGGCGCTATGTTGTTATTTTTACCTTGGTGACCAGACTCGTTGTCAACATGCAGAGGTGCGGATTGAGAGTTTGATATTTTTGTATTTTAGCGTGGAATCAAATACACTTCAAAGAACAAGTGAAAAATAGTGTGTGTTATGCAAATTTGTATCAAATAACCACTATTATCCTTAGCCCCACGGTGGGCGCCGAACTGTTTACCCTCAAAATTGCATAAGAATTGAATTTATAAGTGCTTTTAAGGATAGGTGGATTAATTTGTCACAAAGCGATAGATTGAACTATAAGTAAAGTAAATAATAATAAAGTAAATTCAAACCGTGTGACTTGAACAGTTATATCCTTGAGAAATAGACCTCACTCGAACTGAATATGATCCAAATAATGTCAAATACAGAAGAACATTAGCTTGCAGAAAGAAAATAATATTATAACGCTTTTAGGATGCGTGTTACCATGTGTTTTACAAATAATCAGACTCCCTTTATATAGTAGGGGAGTCCTACTTTAGGTGCAACTCTATATAAGGTAAAAAATCTCATGATTTGCTAATTAAGAGGTTTTATTGATACGTGCTGAGATTCCCGCCGTGATGCGCGACCGGTTACAGATATTTTGGCCTTCTGTTATTTTGGTTTGATGATATTTTCTCGAGCTAATTCGGAGTCGGAGTTAGTTCCGGGGTCACGGACTCGGTAATCTTTGAAGGCGCATGTTCTAACCTCGTACCTAGGTTCAATGGAATCCAGGGTCAATCTTCAATCCATTATGTTTTACCCCCGGTCAGTCATGCAATAGGCGAGCTCGGTTTCTACCGTATACAGGATTCAAAGACAAAATTCACAAACTTAAATGGCTAAAGCAAGTAATTCTCTTTTAAGAAACGAAAAGAAAAAAGTAACCAAAAAAATATAATCTAATCATAAATCAGTGTAATGCCAAAAAAAGGAAAAAAAAACTTTTAATAAGAAATCAAATTTTCTTCAAATAAAAAACTAACAAATGCCCACTAAAAAGGAATTAAATGGTTCAGTCCAAAAATTCATTAAATATATGAGGAAAATACCTTTTTAATAAATATTCAAATTATCTTCCATTCCTAAAATTCACAATATAAGTAAAAAAAATCATCTTAAAGAGAAATCAGATTATCTTCCATTCTTAAAAATATATATATAATATTGTCACGACCCAAAATCCACTATAGGTCGTGATTGCGCCCAATGTCGCCGTTAGGTAAGCCAACGGTGAACTACCAACTTAATTATTTATTTTATTAATTTTGAAATCATGAATCTTATTAGATAAATAAATTAATGCATTAAAAATTGTAGATACATACAATTTAAATAAAATATAAAGTAAAAGTGTGTTAATGTTAAGCAAAACCATAAATGAATTCAAGAACATCCCAAAAACCCGGTGTCACGAGTGCATGAGCGTCTACTAAAAAGTGCAATAATAATACAACATATGTCTAGAATATAAAATAGATAGGATAAAGTAAATAAATAAGATGAAGACTCTGAGGGCTGCAGTGCGTAGCATAGGAAGCAACTCACCATAAAGTCCCCTCAGAAGTTGCGCCTACGCGCCATGATGACCACCAAATGAATCTGTCAGATCCTGCATGTGTAGTGCATAAATGTAGCATGAGTACGTAAATCAACGCGTACACAGTAAGTATCTAGCCTAACTCCGGAGAAGTAGTAATGAGGGGTCAACATCGACACTTACTAGTGGTCCAATAAATAAAATGCAGGAATCGTAAGTAGTCATGAAATACAACAGGATCAATAGGACAAGGAACAGTAGATAACGAAATTCGTTAGCAAAATATCATCAGTTTAAAAATCCCCAAGTACCACATGCCATCTCAATAGTTAAGAACCATCAACTAAATATCCGATCATAGGTTATAAAGAGAGTATTATGAAATTTTCAAGTTCAACCAAGAGGGTAATCTCATGGGTATTCGGACTCCTAGCGATTTTACGCACGAATTATGCCGAGGTCGTTCGGCCCGATCTATATAGTCGTGTACATACACTGCCGAGGTCATATGACCCGATCCATGGATGCATCTCATATATACATATATTGCTGAGGCATTCGGCTCGATCCCAAGGAAGAGAAGAAACTTATCGAATTACGGGCTACGTGTTTGCAATATAAGAACGGGAACGTAAAGTAATCATGACTTTTACCAATTTTTGAATATCTTGCCAACAACTCAAGGTAATGAGATTCGATCAAAACATGATCTCTAATAACATTTCATTTATAAGTCTTAGGTAATTAAACTAACAAGTTGAATTCAGATAATACAAATATTGCATGATAAAATTCTAAATCTACCCGGACATAAACATGATAATAGCTACGTACGAACTCTCGTTACCTCGTGCGTACATGGCCCCTACAATAAGTAGTACATAACAAATACACACCTACGGGGTAGCAAAATTTGCACATCCATGGCTACCAATCATACTATTAGTGTGATGCAAATCAAGAATCTGTAAATAAACACACAATGCCTATTCCACAGAACACCATTCTCAGGAAAGACAAAAATAATGCCAGCATACTCTAAACATCTGAAATCTCTCCCCAACTCTTCCGAGCTCGTGACATTCCTGTCAAAGCTGGGTCGCAACCTTGGATCCTCAATTCCAATCCCATACCGCTCACTGCACTTATCATGCTGCTAGACGAGAGTTCAAGAATTTCATCATATCTCCGGAACCACCAGTAGAATAAACACTTCATTGGCTAGAGCCTTTCACTTAACTCATCTCAATATAAGAATTGCAACACACAACCAACTCCCCATATCCGCAAAAGACGCGGAACTCAAGTTGTGGTCTGAACTGCCATAACTCTTCTGAGACCCATTTACACATGACAGAACCATAAGAATCAAATACCTCCAAATCAATCAAATCACGGAGGCTGTCAAGAGCACACGTACAGCCACAAATCATCTCTGTAGTCTTACCACACCGAAGGAACTGACCATTCCCTTAACCATGCGGATTCAAACCACTACTAACTGACTCAACTTTTTTCCAATTTACACTTGACTTGATTTTGAAATAATAATTCTATTCAAACACATAACAGACCTCAAATAACACTCATCCCGAGTGACCCAAATCACAAGACCACATCGTCTCAATACCCATAAGCCATCTCATACCCTCCTCGTGCACTCAATAGTACCCCCAACTGATACACCCATTCTGAAGGACCTCCTGCGACTCCGTAGCTGTTTCTCCCTTTTCTCCAATACTGCACCGCAAACCCAATGATAACATAGAATTCCCCAAGTATCCTTCACACTCTGCTGTAAAACCAATCCTCACCCTTAGACACCCTACTTTAATTCTTGAACCCACTAGAACCATTTTTGAAAGTCACCCACTCTGACCTGGTCCCGAATATAACCAAACTCTAGTGTTCTGTTAGCACATGAACACTCCTAAAGAAGTAAACAAATGCATTCTTTTCCTTGTATATCACATCCTCAAAAAGCATAAACTCCGAGTCATCCCAACATCTGCACATGAACCGATAAGGTGAAATGTAGCACACGTACATCAAATTTCCTGCCCGAAATACCCTATATGTTTCTCCCTTTAGTCATAACTGATCCACCAACGTACCGATAACCAAAACTGTAAGGCACATAACCACGTGACCCATTCATAGGCGGTAGACTCCCCCTCTTAGCTTTATGCTACAATCACACAAATCAAGAACCCACATTAACTCCTCCTTCTCAGTTACCATGATCTTGCACCGTCAAGCTGCCAAATTTCTCGCATTCTCCTGTCAAACTTTTCATAAAACATTCCGAGTTATTAGCCACAATCTCACATTCGACCTCCTGACAGTCGTACCATCTTCTTCAAGTGATCCAAGCTCATATCACAGTACATGCCTCCCACTGGGTAGCAAGTAAAACTTTTTGTAGAAACTTCATCAAAATCACGCAACCGCTAACCTGCTTAAAAAAGATAGCCCATATGTGTAATTCCACATCGACATCTTCCAACGACATTGCTCTTGTTACAACTACAAAAAAATCAGAAAACCCTCTTGAGCCCATGCCCGTCCACCAGCTGTAAGAGTCCATTCATTCCCCATTAGCATCAACTGCAGGTCCAACAATACGTTCCAAAACTCGATGTCATGTTGCATCCCAAAACGGTAATCAAGCTTTCACACCCCTCTTTATTCAACACAAACTCCTTTATGTCATATTCAACCTCCCTCAGTACAGTAGCCACCATCCAAAATAACATTTATAGACTTAGTCATCGTCCACCATGATCCCCAAATCTCTCTAATCTTTCTCGAAACATGTGGCTATCCAACCACAGAATCCATACGCTACTCAGCCACTCCTATTTCGATTAAACCATGTCCTTAAGCAACTTCTCGACCTCTATTTCTCATACTTGACATGCTAAAATAATAATGATTATTACCAATTTTCGAATATCTTGCCAACCACTCAAGGTAACGAGATTCTATCTAACATGATCTCTAATCACATTTAATTTATAAGTCTTAGGTAATTAAACTAACAAGTTAAATTCCAGATAATACAAATATTGCATGATAAAGTCCTAAGTCTACCCGAACATAAACATGATATTAGCTACGTACGGAATCTCGTCACCTCATGCGTACATGGCCCCCACAATAAGTAGCACATAACAAATACACACCTATGAGGTAGTTTCCCCCACACAAGGTTATACAGGAGACTTTCCTCGCTCTGAAGTTCCATAACTGGCTCCAATGCCCCTCTAACACCTCAAACCAATGCCCGTCAATCCCAAACTAGTCAATCAATGTGAAATCAATCAAAATATACTCCAAATGCTTATGATTTAACAATTTATAACAATTTCCAACTCTACTCGAAAAGTCAACATAATCAACACTCGGGCCCACGTGCCCGGATTCCAAAAATATTCGAGAATAAATATTACCCATAACAGTACTAACTCAAATATATAATTTATTCTTAATTCCATGGCCAATTTCGTGGTCAAAATCCCAAAATACCAAATTCTAGGTTTTCTTTCAAAATCTCACAATTTCTACCAATTTCCATGTTTAAATCCTTGTAGAATCCATGTAATGTAACTTACAATATGTGGGAATTACTTACCTTGCCATAGATGATGAAAATCTACCCTTGAAGAGCTTCAAAAATTGCCCAAACCATGTGAGAAGGGGAAGAAATGAGCCAAAACCCGAAATAAATTGAACTTTGCCCAGGCAATCGCGATCTCGGAAGCCCCATCGCGATCGCGAAGTTTAAAATTACTGCTGCCCAAATTTAATCTATGTGTTCCGACAACCAGGTCGCGTTTGCTAAGCCTTCAGATCCTACTGCTTTGCATTCGCGGTAAAAGCGCCGCATTTGCGAAGAATTAACGGCTCCAGGTCCCCTGGCTTCCTATATTTCTATGCGTTCGCGACTCCCTGTTGCGTTCGCAAAGGGTAACCCAACTCTTTCTCCGTGTTCGCGACCTCTTCGTCGCGTTCACAATGAACACTTCCCAACAGACCAAAAATTCTTCTTCGCGATCGCGAAGCACGACGCCAGCACAAGCAACCATCAACATCAAAACACCCAAACTTGGTCCGAAACCACCCCGAATCACACCTGAGGCCCCCGGGACCCCGTCCAATCACATCAACAAGTCCCAATACCCTATACAAACTTATCCATAGGCTCGAAACACACGAATAAAATCAAAATCATGAATCGACGATCAAAGTCCTTCTTTCAACTTTTAAATATTCAAACTTCGACGAACGCGTTCGAATCATATCTAAACATTGCAGAATGACGCCAAACTTTACGTACAAGTCATAAATCATGATACAAACCTATTACAAGGCTCGAAATCCCATAAGCATTGCAACACACGACCAACTCCCCATATCCGAAAAAGACGCGGAACTCAAGTTGTGGTCTAAACTGCCATAACTCTTCCGGGACTCATTTACACATGACGGAACATCAGAATAAAATACCTCCTAATCAATCAAATCATGAAGGCTGTCAAGCCCGCACGTAGCCACAAATCATCTGTATAGTGTTAGCACACTGAAGGAACTGACCCTTCCCTTAACAATGCTAATTCAAACCACTACTAACTAACTCAACTTCTTCCAATTTACTCTTGACTTGCCTTTGAAATAATAAATCTATTCAAACACATAACGGACCTCAAAAAACACTCATCCCGAGTGACCCATATCACAAGACCACATCGTCTCAATAGCCATAAGCCATCTTATACCCTCCTTGTGCACTCAATAGTACCCCCAACTAATACACCCGTTCTGAAGGACCTCGTGCGAATCCGAAGCTGTTTCTCCCATTTCTCCAATACCGCACCATAACCCCGATAATAACATAGAAATTCCCCAAGTATCCTTCACACTCTGCTGTAAACCCAGTCCTCACCCTTAGAAACCGCACTTTAATTCTTGAACCCTCTAGAACCATTTTTGAGAGTCACCCACTCTGACCTGGTCCCGAATATAACCAAACTCTAGCGCTTTGTTAGCACATGAACACTCCCAAAGAAGCAACCAGATGCATTCTTTTTCTTGTACATCACATCCCCAAGAAGCATAAACTCTGAGTCATCCCAACATCTCCACACGAACCAATAAGGTGAAATGTAGCACACGTACATCAAATTTCCTGCCCGAAATACCCTTGATGTTTCTCCCCTTAGTCATAACTGATCCACCAATGTACCGATAATCGAAACTGCAAGGCACATAACCATGTGACACATTCATAGGAGGTAGACTCCCCCACTTAGGTTTACACTACAATCACACAAATCTAGAACCCATATTAACTCCTCCTTCTCAGTTACCATGATCTAGAACCGTTAACCCACCAAATTTCTCGCAATCTCCTATCAAACTTTTCATAAAACATTATGAGTTATTAGCCACAATCGCACATTAGACCTCCTGGTAGTCGTACCATCTTCTTTAAGCGATCAAAGCTCACATCACAGTACATGCCTCCCACCGGGTAGAAAGTAGAACTCTTCGTAGGAACTTTATCAAAATCACGCAACCGCTAACCTGCTCACAGGAGATATCCCACCTGTGTAATTCCACATCGACATCTTACAACGACATTGCTCTGGTTACAACTACCACAAAATCAGTAAACCCTCTTGAGCCCATGCTCGTCCACTAGCTGTAAGAGTCCATTCATTCCTCATTAGCATCAACTGCAGGTCCAGCAATACGTTCCAAAACTCAAAGTCATGTTGCATCCCAAAATGGTAATCAAGCTTTCACACCCCTCTTTATTCCAAGCAAACTCCTTTCCGTCATATTCAACCTCCCTCAGTACAGTAGCCACCATCCAAAATGAGATTTACAGACTTAGTCATTGTCCACCATGATCCCCAAATCGCTTTAAACTTTCTCAAAGCACGTGGCTATCCTACCATAAAATCCATACGCTACTTTGTCACTCCCACTACGGTTAAACCATCTCCTTAAGCAACTTCTCGGCCTCTACTGCTCATACTTGACTTGCTAGCAATTCAACCACCGCGAGACACCTCCCACCATGTCCCTCCTACTCCTTCGCTGCCAAAATACTACCTCAATTCATAATTCATCTTTGTAGCTCCTGAATGGATAAACTGCCACCAACTCTGAGCCTCCATAAAGATCATCTCTCTCAAGCCATGAACATTAGAAACAACAATTTGACTCTGAAGCTGCCCTATACCGCCATCTCTAATAACCGCTGCTCAGGCACCATCCCATAACACCCTGCCCCAGAGGTAATTCAAAGAAGACCATAACACCAAGGAGACTTAATGCGTTCCAACAAGGACGATGACACTACATCACAAATGAGAATTCCGCAATGTCCGAAAATATCAAGTCTCACTACATCGTCAAACAAGGCCTGAACACCCATAGTCCGATTGCCTTTCCTCCACTGGAATTAAATGCCGAACCTCTAAACCATGAACCGAATAATCCTCCTTTCGAGTC
This sequence comes from Nicotiana tomentosiformis, assembly GCF_000390325.3. NCBI lineage: Eukaryota > Viridiplantae > Streptophyta > Magnoliopsida > Solanales > Solanaceae > Nicotiana > Nicotiana tomentosiformis. The sequence continues at coordinate 45,118,862 of NC_090817.1, forward strand.
ATTCATTGCTGTGGCACGTAAATAAGCACTCTACCATATACACCAATACTGCGCGATAACAACGCATGAGCATCATAATACACTATGCATAGCCTCAAAACCGTAGGCAACACTAACAGTAGGCTGAAACAACTGAACACTCTTCCATAAGGCGACGATAATAGCCTTCCCGAATATACAAGGAGAAATATCCTGCACCACATCTGCAGTACCACTACCACTACCACTCCTCGATACCCAATTGATAACAAGCACTCATCATCGTATAAGAATGAGTAGGAAAGAAATGAAGGTATAAGCTTCAATGGAATCAAATTACACGACGAGGAATCAAAAAGGGAAGTGCTCCTAATAGCCTTGTAGCCTCTCGAAGATAAGTACAGACGTCTCCGTACTGATTCGCAAGACTCTACTAGACTCGCTCATGACTCGTGAGACCCAAGTGAATCTAGAACTCTGATACTAAGCTGTCACGATTCAAAACCCACTATAGGTCCTGATGGCACCCAACGCCGTCGTTATGCAAGCCAACGGTGAACTGCCAACTTAATTATTCATTTTATTAATTTTGATATCATGAATCTTATTAGATAAAGAAGTTAATGCATTAAAAATCATAGATACATACAATTTAAATAAAATATAAAGTAAAAGCGTGTCAATGTTAAGCAAAATCATAAACGAATTCTAGAATAACCCCAAAACCTGGTGTTACTAGTGCATGATCGTCTACTAAAAAGTGCAATAATAATACAACATCTATTTGGAATATAAAATAGACATGATAAAGGAAATAAATAAAATGAAGACTCTGAGGACTGCGGTGTGTAGCATAGGAAGCAACTCACTGTAAATTCCCCTCAGTAGTTGCGCCTACACGCCGGGTTGACCACCAAATGAATCTGTCAGATCCTGCACGTGTAGTGCAGAAGTGTAGCATGAATAAGTAAATTAATACGTAACCAGTAAGTATCTAGCCTAACTCCGGAGAAGTAGTGATGAGGGGTCGACATCGACACTTACTAGTGGTCCAATAAATAAAATGTAAAAATCGTAAGCAGGCATTAAATACAATAGGATCAATAGGATAAGCAACAATGGATAACGAAATCCGTTAGCAAACTATCATTAGTTTAAAAAATTCCAAGTGCCACATGCCATCTCAACGAGTAAGAACCATCAACTAGATATCCAATCTTAGGTTATAAAGAGAGAATCATGAAATTTCCAAGTTCAACCAAGGGGTTAATCTCGTGGGTATTCAAACTCCTAGCTATTTTACGCACGAATTATGCCTAGGTCGTTCGGCCCGATCTATATAGTTGTGTACATAAACTGCCGAGGTCTTATGACCCGATCCATGGATGCATCTCATATATACATACATTGCCGAGGCGTTCGGCCTGATCCCCAGGAAGAGAAGAAACTTATTGAATTACGAATTACGTGTTTGCAATATAAGAACGGGAACGTAAAGTAATCATGACTTTTACCAATTTTCGCATATATTGCCAACAACTCAAGGTAATGAGATTCGATCTAATATGATCTCTAATCACATTTCATTTATAAGTCTTAGATAATTAAACTAACAAGTTGAATTTAGATAATACAAATAATGCATGATAAAGTCCTAAGTCTACCCGGACATAAACATGATATTAGCTACGTACGGACTTTCGTCACCTCGTGCGTATATGACCCCCACAACAAGTAGCACATAACAAATACACACCTACGGGGTAGTTGCCCCCTCACAAGGTTATACATGAGATTTACTTCGTTCCGAAGTTTCATATCCGGCTCCAAAGCCCCTCTAACACCTCAAACCAATGCCCGTAGATCCGAAACTACTCAATCAATGTGAAATCAATCAAAATATACTCCAAATGCTTATAATTTAACAATTTATAATAATTCCCAACTTCGCTCAAAAAGCCAACAAAGTCAACCCTTGGGCCCACATGCCCGGATTCCGAAACATTTCAAAAATAAATATTACTCATAATACCACGAATTCAAATATATAATTTATTCCCAATTTCATGGCCAATTTCATGGTCAAAATCCGAAAATATCAAATTCTAGGTTTTCTTTCAAAATCTCACAATTTCTACCAATTTCCATGTTTAAATCCTTGTTGAATCCATGTAATTAACTTACAATATGTGAGAATTACTTACCTTGCCATAGATGATGAAAATCTCCCCTTGAAGAGCTCCAAAAATCGCCCAAAAAGCATGTGAGAAGGGGAAGAAATGAGCCAAAACCCGAAATAAATTGAAGTGTGCCACGCTTTTCCTCTTCACGATTGCGGAAGCCCCATCGCGATCGCGAAGGCCAAAAATACTATTGCTCAAATTTACTCTACGCGTTCGCGACCACCAGGTTGCATTTGCGAAGCCTTTAGATTCTATTGCTTCGCGTTTGCGGTAAAAGCGCCGCGTTCGCGAAGGCTTAACGGCTACAAGTCCCCCGACTCCCCATCCTTCTACGCGTTCGCGACTCTCTGTCGGGTTCGCGAAGGGTAACCCAGCTCCTTCTCCGCGTTGCGACCTCTTCATCGCGTTCGCGATGAACACTTCCCAATTGACCAAAAATCCTTCTTCGTGATCGCGAAGCACGACACCAGCAGCATCAAAACACTCAAACTTGGTCCGAAACCACCCTGAATCACACTCGAGGCCCCCGGGACCCTGTCCAATCATACCAACAAGTCCCAATACTTTATCCAAACTTATCGAAAGGCTCGAAACACCATGAATAGCATCAAAATCATGAATTGACGATCAAAATCCTTCTTTCAACGTTCAAACATTCAAACTTCGACGAACGCATCCGAATCATATCTAACCATTCCGGAATGACGCCAAACTTTACTTATAAGTCATCAATCACGATACAAACCTATTTCAAGGCCCGGAATCCCAAATGGACATCAATAACATCAAATTTCACTTCAAATCAAACTTAGGAGCTTCTAAAACTTTCAAAATGCCAACTTTCCATAATAAGCGTCGAAATGTTCCCGGATCACCCGATACTCATCCTAAACAAACGCCCAAATCCGAAATCATCATACGAACCTATTGGAACCTTCAAATCCTGATTTCGAGGTTGTTTACTCAAAAGTCAAACCTTGGTCAACTCTTCCAACTTAAATCTTCCGAATTGAGAATTTTCCTTACGAATGAACTCCGAACTTCCCGAAATTCAATTTCGACCACACGTACAAGTATGTCACAACCCAAATCTTCCTCCGTAGGATGTCGTGATGACACCTAGTCTCTAAGACTAGGTAAGCCTAACACTTACTGAATTAATAGAAGAGTGTGACCAGCAATTAATAATTATGAAATAGAACCTTATTACACAACTTACAATTCCCAAAATCGGTAGTACAAGTCATAAGCTCTACTGAGTTTACTACAAAAACCTCTAAATACAACTGTTTTGAAATAGAGATAAACAATGCAAGTACAATATATAAGGTGACTCTGAGGCCTGTGAACGCAACATCAAGTTTACTTGAGTCTCCACAGCAAGATCCGTACAACTAGCTAGTGATTGACTGACTCCGAATTACCTGGATCTGCACAAAAATGTACAGAAGTGTGGTATGAGTACACTACAGTTGCACTCAGTAAGTATCAAGACTAACCTCAGTGGAGTAGTGACGAGGGATAGCCAAGACACCTACTGGACTAGATAACCTGAACAAGTATACGTATAGGATTAACAGAGTATGATATATCTACAGAACTACGCATAATGACAACAATAATACGGTGCTTGCAATAGTAAATATAAGCAACAATTTGCAACGGGACACCACAAGTAATAACACAGTAGAGTAAGCTGGACACAGTTTAAATCCGGTGAAAAACAAATAAAGGAAAGACAAGTAGCAACTTGATAAGAATAACCGCTTTTGCACCAGGTTTATTCAATAATCCCCACGAGGTACCGAACCTCAAAACTCACACAATTCACGGGTCCCAATTCATGAACCCTAATCACTTGGCATCTTGTGCCCTCATTACAACTGATAACTACACAAACGACTCACGTGCCAATAGAACAAATCTCACATATAAGACAGGTAGACGGAGTACGTACAAATGATTGGTAACATCAGTGTTCATCTTCTTAAACTGATAGGGTGATAAAGTACGTATATGCTTGTGCAAGTGTTCTATCGTAGTTTGGGCCAACGAATAAGAGTAGAGAAAAATGAACGTTACATAAGGAACGATCCCCACAATTTGCACCAAGTAAAACTCATAGAGGTTAGGCATGCCACTACAAAATATCAACAACAACAATGCCCCCAGGCCATCACAAGTCATCACAAATCAATCCCCGACATAGCCCACTTTGTCTCGCCACGTGCGCAATAATAAAGTAAATGCCCGCCTTGTCTCGCCGCACGCGCATAATAATATTCCCACCTTGTCTCGCCACATGCGCCTTGTCACGCCGCATGTGAATATATCAATAGTAACAATAGCATGGCAGAAATCTCGTGCAAACACCCGAACAAACCTCCCAACAATAACACGTGCCAAAAACACAATATCACGATAGAATGACTTTCACAACATGTACCCATATACCATAATATTTCATCTAAGTAGTGTCAATACCACAACCGTGCATAGCCCTCGACTCAACAAACTGAGTACAACAACAACAACAATAACAATAACACGAGACTATGGCAAGTAAATCACTCAAGAGCTTTGGATCACAACGAAGCAGTAGAACGAGCTCACAAAGAATAAACACAATAGGAAATACTAGTTTCAATAAGAATAGCTCAACAAGGGAGAAATGATATGTAACAGATGATTCCACAAAAGTACAATCCGACATCAAGGGAGATAACATGAGTCAATAATTCCAAATAAGGACGAGGCCACTACGATCAAGGATGACTAACTTCATTTAGGGTTGAGCAATTACGAAAGAGGTACAACAAATTCAATTAAGGATAAGCAATTAGGAAAGGATAGCGTGGCAATCGAGGAGACAACAACTACAATTAAGGCACACAAGAGTCAAGTAGAGGTGAAACTAGTAAATGGGGAACATAACAAAACAACTTCATATATAATGAACATAAGAACCTAAGAGCCCTAAAAGGTCAACTTTTCACACATAAGCCCGAGCACGTACTCGTCACCTAGTATACACGGACTTCACATGACACAATTAGCATCGAAAATTCAATACCTAAGGGGTAGTTTTCCCCACACAAAGTTAGGCAAGATACTTACCTCAAACCACACTTAATCAATTAATTAGTAGGCCTTTTCCCTCAATTTCCAACTCCGAACGACTTGAATCTAGCCAAAATAATTTCATACTATAATTATAACTATAGGAAACTAATTTAAATAATGAAATAATGATCTTAGCTAAGAATTAAAAAATTACTCCAAAAAGTCGACTCGGGCTCGCGTCTCGGAACCCGACCAAAAATTACAAAAACCGAACACCTATTCGATAACGAGTCAAACCATGCAAGAATTACCAAATTCCGTCGACCTCCAAATCTTAAATTTTCGTTTTTGAAGAGTTTTACAAAAATCCCAATTTCTTCCGTTAAAACTTGAATTAAACGATGAATATAACCGTGGATTTATAAAATATAATCACTTTCGAATATAGGACACTTACCCAAGTCGAAGTTGTAAAACAATCCTCAAAATCGCCCAAGAACCGAGCTCCTAAAATCCCAATCGAAAATGAAGAAATGACCATTTTTGGGTCGTTATGTTTCTGCCCAGTTTTCGCTTCTGCGAAGCCACTTTTGCGAGACCTATCTCGCTTCTGTGAAAGACCATTGCCAGGTGAAGCCTCGCACCTACGGACATGGCTCCGCTTATGCTCAACCGCAGGTGCGGCTGGAGTTGTGCTTCTGCGCTGCTGTCCACTTCTGCAGTCACGCAGGTGCGGGAAATTCTTCGCACCTGCGACCTCTGCCCAGTCCAGCCATCCTCGCTTCTGCGACGTCACTTCTGCGGAGCGCAAAAGCGATTGCACCATCAATCAAAATTTCAGCATTTCCTTAAGTTCAAAAATAGATCCGTTAACCATTCAAAATCGAGGCCCAAAATATACCAACACGTCCCAAAATACAATACGAACTTAGTCGAGGCCTCAAACCGCATTATACAACGTCGAAACTACGAATCTTACCTCGAATCGAACTTATAAAATTCCAAGTCTTCCAACTGCCAAACTCGTACCGAAACATACCAAATCAACCCGGAATGACATTAAATTTTTTATGCAAGTTCCAAATGACATAACAGAGCTAATCCAACTCTCATAGATCAAAATTCGACCCCGATATCACCCAAGTCAACTCTCGGTCAAACCCCTCAACTTTTCAAAAACTTCAACTTTCTAATTTTCGCTGAAATACTTCAAATTACCTTACGGACCTCCAAATCCAAATCCGGATGCACACCTAAGTCCATAATCGCCATACAAAACTATTAGAACCATAAAAATTTTATTCCGGAGTCATCTACATAAAAGTCAAATTCCTGTCAACTCTTACCGCTTAAGCTTCTAAAACACGAATCCTTCTTCCACATCAATCCCGAATCACCCGAAGTCTGAACTCGACTACGCACGCACGTCATAACATTTAATACGGAGCTGCTCGAAACCTTATGCTGCCGAACGGGACCTTAAATTCTCAAAACGACCGGTCGGGTCGTTACAAGGTCATAAAATATGAAGTGAAGCTATTCAAGGCCTCATACCGCCGAACGACTCGCTAGAGCTTAAAACGACTGGTCGGGTCGTTACAAATATCACATAAATACAAAAGTAAAATATCTTTCAAGTAGCAATCGATAGTGAGCAAGATGTATAATATATGATCATTAATTTCAATAAAAACCAAGACATTATCTACAAGTAAGGTATTCCCTAATTTTTGATAGACATGATTATTCTATCAAAAGAGCTAAAAACTCTCAAATATCTAGGCCAAATAAGCACATTAGGTTTAGAGATAGGTCACTGAACTCTCCATTCTGTTCGGTGAATAAAATTTATTTATGAATAGTGAACACTGTGGACGAAATCATGAAAATCAGGTGCAAGATTCAACAAATTGTAATTAACTATATAGTTCTGTGTCCATAAGTTAAAAAAGCAACGCTATTGATAATATTGCTAAAACCTTTGTTACACGAAGCAGATTCTTACTCTGATTTTTTTATTGCAATGTTACTTTCTTTTATTTTTTTCTTGCAGATCAAGGTGAGTTCAAGTGCTTTTCACATGACAATTTTTTTATTTTTTATTTTACATGTAAATGGGGCTATTCTGTAAGGTGGAAAGAAAATTGAAATGTTGAACATGTTGTTTAGAGTTTATGGAGAATGACTGAATCATGCTCACTATAAGAGAAATCTAGGATTTTCATTTAGTTTGGGACCTGTAAAAAATTAGTAGGTGTGTGTGTTTGACTATATTGGATTATTCAATCTTACTTATTTGTTCTAATACTTTTTTTATTGTTTTAATGAAAAATAAATAATGTGCTTTTCTTATGGCTTTTCGCTTTTAGTCCCATCATTGTTTTTTCCAATCCGCTAAACTATAAGCATCATAGCAACACTGGTAATACTTTGCTATCTCTTTATTTTAGATTTTTGTTGTTTAACATTCAATATTTTATTCATTGTTTGATATTACTTTTTTATTTATATACTTCTATTTTTCTTCCTTTATCACATTTTATTTTCTTGACTCTAATATAAAAACATATTTAAGTTTCATTTATAATGTTATGGAGGAATGGTATAAAGTATTAGATACTTCCAACTACAGTTTTATATGGCTTGGGCTTGAAAAACTCTTTACATGGTTTTTTAACTGAAAGAAAATTGTGACGACCAGATAAGTCGTTTTGATTACTACCCTTAATTTTCGTGTTTCGAGACCTCATAGCTTTATTTGATATTTATTGGTTTGCGTGCGTGGTCCGTGTTATTTTTTGAAAAGCTTTTACATAAAATTTTGAAAAATGTGATTTTTGACTTGAGGTTTGAGTTGACCATTGTCAACGTTTTTGGTAAATGACCTCGGATCGGTATTTTAATAATTCCAGTAGGTTCGCATGATATTTTTGAACATGTACATATGCTTGATTAGGGTTACGGGTGACCCGAGCGCGTTTCAGTGCATTATGTGAAAGATTGTAAAAAAGCATTTTTAAGTTGAAATCTTGAGTTTTGATGATCAATTCTTGTTATTTGATATTTTTTTTGATGATTTGAGGTATAGAGCAAGTTGGTATGATATCATTTCACTTGTGTGCATGTTCGGATTGGAGCCCGAGGGGCGCAGGTGAGTTTCAAACAAGTTTTGGATGGTTTTGGGACTGCTGGTGCAGGTTGTTGTTGGTGTCAAGTTGCAGGTCTCGCATTTGTGAGAACTTGATCGCATTTGCGAGCCTCACATTTGCGATGTCAGGCTCGCAAATGCGAAGAGGGAGTTGGGTATCGCTGTTGCAATAAATTATTCGTATTTATGGACTGGGATGGTTTCGCATTTTCGATCCTTTTGTCGCTTTTGCGATGATCGGGCTTCTAGGACTTTTTTGCAAATGCGAAGCATGCACCGCATTTGTGATGGCTCGGAACTTTGAAAATGCTAGTGATATGTCGCATTTGCGACTTCTGAGGGTCTGATGCACTTATCGCATTTGCAATCCATATTTTGCAATTGCGGAAATCGCATTTGCGAACAAGAGTTCGCAATTGCGACGTATGCACCTGGGTAAAAGATGAGAAAGTGAGATTTAGCTCATTTTTGTCACGACCCAAAATTCCAACCTGTCGTGATGGCGCCTAACACACTGGCTAGGCAAGCCGAATCTTAACAATAAAGAGTTACAACAACAGAAATTATAGAAATAGCATAAGTTTGAAACCTATATGTAACAAAATACTGCCAATACAAGATAATTTGCCCAGTTAACTGGTAAATACGGAGTCATGAGCTCTACTACGGAATACAAGTCTGAAAAACTAAATAATAATACTGTTTGAACTGAAACAACAATACATAAGAAAAGACTAGTCAAACTGCGGCCAAGGATGCAACTCTACCTCGCCTCTCGATGATCAGTCCAACAAGCAAATCTACGACTAATAACTGGTCCCCACACCTGGATTTGCATAATTAAGTGCAGAGTGTAATATGAGTACAACCGACTCAATGTACTCAATAAGTATCGCAGTTAAGCTCCGCGAGGTAAAAGAAGTGAGAACTATAAATGATACTAGTTATAACCTGTACAGTTCCATCATTTTTAACAAGTACATACAATAATGAAATCAAGTCATAAAGTACAGGAAGAAGCATCTCTATGTGTATGTTTACAATTACTCAAATACTCTGCTCAGTTAATATTCAGCATATAGAGATGATATGCAGTTAAATCAGGTATTAATCATGGAAATTGCAAGCAAAGATGAAATGCAAAATCCAAACAAACACTGGCCAGATTTCCTCAACCTTTCCATATTTGTACCAGACCACTGATCAATTTTCGTCAATATCCGCCTGTACACCATCAAGAGAGAAACATGAGAGGGTGACCCTAGGAAGATGGATCCATATCCACACGCAAGCACGACCAATTCAATGTGCTACCAGCTCGGCGTGGTCATATGCTCAATAACATAATCCATCCGGTGTGGTCACATGCATAACAGTACAATCCGCCCGGCGTGGTCACATGCATAACAACATAATCCGCCTGGCGTGTTCACAGGCATAGTAACATACTCTACGGCGTGGTCACATGCATAACAACACAATCTGCCCGGCGTGGTCACATTCATCCAGTCCAAATCATATCACACAAAAGCAAATATACAAGAATACATGTATATGATGAATGAATAACAGATCTCATGCTCCTGGACTGATATAAGTGACATTATTCGCATTGAATTATGTGTAAATACCTCCGTAAATATCTAGTGAGGTATTTGCGAATCATTGGAGTCTCCAACACTAGTTCAAACAAAAGGATCTAAATTTGAGTTGACCACGGTTAACGTTCTTAGTAAATAAGATCTGACTTGTCGGGGTAGCTAGTTTGGTTTTGAGGATGTTTCGGAATGAATTGGGACACTTAATCCCAAGGTTGGAAGCCTAAGTTAAAAGAGTTGACCGGATGTTGACTTATGTGTAAATGGATCCGAAATGGAGTTTTAATGGTTCCGATAGCTCTGTATGATGATTTTGGACTTAGGGGTGTGTCCGGATATTGATTTGGAGGTCCGTAGGAGATTTCAGGTTGAAATGGAAAAAATTGGAAAATTGGAAGTTAGGAGAGTTGAGAGGTTTGACCGAAAGTAAGCTTTGTGGTTACCGGGCTCAGATTTTGGTTTCAGAAGTTGGAATAGGTATGTTGTGTCATTTATGACTTGTGTGCAAAATTTGAGGTTAATCGGAGTTGATTTGATAGGTTTCGACATCGATTGTAGAAGTTGGAATTTATTAGTTTTCAGTAGGCTTGAATTGAGGTGCGATTCATGTTTTTAATGTTGATTGATGTGATTTGAGGCCTCGACTAAGTTTGTATCGTGTTTTATAACTTTTTGGTATGTTTGGTTGATGTACCGGGGGCCTCGGGGGTGATTCGGGTTGAAACCAGATTGGAATTTGAACTTAGGCAAAAGCTGAAGAGAGCTGGTCTGGTGCAATCACACCTGCGAGGCATTTGGTCGCAGGTGCAAGACCGCAGGAGCGAGGTTGGCATCACAGAAGCAAATTTTGGCTGGGCTAAGGGAGTGCGCAGGTGCGAGGTATTTGTTGCACCTGCGAGAGCGCATATGCGAGAAGGGGAGCACAAGTGCGAAGGGCGAGAGACAGGCGTGTTTCCGCAGAAGCGGTGCTCAGATCGCAGGTGCGACTCCACATATGCGGAGTCTGGTCCGCAGAAGCGAAGCCAGGGCCTTTAGGGGGAAACCATAGGAGCAGAATTTGGCCACACCTGCAGAACCGCAGAAGCAGTTAAATGAACTGCGAGATGCCTGGTAGAACGTAAGTTTGAGGGTTAAGTTAATTTTCTCATTTTTAGACTTTGGAAGCTTGGCTGGAGATGATTTTTAAGAGGGCTTTCACAAGATTTCTTGAGGTCAGCCACTTTTGATCATTTTTATCTAATTATATTGATTACCCATTGAATTTCCCCCATAGATTTGGTGTTTTTGAAGTGAAAAATTCGGGATTTTGACCCATGTATTGGAGAGTAAGATTTGTAGACTTGAGTGACGATTTGGTGTCGAATTTGATAAATTTGGTATGGATGGACTCGTGGTTGAACAGGTATCCGGATTTTGTAACTTTTGTCAGATTCCGAGGCGTAGGCTCGGGGGTTGACTTTTTGAGTGGACTTTTTGATTATGAACTTAGCATTTTCATATGGAATTGATTCCTACATCTTGTGTTGATTGTATCGAGTTGTTTGTGGATAGATTCGAGGCGTTCGGAGGCCAATTCGTGAGGCAAGGGCTTATTGGAGTAGAGATTTGCATGGTTCGAGGTAAGTAACACATCTAAAGTTGGTTATGAGAGTATGAATCCCTGAATTACATGATATGTGGTTAGTTTTGGGGTAATGCACATACTAGGTGATGGGCGTGTGTGCGTGTATCATAGAAATTATGATCCGGTTGATTATCGTAGTACTGTGTAGTCATCAGACCTTGTAGCTATTCATGTGATCTCTACGTGTTAGAGTAACTGAGCTGCAAATTCATGTTAGGATTCATGTTAGGCTATATGCTTATCCTGTTGAGACCCACTGTGGTCATTTTTGCTATTGAATTATTTGCTTAAATGGCAATGTTGTACTCAGTTACATCCATTATTTGCATATCATATCTCAGTCTTTGCTACCATTTATTATTGCGTTGTATATCATTGTTTGGGCTAATTAGCATGAGATTTGTGAGCCCGAGACATTGGAGAGAGATTGATGACTGAGTTGGGGCCTGAGATCCATGTGGTGAGTAAGATTTGTGGATCGGGATGCACGCCGCAACATGACTTATGGCTTATACGTGGATCGGGCTGCACGCCGCAACAAGCCTTTTATGGTTAATTACTATAGGATCGGGTTGCACGCCGCAATAGGCCATATTGGCTTATTATTAGCACTTGGGCTAGATCCGCGCACCTGGAGCCTGACATACTAGCAGTGAGCGTAGGTACCGTACAATGCTGAGTGACTGAGTAACTGAGTGTGATGAGCGGGAATTGAGACAGTCAGATTAAGTACTCTGAGAGTGTGAGTACATGGGGTTTTCATTGTGTTGCATCACGTGTGATATGCACATTGGCATGTAGATATAGAGATGTAATATTCCTCATATCAGTCATGGCATATTTTATCTGTATTGAGCTTAACTATTAAACCTGGAAGCATGTCTACATTCCTGTACTGTGTACTTACAGATTATGAGTTTCTCTAAGATATTATTGTCATATTTCATATCATTTCCATACTATTAAACTTTGTACGTGGGGTTTCTCTATTGTACTCATACTACACTCTGCACTTCGTGTGCAAATCCAGGTATTTTCGGGCACGGTGGTTGCTGATTTATGGAGCTTTATGAGTTGGGAGATTATCGAGGTAGCTGCTTTGGCGTCCACAGACCTTGACTCTCATCCTTTATCTTTTAGTTTTGTTTATACTGTTCTACCTTTATAGATAGTGTTTCAGTTGTCAGACCGTGTTATTGTATATATGCTCATGTACTCAATGACACTCGAATTTTGGAAAAACATTCTATATTGAGTTGCGGTGTTTTCATCTAGTTTTTATGAGATTTTAGTTACTTAAATCTATTTCAGCATATTTTGAATTAAAGATGTCTGTATTTGTGAGTTGTCAGCTTGCCTAGTATCGCAACACACGTGATTTGGGACCGTGACAAGTTGGTAAAAGAGCCTAGGCTAAATAGGTCTCACGAGTCATGAGTAGGTTTAGTAGAGTCTTGCGGATCGGTACAGAGACATTTGTACCTATCTTCAAGAGGTTGCCGAACCCTTAGGAAAACTTCATATTCTTGTATTTTTGTCGTGTGAATTTATTGATTTCGGGAACTAAACTTTTGTTATTCTATTCTCTCACAGACGGTGAGAACACGTGCTACTGGATCAAGCAGACGACCACCAATACCACCAGCTAGGGCCACGAGAGGCCGGGGCCGCGGTAGATGCCGAGGTGCAGCTCGTATAGCAGCTAGAGTAGCACATGTAGACCCACCAGTTGCTCCAGCACCAGAGCAGATCCCAGATGTGGTTGATCCAGTGGGGCCATCTCAGGCACCAGTTGTGCCTATTGTGATTCCAGGCCTTTAGGAGGCTTTGGCCCAGATATTGACTGTTTACACTAGCCTTGCTCAGGCGGTTTCAGTTCAGGCCACACCAGCCACTTCTCAGGCTGGGGGGAGGTGCTCAGACTCCCGAAGCCCGTACTCCAGAGCAGGTGGTGCAGGGACTCCAGACACCGGAGGTACTACCAACCCAGCCGGTTATAGCTGCTCAGGCCCAGGTGGGTCCCGTTATGATTGTTGAGAAGCAGAAGAGACTAGAGAGATTTGGGAGGCTCAAGCCTCCATCATTCAGTGGGGCTGAGTCGGAGGATGATCAGGATTTCTTGGATAGGTGCCAGCGGATTCTTTGCACGGCGGGTATTTTGGAGCTTAGTGGGGTCTTATTTATTACTTTTTAGTTGTCGGGGGCTGCCATCAGATGGTGGGAGACTTATGAACGGAGCAGGCCAGTCGGTGCTGCACCACTTTCGTGGCACGAGTTCTCCGTTCTCTTCTTGGAGAAGTTTGTGCCACGGACCCGCGGGGAGGAATTACGTAGGCAGTTTGAGTAGCTATGCCAAGAGGGCATGTCTGTGACTCAGTACGAGATAAAATTTTCAGAGTTGGCTTGTCACGCAGTTTGGTTAGTTCCCACAGAGAGGGAGAGGATTAGGAGGTTCATTGATGACCTCAACTATGGATTGTGCTTTGTAATGACTCGAGAGAATGTATCAGGTGCTATGTTCAACGGGGTTGTTGATATTTCTAGGTGGCTAGAGCTTGTTCGTAGTCAGGAGCATGAGGAGAGGGAGGCCAAGAGGCCTCGTGGATCAGGTGGTTTTGGCGGTGTTTCTTCTAGGGGTCAGTCCCACCATGGCAGGGGTCGTCCTTATAGGCACGCTCAAATGGCTCGCCCGGTTCATCGTGGAGCATCAACTAGCCATAGTTCATACAGTGCTTGCCCGGGTAAGTCATCTCTCAGTGCACTCCCAGCTCAGATCTGATCTCGTGTTTCATCAGTTTAGGGTTCATCTGTATCGGGTTCTTCTAGCAGTTATTCTGTTTCTCGGGGTCTGATTCAGTCCCCACCATCATTGACGGATCAGGGTTGCTACGAGTGTGGGGAGCTTGGACATGTGAGGAGGTATTGTCTCCATATCTTGGGAGGTCCAGTTCAGCAGAGGGATCATGCTATGACTTCTGCACTAGTTACTTCACCACCCGCACAGCTATCTCAGGGTGGGGCTTAGGTAGCTATAGGTCGCCCTAGAGGGAGAGGCCGATCAGATGGCAGTCAGGCTCGATTCTATGCTATTCCTGCCAGGCCAGAAGCCGTTGCTTCATACACAGTGATCACATGTATTATCTCAGTATGCCACAAGGATGCTTCTATATTATTTGACCCTGGTTCTACTTATTCTTATGCATCATCATATTTTGCTCGTTATTTGGATATGTCTTGTGAGTCCTTAGTTTCACCTGTTCATATATCTACGCTGATGGGCGATACTATTATTGTGGACCATGTGTAGTGACTATCGGGGGATTTGAGATGATGGTTGATCTCTTATTTCTTAGTATGGTTGTCTCCATGTCATGCTATTATGGATTGTCACACTAAGATCGTGACGTTGGCGATGCCGGGGTTTCCAAGGATCGAGTAGAGAGGTTCTCTAAATTATGTTCCCAGCAGGGTGATTTCTTATCTAAAGGCCAACGGATGGTTGGGAAGGGGTGTTTGTCGTATTTGGCCTTTTTTAGGGATGTTGGTGCTGATACTCATACTATTGATTCTGTTCCGGTAGTGTGAGACTTTCCAGATGTGTTTCCTGCAAACCTACCGGGCATGCCACTTGATAGAGATATTGATTTTGGTATTGACTTGGTGTCGAAAACTCAACCCATTTCTATTTCTCTGTATCTTATGGCACCAATAGAGTTGAAGGAATTGAAGGAGTAGCTTCAGGAGATCCTTGATAAGGGGTTTATTCGGCCTAGTGTGTAGCCTTGGGGTGCACCGGTTCTATTTGTGAAGAAGAAGGATGGTACTATGTGGATGTGCATCGACTATAGGCAGTTTAAAAATGTTACGATCAAGAACAAGTATCCTTTGCCGCGCATTGATGATTTACTTGACCAGCTTCAGGGAGTGAGGTGTTCTCTAAGATTGATTTGAGGTCTGGGTATCACCAGTTGAAGATTCAGGATCTATATATTCTGAAGATGGCATTCTGGACCCGCTATGGTCACTTTGAGTTCCTTGTGATGTTTTTTGGGCTGACCAACACCCCAGCAACATTCATGCATATGATGAATAGTGTATTCTAGCCATATCTTGATTTGTTTGTCATAGTATTTATTGATGATATCCTGGTGTACTAACGTAGCCAGGAGGAGCATGCACATCATTTTAGGATTGTACTACATCGATTGAGGGGGAGAAGCTTTATGCCAAGTTCTCCAAGTGTGACTTTTGGCTCAGTTCGGTGGAGTTCTTAGGACACGTGGTGTCCAGTGAGGGGATTAAGGTGGATTTGAAGAAGATAGAGGCAGTTCAGAGTTGGCCCAGACCGTCTTTAGCTACTGAGATTCAGAGTTTTCTTGGTCTGGCCAGATATTATTGTCGCTTTGTGGAGGATTTCTCGTCCATTGCAGCAACTGCCTTGACCACAACTCTAGTTCTAATTTTGCCTTCAGCGTCAGGTTCTTATACTATGTATTGTGATGCTTCTCGGATTGGTATTGGGTGTATCTTGATGCTGGAGTGTAGAGTAATTGCTTATGCTTCGCGCCAGTTGAAGCCCTATGAGAAGAACTACCTTGTTCATGATTTGGAGTTGGCAGCCATCGTTCATGCATTGAAGATTTAGAGGCATTACCTTTATGGAGATGGTTGGAGCTTCTAAAGGACTATGATATTACCATTTTGTATCATCCCGATAAGGCCAATGTGGTGACCGATGCCTTGAGTAGAAAGACGGTGAGTATGGGTAGCCTTGCATTTATTCCTGTTGGTGATAGACCTCTTGCAACAGATGTTCAGTCCTTGGCCAATCAGTTTGTGAGGCTAGACATTTCGGAGCCCAGTCGGGTTCTAGCTTGTGTGGTTTCTCTGTCTTTCTTGTATGATCACATCAGAGAGCATCAGTATGATGATCCGCATTTGCTTGCTCTTAAGGATACAGTTCAGCATAGTGATGTTAAGGAGGTTACTATCGGGGATGATGGGGTGTTAAGGATGGAGGGTCGGATTTGTGTGCCCAACGTGGATAGGCTACATGAGTTGATTCTTGAAGAGGCCCACAGTTCGAGGTATTCCATTCATCCGGGTGCCACAGAGATGTATCAGAACTTGAGGCAGCACTATTGGTGGAGAAGGATGAAGAAAGACATAGTGAGGTTTATAGCTCGGTCCCTAAATTGTCATTAGGTGAAGTACGAGCATCAGAGACCGGGCGCATTGCTTCAGAGGCTTGATATTCCAGAGTGGAAATGGGAGAGTATCACCATCGATTTTGTAGTTAGGCTCCCATGGATTTTGAGAAAGTTTGATGTTATTTGGGTGATTGTTGATCGGTTGACCAAGTCCGCACATTTCATTCCAGTCGGGACTACTTATTCTTTAGAGCGGTTGGCTGAGATCTACATCCGCGAGATTGTTCGCCTTCACGGTGTGCCGGTGTCCATCATTTCAGATCAGGGCACACAGTCTACATTGCAGTTTTGGAGAGCAGTGCAACGGGAGTTAGGCACACGGGTTGAGTTGAGTACAACATTCCACCCTCAGACAGACAGGCAGTTCGAGCACACTATTCAGATGTTGTAGGTTATGCTACGCTCTTGTGTCATAGATTTTAGGGGTTCTTGGGATCGGCTTCTGCCGCTTGTAGAGTTTACTACAACAACTACTACCAATCGAGCATTCAGATGGCTCCGTATGAGGCTTTGTATGGGAGATGATGTCGGTCTCCGGTGGGTTGGTTTGAGTCGAGTGAGGCTAGGCTATTGGGTACTGACTTGGTTCAGGATGCTTTGGACAAGGTTAAGTTGATTTAGGACCGGCTTCGCACGGTGCAGTTCAGACAGAAGAGCTACACCGATCGGAAGGTTCGCAATGTTGCCTACATGGTGGGAGAGAAGGTATTACTCAGAGTTTCACCCATGAATGGTGTTATGAGGTTCGGGAAGAAGGGCAAGTTGAGCCCTCGGTATATTGGGCCTTTTGAGGTTCTTGAGAGGATTGGAGAGGTGGCTTATAGGCTTGCATTGCCACCTAGTCTATCGAGTGTTCATACAGTGTTTCGTGTTTCCATGCTACAGAAGTATGCCAGTGATCCATTTTATATTTTGGACTTCAACACGGTACAGTTGGATGGTGATTTGACTTATGATGTGGAGCCGGTGGCCATTTTGGATCGACATATTCTAAAGTTGAGGTCAAAGAACATAACTTCAGTGAAGGTGCAATGGAGAGGTCAGCCAGTTTAGGAGGCTACTTGGGAGACCGTGCGGGATATGTGGAGTAGATATCCACACCTATTTGAGACTCCGAGTATGATTCTAGACCCATTCGAGGACGAATGTTTGTTTAAGAAGGAGATGATGTAACGATAAAGCCGGTCGTTTTGAGTATTGTAGCCCCGTTCCCCGATTTACTGCTTATTCTATGCTCAATTGTTGTTATGTGACTTGTCAGGGTAGCTGGTTTGGTTCCGGGGATATTTCAGAATGAATTGGGATACTTAGTCCCAAGGTTGGAAGCCGAAGTTGAAAGAGTTGATCGGATATTAACTTATGTGTAAATGGCTATGTAATGGAGTTTTGATGGTTCCAATAGCTCTGTATGGTGATTTTGGACTTAGGGGTGTGTCCGGATATTGATTTGGAGGTCTGTAGGAGATTTCGACTTGAAATGATGAAAATTGGAAAATTGGAAGTTTGGAGAGTTGAGAAGTTTGACTGAGAGTTGACTTTGTGGTTACTGGGCTCGGATTTTTTTTCTGGAAGTTAGAATAGGTTCGTTGTGTCATTTGTGACTTGTGTGGAAAGTTTGAGGTTAATCGGAGTTGATTTGATAGGTTTCGGCATAGATTATAGAAGTTGGAATTAATTAGTTTTTAGTAAGCTTGAATTAGGGTGCGATTCGTATTTTTGATGTTGATTGATGTGATTTGAGGCCTTGACTAAGTTCGTATCATGTGTTGGTATGTTTTCGTAGTACTGTGTAGTCATCAGACCTTATAGCTATTCATGTGATCTCTATGTGTTAGAGTAATTGAGCTGCAAATTCATGTTAGGCTATATGCTTATCCTGTTGAGACCCACTGTGGTCATTTCTGTTGTTGAATTATTTGTTTAGATGGCAATGTTGTACACAGTCACATCCATTATTTGCATATCATATCTCAGTCTCTGTTACCATTTATTGTTGCATTGTTTGGGCTAATTTGGCATGAGATTTGTGAGCCCGAGAGACTAGAGAGAGATTAATGACTGAGTTGGGGCCTGAGAGCCGTGTTGTGAGTGAGATTTGTGGATCGGGCTACATGGCGCAGCATGCCTTATGGCTTGGGTAGCACGCCGCAGCAGGTCTTTTAGGCTTAATTATTATGGGATCGGGTAGCACGCCGCAGCAGGCCAGATTGGCTTATTATTAGCGCTTGGAGAGGATCCGCCCCTCCGGAGTCTGACATACCAGCAGTGAGTGCAGGTACCGTACAATGTTGAGTGACTGAGTGTGATGAGCGAGAATTGAAACAGTCAGATTGAGTACTCTGAGAGTGTGAGTACGCGGTGTTTTCATTGCGTTGCATCACATGTGATATGCACATTGGCATGTAGATATAAAGATGTAATATTCCTCATATCAGTCATGGCATATTTTATCTGTATTGAGCTTAACTGTTAAACCTGGAAGCATGTCTACATTCCTGTACTATGTACTTACAGATTATGAGTTTCTCTAAGATATTATTGTCATATTTCCTGTCATTTCCGTACTGTTAAACTATGTATTTGGACTCTATTGGTTGAGCTCGTCACTGCTTTCAGTCCAAAGGTTAGTTTTTGTTACTTATTGAGTTGGTTGTAATCATACTATACTCTGCACTTCGTGTGCAAATCCAAGTATTTTCGGGCACGGTGGTTGCTGATTTCTGGAGATTTATCAGTTCGGAGATTATCGAGGTAGATGCCTTGGCATTCGCAGACCTTGACTCTCCTCCTTTATCTTTTAATTTTGTTTATACTGTTCTACCTTCCTAGACAGTGTTTCAGTTGTCAGACCATGTTATTGTATAGATGTTGATGTACTCAGTGACATCTGGATTTTTGAAAACAATTCTGTAATGGGTTACAGTGTTTTCATCCAGTTTTATGAGATTTTAGTTACTTAAACCTATTTCAACATATTTTGAATTAAAGATGTATGTATTTGTGAGTAGTCGACTTGCCTAGTATCGTGATAGGCGCCATCACGGCACATGTGATTTGGGGTCATGACAGACTTGTTCGCATGTCTGGTTGGGGTCTTGAGTGACCCGAGCGCGTTTTGGCGCATTATGTGAAAGAGTTTGGAAAATGAGTTTTTAAGTTGAAATTTTGAGTATTGGTGATCGATTCTTGATTGTTTGATGTTATTTTGGTGATTTGAGGTAGCGAGCGATTTTGTAGGATATTATTACACTTGTGTGCATATTTGGTTTGGATCCCAATGGGCTCGGGTGAGTTATGTATTCATTGCGGATTGATCCAGAATAGTTGGTGTAGTCCTGTTTCTGGTGTTGACCTGCAGGTCTCGCATTTGCGAGGATCTGTTCGTAAATGCGAACTCCACTTTTGCAAAGTCGAGCTCGCATTTGCGATAAAGGGATAGGCAGGGGAACTTCGCATTTGCGAAGAAGTGTTTGCAATTGCGGATAGGCTAGGATCGCTTTTGCGAGGCATTAGTCACTTTTGCGACTAGACACTAGAATAGGCAGATTCGCAAATATGAATCTTTGACCGCTTTTAGGATGGAAGGGGGCCTTGCAAATATGAGGTTTTTGTCATATTTGTGACTTATGTAGGCTGGGGCAATGTTTGCATTTGCGACCAGTGTTTCGCATTTGCGATTGTCGCAATTGCAAACAAGAGTTCACAATTGCAATGCCTGCATCTGGGTAAGAGATGGAAAAGTGGGGACTTAGCTCATTTTACACAATTTTTCAACCTTAGACTCCATAAAGGTGATTTCTTGAGAGCGTTTTCTTCCCAAGTTCATTGGTAAGCACCTTTAACTAATTTTCAATCAATTTCAACTACTTGTCATGAATTTCTAACATCAAATCTATGAATTTCAAGGTAGAAATTATGTGTTTTGGGTAGAATTTAAGGAATTTATAAAATTGAGATTTCGACCTCAAATTAAGGTCGTATTTTGAAAAAATCATATAACCTGGCTCGGGGGTGAATGGATAATCGGGATTTGGTCCGAATCTCGAATTTTGACCAAGCGAGCCCAGAGTTGACTTTTGTTGTCTTTTTCAATTTAGCTAAAGATTGAGTATTTTTCATTTGCGGGTAGTTTCTAAAGTTTATTTTGAATTGTTTGAATGATAATTGGCTAGATTCGGTAGGTTTAGAGGCTTGTTCGAAAGGAAAAGTCATGATTGATTGTTGATTTAGTTACGGAAAGAGGTAAGTATCGTGTTTAACTTTGACTTGAGGGAATTAGGACTTGTTTATTCTATTTGCTATGTGAACTATGTGTGGGGATGATATATATGTGAGGTGACGAGTGTATATGCGTTGTCAAAACTTGGTCCTCGACCCCCGAACGTGATCCCGACTTAATTTCTTGGGCTTCTACTCAGACTTCAAAGCTCCAACTTATTTGATTTAGCTCCAAATTACCATAATAGCTCGTGATCATTTCCTGCAAGGCATAAAATTCATAATAAGTGTAATTCACTATCATTTAAGCTCAAACATACGTAAAATGCAGTAATTAGAGTGCAATACTAAAGCTAAAATACGAGTTTCTAGCCTACACTCAGTTTCTAGTCTAAGTAGAGATATGGTTGGGTTTTTGAGTGGAACTATTGAAAAAGGAGAAAGGTGCATTGTTTGAAATCAATTGTGAGAGTCACTTGTAGGGAATTAGAAAAGAAAAAAGAGAGAATTTCTTGAAAGAAAACAAAATCAGAAGATTAAAAAAAGGGGGGGTCTAGTGTTTGTATGTATTTCATGGAAAAAACATATTCCTTGCTAGTGGTAGCTCTTGTTATGTCTGTGCTTAAAGATATGGGGAGCTTGATGCTGTTATGTGTGAAGGTTGGGATTTAGTTCAAAATAAGTATGGGGTTTAGATCGCTAATGTATATGTATTAAAGTGATCAGGGAGGTGTAGTCACTATATCCAAATCTATCCTACCCGTCCCGCAACCTACATTACAACCAATTAAAGTCCTACTTGATCCTTGTATGAATAAACTCAATTAGTAGAGTATTACACTACGGGCAAGCATATGGTGCGTCTTCTATGGCACATGAATTTTATTTCTGAGAATGAGTGAATTCTTTCTATCTTGAGTTCCTATTTGTTCTTGAATCTTATTGTGTGTGGAACTACTCTCTATTGTTTGTGTGAGGGCATATGACTTGTGAAGGTAAGGTAAAGTCTTTGACCTATGTTTAGAGTAAGTGAGCAGGTTGTGAAAAATGCGTGGTGCTTTTGAGTCGAGTCTTGAGGCTAGGATGTAATGATATGGTGCTTAGTCTATTTTAAATATTCTTGGCATGATGTATTTGGGAAGTTGTTTAATGAAGAAGTCATCCCTATGTGAAGTGTAGTTTGATTGCTCGAGTACGAGCAATGGTCTAAGTGTAGGGTGTTGATGGTAGGCTAGAAACCCGTATTTTAGCCGTAGTATTGCATTCTAAATACTGCATTTTACGTGTGATTGAGCTTAAATGATAGTGAATTACACTTATTACGTATTTTATGCCTTGCAGAAAATGATCCCGAGCTATTAAGGTAATTTGGAGCTAAATCGAACAAGTTGGAGCTTTGAAGTCAGAGTAGAAGCCCAAGAAATTAAGCCGGGATCACATTTGGGGATCGAGGACCAAGTTTGGATGTCAAAACGTGGATGAAAGATTTTACTCTGAGAAAACATCACAGCAGCGCCGCGAGGCGCCGCGCGACAGTGCAAAGTGGAATGTCCGACAAAAATCTGCTCTTTGAAAATTTACACTAGCGCGAGGCATTGGTGTATTTTCACGGTCCAATTTTCCCACTTTGACTTGGAAAGGGTAGTTTCGCCCGGACTTGTTTCTACATGGTATAAATACACCAAAAACATAATTTTTAGAGGACTTTTGACCTTGCAAGCTTTGGGGAGAGCATTGGAGGCTACAAAACACAGGAATTTATCATCTTTTCATCAATTCAATAAAGGAGTTTGGATTGTAACGTTAGATTTATGCTTTCTCACTCCTTAATTATATTTGTTATGACTTCCTCCATAATTATGGAGTAGTTTACCTTAGAGTGTGACATGATTTGGGGATTTGGTTGTTGTTTATGGATTTGATTACTGTTATATTTCACTCTTGAGGTTCTATCGATTCTCACGAATTCTGATGAGAAGGTCGTGCCTATGTGAAGGTCGTCACTACAACGGTGCCCAAATTTGACGAGCGCAAAACACAACACAAAATTGATGCTCGCTAGCCAAAGATAGTATAGTATGATTATCGTCTCCACAGGGATTGGATTTAAACAATACTCTAGTAATTTATGATTTAACTGCTATTCAGGATTATCAAAACTGAGTGGAATGATTACGAAATACGATTAACTACTAAAGTAAAGAAATTGACAATTGACTGCAAAGAACTAGAGATTCGCAAAGTTGGTTTCTTATAAATGTGAGAAATAAGGGTGTTGACATGATAGGTGCAAGGTTGTTATTCTGGATATGATACTATTATATTTCACTCTTGAGGTTCTATCGATTCTCACGAATTCAATAGGTGATTAGCTTATACTTCCGATTCAGACTCCTCTCTCGATTAAATCTAAATCATTCAAATAAACTAATGTGAAGTGTGGTGAAACTTGCAAGAATCTATTGGTAGGAATGATCTAAGAGAAACTTCTCACGAATATTTCTCAATCTAAAATTAAGCGGTAACTCAAAAAGATCTCTCAATTACTTCAAAAAATTAACAAAATAAACTAAGGCATACGCTGCAATGATATTCAATAAGATGTTCCTCTTTCGATTAAGCACTATAAAGAATAAAATCACAACTCTATTAATGCTCCTTCAATAAATTCAAGCAATTAAACAGTAATCAAATCCATAAACAACAACCAAATCACCAAATCATGTCAAACCCTAAGGTGAACTACTCCATAATTATGGAGGAAGTCATCACAAATATAATTAAAGAGTGAGAAAGTATCAATCTAACGTTACAATCCAAACTCCCGTATTGAATTGATGAAAAGATGATGAAATCCCGTGTCTTGTAGCCTCCAATGCTCTCCTCAAAGCTTCCAAGGTCAAAAGTCCTTTAAAAATTATGTTTTTGGTGTATTTATACCATATAGGAATGGTCCCGGACGAAACTATCCTTTTCAAGTCGAAGTGGGAAAATTGGACCGCGAAAATACACTAATGCATCGCGCTATGCGTCACGCTCGTGTAAATTTTCAGAGAGCAGAGTTTTGTCAGACATGCCACTTTGCACTGTCGCGCCGTGCCTCGCGGCGCCCCATGCAGTGCGAATGTGATGTTTTCTCAGAGTAAATTGTTTTCTCCACTTTTTGATATCTAGACTTGGCTCCCGACCCCCGAACGTGACCTCGACTTAATTTGTTGGGCTTTTACTCAGACTTCAAAGCTCCAACTTGTTCAATTTAGCTCCACATTATCTTAATAGCTCAGAATCATTTCCTGCATGCCATAAAACACATAATAAGTGCAATTCACTATCATTTGAGCTTAGACACATGTAAAATGCAGTAATTAGAGTGAAAACTATGACTAAAATATGTGTTTCTAGCCTACCATCAACACCCCACACTTAAACCATTGCTCGTCCTCGAGCAATCAAACTACACTTCACATAAAGACAACCTTCTCATCAAACAACCCTAACATATCATGCCAAAATATTTTAAAGCAGACTAAGCACCCTATCATAACATCCTAGCCTCAAAACTCGACTTAAAAGCACCACGTATTTTTCACAACATGCTCACTTACTCTAACATAGAGGTCAAAGATGTTACCTTACCTTCACAAATCATGTGCCCTCACACAAACAATAAAGAGTAGTTCCACACACAATAAATTTCAAGAACACTTAGGCACTCAATATAGAAGTAATTCACTCACTCTCAGAATTAAAATTCATGTGCCATAGAAGATGCACCATATGCTTGCCCGTAGTGTAATACTCTACTAATTGAGCTCATTCAGTCAAGGATCAAGTAGGACTTTAATTGGTTGTAATGTAGGCTGCGGGACGGGCATGATAGATTTGGATATAGTGACTACACCTCCCTTAGAACTTTAATACATATACATTAGCGATCTAAACCCCACACTTATTTTGAACAAAATTCCAACCTTCACACATAACAACATCAAAGTTCCATATCTTTAAGCACAGACAACACGAGAACTACCACTACCAAGGAATCCATTTTTTTTCTTTTCTAAGTTCAGATTTGTTTTCTTTTCAAGAAAACTCTTTTTTTTTCTTTCAATTCTCTATAAGTGGCTCTCAAAATATTTTTCAAACAATGCACCTTTCTCCTATTTCAATAGTTCCACTCAAAAACCCGATCATACCTCACTTAGCTTTTACAAGCTCATAACATAATTAATTACTCAAGAGAGGTAAAAGGTTTAAACAGATAATCAATTCAAACAAAGTGGATCAGGCTTGCAGTGTGGTTGCCAAAGAAGTAGGATTACAAGCTCGATGAAGCTAACTAGGATACACAACAATCAGGTTGGTCATAAACATATAATTGGCTCAATAAAAAAATGCCTATATAACTTCCTAAACCGAATGAGACTGCTATTTCACTTTGCGAACACATGGGGAAAGTTCTAGACATCAACTGACATGCACAGAATATCAACAACAACCTCACACACACATTGGCACATAACTCACTTAGGACCAGATTTATCTCGACTCTCTAGTCAAAGCAGTTAAGAAAAGTCACAATCAACTAATTTAAGGCACTTATCTATGAGTCAAGAACTGAGCCTAGGCGTCATAACTAAGGCACTCACTACTCTCAAGGCACAACAACATCAAGAAAAGTCATCTCCATTTAATACATAGCACAATACTTCACTATTTCTAATATATAAAAAAAAACTAACTATACCCGATTCAAACAAAACCCTTGGAAAAGAATCGCAACAGAAAGAAAATTCAAGGGAAAATTATTACACTACCTAAGAAAAACAATTTTTTTTGTCTTCGACTTTGATCCCTCAAGAAGACAGTCGAGGAAATCCATCATCGGGAAAATTCAAATTTTTTTCCAATCAAAAGAAACGCAAACAAACACACATGTACATATTTACATCCTCCACCCCACACTTTAAATTGTGGCATGTCCCCATGACAAACAAGTAAAAAGTAAGAGGTTAAGGAACTCCTTTGAATTTTTTTCGTTTTTGAGAACTTATGAACTTTACCCCTAATTCTGAATTCATTCCTCGTTTTCGCTCCTTGGGATTATTTATGGAGCTCATAAGAACAAAGTCATCTGAATATATCTGCAAGACCCGCTCTTTTATTTCTTTCTTGGCCTCTTTTTGAGCGGTGGGTTGTTTTTGTAGAAGCATCCTCAACTTGTTCCTGCATTCTTTTATAGGATCAATCCATGCATCTTCCTGCAAATATCCCAAAATAAAATCTACATGATTAAGGTTAAAATAAGAAAACAAATAAGAAAGTTCATGTGAATATTCCTTTTGTTATGTCCAAAACCAATTCTTTCTCATTCTCTTCTACTAAAGGTGGTAAATGTGGAAAGGTGGATGAGGGTTTGAACTCTTCTTGTATTGCTTCACACTCAACCAAAACCTTATTTTCAATCATTTCAGTTGAATCAGAGTGTTCTTAGAGTGGCAGGTTCTCTCTGTTGATGCTCACCCTCTTGGGTAGGCTCATTCTCACAAGGTATCTCCTCCATATATTAACTATCACAATGCAATGAGCTTTCTGAATGTATACTTACTATTTGACTCACTTGCGTTGTTAGGTTCTTAATGGCTTAATCATTTTGTATAAATCTCTCTTCAATACTGTTCATGAACTTATACGTAAGCTCTTCTAAACTACCATTCTCCTCTTGAGGTGGTTGTATCACTTTGCTTTTGTTCCAGTCATAATCAGAGTATTCATTCCATCCAGAGTTAAGATTGTGGCCATATGAAACCTCATACCTATAGGACTAGAAACAGAGTGAGACTTTTCAAAAGATAAACCATAGGAAGAATACTTACCTGTTTGACAGTCAACCCATAGGTGATTTCCCCTACATTTAAAGCAAATAGCAGACTTGTGATAATTTTCAGCTGCTAACTCTGCAACCGTTTTCTTAGATTGGCTGTGCTCCATCTTCACAGTTCTTGAGTTCAGTATCAGGACTATTTTCTTCAAGCTTTCTCCCTAGAACTTGTCAGGTGCTACAAAAACAAATCTTGAAGACAAGTTAACAAATTAAAAAAAATTAATAAGAAAAAAATTCCCGAGTTAGCACCAAAAATTATTTTGAGCACTATTGATTGCCAATCCCCTTCAACGGTGCCAAATTTTGATGAGCGCAAAACACAACAAAAAATTGATGCTCGCTAGCCAAAGATAGTATAGTATGATTATTGTCTCCACATGGATTGGATTTAAACAATGCTCTAGTAACTCCTAGTTTAACTGCTATTCAGGATGATCAAAACTGAGTGGAATGATTACGAACTACGATTAACTACTAAAGTAAAGCAATTAAAAATTGACTGCAAAGAACTAGAGATTCGCAGAGTTGGTTTCTTATGAATGTGAGAAATAAGGGTGTTGGCATGATATGTGCAAGGTTGTTATTTTGGATATGATACTATTATATTTCACTCTTGAGGTTCTATTGATTCTCACGAATTCAATAGGTGATTAGCTTATACTTCCAATTCAGACTCCTCTCTCGATTAAATCTAAATCTATCAAATAAACTAATGTGAAGTGCGGTTAAACTTGCAAGAACTTATTGGTAGGAATGACTTAAGAGAAACTTCTCGCGAATATTTCTCAATCTTAATTTAAAAGGTAACTCAAAAAGATATCTCGATTACTTCAAAGAATTACCAAAATAAACTAAGGCATAAGCTGCAATGATATTCAATAAGATGTTCCTCTTTTAATTAAACACTATAAAGAATAAAATTACAACTCTATTAAAGCTCCTCCAATAAATTCAAGCAATTAAACAGTAATCAAATCCATAAACAATAACCAAATCACCAAATCATGTCAAACCCTAAGGTAAACTACTCCATAATTATGGAGGAAGCATCACAAATATAATTAAATAGTGAAAAAGTATCAATCTAACGTTACAATCCAAACTCTCTTATGTAATTGATGGAAAAATGATGAAATCCCGTGTCTTGTAGCCTCCAATGCTCTCCTCAAAGCTTCCAAGGTCAAAAGTCTTCTAAAAATTATGTTTCTGGTGTAATTATACCATATAGGTGTTTCTGGTGTATTTATACCATATAGGAATGGGCCCGGATAAAACTATCCTTTCCAAGTCGAAGTGGAAAAATTATATCGCGAAAATACACCAATGCGTTGCGATAGTGTAGATTTTTAGAGAGCAGAATTTTGTCAGACATGCCACTTTGCACTGCCGTGCGGCGCCCCATGCGATGCGGCTGTGATGTTTTCTCAGAGTAAATTGTTTTTTCCGATTTTTGATATCCAGACTTGGCTCCCGACCCCCGAACGTGATCCCGACTTAATTTCTTGGGCATTTACTCAGACTTCAAGGCTCCAACTTATTCAATTTAGCTCTGCGTTATCTTAATAACTCAAAATCATTTCCTGCTAGGCATAAAACACGTAATAAATATAATTCACTATCATTTGAGCTCAAACACTTGTAAAATGCAGTAATTAGAGTGCAAACTATGATTAAAATATGGGTTTCTAGCCAACCATCATAGGGCAACGGTCAGAGTCAAACACCAATAGACAACAACAGATCATAACAATATAATAAAAACAGTACAAGGAATAACTCCAAGATATGATGCTCAACTCGTTCACAGTTACGAAAATAGGCATGTTTTTCAGGTACAACAACAAAACCCAAATCTTTCATCGATATTACCAAAATATGAGTAAATCAGAAAACTGTGATTTTTACCAAAAACATTCAACAATAAATAAGATATTTCATTCTCAGATAGCATGAAAATAGTACGTCTTTATGCCTATATGTCAATGTGCATATGAAATCATGAATGTCACAAAACCGTGTAGCATGAGGAAATGCATCTCTATGCCTGTATGTCAAGTATGCATGTGATATTCAATGCATCACAGTGGTGAACTCATGTACTACACTCTCAGAATACTCAATCTCATTGTCTCGCACTCCCACTCATCACGTGCAATGACTCAGCACACTTAGTCACTCAGCACTGTACGGAACCTGATGCGGCACGTAGCCTGATCCCATCATGAATCAATAAAACTACGATCACCGCTGGTATGTCAAACTCAGGAGGGGCGGATCCTGCCCAAACGCTTATATAAGCCATCATGGCCTGCTGCGGTGTGCATCCCGAACCCATCAATAATATTTATAAAGCCCATAGAGCCTGTTGCGGCATGCAAGCCAATCCATATAATAATAATAATACTTATAAAGAGAATGTGGCCTATTACGGCGTGCAACCCGATCCCATCAATAATATATATAAAGCCCATAGGGCCAACTGCAGCGTGCATCCCGATCCTATCAATAATATATATAAAGCCCATAGGGCCTGCTGCGGCGTGCATCCCTATCCCATTAATATCACTCACAATCCGGCCCTCAGGCCCCAACGTAGTCATCAATCTCTCCAGTCTCTCGGGCTCACAAATCTCATGCCGATCAGCCGAAACAATGATAACATGAGGTGATAACAAACGATAACAGAGACTATGATATGCAAATGAATGAATGTGACTGAGTATGTAATTGCGATTTAGGCAAAGAACTCAATAGCATAAATGACCTCAGTGGGTCCCAACAGGATAAGCATATAGCTTAAACATGATTTCTAACATGGATAACTACTTAATTACTCTAGCACGTAGAAATTTCATGGATACAAATATGATTAGGTAACTACACAGTACCACAGAGTCAACCAAGTCATAATTCACACGGTGCATGCCCACACGCTTGTTACCTAGCATGTGCATCAACTCAACACCAAACACATAACATGTATATTCAGGGGTTCATACCCTCAGCACCAAGTTTAGAAATGTCACTTACCTCGAACAAGCCGAATCCAATACCGAGCAAGCCAAACAATACTCTAGAAATGCCATCCCGTGCGTACCGACCTCCAAACAGCTTGAAACTAACCACAAGCAACTCAAGAACAGCAACTAATGCCAAAAGGAAACAAACCCAATCGATAAAGGTCGAATCTTTAATCAAAAGACCAAAGTCAACCAAAAAGTCAAACCCAGGCCCGCACTTCGGAATCCAAAAAAAATCACAAAAATCGACAACCCATTCAATTACAAGTTTAACCATACTAGTTTCTCTCAAATCCGACTCTGAATCAATGTTCAAAACTCAAAATTCACTTTATGAAATTTTAGACAAACACCCAAAATTTCTCTTTGAAATTCATAATCCAAATGGCAAACAAAATAAGATAGATTCATGAAATATAATCAAAACCGAGTAGAAAACACTTACCCCATTCCATGTTGTGAAAATAGCCTCCAAAATCGCTCAAATCCGAAGTCTATAGCTCAATATATGATAAAAGAAAATGGACAACCCTCGATTTTATAGCTACTGCCTAGCCATTTCGCAAACGCGAATAAATTGTCAGACCTGCGACCACCGCTTTTGCGGATAAAAGACTCGCACCTGCGAGAAAGCCTCAACCCACCAGTTGTCGCTTATGCGACACCAATAAACGCTTCTGGGATTGCTCTTCTGTGCAAACGTTGCCGTACCTGCGGCCTCGCAGATGCGTCTCCATTCCGCATCTGTGACATTCTCGCCCTCCGTCCATTTCGCTTCTGCGATCACAATGTCCGCCTCTGCGGACGCGCTTCAGCGCCTTAACTTCCGCACCTGCGGACTCTGCTCCCAGGCAACACCTTCTGCTTTTACGACTCTCTAGCTACTTTTGCGGCTCCGCACCTACGCCCATAGCCCCGCAGTTGCGGTCACACCAGAATCCTTGCCAACCAGCATAGCCAAAATGATCCATAACGATCCGAACCTCGTCCGACACTCATCCGAACCCCTCGAGACCCCGTCCAAATATACCAACAAGTCCCAAAACATAACACGGACTTACTCGAGGCCTCAAATCACACATAACAACACTAAAACCATGAATCACACCTCAAATCAAACATAAATGAACCTTTGAACTTTCATCTTTCAAAACTCATGCCGAACCATATCAAATCAACTCGGAATGAACTCAAATTTTTCATACAAGTCCCAAATGACATAACGAAGCTATTCCAATAACCCTAACCACAATCTGAATCCGATATCATCATAGTCAACTCCCGATCAAACTTATGAACATTCCAAACCTTTAAATTTTCAACTTTTGCCAAATAGTGCCGAAACCTTCTAGAAATATCCAAATGTAAATCTGGGCATACGCCCAAGTCCAAAATCACCATGAAGACCTAACGGAACCATCAAAACTCTGATCCGAGCTCAAATACTAAAAAGTCAAACTTGGTCAACTCCTCCAACTTAAAGCTTCATAGTTGAGAATCATTCTTCCAAATCAATCCCGAATCACCTGAAAACCAAAACTGACGATTCACTCAAGTCATAAAATATCATACAGAGCTACTCAAGACTTCAAATAGCTGAACGGAATGCAAATGCTCAAAACAGCTGGTCGGGTCGTTACATTCTCCCCCACATAAACATACGTTAGTCCTCGAACATGCCCAGTTTTGTTCCAAAGCCCTCAAATCGCCATTTAACCTTACCATGCACATACCCGGGGGTGATCCTATGTCACCCTATTCCATATAGGCTCGATAACATAACATAACCGAAGATCATTACTTTAACCTTAGTCGGTAAACCTCAGAATCCAATTTCCAACATCCGAAATTTCCTATAAGACCCGAATCTCGCATCTATACACTGTATAAGTCTAAACAAGCTATATTGAGTCATAACCATAACCCAAGATGTAATCACATGATATACCACACAACTCGCATACTCGTAGCAATAGTTCCCCATCATAGTAGCTACTCAAAATAAACCCAATAGGGGTAATAAACCTCATATCAAATAAAACCTTATTCAAAACCTTCGTACATTGCCGATAATGAAAGAAACACGCAAAAACTCATAACTACTCATCAGATCAACAAGTCATGGAGCTCTCTCGCCTAACCAGAACTATAGCCCAAATTCTAAGTTGACCTCCGATATTACTCTTCCAGACACACCGTAATCAAATTCGATAACAATCGCTTCAGGCCCAAGGACTTCATCTCATCAAATACAAGCTACTCTACTGACATGTCACACCAATACTACCTAGAGCCACAAACTATGCAATCAATTCAAATGTATTCAAACATGTAAAATGATTCGAATGATAGAACCGTCCCGCAAGTTCAACAAGTATCACCATAATTCAATGCTAAGTACCCATCACACATAGTAGAACCAAAATACACGAATCTATCACAAAGGATCATATCCCGTCATAACCTTGCTGCAATACGTGACCCATCCAAACATTGATCCGTATGAAATACCTCAAGCCCCAATGCTCAAAATCAACAACCACAGGCAATTCGACATCAAGTACACAAGTGCATGACCACAACCATGGAGAAGCAAATAACACAATATACCACGGCCCGAAAAGAGCATAACCAAGGTGCAATCAACCATTCAACACCCAATTAACCATTTCGCTCGAATTCCGCTGCAAGGCCCAAACAGAACCGCATCATGTACATATATAACCAATAAATCACAACCCTTCGTAGCATAGAAGAGTAAAACATAGAACCTATCAGAACACAAATAAGCTCGACTCTAACCGAATGCCACACCCCTCAACACTAACAGTTCTGAGACAACAAATCCGACCAGGTGTAGAATACATATCCTTATTGGGCCTACCAATGCCCCCCCAAATCAACTCCGGTCATCCCCAAATGGATAAATAGCCCTCCAAAAGTCTACAATGATCTAACCATAATGCGTACCACCATCTAGCTAACTTTGGCCACATCTTCACAGTCCGTAACTCCAAAACAATCTGCTTTTGAGAACTCTTAGTCTCCAAATCCACAGAACACGTGAATCACCATAGCCGATCCCAACTCTACCACTCGAATGACTAACACATCTCTCATACATAATCATCCTATGAGAAAATACCTCTATAATTCTTCCGTGCCACATAGCAAAAACCTGAACATCAGCAGCCGATCAACCAGGTAAGTGCCACAATACCAATGAAGCATCCATAAGTCAAAACACAGTGTGCCTTCGGAAACGCTTACCCTTCTCAGGCAATACCAAGTAGTAATAGCATTCATCTAGTCATATGAGACCGTCCATGTTGTCTAATAATTCATGACCTTCCCTTCAAATTTGAACCGTGGCCTTGCACATGCAAATCTCAATCCCACGCGACATGCCACATCTATCATACCATCATGTGAAAAGCATGGGAATATAATTAACAACTCTAAGTCACAAGCAGAATACATACCCGATCAGTCAGAAAACTTCAACTTGGTCCCATCCAGGAGAAAATCACAATACGCAACATGCTCCTCACGCCGGTAGGAAATATCCATCTCAAACCGTGGTAGAAACC
Source organism: Nicotiana tomentosiformis (assembly GCF_000390325.3). Classification (NCBI taxonomy): domain Eukaryota; kingdom Viridiplantae; phylum Streptophyta; class Magnoliopsida; order Solanales; family Solanaceae; genus Nicotiana; species Nicotiana tomentosiformis. The sequence goes on from NC_090817.1 coordinate 45,152,379, forward strand.
ATCGAGAACTCTCGAAACCCATTTGCACATAACCAAGCCATCAGAACTGAATCTCTCTAACTTAACCAAGACATGCAGGTCGGCAAACCCAAGAGTATTGCCACAAAACACCTGTAGAGACTCACAATATCATAAGTACACAAAGAACCGATCATACCATTACTATGCTGATCTATCCTACTACCAAGTTGTCCTATTTCTCGGAGTTCCTTCCGAATTACTCTCAAGTTGATACTTCTCCTTGTCAGAACACCATGATCCTTACCAAAAGTTCACCACAAGAGATCCAAGCATAAAACCACACCGCCATAAGGCCCATAAGCCATTGTATTCCCTCTTAAACACCCCAAAAATACCACAACCGAGACACCCACTTTGAAGAGACCTTCTATGAATCTAAAGCCATTTTCTTCACCTTCCTGATACTAAAATGTAGAATCCATAATGATATAGAAATACCGCAAGTCTCGACACCATCCAATGTAAATCTCAGATTCTAGCCATATACAAATCCGAAAAATTCTCAATTGCTACATATAAATCTTGAATCCATTAGAATCTTCTTGAGAGTCATCCGCTCTCCTCAAATCTCTATTGCACCGCCCAAACGGGCCGAACAACCTGTGCCCCATTAACACGATAACACCCAAATAAGTAACCCCGCCTTAATGCAACCGAGCAAAATCCTACTCCATGCACACTACATCCTTCAAGAATAGCAACTCAATCATTCCATGATTCCTATATAGCCATAAAGTGTAATACACCATGCATCCATAAATTTTCTTGCTTAAGTCATCCTCAAAACCAGCCTCTGCAAGTCATAACTAATCTACAAGTACGCCTCAAACCGAAACCAATACAATGCGTAACCATGCAATCAAATCGTCGATAGTAGATTCCCCACTTGGCTCAAAGACATAAATCAAAACACTCGATAGCTCACAATGCCAATACTCTATTACTGCCATAATACCGCAGTGAGATTCACCTAAATCCTTCATAAGCTCATGCAACACAAACCATCTAATACCTCAAGTCATCTGCAAATCTCGCATTCATCCTTGTAATGGTCAGGTCAACTTTCTCAACCAATCCAAACTCAAATTGCAACACCTATAACTCACTGGTAGAAAAAGAAACCCTCCACACAACATCATAAGGATCACATATCCGTAGACCATCCCGCAGGAGATAACTCACCTGCTTAGCCTCAAATTGGCATTTCACCATGCCCTACCATGGCCACAACCATCATGCAATCACTTAATCTTCCCGAGTCTAAACTTGTCAATATGACATAAGAAGCTACTTAATCCCATAACTGGACAACATGAAAGATCCCTCAATACGATCATAACTCGAGAATGTACGACACATCAAGACAAAAATCAAGCATCCAATAGTTGTTGTTGACGGCCAATTTTGACCCTCCCTTTTAAATTAATTTACTCATACTTAATAATTAACAATAAATATTTTAAGAGTATTTTCTAGTAATAAATATCTATTTTTACAAATTAATTAAGTATTAGTTTTAAAATTCATCACGTAGTATTAACATTATGTAATTACAAATACACTTACTATTTTAAGATTATTAAAATATTTCTTATATATACATTACATAGGTTCTATAATTAATTTAATTAATTACTCTTTAATTTATAGTAAATTAGACTATTATGTGGAATTGGAAATTAGTGTTGCAAATTTAGGAAAACAAAGTATTTTTATAAATAATTAATTAAAATAATTAGTAGTGTATATAGTAATTATAATTTTACCACATTTATTAAAAATTATTAAGTTTATTTAAATTAAATTTAAAAAGGGATTGAAAGACAAAAGGGCTACAATTGCAATTCTCGATCAAATGTAAAATGGCCATTTATTAAATTTATTTTAGCCTAATTAGCAGGCCCAATCTGAAATGTACCCGGTCCAAACACTCCTCTCGTTCCACTGTGGCTATCCGTGCCATCTCTTGTGCACCAATCACTGCGTGCCACGTCACACTCCCTCACCACTCACAGAACAAACACACTCGCATTTGAGCCGTTGGTCCATCTGATCAACGGCTCACATTTATTCTCCAATTCTTTTTTTGATTTTAATACTCGCCCCCCAGAGATCTCATCCCCACTGTCCAAAATCTCTTAATCCAACGGCCACCAAAAATTCCCAAAAAAATCCTAAATGATCGAATTATCAGGGTTGTTGATCATTAGATCCAACGGCCCGGGCTCAATCTCTTGTCTTTAACCTAGAAGCTAACCCTATTCCCCCCAAAACCCTAATCATTTCTCAAAGACTCAACTGCCCTCATTTCCTTAAACTCTCTCTTTTCTCTCATCTCCATCGACCATCAATCTCAGAAACCTTGAACAAATTTGTGCTAGGTCACTCGAAAACACTCATAATCATCTCTTCTGTCTCTTTATCCGTGAATCCAGTCGGCTATTTTCCTCTTTCATCACTCAAACTTCAAATGCCCAGTTCTGAAACCCTAAGCTTAAACCCCATTAATCCGATTTCTTCCTTGTTCTTTCAAATCAACATACATAACACTCATCTTGTCCCTGGGCTTGAAACCTGTTGTTTTTGTTTTTTTCTGTTTCACCGATGAAATTTCAAAATCCCCAATTATGAAATCACAGAAAAAAATGTGAAACTTCAAATCTCTGAATTTTCTTCATATTCTGTTAAATCGAAGCATGCATGTGCACGTTTTAGAGCCTCATCATGATTATTCGAAGTCTAGAGGTAAAATGCAATGACCTCTAAACATTGGAGCTTTGACTGATGGATTTTGCCTTCAACGGTTAGCTTTCTTCACTCAGGTAACTTGTTCACCATTTTTTCCCCTCCGTCTCTCATAGTTTCACTTGATTTTGCTATCATCATCAATATTTTGTCACTTTCCACTCATAATTTTGAATTCGATTGAAACCCTAGAGCCTTAATGGCACTATAAAAGGGGGCTTTTAATGTTCTCATCTACCACCACCTAACACTGAAAAAATAACCTAACACCAACTACTACAACCTAGAATCACCAACTAGAACAATTGTCTAAGAGCAATTCTAAGATTCCAAAACCTAGGGTTTCTTACTGATTTCCTTTTCTTTTGCTTCCTGATACTTTCACTGCTTCGGGCTTGAAATCTTTGGTCTAGGCGATTAAGAAGGATCCCCGTTTGGTCTGCTGTCCTAAAAAAAGTCGGTGTACCTCTAACTTTTTGTTTTGTCTTATCTGAATAATATGAATATGCTTGTTGTCTTTTGTGAACTATAGTCGTTTATGATGCTTATAACCAATATAGAAATGTTATTCTTTGTTCATGATAACATGTTGTCTAGTTTTGATCATTTGTCATGCCTCTTAAGTTTTTAATTAATGGTGGTCAAGTTATTATGTGATTCTTGATGACTTTCATTTCTAAATCTAAACAGTCTGCATGATTAAGTTGTAATGTGCTTTGAATGACTGCTCATGTTTAACTAAACTCCATAGTCTTTCATTGATGGTTGTGTTGTGATTTCTACCTCTACATATTGTTTCCATGCATTCTGTTTTTCTTATGGTCGAGTTTATTATTTAGTAATCCTAACTGAGATGAATATGAAAGTTCATAAATTCATATTATTTAAATAAAGCATGAAAATCTAAGTGTTTAGATATTTTCCTTCTCTATACCTGTATTTGCTAACTCTGAAGGCAACTTCTGTGTTATCACTATGGCATTCTAGTGATTTCATCTAGTTATTGGTTGTATCTGTTGAAACAGTCTTGTTGAGGTGAACGTTTATGAATATCAATGACTATACTGTATATATTCTACTAAGATTAAGTCATCTCCTTCTCATAAAAAGTAAGTCATAATCATGTTTGTTATAGTTGACTTGTAGTTGCTGTTAAGTTAAATTTAGCTGTCTCATGTTTAGATGTAACCCTCAGTTTCATATTTAAGTCAAAACCTATTTAGGTGTAGTGTTTTCTTGTCTTTAATCTCTTTTGTGACCCTGCTGACCATGTAAAGCTTATATCTAGTTATCATTAAGTTATCTTCCATAAAAGGAGGACCTAATCATTCTAGTTATAAATCAAGTGATAATTTTTATAGCTGAGTATGATTACTTCATATCTAGATACAATTTAAGCTATACACCTGAGTTAAACTTGTTTTAGTATAATACGTACTTTGTCTATAACTCACTTCATGACATGTTTAACTTGATTCTGTAACATGCAAAGCTCCCCTATCTGTATAAGACCACAACCCCACTTGAAATGTCTATGTATAACTGACTAAATATTGCATATATCCCTGTTTGTCTTCATGACTTCATGATCCCATTTTCTTGTTTTAAACTATACTCAGTCCTCTCCTCATTTTCAATTTGAATTGAACCTGGTCTCTAAATCTTATGAGAAGTTCTTTGTTGATACTGTCTGAACATGATGGCTTGTTTAAGATTAATAATGTTAGGAATATGACCCTGTTGAGCCCTTAAGGATTCCATGTTCAAATTTGTGAACCTGTAGTCATGTTGAGAGTTTGATCATGTTTCTAATATCTCTGATAACTTTTGTAAAAGTGGTTAATTATAACTATTTCGTCTGAGCCATTATTCATGTCCTTTAAAAGTTCCAAGTAGTGTTACTGATTCATGCATGTGCTAATGGTAAGAGCTAAGCTAACCAATCTATAATTAGTCTATCAAAGTAGAAATATTTACATCTTATGGGTTGCTGCACACCTGAATTCTGTACTCTTTGCCTTTCCTTTGAAGGTATTTCCCTAGTGTTGGGCATTTAACAACATATTATGATGTTTCTGTTTCTCTCCTATATGTGCTCGAAGTCTGGCTTTTAGATTTACCTGATATGTATGCTTTTATTTGGTATCAAATGTAGTCTGTGTTCCCTTATGATATTCTGTTAAAAGGGAAAGTATACTTTTGTGGTAAGGGATACTATAGCATTTAGTTTACATTGAAAGGGCATCATTGGAATTTAAACCCATAAGGAAAAATATGTTATTAGTGGTTAGGGGTATTTGGGGGAGGAGTTTAACTCTAGGTTGGGCTACTCTCCCCGGCACAAGCATTGTCCTTGGCCTTGAGTCCCTTGGGAACTTTGAAGTGTTGGGGGATTCAAAGGGGGCATCGACCTTGAGTAGAACTCCCTCCTTAGCCCTTAATTCATTGACACTTTTGGTTCTTTAGGGGGTTTGGTGTTTAATGACAACAAAAGGTTTCAATGTAAATTATTTATCATGTATTACCACCACATTAGTATAATTTCTCATAGTATTAGAGTATTGATGTTTTAATATGTTATGTTCCAGTCGTTTATCTATATATTTCGTACATGGTTGAATATGTTGGATATATGGAGCATGTATCTAATGACTTTTTTTTTTCTTTTGGGCATGTACATCCATTTGGGCCTACAGGCCCAATTCCAGCCTTGTTGCAATTTTCTGGAGAGTCCAAAATCAGCTGTAGCCACATCTCTTTACTGCTGGGCCTGCCTTCTTGAGGCTCAATTACTAGAGTCCAGTCTTCTTTCCATCAACTCCCTTTATTATTATTTGTTGCTTCGCTAATCTAGTTTACTGCTTCATTACCTTTTATCTACTACCTTGCTGCTTTGTCGCATCTTTATTCCATGTATATAACACTCATATATTAAATTACATACTTTATTTTCATGCTTTAACATCATATGAAACGTAGGCAAGCTTTGAATAATATGGGATTTAAAAGGAATTAGTTAGTAACTAATCCCCATTTCGCTAATTATGATTTTCTCATATCGTTACTATGTTATCACTCACCTTCCCTTTTCTTAAAAGATTTTTGAAGCCCAGAACTTAGTAAAAACAACATCCTCATTTTTTCGAGAAAGAAATCAGATCTGAATCGCAAGCTTTACTATCAAGAGGCAAATCAAAATTTTGCAAACACATGAAGAACTGTCGCCTTAAAGGATTTTCAATGAAATGATCTTTCTTTAAATCTTCAAATCAAGGTATATCTTAGGCTTACTTTTATAAACACCTCTTAGAATTACACCCATCCTCTAAATCAAGTGTTTTATAACTCAAACTCTGTTTTCGCATGCTTTTACAAATATGGACCATTTACATACGTATTTCAAAACTCTTTCAACATATCTTTAAACTCCTTTATAAATTCACACTCCTCTTAAGTCTCACATCCCTTTTATATTATCCCTTTGATATATAGTAAGCCGTATTCTTTAATAGTAATTAAGTATATTACAAATAACTGATCCCTTAAAATTAGTCTAAGTCCTATGGAGCTACCTCAGATAGATTTTAAGGGGTGCCTAACACCTTCCCCTTAGAAGAACAAGAACTCTTACCCATAATCTCACCGGTTAGCGGACTAATAATGAATATGACTTAGTAATTAAATAGGTACCCTAGTATGCCTTTAAATATTAGGCGGCGACTCTCTTTTACCAACAACAAAGAAACCACAAGTTGAATCTTGTTTGACTAGTACAAAATAGGGTGCAACAGTCCTTTTTTACATCATAAGCAAACTCTTCTCGTCACATTCAAACCATCTGAACACATCCTGTAGTCATATCATACTCATCATGTAGCCATCCAACCGCTCATCGAGCCACAAATTCCACTCATAGGGACACTACTGGACATATAAGTCCAAAAGCATGTGCTCACACAACCGGAACTACCGAGCCTAAGCTGTGGTCCAAACCCGCCCTCAAGTCCTTTAGACTGGCCCGTGACCAAAGCATAGAAGGCACATCTCGCACCTCATCCATGGAATTCCACAAGCCGTCAATGTACAATTGATATGAATGTTCACATGCACATACAAGTGAGAGGAATGAATTCAAAGAGATACGTTCCAAGCTGAATCAACGCCATTTGATAAGGAAAGAAATATGGGAAGTTTATAATAAATGCCTTGTAGCCTCTCGAAGATAGGCATGGACGTCATCATACCGATCTGCAAGACTCTATAAGACACTTGCTCATGACTCGGAGAACCTGTGAATCTAGAGCTCTGATACCAACTTGTCACGACCCAAAAATGAAACTAGTCGTGATGGCACCTAACCCATCCTGCTAGGTAAGCCAGTTAACAATAAAATAATTCAAATGAGATTTGTGGAGGAAATAGTGATGAGATAACTGAACTTCTATACAACTTCCCAAGGACTGGTAGTACAAATCATGAGCTTATAAGATTTAGAGTTTACAAAACTGATACGAAATAAATACAACATCTGTTTGAAATATACATAAACAAATTTTCATAAATCTAAGCTACCACGGATAAGAGGCAGCTACAACCGGAACGCTGGTACATCTTCAATGCCAGCTCCCGCCATATACAACAACATCAACTCCAAAATCTGCACGTAAGGTGCAGAAGTGTAGTATGAGTACAACTGACCCCATGTACTCAATAACTAACAAACCTAACCTTAGGTTGAAAGCAGTGATGAGCTAGGGCAACAGTCAGAGTCCAACACCAATAGCCAACAACAGTTTATAACAATATAATAAAAACAATACAAGAAATAATACAAAGATATCATGCTCAGCTCGTTCATAGTTACAAAAATAGGCATGTATTTCAGGTACTTTCACTGAAATCAACAAATTGTGAGTAAATCAGAAAAATGTGATTTTTCCCAAAAACTTTCAACAACAGATAAGATATTTCATTCTCAGATAGTATAAGGAAAGTACGTCTCTATGCCTACATGTCAATGTGCATGTGAAATCATGAATGTCACAAAACCGTGTAGCATGAGGAAATGCATCTCTATGCCTGTATGTCAAGTATGCATGTTAAATGCAATGCATCACAATGGTGAACTCATGTACTCACACTCTCAGAATACTCAATCTCACTGTCTCGCACTCCCACTCATAACGCGCAATCACTCAGCACACTCAGTCACTCAGCACTTTATGGTACCTGCTGCGGCACGCAGCCCGATCCCATCATGAATCAATAAAAACTGCGCTCAATGCTGGTATGTCAGACTCTGAAGGGGCGGATCCTACCCCAATTGCTAATATAAGCCATTATGGTCTGCTGCGGCGTGCAGCCCGATCCTATCAATAATATATATAAAGCCCAAAGGGCATGCTGCGATGTGCAGCCCGATCCATATAATAATAATACATATAAAGCCAATATGGTCTACTGCGACGTGCAACCCGATCCCATCAATAATATATATAAAGCCCATAGGACCTGTTGCGCCGTGCAGACCGATCTCATCAATGTCACACACAATCCGACCTTCAGTCCCCAACTCAATCATTTGTCTCTCGGGCTCACAAATCTCATGCCAATCAGCCCAAACAATGATAACCATGATGTGACAATAAACGATAACAGAGACTGAGGTATGATATGCAAATAAATTAATATGACTGAATATGTAATTGCGATTTAAGCAAAGAACTCAACATAAAAAATGACCTAAGTGGATCCCAACAGGATAAGCATATAGCTTAAACATGGTTTCTAATATGGATCACAACTCAATTAATCTAGCACGTAGTAATTTCATGGATACAAATAAGATTAGGTAACTACACAGTACCACGGAGTCAACCAAGTCATAATTCACGCGGTGCATGTTCACATGTCCGTCACCTAGCATGTGCGTCACCTCAACACCAAACACATAACACGTATATTCAGGGGTTCATACCCTCAGCACCAAGTTTAGAAGTGTTACTTACCTCGAACAAGCCGAATCCAATACCGAGCAAGCCAAACAATACTATAGAAATGCCATCACGCGCGTACCGACCTCCGAAAAACTTGAAACTAGCCACAAGCAACTCAAGAACATCAAATAATGCCAAAGAAAACAAACCCATTCGATAAATGTCGAATCTATAATCAAAAGCCCAAAGTCAACCAAAAAGTCAAACTCGGGCCCGCAATCCGACGAAACTTACAAAATCCAACAACACATTCAATTATGAGTCCAACCATACTAGTTTTACTCAAATCCGACTCCGAATCGATTTTCAAAACAAAAAAATTCACTTTATGAAATTTTAGACAAACACCTCAAATTTCTCTTTGAAATTCATAATCCAAATACCAAAAAAATAAAGATAGATTCATGAAATATAATCAAAACTGAGTAGAAAATACTTACCCCAATCCATGTGGTGAAAATCGCCTCCAAAATCGCCCTAATCCGAAGTCTATAGCCCAATATATGATTAAAACAAATGGACAACCCTCGATTTTATAGCTTCTGCCTAGCCATTTCGCAAATGCGAACAAATAGTCACACCTGCGATCACCGCTTCTGCAAAAGACTGGCGTATGCGAGAAAGCCTCAACCCAAAAGTTGTCACTTCTCCGACACTAATAAACGCTTCTACGATTGCGCTTCTGCGCGAAAGTTGTCGCGCCTGCGGCCTCAGAGATGCGTTTGCACTCCACATCTCCGACCTTCTCGCCCTCCGTCCATTTCGCTTCTGCGATCACAATGTCCGCCTCTGTGGATGCGCTTCGACGCCCAAACCTCCACACCTGCGGACTCTGCTCCCACGCAACACCTTCCGCTTCTGCGACTCTCTCGCCACTTTTAGGCTCTGCACCTACTCCCAGAGCTCCGCATGTGCGGTCACACCAGAATCCATGCCAACCAACATAGCCAAAATGATCCACATCGATCTGAACCTCGTCCGACACTCATCCGATCCCCTCGGGACTCCGCCCGAATATACCAACAAGTCCCAAAATATAACACGGACTTACTCGAGGCCTCAAATCATGCATAACAACACCAAAACCACGAATCGCACCTCAAATCAAACTTAAATGAACCTTTGAACTTTCAACTTCCAAAACTCTTGACGAACCATATCAAATCAACTCGAAATGAACTCAAATTTTGCATACAAGTCCCAAATTACATAACGAAGCTATTCCAATATCCGTAACAATAATTCGAATCCTATATCATCAAAGTCAACTCTCGGTCAAACTTATGAACATTCCAAACCTTCAAATTTTTAACTTTCGCCAATTAGTGCCGAAACCTTGTAGAAATATCCAAATGCAAATCCGGGCATACGTCTAAGTTCAAAATCACCATCCGAACCTAACAGAACCATCAAAACTCCGATCCGAGGTCAAATACTAAAAAGTCAAACTTGATCAACTCCTCCAACTTAAAGCTTCCTAGTTGAGAATCATTCTTCCAAATCAATCCCGAATCACCTGAAAACGAAAACCGGCAATTCACACAAGTCATAAAACATCATTCGGAGCTACTCAAGACTTCAAATAGCTGAACGGCATGCAAATGCACAATATGACCGGTCGGGTCGTTACATAAATTTCCACCCCATGCTCAATTTTCTTAGGCACTTCTTATATTCTCTCTCTTCCTCTTTATTAATCCAACTACTCCTAAATGTGGTCTTATTTGATAAGAGACTTGCATAAACACAAAATACATACGGATAAATGGAATTACCACGGATGTTGCAGCTCTCTCACGTTCTTCTCTTGTTGAGACCCATACTCATGCCCTTTTCTTTTTCAACTCTCGAATTTTCTATTCACACAATATTATTTGAAATGCCCAAAAACGAAGAAGAAAGAAAATTTCATTACACTTTATTCAGTTCTAAAAAATCGAATATCCCATTTTCCTTTTCCTCGGTTACTCTGTTTTTGGAGGTTTCAACCTAGAAAATAAGGAAAGGAGCTCTGACTAAGTTTTCTGAACATAACTTTTTGTTTTCTCCAAAACATGATGAGGCTGAACTGATTTCTCTAAATTTAAGATAAAAATATTGTTAGCTAATTTATAACAATATCACATTAGTAACTTTTTTGTGGATAAATTGAAGCTTGTTTATAATGAAAATGCTAAAAAAAGCCCCCGGAGTAGGAGTGGTAACGTAAAAAATGGTTGTTTCGCCGGCAAATGGAAGAAAATGACGAACTTGGTTGTCACTTCTTTAAAGTAAAAGTATATATTTTAACGAGAGTGGGTTGCTCTAGTGGAACATCCTCCACTTCCAACCAAGAGGTTGTGAGTTCGAATCATCCCAAAAGCATAGTGGAGAGTTTTTGGAGGGGGGAGCTGAGGGTCTAGCGGAAACAGCCTCTTTACCCAGAGTAGGGGTAAGGTCTGCGTACAAACTACACCTACTAGTGGGATTATACTTTGTTGTTGTTATTATAGTATATGTATATTTCCTTGAAAGAAGGACAAATATACTTTAACGCCTACTTGCTAAGTGGGGGTGTGCCCAATTCTTATGCTTATGCAAATTTAGTTTACTAATTGTTTTTTCATAAAATTAAATTTAGTAATATACTTTCCCATTCTTTATACGTTTTACATTTTTAATGATTTGTAATCAAAGTAGCAAAAAATATTTCAGCATTTTAAAGAGAGATAAAATGATACCAAGATTGCATATTTGTTTGTATTACTGTAGTTAATATATTATTTCACTTGTTAATAAAAGATTTTATTATGTTATCAAACATTTTCTTAATTTTAAATGATATTCTCAATCTCTTATATAGTATACTACATATTATATTATGATCACTGGTGAATCATGTTATAATTTGTTTGAATATATTAAATGATATTCATAATATTCTTTGGTATACTAAATAGTATACTAGGTATACTATATAATATACTTTGATTACGTTTAAATTACAATCCAACATAGCTCAATGGTATTTTCATTCTTCCTGGTAAACCGGGATACAACAATCATGATAGCCCAAGTACTCTTGGTATACTACTTGTTGGTATACCATAATTACTATTGAATCATAGTATACTTTGTTAGAGTATGTTAAATGATAGCTGCAATATTCTTGGTATACTACACGTTAGTATACCATGATTATTGTTAAATTATGGTATTTTTAATATACTACAAAGTATACCATAGTTACTGTTGAATTATAGTATACTTTATTTGAGTATATTAATGGTATTCTTGATATTTTTGGTATACTACAAAGTATATCATGATTACTATTGAATTGTGATATACTTTTTTTGAATATGTAAAATAATATTTCCGATACACCTGGTATACTACAAATTGGTATACCATGATTAATGTTGAATCATGGTATACTTTATTTGAGTATATTAAATGGTATACTTAATATCCTTAGTATATAACACGTTGGTATGATTAGTCTTGAATTATGATATTCTCAATATTCTTGGTATACTACACTTTGGTATAGCATGTTTAATGTTGAATCATCGTATACTTTGTTTGAGTAAGTTAAATGATAAATCTAATATTCTTGGTATACTATATATTGGTATACCATGATTACCATTGAATCATGCTATTTTCAGTATTCTTGGTATATTACACATTGTATACCTTCATTATTATAGTATATCAAATTTTTAATATTCTTGGTATACTGCATATTGATATCATGATTACTGTTGAATCATGGTATACTTATTTGACTATGTTAAATAGTATACCAAATATTCTTGGTATACCATGATTAGTGTTAAATTCTAGTATTCTCAATATTCTTTGGTATAATGTACATTGGTATACCATGATTAGTATTAAATCATGATATACTTTGTTAGAGTATAGTAAATGGTATACCCAGTATTCTTGGTGTACTACATATTGGTATACCATAATTACTGTTGAATCATGTTACTCTTTGTCACGACCCATTTCCCACTATAGGTCGTGATGGCGCCCAACGTCGCCGTTAGGCAAGCCAATAGTGAACTAATCCATTTAATTATTTATTTTATTATTTTTAAAGTCATGAATTTTATTTAATAAGGAAAACAAGTATAAAAGGCCATGGTGGTTTAAAGCATAAAAATAAAACATAAGAGTAAAATGGTGCTATTAACAGGCAAAAACCACAAATATCTACTAGAATTTTCCAAAATCCGATGTCATAAGTGCACGAGCAATCTAGTAGAATATACAAACTACTACAACTACTGTCTGAAGTAAAATAGACAGGAATATAAAATATAACAGGAAGGAGACTTTGGGTGCTGCAGATCGGAGCAAGGGGGAGCAGCTCACCACTAGGCCTCCCGGTAATATGGATGCGCGCCCGAACGGGTACTAGATGTACCAACCTCAGAACCTGCTCTATTTGTGCAGAAGTGTAGCATGAGTACGTAACGTGTACCCAAAGAATATTTAGTCTAACCTTAAAGAAGTAATGACGATGGGTCAACAACGACACTTAATACTGGTCGATAAATAAAGAGCATGAATTATAAATAGGTATAAAATACAACAATAACAATGGAATGGGAAAACAATAAATAAATGATTCCTTAATAAAATATCAATTTAAAATCTCAATTATCACATGCCAATTTCAACAAATAGGAGCCATCAAGTAATTATCAATTCTCAAGTCATGAAGAAAATATCAAATATAATCGGACTCTTGGCGATATTACGCACGAGTTATGCCGAGGTCATATGGCTCAATCCAGAATAATCATGTACACTGCTGAGGGTCGACCGATGCAAACCATAGATGCATCTTATATATACTGCCGAGGCGTTGGGCCCGATCCACAAGAAATGAGAAACTCTACAACCTACGGTCAATGACTACAACACAAGAATAGTACTCAAGAAGGCATAATTTCCACCAACAATTCAAGTATTCTGCCAAAACTCAAGATAATGTAGCTCGGTCTCACAAAATTTCAAAATTAAATTTCAATTATAAATTCAAGTAATTAAACTAACAAGTTGGGTTCAAATAATACGAGTATGGTATGGTAAAGTCCTAAGTCTACCCGGACATAAGCATGATTTTAGCTACATACGGACTCTTGTCACTTTGTCCGTACGTAGCACCCGCAATTATTAACAAATAACAATTAATAGACCTACGGGAATATTTTTCTCTTACAAGGTTAGGTAAGAGACTTACCTCGCTTCCAAGTTCACTACTCGGCTCTTCTCTAATTGCCTCAAATCGGTGCCGAGCAATCTGAAACCAGCCAAAGGTCGTACAAGCTAATCAATATATACTCAAAAGATCATAATTTAACTATTAGAGTAACTATCTGACCCAAATTTGAAAAATTTCTAAATGTCACCTCAGGCCCACGTGCCCGGATTCCAGAAATATTTGTAGATAGATGTTACCCATAACCTTATGAACTCAAATATATAATTTATACTCAATTCCACAATCAATTTTGTGGTCTAATTCCTTTTTTTAATACCAAAACCTAGGTTTTTCATCATAATCCAATGATTTCTATAATTTCTATGTTAAAATCTATCTATAATCTATGTATTAAACTCACATTATGTAGAAATTACTTACCTCAAGATGCTAGGTAAAAATCCTTCTCTAAAAAGCTCCATAATCGGCCAAGAGTTGAGAGTAATGAAGAAAATGAGCCTAAGTCCCATGTTTTAACAATACTACTGCCCAGAGATCCTTCTTCGCGATCGCGAGTTGCCAAGGCTCATAAAAAGCCCTTCGCGAATGCGACCAGGTCTTCGCGATCGCGATGGCTAGCCAACCCAAGTTTTGTGAACACGACCTGCCCTTCACGTAATAATCCACTGACCCCCATGCCCTTTTCCCTTCTATGCGAACGTGGACGTCCTACCGCGAAAGCGAAGGCCACATGTCTTAAACCTTCGCGAACGCGACTAAGTGATCACGAATGCGAAGAACATATCACCCCTGCCCCATGCAATGACCTGACTGGTCGTTTTGAGCTCTAGCATGTCGTTCGGCTGTTTAAGGCCTTGAATAGCTTCACATCATGTTTTATGACTTGAACGTGTGGGCAGAATTGAATTTAGGAAAGTGTGGAGTTGATTCGAAAGGAAAATTCTCAATTCAGAAGCTTTAAGTTGGAAGAGTTGACCAATGTTTGACTTTTGAGTAAAAAACTTCGGAATAGGGATTTGAAGGTTCCAATAGGTTTGTACAATGATTTTGGACTTGAGCGTATGTTCAGGTTGAGTATCGGGTGATCTAGGAGCATTTTGGCGCTTATTGTGAAAAAATGGCATTTTAAAGGTTTTAGAAATTCCTAAGTTTTATATGAAGTGGACTTTGGTGTTATCGATATCTGTTTGGGATTCTGAGCCTTGGACTAGGTTCGTATCGTGATTCATGACTTGTACATAAAGTTTGGCGTCATTCCGGAATGTTTAGATATAATTCGGACGCGTTCATCGAAGTTTGAATGTTTGAAAGTTGAAAGAACAATTTTGGTCATTGATTCATGACTTTGATGTTATTCGTGGCGTTTCTAGCCTTTGGATAAGTTTGGATAAGGTAGTGGGACTTGGTGGTGTGATTGGATGGGGCCCCGAGGGCCTCAGATATGATTCGGAGTGGTTTCGCATCATTGTTCCTTGTTTTGCAACTATTGGTGCTAGTGTCTGGTTTTGTCCTTTGTAAACGCGGAGGGTCTCACGCGTTCGCAAAGAAAGATTTTGGCTTCTAGGATTTTGTGCTTCGCATTCATGACTATTGTCTCGCATTCGCGAAGGTAGGGACGACAAGGCTTCGCGTTCGCATTTCCATGATCGCGTTCGCGATAAAGAAGCTGGCCTGGTGGGAGATTTGGTCTTCGCATTCGCAATGGGCAGGCTGGTAATGCTTCACGCTCGCGGGCCCTGTCTCACATTCGCGTAGAGGAATTGGGGAGCAGAATCCGGTAGTGCTTCACGAATGCAAGGAACTTGCCACGTTCGCGAAGATGGTTGGGCTGGGCAGTATTGTTTTAAATCGGGGGTTTAGCTCATTTTCACTTCATTTCTTCCATGGGAGCCGACTTTGGAGCGATTTTAGAGCATCATTTTCATCATCAATCATGAGGTAAGTGATTTCTACGCGTTGTGAGTTAAATACACGAATTTAGGCTTGTAAATTCAAGAATTTAAGTGAAAAATGTGGAATTTTTGGTAAAAGACCTAGTTTTGGTATTTTTGGAGTTTGACCACGATATTTGACATGGAATTGGGAATAAATTATATATTTGAGTTCGTGATGGTATGGGTAATGTTTATCTTCAAAATATTTTGGAATCCATGCACGTGGGCCTGAGGGTTGACTTTGTTGACTTTTCGAGCAGAGTTGGGAACACGTCCGAATCATATCTAAGAATTCCCCAAGTATTCTTCACACTCTGCTACAAAATCCAGTCCTCGGTCACATAACGAACCCAAAATCCTTAGACACCGCACTTTAATTCTTGAACACACTAGAACCATTGTTGAAAGTCACCCATTCTGACTTGGTCCCGAATATAACCAAACTCTAGAGCTCTGTTAGCACATGAACACTCCCAAAGTAACCGGGTGAATTCTTTTATCGATTCATTTCGCCTTATCCATCCACAAAAAGCATACACTCTGAGTCACCCCAAAATCCGCACATGAATCGATAAGGCGAAATGTAGCACATATTCCTCAAGTCCTTTGCCCTAATTACCCTTGATGTTTTACTTTTCTTAGTCATAACTAATCCACCAATGTACCGATAACCAGAAAATGCACATGAACACAACCACGTGACCCAATCGTAGATGGTGGGCTCCCCCACTTAGCTTTAAGCTACAATCACATAGATCCAGAACCCACAACAACTCCTCCTTCTCACTTATCATAATCTCGCACCGGTAACCTGCAAAATTTCTCGAAATCTTTTGTCAAACTTTTCATAAAACATTCTGAATTATCAGCCACGATCGCACATTTGACCTCCCGACAATCGTACCATCTTCTTCAAGCGATCCAAGCTCGCATCGCAGTACATGCCTCCCGCTGGGTAGAAAGTAGAACTCTTTGTAGGAACTTCATCAAAAATCATGCAACCGCTATCCTGCCCACAGGAGATAGCCTACCTGTGTAATCCCATACGACATCTTCCAACGATATTGCCCTGGTTACAACTGCCACGAAATCAGTAAACCCTCCTAAGCCCATGCTCGTCTACCAGTTGTAAGGGTTCGTTCATTCCCTATTAGCATCATTCGAAGGTCCAACAATATGTTCGAACTTGAATTCATGTTGCATCCCAAAACGATAATCAAACTTTCACACCCCTCTTCATTCCAAGCAAACTCCTTTCCGTCATATTCAACCTTCCTTAGTACAGTAGCCACCATCCCAAATGATATTTATAGACTTAGTCATTGTCCACCATGATCCCCAAATCGTTCTAAACTTTCTCAAAGTAGGTGGCTATCCTACCAACGAATCCATACGCTACTCAGCCACTCCCACCTCAGTTAAACTATCTCCTTAAGTAACTTCTCGGCCTCTTCTATTCATACTTGACCTGCTATCAATTCAACCACCGCGAGATACCTCCCACCACGTACTTTCTCATTCTTCGCTGCCAAAATACTGCATCAAGTCATAATCCATCTTTGCAGCACCCGAACGGATAAATTGCCACCAACTCTAAGCCTCCATAAAGATCATCCCTCTCGATACATCAACACTAGAAGCACCGATCTGACCCCGAAGCTGCTACATATCGCCATCTCTGATAACCGCCTCTTAGGTACCATTCCACAACACCCTGCCCCGAAGGCTATTCAAAGGATACCATAACATCGATGAGACTTAATGCATTCCAACAAGGACAATGACACCACACCACAATGAGAATTCCACCACGTTCGAAAATATCAAGTCTCGCTACTCCGTCAACCAAGGTATGAACATCCATAGTCTGATTGCCTTTACTCCGACGGAATTAAATGCCGAACCTCTAAACTATGAACCGATTAATCCTCTTTTCGAGTCATTCACTGCCGCAATAGATAAATAAGCACCCTACCATTCACACCAACACTGCATGATAACAACGCATGAACCTCGAAATACAATATGCATAGCCTCAGAATCGTAGGCAACACTAGCACTAGGCTGAAACGACATAGCACACTTCCACAAGGCGACGATAATAGCCAGCTCGAATACGCAGGGAGAAACATCCTACACCACATCTGCAGTACCACTACAAATCCTCGGTGCCTAATTGATAACAAGCGCTCAACATCGTATAAGAATGAGTAGGAAGGAAATAAAAGCATAAACTTTAATGGAATCAAATTGCATGACGAGGAATCAAGAAGGGAAGTGCTCCTAACAACCCCGTAGCCTCTCAAAGATAAGTACAGACGTCTCTGTACCGATACGCAAGACTCTACTAGACTCGCTCATGACTCGTGAGACTTAAGTGAACCTAGAGCTCTGATACTAAGTTGTCACGACCCGATTTCTAGTATAGGTCGCGATGGCGCCCGACGTCGTCGTCAGGCAAGCCAACGGTGAACTACCAACTTAATTATTCATTTCATTATTTTTGAAATCATGAATTTTATTAGATAGGGAAATTAATGCATTAGAATTCGTAGATACATACAGTTTAAATAAAACACAAAATAAAAGAGTGTCAATGCTAAGCAAAACCATAAACAAATTCTAGAACATCCCTAAAACTCGGTGTCACAAGTGCATGAGCATTTACTAAGGAGTACATTAATAATACAACATCTGTCTGGAATGTAAATTAGAAAGGATAAAGTAAATAAATGTGATGGAGACTCTGTGGGCTGCGACATGTAGCATGGGATGCAGCTCAGCATAAAGTCCCCTCAGCATCTGTGCCTACGCGCCAAGATAACCACCAAATGAACTTGTTAGATCCTGCACATTTAGTGCAGAAGTGTAGCGTGAGTACATAAATCAAGCGTACCCAGTAAGTATCTAGACTAACCCTAGAGAAGTAGTGACGAGGGGTCGACATTGACACTTACTAGTAGTCCAATAAATAAGATGCAGAAATCATAAGCAGGCATGAAATACAACAGGATCAATAGAATAAGGAAAAATAGGTAATGAAATCCGCTAACAAAAGATCATTAGTTTAAAAATCCCTAAGTGCCACATGCCGTCTCAACAAATAAGAACCATCAATTAAATATCCGATCTCAGGTCATAAAGAGAATATCACGTAATTTCCAAGTTCAAACAAGAGGGTAATCCCATGGTTATTTAGAATCCTAGCAATTTTACGTGCGAATTATGACGAGGTCGTTCTGCCCGATCCATATAGTGGTGTACATACACTCTAGAGGTCGTACGACCCAATCCATGGATGCATCTCATATATACATATACTGCCAAGGCGTTCGTTCCGATCCCCAAGAAGAGAAGAAACTAATCGACTTACGACTCGCGTATTTACTATACAGGGGTTAGAGACGTAATGTAGACATAATATTTACCATCAATCGATTGTCCTGCCAAATAACTCACGGAATTGAGATACGATCTAACATGATATCTATCAGCTTTCACTTATAGTCTTCAAGTAATTAAACTAACAGTTAAATTCAAGTAATATAATTTATTGTATGAGAAAGCCCTAGGTCTATCCGGACATAAACATGAATCTAGTTACATATGGACTCTCGTCACCTCGTGCGTACGTAGCCCCCACAACAAGTAGCACATATCCAATACATCACCTAGGGGTAGTTTCCCCTCACAAAGTTAGACAAGAGACTTACCTCGCTCTAAAGTTCCATAACCGGCTCCAATGCCCCTCTAACAGCCCAAACCAATCAAAATATACTCAAATGCTTATAATTTAACAATTTATAACAATCCCTAACTCCGCTCGAAAAGTCAACAAAGTCAACCCTCAGGCCTACGTGCCTGGATTCCGAAATATTTTGAAGATAAACATTACCCATACCGTCACGAACTTTTATTCCCAATTCCATGTCCAATTTCGCGGTCAAACTCCAAAAATACCAATTCTAGGTCTTCTAACAAATATCCCACATTTTTCACTTAAATTCTTGAATTTACAAGCCTAAATTCGTGTATTTCACTCACAATGCGTAGAAATCACTTACCTCATGATTAATTATGAAAATGACGGTCTAAAATCGCTCCAAAGTTGGTTCCCATGGAATAAATGAAGTGAAAATGAGCTTAACCCCCGATTTAAAACAACACTGCCCGACCTGACCTTCTTCGCGAACGCGGCAATCCCTTGTATTCGCGAAGCACTACCTGCTTCTGCTCCCAATTCCTCTATGCGAATGCGATATAGGGCCCGCGAGCGCGAAGCTTTACCAGCATGCCCATTGCGAACGCGAAGACCAAATCTCCCACCAGGACATCTTCTTTATCGCGAACGCGATCGTGGAAATGCGAACGCGAAGCCTTGCCGTCCCTACCTTCGCGAACGCAAGACAATAGTCATGAATGCAAAGCAGAAAATCCTAGCAGCCAAAATCCTTCTTCACGGACGTGTGAGACCCTTCGCGTTCACAAAGGACAAAACCAGACACCAGCATCAGCAGTTGCAAAACAAGGAAAAATGATCTAAAACCACTCCGAATCACACTCGAGGCCCCCGGGACCCCGTCCAATCACACCACCAAGTCCCAATACCTTATCCAAACTTAACCAAAGGCTTGAAATGCCACGAATAACATCAAAGACATGAATCAACAACCAAAAGTTTTCTTTCAACTTTCAAACATTCAAACATCGACGAACGCGTCCGAATCATATCTAAATATTCCAGAATGACGCCAAACTTTACGTACAAGTCATGAATCATGATACAAACCTATTCTAAGTCTCGGAATCCCAAAAGGATATCTATAACACCAAAGTTCACTTCATATCAAACTTAGGAATTTCTAAAATATTCAAAATGCCAACTTTCCACAATAAGCGCTGAAATGCTCCCGGGCCACCCGATACTCAACCTGAACATACGCCCAAGTCCAAAATCATCGTACGAACCTATTAGAAACTTCAAATCATGATTCCGAGGTTTTTTAATCAAACGTCAAACCTTGGTCAACTCTTCCAACTTAAAGCTTCCGAATTGAGAATTTTCCTTTCGAATCAACTCTGCACTTCCCGAAATTCAATTTTGATAAAACGTACAAGTTATAAAAGATGAAGTCAAGCTATTCAAGGCTTTAAATCACCGAACAATATGCTAAAGCTCAAAACAACCAGTCGGGTCATTGCATGGGGCAGGGGTGATCTATTATTCGCATCCGCGATCACTTAGTCGCTTTCGCGAAGGTTTAAGATCCGTGGCCTTCACTTTCATGGTAGGACGTCCGCATTCGCATAGAAGGGAAAAGGGCCTGGGGTTCTGTGAGTCATTACGCGAAGGGCATGTCGCGTTCGTGAAGCTTGGACTGGGCTAGCCTTCACGATCGTGAGGACCTGGTCGCGTTCGCGAAGGGCTTTTTCTGAGCCTTGGCAACTCGCGATCGCGAAGAAGGATCTCTGGGCAGTAGCATTGTTAAAACACAGGACTTAGGCTCATTTTCTTCATTTCTCTCAACTCTTGGACGATTTTGGAGCTTTTTAGAGAGAGATTTTCACCTAGCATCTTGAGGTAAGTAATTTCTATATAATGTGAGTTTAATACATAGATTATGGGTAGATTTTAACATAGAAATTGTAAAAATCATGAGATTATGATGAAAAACCTAGATTTTGGTAAACAAAAGGTATTGGACCCTAAAATTGATTATGGAATTGAGTATAAATGATATATTTGAGTTCGTAAGGTTATGGGTAACATCTATCTACAAAATATTTCAGAATCCGGGCACGTGGGCGAGGGGGTGACTTTTAGGAATTTTCCAAATTTGGGTCAGGTAGTTATTCTAATAGTTAAATTATGATCTTTTGAGCATATATTGATTAGCTTGTACGACCTTTGGCTTGTCTCGGATTGCTCGGCACCGATTTGAGGCAATTAGTGAAGAGCCGAGTAGTGAACTTGGAAGCGAGGTTAGTCTCTTGCCTAACCTTGTAAGAGGAAATTATCCCCGTAGGTCTTTTAATTATTATTTGTTAATAATTGTGGGTGCGTACGAACAAAGTGACGAGAGTCCGTACGTAGATAAAATTATACTTATGTCGGGGTAGACTTAGGACTTTACCATACCATACTCGTATTATTTGAACCCAACTTGTTAGTTTAATTACTTGAATTTAAAATTGAAATTTAATTTTGAAAATTTGTGAGACCGAGCTACATTATCTTGAGTTTTGGCCGAATACTTGAATTGTTGGTGGAAATTATGCCTTCTTTAGTATTATTCTTGGGTTGTAGTCGTTGACCGCAACATGTAGAGTTTCTCTATTCCTGTAGATCGGGCCCAACGCTTCGGCAGTATATATGAGATGCATCTATGGTTCGCATCGGTCGACCCTTGGTAGTGTACATGATTATTCTGGATTGGGCCATACGACCTCGGCATAACTCGTGCGTAATATTGCCAGGAGTCCGGTTATATTTGATATTTTTTTCATGACTTGAGAATTGATAATTACTTGATGGATCCTATTTGTTGAAATTGGCATGTGATAATTGAGATTTTAAATTGATATTTTCTTAAGGAATTTTTTTTTTCCCATTCCATTGTTACTGTTGTATTTTATGCCTATTTATAATTCATGCTCTTTATTTATCGACCACTATTAAGTGTTGATGTCGACCCATTGCCACTACTTCTTCGAAGTTAGACTAGATACTCTTTGGGTACACGTTGTTTACGTACTCATGCTACACTTCTGCACAAATAGAGCAGGTTCTAAGGCAAGTACATCTAGTACTCGTTCAGGCGTGCATCTATATTACCGGGAGGCCTAGTGGTGAGCTACTCCCCCTTGCTCTGATCTGCAGCACCCGAGGTCTCCTTCTTGTTACATTTTATATTCATGTCTATTTTCTTCAGACAGTAGTTGTAGTGGTTTATATATTCTACTAGATTACTCGTGCACTCGTGCCTAGCCCGACTTTCTTCAGGAACGGGGCAAGTCCCTCGCATTCGTAAAGCACTACCAGCTTCTGCTCCCTAATTCCTCTACGCGAATGCCAGACAGGGCCCGCGAATGCGAAGCTTTACCGGCCAACCCATTGTGAACGGGAAGACCAAATCTCCTACCAGGCCAGCTTCCTCATCGTGAATGCGATCGGGGAAATGCAAACGTGAAGCTTTACCGTCCCTACCTTTGCGAACGCGAGACAATAGTAATGAATGAGAAGCACAAAATCCTAGCAGCCAAAATCATTCTTCCCGAATGCGTGAGACCTTTCACGTTCACAAAGGACAAAACCATACACCATCACCAGCTGTTGCAAAACAAGGAAAAATGATCTGAAACCACTCTGAATCACACTCGAGGCCCCCGGGACCCCGTCCAATCACACCACCAAGTCCCAATACCTTATCCAAAGGCTTGAAATGCCACGAATAACATCAATGTCATGAATCAACGACCAAAATTCTTCTTTCAACTTTCAAACATTCAAACTTTGACGAACGCATCCGAATCATATCTAAACATTCTGGAATGATGCCAAACAAGAATTCATCCGGTTACTTATTTGGGAGTGTTCATGTGCTAACAAATCACTAGAGTTTGGTTATATTCGGGACCAATTCAGAATGGGTGACTTTTAACAATGGTTCTAGTGTGTTCAAGAATTAAAGTGCGGTGTCTAAGGATTTTGGGTTCGTTATGTGGATGAAGACTGGATTTTGAAGCAGAGTGTGAAGAATACTTGGGAATTTCTATGTTATCATCGGGTCTACGGTGCAGTGTTAGAGAAACAACTTCGGATTCGCAAGAGGTCTTCCAGAATGGGTGTATCAGTTAGAGATACTATTGAGTGCAGCAGGAGGGTATGAAATGGCTTATGGGTATTGAGACCATGTGGTCTCATGATTTGGTCACTCGGGATGAGTGTTGTTTGAGGTCCGTTATGTGTTTAAATAGAACTATTATTCCAAAGGCAAGTCAAGAGTAAATTGGAAGAAGTTGAGTCAGTTAGTAAAGGTTTGAATCAGCATGGTTGAGGAAATGATCAGTTCATTCAATGTGTTATGCTATACAAGTGATTTAGACTAAGACTTGAGGTTTGTATTTTCTGCGGTTATAGGAATTCCGTTGCGTGTTACAATTGTTCTTCTGAAATGATTTGAGTGAATGGGGTTTAGCCGATGAAGTGCTTATTCTACTGGTGGTTCAGGGTTCATGATTAAATTCTTGTACTATCGCATAGTGGCACGATAGGTGCAATAAGCATTATGGAAAAACAATTGGAAGTTTAGGATCAAGGTTGCAGTTCGGTTTTGATAAGGATGTCACGAGCTCAGAGGAGCGGGGGAGGATTTCAGATGTTCAGAGTATGCTGATGCTATTTTCGGGTAGCCTGAGGATGGTCTATTTTATGGAAGAAGTGTTGGGTATTGGTATGCGGATGCTTTACTAGCACTATAGAAATAGCATGGTCGATGTCCATTGATGTCCAAATTTTACTACATGGTGCGGAAGGTTGTGGGAGTATATACCACGGGAAGATCGTATAAGTATGATGTGTTAGTCATTTGATTGAAAGAGATTTAAAACAAGTATGGATATTCTAGTACTGTCGCTAATGGGAGAGTTTATGTCTGGGAAACACTCTATTCCTTTAGTTGCGGACTGTGGGAGTTTGTTTTGGATCGGACGACTGCTTGTATGTGTCATGAATAGGGTCATTATGGATCTTTGAAAGGTTATCGGGCCAGTATGGGGTGATCGGAATCGGCTTGAGGTCCATTGGTATATCTAATGTGGATGTATACTCTACATCAGATTGGATGTGTTCCATTCAGCATAACATTGCTTATGGAGGAGTCTTCGGGCTTTGTGTGTTATTCCTGTCGTCAGCTATTCTATGTAATACTCTATTATGTCATGTGGGGTGTGAAATGATTATTCACACATGTGTTGTGGTCCTGTGTAGCTTGTGGTATTATACGAGTGAGATAATTCTCGAGATGTAGGTTGTTTATTGCACCTTAGTCGTACTCGAGTTTTGTAGTGCATGGCGCTATCCGTCTCCCCAGGGCTGTATTTATGCACTTGGTGTGCTTGTGGTCGATATTTGGGCATTTCGTGGGATTGACCATTATAGCTTGATGGGTATTTCCGTATTGATTGTTATCTATGGATCAAGTGGCACACCGCCACGGGTATTATGTTTGGATCGGGTTACACACTGTAACGGTATCATTTGTGGATCGGGTTGCACGCCGCAATAATGAGATATTAAGTAGGGTTCCTTATACGTATTTTGTGTGCCTTGTTTCTCATCTTTGAGATAGGTTCATAGCATCTGTTTGGCCATTTTATTCGTTACACATGCTGGGTAGTTCTTTGCCAGAGTTTGTTCCTCCATATGGGTCATATTTGAGTTTTAGCTTGTTGGCGCATTGATGGCATCATATGAAATTTTAGACGGTATTTGTGGTGGCTTATTGCCCAAGCAACTTGTACTGGGTGAGACGAGGTTATTGGACTTGAGATCAGTGTGATCGGATTTATGTAAGGTATATTAAAGAGAAGATGTCACTATTCAGTTCAGAATGGGGTAATGGTTCTTGTCAAGCGGAGAGGCTCTATGATTTATTAATTTGGCAGGTGATTATGAACTTCTACAAGTCACTTTCATCATTGCAGTACCGCGAGGGTTGTATCAGGGCTTATATGTGTTATGAGGTATACTACGGGCATCAGGTTAGTGAATTAGCAACTTCTACGATTGGGGGATGTTATTATGGGCATACGAATTATGCAGCGCATTGTGTGGTTTCAGCATGGGTGCATGATCATATTTGGTACAGCGGGTTGAGACTGATACGCTGTTCATATATTAGAATCAGGTGTCGTAGAGAATTTCGAATGTTGGAATTTGGTTCTAAGGCTTGCTGGCAAAGGTAACAGGAAGGATCTTCAGTCTGGCTCGAGCTAATGTGCTCATATGGGTTGTGGTGGTATGGGTAGGTGCAAGAGGTGTTGAAAAGTGGTTTCGGGCAATTCCGGAGCTGTTCTTGACACGTTTGAGGACGAACGTATATTTAAGTAGGGGAGAATATAATGACCCGACCAGTCGCTTTGAGCTCTAGCACGTCGTTCGGCGGTTGAATGCCTTGAGTAGCTTCACATCATATTTTATAACTTGTACGTGTGGTATTGGAACTGAATTTCGGGAAGTGCAAAGTTGATTCGGAAGGAAAATTCTCAATGTAGAAGCTTTAAGTTAGAAGAATTGACCAAGTTTTGACTTTTTAGTAAACGACATTGGAATCGGGATTTGAAGGTTCCAATAGGTTTGTATGATAATTTTGGACTTGGACGTATGTTCGGGTTGAATATCGGGTGGCCCGGGAGCATTTCGGTGCTTATTGTGGAAAGTTGGCATTTTGAAGGTTTTAGAAATTCCTAAATTTGATATAAAGTGGACTTTGGCGTTATCGATGTCCGTTTGGGATTCTGAGCCTTGGAATAGGTTCGTATCGTGATTCATGACTTGTACGTAACGTTTGGCATCATTCCAGAATGTTTAGATATGATTTGGATGCGTTCGTCGAAGTTTGAATGTTTGAATGTTGAAAGAAGAATTTTGGTCGTCGTTTCGTGACTTTGATGTTATTCATGGTGTTTCGAGCCTTTGGATAAGTTTGGATAAAGTATTGGGACTTGTTGGTGTGATTGGAAGGGGTCCCGGGGGCCTCCGGTGTGATTCGAAGTGGTTTCAGATCATTTTTCCTTGTTTTGCAACTGCCGGTGCTGGTGTCTGGTTTTGTCCTTTGTAAACGCGAAGGGTCTCACGCGCTCGCGAAGAAGAATTTTGGCTACTGGGATTTTGTGCTTTGCGTTCGCAATTATTGTCTCGCGTTCGCGAAGGTCTGGATGGCATGGCTTTGCGTTCACATTTCCACTATCGTGTTCGCGATGAAAAAGCTGGCCTGGTAGGGGATTTGGTCTTCGCATTCACGAATGTGTAGCCGCGTTCGCGATGGGCAGGTTGGTAAAGCTTCACATTCGCGGGCCTATATCGCGTTCGCGTAGAGGAATTGGGTAGCAGTAACTGGTAGTGCTTCGTGAACGCGAGGGACTTGCCGCGTTCACGGAAAAGGTTGGGTTGGGCAGTGTTGTTTTAAATCGGGGGTTTGTCTCATTTTCACTTCATTTCTTCCATGGGAGCGCCATTTTCATCATCAATCATGAGGTAAGTGATTTCTACGCGTTGTGAGTTAAATACACGAATTTAGGCTTGTAAATTCAAGAATTTAAGTTGAAAATGTGGGATATTTGGTAGAAGACCTAGAATTGGTATTTTTGGAGTTTGACCACGAAATTGGACATGGAATTGGGAATAAATATATATTTGAGTTCGTGGCATTATGATTAATGTTTATCTTCAAAAAATTTCAGAATTCGGGCACATGGGTTGACTTTGTTAACTTTTCGAGCGGAGTTGGGAATTGTTATAAATTGTTAAATTATAAGCATTTGAGTATATTTTGATTGATTTGCACATTGTTTGACTAGTTTCGGATCGATGGGCATTGGTTTGAGGTGTTAGAGGGGCGTTGGAGCCGGTTATGGAACTTCGAGGTGAGGTAAGTCTCCTATCTAACCTTGTGAGGGGGAAACTACCCCTAGGTGATGTACTTGATATGTGCTACTTGTTGTGGGGTCTACGTACGCACGAGGTGACGAGAGTCCGTACGTAGCTAGATTCATATTTATGTCCGGATAGACCTAGGACTTTACCATGCAATAAATTGTATTACTTGAATTTAATTGTTAGTTTAATTACTTGAAGACTATAAGTGAAATCCGATAGAGATCATGTTAGATCTAAACTCAATTTCGTGAGTTATTTGGCAGGATAATCGATTGATGGTAAATATCATGTTTACTTTACGTCTTTGACCCCTGCATAGTAAATACGCGAGTCGTAAGTCGATAAATTTCTTTTCTTCATGGGGATCGGGCCAAACGCCTCGGCAGTATATGTAAATATAAGATGCATCTATGTGTCACGACCCAAACCGATGGGCCATGACGGGTGTCCGAGTCCTTCCTGTCGAACACCCCTAAGCGTACGTCTAAGATATAAACATGAAATAGAGGTAGGTCATGCATAACATATGTCAATAAACTGTTGAATCATGTGAATAACGTATATATGTATATACATAACGTATATATGTATATACATAACGTATATATGTATATATAAATCATGTGAATAATATGAATAATGTGAATAATATATATATATATATATATATATATATATATATATATATGCGCAACACGGTAGGTTGAGCCGATAAGGCTGCTATGGACCACTATATATCAAAATAGAAACCGACAAGGCCACACACAATCCAACTATACATGACAGTCTACAGACCTCTTATAAAGTGTACAACTATATAAAGGACGGGACTGGGACCCGTCATACCCATATATGTATACAAAAATATCATACTAAAACCCAATAGCAGCTCCGGATCAAATGGAGCATACCAACTCTCGCTGAACAAGGATCCTAAGAAGGGGGACCGTCAGCCTGTCTACCTGCACATGCGGGCATGAAATGCATGCCCCCAAACAATAGGGGCATCAGTATGATTAATGTACCGAGTATGTAAGGCATAAAAATCAGTATATAAAAGACATGAAAGAAACATGGAGTAAAGGACACAACCTGTAAGTCTGAATAGCTATGTGATTCATGAAACATTTATAATGTCATGCATATGCGTATAAATGTCATATCATGCATAGGTATATGCGTACATAACATCATCAAGCCTCTGAGGGCATCCCATCATATTATCTCGGCCTCAGTGGGCGAAATCATCAACGTATACCAACTAATCAGGTAGTGGTGCGTATATAACGCCGTAACCTTTTTCCACACCCCATATACATATAATATACGCGTATATAACACCATCTGATCATGGGTCAATGTACATGTATAAATGAATGCAATGCAGAAGAAGTAAGTCAATAAGATCTCTCGGGATGTCACTAGATCAATATGCCTTCGGTTAATATCATGAAATAAACTTTATCACTTATGTATTTTCTGATACCCATGAATATACGATATAATAATAGGACACATGGGGAATCAAGAACATAGGCAACCCTAATACTTGTAAGAATAGAGCCATTTGTGAAAGTTGCGTGTTTGCTCATTTCGTTATATTATATGGATCATGCCAAAAGGAAAGAAAGGATAGCTTTAACATACCTTATAGAAATCTGTCCAATAACAATGCTAAACTCAGCTCACTGCACCCTAATCTACAACAACACAATGAAGCTATTGTTAAGCTACGAATGACTCACTCATTTATATAACGAAAGTAACTTAATCTGT